>NC_045429.1:287594142-288218428 GCF_902635505.1 Sarcophilus harrisii | reverse complement strand
TCCCAGTTAAGGGAATTCCATAAGACCCTGATCTATTTACAAGAGGATTGTAAAAGATAACCTTGAGATATCTATGTGCATAAAATCGCAAACTACAATCCCTGCACAAACATCCTCTTTGATAAATAAGGTATCCCCATCTCACTCACAGAGATAATCTCAGCCCGAGGGATATTGGGTGCAATGTTGCGCATGAAGAGAGAGCAAGTCTTGTGTAGTGGTCGGGGTTTGAATTCCAGTCCAAGTGTTTCCTTGGGCTTCTCTTTAGGTTTTTCCCGATCTTCCTCTTTGGGCTTATCCTTCTCCTTAGCAGCTTCTTCTGTGTGAGTTGGGGATGTTTTTGGGGGTAGAGAGGAGTAAATAATCTCAAATTAAACTTCCCTCCCAATACTTTATATTCACCTAACCGAAAAAGAAAAATAGATCAACAACAGGAAGCTAAACCTACCGGCGTCATCCTTCTCCTCCTCAGCTGGAACACTCTCTGACTCAGATTCAGACTCAGACACACTGCCTTCATCAAAGCTGTCATCCCCACTGTGTTTCCGGTTTCGCTTCTTACTGCTCTGTGAGGAATGGGAGGTGGGGTTGGAAAAGTCAAAGGATGAGCAGGAAATCAGGATACTCTCCCTCCCTTGCCCTCCCTGCCTCCCCATAAAGCTCAGTCCCTGCATCACAAGCCCACTACCTTTTTTGCTTCTTTCTCAGGCTCTTCTTTCTTCTCGTCTTTCCCCCCATCACCATCAGGTTTTTTGGCCTTATCTTCAGATAGACTATCATTCTCAGTCTACAAGCACACAAAAAATATGGAGATGCTACATTGGGGGCCCATTTCTCTGAATTTCTATGTGTACTACCCCCACTATTTCCTACATCCTATGAACTCCAACATCCCCAACCTGTTTGCTATCTTCTTTGTCATCCTTATCAGTTTTTCGTTCCCCATCAGGGAGCACTAAACCTCCCCGTCCATCTTCTTTCTTGCCAGGTTCTCCAGGTTTCCCTGATTGCTCTTCTTCTTCTTCCTGGTCCAGAATGCGAAGATCATGTTCTGTGCCTCCTTCCATCTTAATCACAGCTACAGACAAAAATGTTCTGAGGTTACAATCCAAACTTCCTAGTCCTTAGCTTTTGGTTTTTCAATTAAATAACAAATTGAGCACCTACTATAGGCTATGTGATGGGGACACAACAAAAAAGTCACTCCCCTCAAGGAATTCACATACTATTTGAGAAATACAACATGCCATTTGTGTATGTAAAAAACTCAAAGAGAAAAATAATATAAACTACAAATTATATAAAACTTTCCTTGGAGATGGAATATGCATTCAGCCTTGAAAGAAACTAATTATTCTAAGAGGCAGAGTTGAGAATGGAATACATTCCATATAGGGGAACAGTTTTTCTGCAAAGGCATAATGATGAGCTAATTATCTAGTTGGGGAAAACAGGGTTTAAGCAGATTTATCTACATGAAGGAGAGTAATAATGGAATGAGTTAATTTAACATCTTTTATGGATATACTGGAGAGGGGATGAACTTGAAAACAGAGTTCTATTGAGCTAAATTATGTTTGTCAGAGAAAGAACTCAATATTTGGCAAATAGAGGATGACAGAAAAGAAAGGGCTGAGTATTAGACCATGGTTTGAAAGAGTAGTGAATCAGGGAAAAAGAGAACAAATTCTATTTTGAACACACTATCACAGAATTTGAGAGCTGGAAGTAATCTTAGTCCAATCCAAATAATGCTGAATCTAAGACTAATATAAACAGCTAAAGGTGTCCAATAAAGTGATGCTGGTTTGGGAATAAGTGATGTGAAATTATGGTTTAGAAGTGGGCTAGGAGGGCGGAGCCAAGATGGTGAGGAGGAAACACACTTCTCTCTGATCTTCTCCCACAACCCTCAGCATTATAGTTAGCAAATCTAGCCTCTGAATGAGTTCCAGACTGGCAGAATCCACAAATATTGGGAGTGCAACCAATTAGCAGCAGAAGATAATTCCAAAGATCACCAAAAAGGTCTGTTTTGGTTGGGCATGGAGGGAGGAGGCCAGGAGCAAGCAGGCTGAGCATGGACACCAGCACATGCCAGCAGCTGTTTTGCAGACCTGGAGCAGGATGTGGCGTCCACAGGGCGGTGCAGACTCTGCCTGGCGGAGAATATAAGGGGAGGATTTTACAGCAGTGTTGGCTACTTTGCCTTGGATGCAAGCCAGTAGATCAGCAGAGAAGTTATAAAACATTAGACACAAACACAAAAGGTAAATAGTGAACCCTGAAGCCCCAAAGTCTCACAAGACCTGGCCCTGGCCATGCCCACCCAGCACCAGGAGTGAGTCAGCATGAAGGGGAATCCAGCTCCGCCACTGCAGCTTGTAGAGGATGCTTGGAAAACCTCCCTTCCCCTAAAAGTAGATCCCAACTTTTAAAAAAAATTGAGTGAAAAGGCAGACAACTCTGAACACAAATAGTTTTTACAATCAAAGAGAAGAACAGATTTCAAACCCTGAGGAGACTAAAAGCACATTATCTCCAGATGAAACCCCAAAGAGTAATATAACCTGGTTCCCATCACACATGGCTCTCCTAGAAGAAATTAAAAAGAATTTTTTAAAAGGGAGCTAGAAGAAAAATGGGGAAAGGAAATGAAAACTTGACAAGAGGGTTTTTGGAAAAGGCAACACAAAATGGACTTAGTGAAATGAAAAAAGCATATAACTCAAAGATAGATTTAACAAAATGGAAAAAGAAAACAACTCCCTGAAAAACAGAAAATGGAAAAGGTAAATAACTCCCAGGAAAACAATTTGTGAAATGGAAAAAGAAAATAATTCCTTAAAAAATGGAATTTGTGAAATGGAAAAAATTCCATAGAACTAAACAATTCATTTAAAAACTCAATTGAACAAATACAAAAAGAAGTAAAAAAAATTAAATGACGAAAAAAATTCACTTAAAAATCAGAACTGAACAAATGGAAATGACTCAATGAGAAATCAAGAATCAGTCAAGGAAAACAAAAAAAATGAAAAATGAGAATAAAATGTAAAATACCTACTTGGGAAAACAACTGACCTGGAAAATAGATCTAGGAGAGACAATATAAGAATTATTGGACTCCCTGAAAACTACAATGGAAAAAGAGGTTATTTTTCAGGAAATCACCAAAGAGAACTGCCCTGATGTCATAGAATCAGAAGGTAAAATAGCCATTGAAAGAATTTACTGAACGCCTCCCTGAAAGAGACCCCAAAAGTAAAACTCCAAGGAATATTGTGGCTAAATTTCAGAACTATCCGACCAAAGAAAAAATATGACAAGCAGCCAGAAAAAAAACAATTCAAATACCAAGGAGCCACAGCCACAATAAGGTTTACCCAGGATCTAGCTGCTTCATATAATTTGATTTTACTTTTATAATATAAAAAAGAAACCAGAGGTGGAAAGGGGATTGTACCAGTAAAAGGGAAAAGTGGAGGTAAAACAAGGGAAATTACATCTCACAAAGAGGCAAAGGAAACCTATTATATATGAGGGAACGAATGGAGGTGGGGTAAACACTGTGTGAATCTTACTCTCATCAGATTTGGCTCAAAGAGAAAATATTAGACATATTTGGTTTACAGAGAAACTTCTCTGACATTATTATAAAGTGGGAGGGGAAAAAAGAAGGGGTAGGCTAAATAGAAGGGAAAATAGAAATAGGAGGAGAAAGGTATAAGAAAAGGGGAGGGACTCTAAAGGGGAGAACTGCTTGAGGCAAGTAGTGCTCATATGTAAAATACTGGGGAGAAAGGAAAGGGGAAAAGGAAAGAGAAAAGTATAATTTGGGGTTAATAAGATGGCAAGAAATATAGAATTAGTAGTTTTAACTATAAATGTGATTGGAGTGAACTCTTCCATAAAACATTAAGTGGATAACAGACTGGATTAAAAGCCAAAATCCAGCAATATGTTGTTTACAAGAGACACATTTAAAGCAGAGTAATATATACACAGTAAACTGGGGTAGAATCTATTATGCTTTAGGTGAAGTTAAAAAAAAAAAAGCAGCGGTAGCCATCCTGATCTCAGATCAAGGAAAAGCAAAAATTGATCTAATTAAAAGAGATAAGGAAGGAAACATATCTTGCTAAAAGGTACCATAGATAATGAATATGCATATAATGAATACATGCACCAAGTGGTATAGCATCTAAATTCCTAAAGAAGTTAAAGAGAGTTGCAAGAAGAAACAGAAAGCAAAACTATAATAGTGGGAGATCTCAACCCTGCTCTCTCAGAACTAAATAAACCAAGTCACAAAATAAATAAGAAAAAAGTTCAAGAGGTAAATAGAATACTAAATAGATAGGTATGATAGATCTTTGGAGAAAATTGAATGGAGACAGAAAGGAGTTCACTTTCTTTTCAGCAGTTCATGGAACCTATACAAAAACTGACTATATATTAGGACATAAAGACCTCAAAATCAAATGCAGAAAGACAGAAATAGTAAATGTATTTCTTTCAGATCAAGATGCAATAAAAATTATATTCAATAAAAATCCAGAGGAATACAGAACAAAAAATAATTTGAAACTAAATAATCCTAAAGAAAAATGAATGAAACAGCAAATCATAGACACAATAATTTCATCCAAGAGAATGACAATCATGAGACAACATACCAAAATTTGTGGGATGCAGCCAAAGCGGTAAAAAGGGGAAATTTTATATCTCTAGATGTTTACTTGCATAAAATAAAGAAAAGATCAATGAATCAGGCTTGCAACTAAAAAAGTTAGAAAAAGAGCAAATTAAAACTCCCCAATCAAATACCAAACTTGAAATTCTAAAAATAAAAGGAGAAATTAATAAAATAGAAACTTAAAAAACTACTGAATTAATAAAACTAAGAGTTGGTTTAATGAAAAAAACAACAAAATAGATAAACCTTTAGTAAATTTGATTAGAAAAAGGAAAGAAGAAAATCAAATTGCTAGTCTTAAAAATGAAAAGGGAGGTCTTTCCACTAATGAAGAGAAAATTAGAGCAATAATTAGGAGTTACTTTGCCCAACTTTATACCAATAAATTTGATAACCTAATTGAAATAGAGGAATACCTACAAAAATATAGATTGCCTAGCTAGATTAACAGGGGAGGAAGTAAACTGCTTCAATAGTCCCATTTTAGAAAAAGAAATAGAATAAGCTATTAATCAACTCCCTAAGAAAAAATCTCCAGAACCAGATGAATTTCTATGTGAATTCTACCAAACATTTAAAGAACAATTAACTCCAATACTATATAAACTATTTGAAAAAACGGGAAATGAAGGACTCCTACAAATTCCTTTTATGACAGACATGGTACTGACACATAAACCAGGGTAAGACAAAAACAGAGAAAGAAAATTATATGCAAAAATCTTAAATGAAATATTAGCAAAGAGATTACAGAAAATCATCCCCTAGATAATACACCATGACCAAGTAGGATTTATACCAGGAATGCAGGGCTGGTTTAATATTAGGAAAACTATTAGCATAATTGACTATATCAACAACTAAATTAACAAAAACCATATGATCATCTCAATAGATGCAGAAGAAGCATTTGATAAAATCCAACATCCATTCCTAATAAAAACACTTGAGAGTATAGGAATAAATGAACTTTCCTTAAAATAGTCAGTGGCATCTATTTAAAACCATCAGTAAGCATCATATGTAATATGATAAACTGGATAAACTAGAGGATAAACTAGAACCAATCCCAGTAGGATCAGGAGTGAAACAAGGTTCCCAGCTATCATCATTACTATTCAATATTGTATTAGAAATGCTAGCTGTGGCAATTAGAGTTGAGAAAGAGATTAAAGGAATTAGAATAGGTAATGAGGAAACCAAATTATCACTCTGGAAATTAATGCCCATCAATTGGCAAACAGCTGAATAAATTTTGGTATATGAATGTTATGTAATATTATTGTTCTGTAAGAAATGATCAACAGGACGTTTTCAGAGGCCTGGAGAGACTTACATGAATTGATGCTAAGTGAAATGAGAAGAACAAGGAGATCATTATACAGGGCAACAAGACAATACAACGATCAATTCTGATGGATGTGGCTCTTTTCAACAATGAGATGATTCAAACCAGTTCCAATTGTTCAGTAATGAAGAGAGCCACCTACACTCAGAGAGAGGACTATGGGAACTGAATGTGGACCACAACATAGCATTTTCACTCTTTCTATAATTGTTTGCTTGCATTTTTCTTTTCCTTTTCAGGTTTTTCTTTTCATGCTAGATCCGATTTTTCTTGTGCAGTAAGAGAACTGTATAAATATGTATACATATATTGGATTTAACATGTTTTAACATATTTAACATGTAATGGACTAACTGCCATCTTGGGGAGGTGGTGGGAGGAAGGAGGGGAAAATTTGGAGCAAAAGATTTTGAAAGGGTCAATGTTGAAAAATTATCCATGCAATATGTTTTGTAAATAGAAAGCTTTTTTAAAAAATTAGTGGGCTGGGTACATAAATCTTAAGATTTTATTTTTAGAAAATAAGAATTAAGTCCATAGAAACAGAAGAAGGTCCAGACATATCCTGGGAGGAATGTGGTTAGGATTCACTGATGATCCAGAAAGGAACCAAATTGTGGTCAGACATGAAGAAGAGAAGAATGCCCCAAACTCCAGGAAAGACAGTAGTCAATGATGTCAAACTCTAAAGAGAGATTAAGAAAGACAACCGAGAAAAGGCCATTGTAATTAGCTCCTGAGATAGCTTAAGAAATCTGTGGAGAACACATTTGAGTCAGAAGCCAGAATCTTTGAGGTTAAAATGTGAAAGGGGAAAATACGGTGGAGAAAAGGCAAGGAATTGTTTGGGCTTTCCCAAATTCCCCTTTAAACTTAAACTTTAAAATAAAACCTCAAAACAAATTCTTTGGTGGCAAATGTAACACTAGGCTGAGGTAAAACAATTTTCCAGCCCAAGACAACTTAAAGGATCTGTCTCACTGGGATGAGAGTAGAACACAGTCCAGCAGCAGACCTTGGGGACAAGTGATTAGGCAGAACCAATTTTTATAGCTGAGCCCATAGAAGGTAAGAGGGTCAAATAACTGGTCAGAAAATTAGAGGGGACCCTATGCTGGCAGTAAGTCTGGCCCACATTAGTTCCAGATCACAGTCTCAGTGTGAGGAGAAGCCCTAGAAAGAACATCAGAGCATGTAGGCACAGGGGAATGAGGACTTTGATCACAGTTCTAGGGAAGAAAAAAGTGCTTGTAGTCACTCACTGGACAGGAGAGTAATACATATACCTTTCCTCAGATTAAACCACCTTGGAAGAACTGAAAATTTACTGTCCCTTAGAAGTAGCTCTGAAAACAGCAGCAAAAAAGCCTGAAGTTTAGGACACTGACAACAGAAGCAGAATTCAATTTTAATATAAAATTAAAAGTCAGGAAATGGCCTGGAAAAAATGTACAAACAACAAAAGAGAACCTAACCACAGAAATTTACTACAGTCACAAGGAAAATCAAAATACAAACTCAGAAGACAATAAAATGAAAGTAGCTATATGCAAAGTCTCAAAGAACAATGTAAATTGGTCTCAAGCCCTCCCCCAAAAATCCAAAAAGAGCTCAAAAAGGATTTTAAAAATCAAATGAGAGGTAGAGGAAAAAATGGGAAAAGAAATGATAGTATTAAAAGACTCAACAGCTTGGTAAAGGAAATACAAAACAAAACAAAACCTGAAGAAAACCACACCCTAAAAAAACAATTAGAAAATGGAAACAACGGCATAAAAATCTACTAAAGAAAACTCCTTGGCCAAATGGAAAAAAGCTAACTGAATTTTTTTTACAACCAGTGTTTCTGATAAAGGCCTCATTTCTAAAATATAGGGGAATTGATTCAAATTTATAAGACAAACTGTTCCCCAACTAATAAATAATCCAAAGATATGAACAATTTTCAGATGACGTCATGGCTAATCACATGAAAAAAATACTCTAAAATACTATTGATAAGAGAAATGCAAATTAAGATAACTCTCAGGAATTACACCTCTCAGACTGGTTAAGGTGATAGGACAAAATAATACTGGGAGAGTGGATTTATCATTGGTGAAAATGTGAAATGATCTAACCATTCTGGAGAGTAATCAGAATTATGCCCAAAGGGCTACAAAACTGACAATTGACATTAAACATTGTCAATACTGGATCTGTATTTCAAAGGGATCATAAAAGAGGGAAAAGGACATGAATGTATATAAATGTTTGCAATTAGCAAGAAATCGGAAATTGCAAGAATGGCTGAATAACTTAGGTATATGAATGTAATGGAATATATGTTCAAAAAGAAATGATGAGCAGGCCGATTTCAGAAAAGCCTAGAAAGACTTACATGTACTGATGCTAAGAACAGAACCAAGAGAACATTGTACATAAAAACAAGATTATGTTATGATCCATCTGTGATGGATTTGGCTCTTTTCTTTTAATGCCAACGAAAATAAGTGTAATCATGTTGACTCCTCATATAAGCTCATTATTCATCATAAAAATGCTCAGTCATAATATCTAGATGCCCAGGGTTCAGAAGAGGTGACAGTCTCTCTATACTCATTCTAAGTGAATGATATCTAGATGATTGGGTCCAGTTCTGCTTACCACTTTTTTTTTGGGGGGGGGGGGGGGTTGGTTTTTTTTTTTGTTTGTTTTTTAATTATTAAAGCTTTTTATTTACAAAGTATATGCATAGGTAATTTTTCCAACATTGACCCTTGCATAACCTTTTGTTCCAAATTTTCCCCTCCTTCTAGCTAGCAGGTAGTCCAATACATGTTAAATATGTTGAAATACATGTTAAATCCAATATATGTATACATATTTATACAGTTATCTTGTTGCACAAGAAAAATCAGATCAAGAAGGAAGAAAAAAGAAAAGCGAAAGAAAACAAAACAAGCAGGATTTAGCTCTTTTCAACAATGTGGTGATTCAAGGTAATTCCAACAGACTTGTGATGGAAAGTAGCATTTACATCCAGACAAAGAACTATGGAGACTGAATGTGAATCAAAGCACAGTATTTCTACCTTTCTGTTTTTGTTTGCTTGGTTTTTTTTCTTTCTCATCTGATTTTTCCACAGCATGATGAATATGGAAATATGTTTAGAAAAATTACAGATGTTTAACCTATATTGGATTGATTGCTATCTTGGGGAGGGAGGAAAGGAAGACAATTTTGAAAAATATTTTGCAAAGGTGAATGGTGAAAAATATCTTTGCATGTTATTTGGAAAAATTAAATACTATTTTAAAAATGCAAAAAAAAAAATTTCAAAAGAATTAAAAATGTAAAAAACCCTACAAATTACAATTGGTTAAGTGGAAGCTAATGATTTCATGAGATATCAAGACAGACTATATAATCAGAAAAACAACTGACCTGAAAAAATAGATCCAGAAGAGCTAATTTAAAAATTACCAGACTACCTAGAAGCCATAATCAAAAAAAGATCCTATGTAGCAAGAAAACTGTATAAATACATATATAGATATATTGAATTTAACATATACACAGAAGGCACAGATGTGAGCTGACTATGCTGGGTTATCTAAATTATTATAAAATTAAGAGATAGGAAAGAGGGATGCACTGAGAAAGAAGGGAGAGGTAAAATGGGGGAAAATATCTAATATTAAAGAGGTATGAATAAGTTTTTACAGTAGAAGGGAAGATGAGGTGGTGGCTCTCATTGAAATGATTCAATGAGGGAGTAATACACACACTCACTTGGATACAGAAATCTATTTTAGCAGAGTAAAAAGAGAAGGGGGTGGGGAAAAAGGGTAGAGGAAGCTTTCAGAAGGGAGGACGATGATGTCAGAAGCAAAACACTTTTGACAAGGGACAAGATGAAAGGAGAGAAAATCAGAAGGATAAAGAGAAAAAAATAGGATAGAGGGAATTCAAAATTTTTATAATAGGTTCTCTGATAAAGGCCTCCTTTCTCAAACATTTAGAAAATTAAACCAAATTCTTAAGAATACAAGTCATTCCCCAAATGATAAAACAGTCAAAATATATGAACAAGCAGTTTTCCGATGAAGAAATCAAAGCTACCTACAGTCAAATGAAAAATGCTCTAAATTACTACTGATTTGAAACATAAACTACCAATTCTGAGGTATCACCACACTTATCACATTGGCTAACCTGACAGAAAAGGAAAATGACAAATGTCCAATGAGATATAAGAAAATCAGGACATCAGGACACTAAGATGCTGCTGGCAAAGTTGTGAACTGATCCAACCATTCTAGAGAACAATTTAGAACTATGTGCCCAAAGGGCTAGAAAACCCTGCATACCCTTTGACCCATCTAGGTCTGTATCCCAAATTAAAAAAAAAAACCAACAAACAAAAAATCCTACCCAGCAAGTGAAGTTTGGGCTAGGACTATTATTGGCCAATCAGGGATAATCAGAGTGATTTGAGTTTAAAAGGCACAGCCCAAAAGCTCTATTTGAATTCTAACAGACTTTCTCAAAGCAAGGTTTTCCAGAGCTATATTTCAAGAAATCACAAATAAAAACTACATGAGATACAAGAGTTAAACTACTAAAGATAAAAAACAAAACAAGCCCCAATAGAATAAATAAGTAGGGAAGAAAAAAATTCTAGCCCCAAACCTCCAAGACAGCTATCAAAATTTGTATTTCTTATCCAAAATTTGTGGATAAAATTTGTATCCACATGGACTGGGAGAAGAGAAAGAAGAGGAGGAGGAAAAGGAAATAGCAGCACTGTCTAAATGGACTTGGCTGGTTAGGACCGCAGGGGGGACAGCTACTACTGTTCATACTTTCCCAAGGAGGAGGGGAGTAAATTCAGAACTCAAATTTTTAAAAAATCAATTATTTTACATGTAATTGGAGGAAAAAAGTGAAAGAGAGAAGCAGGAAATGGAAACAAAAAGCACTGGAGCATTTTTTTAAAACTTTATTTCAGAGTGATAGAAGCTCTAGCTACTCCCAGAGAAAGGAAACCTAAATTTGTATTTACCTAGGATAAGGCTCATCACCAAGCAAACTGAGAGGAAGGAAAGCCATATTCTTTGCTAGCTTGAGAGGATGGCAAGGTTAAATGCAGGTTTTAAAAAATAAATGGAGTGTGGGGTACATCTGTAGGAAAGGATAAAAACTAAATCTGAAGAGATTAGGGGAAGAAGAGGCAAGGACACACATAGATTAATCTTAGTGAGAAAAAACTACTTTTTTATCACAGATTGGAACAATTGAGAAAATGGGAGATGACATTGAAGGGTAATAAAACGGATAATGAGAAAAGAGATGACCACAGATAGCCATTATTATCTCCAGAGAACTTCTGTTCCCTACCCCCTATCCCTAAGACCTGGATGGATTGGCCTCTTGCTCTTTCCAGACTTCCACTCTTTTCAGGGACAAAGTCATCTTGTACTCTGCAAACCCACACCTGCATCCAGCATCTTAACGATGGCATCAGCCTTGTCAATGTCCAAGAGGAGGTTATCAAACCAGCCACTATCCATTAGAGATAGGAACACTTGAAGTCTGTTCTGTAGGGCTCCTCTGGCTTCCTGCCGACGCTTCCCCACCTCATCAGGGTGGTATTTGGACCGAAACCTGAGAAAGGAAATGGGAAGGGGGAAAGACAAAATAGTCACAAGTAGCCAGGGCCATGGATGTGAGGGGGAATCCAAGAGAGCCATGGTATATTCCCACCCTCCTCATATACCCACAAAGATGATAAGAACAGGAGACTGTGGGGAAGGGGACACAAAGAATTATCATGCCACCCCAAATAGGACAAAGAGATTTGGGGAAAGCCAGGATCAAGGAACTCTAGGTTCCAGAAAAATGGAGACTATGGGAAAATGGGGGTAAATAAACAAGGATCCCTTGATTCATTTCCCTAGCTTTCTGGGATTCTACGACAAATAGGGTCAATGTTACCAGAGCCCCATAGACAGAAGAACAGATAGAAGAGAAAATATTATTATGTCCCAAAAGATCTCCCTTTCCTCTCTTCAGGAATTAAAAGGACTATTACCCCCAATCCCTCTAGGCTTAGGGAAAAGGCCTGAGACAGACCAAATAGGGAGAGGAGCCAAGAAGGACCTGACACTTCTATCTCCACTTGGGAAGACAGATACAATTGTTATGGGAACAGAGAAAGGAAGTGGAAGAAATGACTGTCTCATAATTAAGGTACTGCCTAGGGAAATGGAGAAAGCAAAGAGAAAAGTAAGAAGTTGGGGGTGTAGAAAATAAAGGGAAAAAGGAAAAACTATAAGTCGTGGAAAGAGAAAAAATGAAAATTGAGGTAGAGAGATTAGGAGTGAGGGCAACAGCATGAAAAATTGAGGTAGATTTAAAGACAGAGAGATAGGAAAAGACAAAGGGAATAGAGGTAAGGAAACATGGACCAGAGATGGGGAGTAAGAAACAGAAATATATGAAAAGGAGAAAAGAAAAACAAAAGTTCAGTGTGAGAGGGAAGGAAAAGCCGCAGGTGTCGCCTCCAGGGACTTTACCTTGGCTGCTTGATCAAACAGAGCTCAAGATTTAACTAGCCGGGCCGACCCGTGCTGGCTGGTGGGCCTGGGCCGGCTGGCTCCTGGCTGGGGCGGGCTCCCGGCCCGCCGCCCCACCCCGCATGGCTTGGCGGTGGGGGCCCTGACTGACTAACTGCCTAAGCATTCACATTCATCTAAACCACTGCATTGTGCACAGTGGTGCCCTTTCTCTCTGCCTGGCCGGGGGGGAGCACGGCTCGGCCCAGTGGGGCTGGTGTATGGGCTGGGTGTGGTGGGGGTGAGATGGGTTTGCTCCGAGCTCCGGCGATGGGTGGGTGTAGTTCCCGGTTCTGGCTCTTTTCAAGGAGGAGGAGCAGGAGGAGGGGGGAAAAGATGGTTGATTAAAATCAAAACATCCACAAACGAAAAAAAAAAAAAATCAAAGGGTTTTTTTTGGGTTTTGTTTTTCTTTAAAGATGACCCCAAGACCTCTGCTTTTCTTGTTTAAATTCACTTGTCATTTTTAGGAGACCAAGCACAAATGGTACAAAGATTGGGGGTGACACAGCCCCAGTTCTCTCTGTGTCAGCAAAAGGGGAGAACAGCCCTCTCTGCAACCCAAAGGAGAAAGATAGTGCAGGAGGGCTCCAGCCCTGAAGGTATTTCATTCACTGAGGACAATGGTATTTGGGAGTGGAGAAGGGGTGGAGTTGAAGGAAGACAAGAGTCTTTATACCCAGGAGATCACAACAGCCAATGTTGGGCACTTCCCCAAACCCGCAGGAACTCCAGGACACATAGGGCTCCACCATCTAGGCCAAGGGTGACATGCCAAGGGAAAGGAACATGGGTAAGCGGGGGCACTCACCACTCCTCATCTTTATGAGCCAGGAAGAAGTCTTGCATCTGCTGCCTTCGAAACTCCAGCTTGTAATCATTGTATCGTTTAACAGCTTCTGTTTCATCCACAGAATCATCCAGTGACAGCAGAAACTCCTTAAAGGTCTTCATAACAGGTGGTGGAACACCCAAGTCGATTTCTGCGATGCTGCCCAGCCTGGGGGGGGCCCGGTCGGGGGGTCTTGGTTGGGGGGGAAGAGGGTGGGGGGATGGGGGGCCAAGGTAGCCAGCAGCCCCATTCCTCACCCAACATGGACATTAGTCCATGTACCAACTAGTGCCCATTTCCATTTCCCACTCTATTAGTCTAGTTCTCTATCAGCCCTTTCCCCATTCCAGCCCCCTCCCCCTTTAAAAAATAACCTCAACTTTTCTACTTTCAACACTTCTATCATTTCCCCCTGGGTCTTTACCTGGCTTGGATGGGCAGTACATGATGTTGCATAATGTGGACATCTGGATGGCCCCAGGGCTGGGGAGGGCCGTAAGTTGGGCCTCCACCTCCCCCGGCATAAGGCATCTCATAGCCACTGTGGTATGGGTCAGAACTGTGCTCATCCCTGAAAGTAAAGAACAACAAAGTTAGAAGAAAGAACTCTGCAGAACAGAATAAAGGAAAGCTAGAACTACTCAATCTTAGAAGATTTAAGAGAGAATACTAAGACAAAGTGATGATTTGGTGAGAAAAGGATGGAGAGTGCAAAAGAGTAAAATTTCAAATGGAGTGGAAGGATTGATGGTAAGAAGCTTCTCAACTGGAATTCAAAAGAATATGGTGGAAAATATGTGGCAGTAGTGTTGGTAGAGCTATGAATTACTCCAGGAAGTCTCAAGAGTAATTCTGGAACTATGATCAAAAAAAAAAAAAAAAAAAAAAAAAAAAAAAAAAAAAAATTACAGCAATACCTACTACTAGGACTATATCCCACTAGAGATTAAAAAAGGCCAAAAAAAAAAAAAAAAAAAACCTCATGTAACAAAAATGTTTATAGCAGCAATTTTCATAATGGCAAAAACTAGAAGTTAAGAAGTTTCCACCAATTGAGAATAGCTACACATATTGTAGTGTGCCATAATGACAAAAGAAATGGTTTCAGAAATCTGCATAAATTGGTGCAAAATAAAACAAAATGAAGAGCCTATAATAACATTATAAAGAACACTGATCAGTAATGACCGATCAAGATCTCAGTAGACCAATAGAGCATGCTAGACCACCTCCCGAGAAAGGTGATAGATAAACTATGCAGAATGAGACACATTTTTTAATATGGCCAATAAAGGAATTTATTTTGCTTGACTACACATATTTATTACAAGGGTTCGGAAGTGAAATAAAAATAAATTAGTAAAATGATAATTTTTTTAAAAAAGCAAAAATAAAAGCAAGGGAAAACATAACTAAGCTCTAACATTCTTACCAGTCTCGTCTCATTCGTTTTTGGGGAGGACTGAGCTCATGGCGTGGTGGAGAAAAGCGTTCACGCCGATTTCTATCATAGTCACGATACTCTCCCCTGCTCCTCCGATCTCGCCCACGGTCCCACTCTCTAGAGTTGTAAAAATAAAGTTACACAATCAATAACCATTTATTAATACTTTCTATATGCCAGAACCAGTAGATACAAGGAATATAAATAAAAAAGCAAACAGAACATCCTATTATGAATTTATATTTTTATCAAAGGAGATAAGTAGATAGAACACCGTGAACTTAGAGTCAATAAAACCTGAATTCAAATCTGCTAGTCATTTAATGCCTGTTTGCCTCAGTTTCTTTATCTGTAAATTATAAATAATTGCACTTACCTTCCAAGGTAATTATGTGGACAAATTGAGATAATTATAAAGCACTTTGCTAACTCTAAGGAATTAGTAAACACTATCTACTGTATTATACATACTAGTTAATGTAGTATAGATGGACTTCAAGATACAAGATATGGAAAAAAGTGAGTACCAACTCTAACAAATACAAATCTTTTCTGCAGGCAACTTGAAACTATAAATTGCAGAAAAGATGCCAAAATATCTTGTTAGAGGAAGTTTCCTCATTCTAGAGTTCCCTATGCTAATGAAATCACAGTTCTCAGCCTTATCCCTATACAAAATACAAGTTAATATTGAGAAGGAGAACATTTAGTAGCTAGAAAAGGTGGGAGAGATTAGGGAGGCTTCATGAAAAAAGTGATGCTTGGGGGAAGAGTTTGAATTTCAGGTTTTTGGGAAAAACCAGTGCAAAGGCATAGAGATTAGAGATAATTTAAGGAACAGAAAGTATAGCTGTTTGTCTATAACATAGATAGAATAAAAGAAAAGCAAGGCTAAAAACAAGTAGACTGAGTCCAAGATGTGAAAAGCCTTAGAAGAAGATTTAATCTTAAAGGCATTAGGGAACCATAGGAATTAAACAAGAAAGGGTAAGTGATATGGTCAGAACTGTGGAAGATGTACTGAAGATAGACTGAATATAGAGGAGAATGGAGACAATAGGGAAGCCAGTTAGAAGAATAATGCAAAAGTAAAGCCAAGGTGCGATAAGGGCCTGCCTAAGGCAGTAGTCACATGAGTAGAGAAAGGGGCAGATTGAAAAGCTATTGTGCAGACAGAAACCAAAATATTTATAATTCAGTGTTTAGAGTGAAGTTAACTCTAAGGAAGACTAAAAGCATGGTGATGTACCTGAGAGCACTAAATAAATCAGAAACGGAAAAGTTTAAAGGAAAAAAAAAGGTAATGGACATGTAGAGAAGAATGTGAGCTGTTTATGGGACATTATCTCGTTTTAAATGTCCAGTAGGCAGCTGGTATTGCAGAACAAGAGCTCAGAAGAAAGGACTGGGGGTGGATTTACAAATCTGCAAGTTATCTAAAGAAAGACAATGTTACCACAATCAAAAAGCAAAAAGAAGAAAAAATACTGACCTGGGGAAGGTATAAAAGAATGAAGTTGGGGGGGGGGGGGGGGGGAGCGTGAAGTTAAAAAGAGAAAAAGACTAGCTTCTGATACCCAAACCAGGAATGGTAAAGTTAAAAAAGAAAACAAGAGACCAATATCATTAAAACAATAATGATGTAAAAAATATCTAAGACATTAGCAAAGAGGTATAGAAAGATATACAAAAGATTTTTCATTGTAATCAGGTTGAATTTGTAGGAATGTAGGGATAGCATTATTAATATTCTAACAGTAAAACTCTGGAGATAAAAGACCACAACAAAAGCAATAAAAACCATTATAATCAATAGACATAAAAAGCTTGTTAAAATAATGCACTCACATTAAAATGTTCAATAAAGGGAATAATAACAACGCCTTCCCACAGTATCCATCTAAAATCAAGAGCTTTCTCATTCTCATCTAAAAAAAAACTTATAAACCCCTCTAAAGGATATCCATTGTAATTAATGTTGTTTGCTGTAGTTCTAAAAGTGCTACCTATTAGCAATACAAGAAAAAGAAACTGGGAAAATAAGCACAGGCAAATCATACAAAGAATAAACAATGATAAAAAAAAAATTAGAATAACTTCAGAAAAGTAGCAAGACACAAAATGAACAAAAATCACTAGTCTAGCCTATTTGGAAGGTTACTAAGTAGAATAACCAGGGCAGGAAACCCAAGTCAAAGAGAAGCTTTCAATTCTGTCACTGAACCTACAGTTTTCTAGCTGTCTCACAGTAACTGAATCTAGGACTGCTTTGGGTATCAAAGGCTATTCTTTTTCCCTTTCCAATCTCTACCCCAAATTCATTCCTCACACTTTCCCCAAGTCAGTATTTTTTTCATTTCTTTTTGATTATGCTAACTTTATATATATTTAAATGACTTCTAGAACTATATATCCAGACCCAGCCCTTTCTCCTGAGCTCTTGTTCTGCATTACCAACTGCCAGTGAACTCTAACCAGGAACAAGTCTACAGATTTAGTGTGGAAACAGAAACCCAGGTCAGGAATTTGCAGGGCTCAAATCACTAAGAAAATGGAGAAAGTACAATTACAGTGAAGAACTGCAAGGTATCCCTCTCTTTCAACCCTAGGAAAATCTAACCAAAAGATAAAAAAGAAAGATCTTAATGACCTGAGTAGAATTTTAGAAAAATCAGTGCTGACAGTTCTCCAGTGCTTAAATAAATGAGATACTTCTTAGCTGTACATTGCATCTTTACAAAAACTGATCATGGCCTCATCAAAAAATGTAAAAATGCATAAATGCTAAACAATTAAATTTGTTAATAACAATTCTATAAAACTTTATCCATAAAGGCCCTCGAAAAAAGAATTTAAAATGAATGCTAAACAATAATTCTAGAAATAATTTTTAAAATCTAAATAAGAGCAGTAGAATCACGAAGAATCAACTTGGAAAAGGAAACAAACACACACACACACACACACACACACACACACACACACACACACAAAAGAGTAAAGAAAACTCCTCAAAAAAAGGAACTAACCAATGGAAATGGAAAGAGGTACAAAAGCTAACTGAAGAAAATAATTCCTTAAAAAAGAGTAAAGAAAACTCCTTAAAAAAAGGAACAACTAACCAATGGAAATGGGAAAAGAGGTACAAAAGCTAACTGAAGAAAATAATTCCTTAAAAAATAGAATTGTTCAGATTCTAACAAGATCAAAAGAATGAAAAAAATACAAGAAAATGTAAAATACCTTTGAGTGGCAAAACAAATGACCCAGAAAATAGATCCAGGAGAAATAATTCAAGAATTATTAGATTGTAATGAAAGACACGATCAAAAAAGCACAGTATTTTTCAAGAAACTATCAGAGAAGATTCTAAGAAGATGGCAGAGGTAGATCAGAAAATTTTCAGCTCTTCAAATTTCATCCACAAAAAAAGACAAAACATAACTTCAAAAGGAACGTAGAGCAGCAGAAATAAACAAAAGTCAGGAAAAAAGTCAGGGACAGGTTTGTCAGTGAAGACATACAAATATTTCCAGGCCAACTCAGCTGAACCAATAAACAAGAAGCCCTGAGGACAGCTAAGAAAAGAGGCAGCCTCAGCCACAGAAACTTTCATCTTATAAAAAGTACTGGGGGAAAAAGAGAGGATGAAGACAGAAAGACTGTCAAGGGACACTAAACTAAGTACAGTTGTGCTGACAAGACATGTCCCAGACTGGTCCTGGTTGTTTCTACTGGTTAGAAGGTCCTACCATACACCTGGGTAAGCCCAATAACAGAGGAGCAGGGACCCGGCTGGCTGTGGTCATCTAAAGGAGTGCAAAGTCCTTTGTTTCAGTGGCAGGGCAGAGGACACCAGAGGCGTTGTAGTACAAGATCACTGGCAGGACAAAAGGTTGAAAGTCCTAGCCATGATTTATTTAGGTGTAGAGAGTTAAGTCCAAGATTGAGCCTTAGAACAAACCTCAGAAATTAACAGTAAGAAAGACCTAAGACTTGGGGCATCATTCCCCATGATTTGAGACTAAAAACTATTTTACACTAATAGCTGCTAAAAAAACAAAATAAGACAAAAATAAACAAATAAAAATAAGTAAGCAAAGAGAAAGAATCCAACTATAGATAGCTACAATGGGGATAGAGATCTGGGTTCATATTCATATTCAGAGGAAGATAATGGGAATTAAAAATGCCGTTCCTTTTTCAATGAGAAATGTCAAATGTTCCCAAACACAAATATTCCAAGAACACTTGGAAAAACTTTTAAAAGGACTTAAAAAAATATCAAATAAGCAAGATCAAGGGAAAAATGGAAGAGAGAGAACCCGAGAAATCATGGAAAGTCAATATTTACTAGCTGTGTGATCTTAAACAAGTCACTTCAATTTGAATGCCTTGCCAAAAAAAAAAAAAAAAAAAAAAAAAGTCAAGCAACTTGAAATAAAGAATCAAAAATTTAAGGAAGAAAATAATTCATTGAAAATGGGAGTGGGACAAAGGGAAGCTAATGACATTCTAAAGCACCAAGAAATAATATAATGAAATTTTAAAAAGAAAAAAGAAAATGTAAAACACCTCATCAAAAAACCAACTCATCTGGAGTACTGAGGAAAAATAATATAAAAATAGCCAGACAACATGAAAATTACGAATTAAAAAAAAAAACCTCACAGAATCTTGACACATTACAAGTAATTATCAGGGGAAACTGTTCTAAAGTTCAGAAGTAAAGGCAGAAATAGGACAAAAAAAAAAAAAAAACATTTGTTACCACTTGAAAGAGACTGCAGGAGGAAAACTTATAGGAATACCAAATATAAAGTTTCAAAGCTCCCAGGTTAAGGAGAAAATATTAGAAGCAACAAGAAAAAAAAAATTTTTTTAATATCATGGATTTCCAATAAGTATTAGACAAAACCTAGCAATTTCTATAACTGAAGATTCACAGATCTTGGTATACACTACATTTCATAGAGTAAGAGTTGTTAAATGTTTCAGTTTAGCTGAAAAACTTACAGGTATTTGTGACAAAAACAGCAGAATTTAAGGGAAAATTTGACATACAGCAATCAAAAGAAATTTAAGATTTAGTAAATGTTAAAGATTTTAACTTTTTTTTAAGGGAAAATTGTTTACTT
Source organism: Sarcophilus harrisii (assembly GCF_902635505.1). NCBI lineage: Eukaryota > Metazoa > Chordata > Mammalia > Dasyuromorphia > Dasyuridae > Sarcophilus > Sarcophilus harrisii. The sequence goes on along the minus strand of NC_045429.1, from coordinate 288,198,368 downwards.
CTTACATGTGAAAATCAGTTCTTTTATGATAATCATTATTTGGGTAGTTCAAAAGAAAGGCTTGGGCAGAATTGAGTATAATGGGATGAGTCTAAATATATAATATATAGGAAGAGATAAAAATGAGGCAAAAAAGGAAAAAGTGATAGAAAAGGAACCAATGGGGGAAGATAGGTAGAGTTGGGTATTTCTTACTTTCATTAGGAATAGGTCTAGAAGGATAAAAAAGCCTACTAAATTCAGAAAGAAATAAGATGGCACAAGGGAAAGCCAGGAACTATATGAGCAAAACTACACCACACTTTCCCACAAATAAAGTCAGATCTAAACAACTGGAAAAATATTAAGTGCTCTTGGATAGGTCAAGCGAATATAATAAAGATGACAATACTAACTAAACTAATCTATTTATTTAGTGCTATACCAATCAGACTCCCCAAAAAACTATTTTAATGAGCTAGAAAAAATAAAATTCATCTGGAAGAACAAAAGATTAAGAATTTTAAGGGAACTAATGAAAAAAAAAAATCAAATGAAGGTGGCCTAGCTGTATCTGATCTAAAACTATATTATAAAGCAGCTGTCACCAAAACCATTTGGTATTGGCTAAGAAATAAGACTAGTTGATCAGTGGAACAGGTTAGGTTCACAGGACAAAATAGTCAATAATTATCGCAATCTAGTATTTGACAAAGCCAAAGACCCCAACTTTTGGGATAAGAATTCACTATCTGACAAAAACTGCTGGGAAAATTGGAAACTAATGTGGCAGAAACTAGGCACTGGGCCATACCTAACACCATATACCAAGGTAAGATCAAAATGGCTTCATGATATAGGCAAAAAGAATGAGATTATAAATAAATTAGAAGAACATAGGGGTGTTTACCTCTCAGACCTGTGGAGGAAGAAGGAATTTGTGACCAAAGAACTAGAGATCTTTATTGATCACAAAATAGAAAATTTTGACTATATCAAGTTAAAAAGCTTTTGTACAAACAAAACTAATGCAGACAGGATTAGAAGGGAAGCAATAAACTGGGAAAACATTTTTACATTCAAATGTTCTGATAAAGGCCTCGTTTCCATATTATATAGAGAATTGACTCTATAAGAAATCAAGCCATTTTCCAACTGATAAATGGTCAAAGGATACGAACAGACAATTTTCAGATTAAGAAACTGAAACTATTTCTATTCATATGAAAAGGTATTCCAAATTATTATTGATCAGAGAAACGCAAATAAATATAACTCTGAGATACATACCTCTCAGATTAGTTAAGATGACAGGAAAAGATAATGACAAATGTTGGAGAGGGTGCGGGAAAACTGAGACATTGATACATTGTCAGCGGAACTGTGAACAGATGCAACCATTCTGGAGAGCAATTTCGAACTATGATCAAAAAGCTATCAAAGTGTGCATATCCGCAGCAGCTAGGTGGCGCAGTAGATAGAGCACCAGCCCTGAAGTCAGGAAAACTGGAATTCAAATCTGATCTCACTTAACACCTCCTAGTTGTGAGACCCTGGGCAAGTTACTTAACCACAATTGCTTCAGAAGAAAAAAAATGTGCATACCCTTTGATCCAGCAGTGTTTCTACTGGGCTTGTATCTTAAAAAGATCTTAAAGGAGGGAAAGGGATTCACATGTGGAAAAATGTTTGTGAAAGCCCTTTTGTAAGGCCAAGAAACTGGAAACAGTGGATGCCCATCAGTTGGAGAGTGGTTGAATAAGTTATGGTATATGAATGTTATGGAATATTACTATTCTATAAAAAACAATCAGCAGAACAATTTCAAAGAGGCTAAGAGAGACTTATATGAACTGATACTAAGTGAAATGAGCAGAACCAGGAGATCATTGAACACAACAACAACAAGATTATACGATGATCAAGTCTGATGGACATAGTTCTTTTCAACAATGAGATGATTCAGGCCAGTTCCAATAAACCTGTGATGGAGAGCCATCTACACCCACAGAGAGGATTGTAGGAAGAAGGTGGATCACAACATAAATATTTTCACTCTTTTTGTTTTCTTGCATTTTACTTTCTTTTTCATTTTTTTCTTTTGCAGGAAGATAATTGTATAAATATGTATACATATATTGGATTTAAGACATATTTACCATGTTTAACATACATTAGATTACTTGCCATAGAGAGGAGGTGGAAGGAAGGGGAGATGGGATTGGAATACAAGATTTTGCAAGGGTCAATGCTGAAAAACGATCCATGCATATTTTGAAAATAAAAAGCTTTAATTAAGAAAAAAAATCAAAATAGAAATCCTGAAAAATCAAAAGGAAAGATTAATAAAATTGAAAGTAAAAAACTATTGAACTAATAAATAAAACTAAGAAAGAACTTTTTTGGGGGGGTCAATGCAATAAAATAAATTGCCAGTTAATTTGATTTAAATAAAGAAAGAAAACCACATTATCTGTATTAAAAATGAAAAGGTTGAATTCACACCAATGAAGATGAAATTACAGCAATAATTTGGAGTTGTTTTGCCTAACTAAACACCAATAAATCTGACCATCTAAATGAAATGACTATTTACAAAATATAAATTGCCCAAATTAATAGAAGAGGAAAGAGAATACTTAATGACCCCATTTCAGAAAAAGAAATTGAACAAGTCATCAATGGACGCCTTAAGAAAAAGTCCCCAGGGACAGAGGTATTCACAAGTGCATTCTACCAAACATTTAAAGAACTAATTTCAATACTATAATTAAACTATTTGGGAAAATAGGTGAAGGAGTCCTACCAAATTCCTTTTATGATACAAACATGATACTGATACCTAAGAGCCAAAATAGATTAAGTACAGACCAACTTCCCTAATAAACATTAATGCAAACATTTTAAATAAAATGCTAGCAAGAATAATACAGCAGTATTATTGCTACTATGGATCATATACTATGAGCAAGTGGGATTTATACCCAGGATATAGGACTAGTTCAAATTTAGGAAAATTATTAAGTATAATTGACCTTATCAATAACAAAACCAATAGAAATCTTATAATTATCTCAATGGACATAGAAAAAGCTTTTGACAAAATAATGTACCCAATTCCTCCTAAAAACTAGAGAAAACTTTTGACAAAATACAATATGCATTTCTATTAAGAACACTAGAAGGAGCAGCTAATTGGTGCAGGGGATAGAGAATTGGGAGGAGGGGAGGAGAGATGGAACTTTCTTTAAAATAGCAAGTAGTATCTATCTAACACCATTATTTATAATGGGGAAAAGCTAAAAGTCTTCCCAGTAAGATCAGGGTTGTAAAGCAAGGATGTCCATTATCACTATTATTCAAGATTGTACTAGTAAATAAAACTGTCACTCTTTGCAGATGATATGATGGTATATTTAAAGAGAATCCTAGACAATCAACTAAAAAACTATTTGAGATATTCAACATCTTAGAAAAACTGTAAAATAAATCCACACTTATAAATCATTGGCATTTCTATGTATTACCAACAAAGTCCAGCAGCAAGACAATAGAAAATACACAGGAGTCTACCTGCCAAGACAAACCCAGAAATTATATGAACACAATTGCAAAGCACTTTTCACATAAAGTCAATCTAAACCACTTGAAAAATATCAATTGCTCACGAGTAGGTCAAACTAATATAACAAAGTTGACAATTTAATATAAATTAATGTACTTATATTCAGCACACCAAACTACCAAAAATTTATTTTATACAGCTAGAAAAAAATAGTAACACAACAAAAGGTCAATAATATCAAAGTAATTAATGGGGAAAAAAATTGCACAAGTGGGTGATCTAGACTTATTAGACCTCAAACTATATTATAAAGTAGCAATCACCAAAACTATTTGGTATTGGCTAAGAAATAGTGGTGGAACAGTGGAATAAATTAGGTACCCAAAACACAAGTAAATGATCATAATAATCTATTCTTTGATAAACCCAAAGACTTCAGCTTCTAAGATAATGACTCACTACAAATACTTCAGGGAAAACTGGAAAATAACAACTTACACCATATACCAAATAAGATCAAAATGTATACATGAGTGATACCATAAGTAAATCAGGAGAACATGGAATTTTGTCACATCTATAGAGAAATGAAAGAATTTTGAACAAACAGGAGAGAGGATTATAAAAGTAAAATGGAAAACTTTGATTATATTAAATGAAAAAGTTTTTGCACAAGACAAAATCGATGAAACCAAGATTATAAGGAACACAAATCGGTTCTTTCTCTGGGCATGAATAAATAGCATTTTTCATTCTAAGTCCTTCACAGTTGTCTTGGATCACTCTATAGCAAAGGACAGTCAAGTCATTCATAGCTGATCATCTTACATTATTACAAGTTACTTTGTACTTAGTACATTGCATCTAGCATGATCTCATGGAAGTCTTCCCAGGCTTTTCTGAGAGCATTTTGCTATCATTTCTTATAGCACAATAGTATTCTATCATAATCAAAAAACACAATTTGTTCGGTCACCCCCCAACTGATGGACATTCCCTCAATTTCCAATTCTTTGCCCTGAGAAAAGAGTTGCTGTAAACATTTTGTACATATAAGTCTTTTTCCTTTTTGTTTAGTTTTTTATCTCTTTTGGGATAACCAGTATTATTACTGGTTTTATAGTCCTTTGGGCATAATTCCAAATTGCTTTACAGCATGTTTGGATGAACTAGTTCATAACTCCCCTAACAGTACATTAATGTCTCACTTTCCCCACATTCCCTCCAATATTTGTCATTTTCTTTTTAAGTCATTTATTAATTGAGAAATAGCTCTAATCTTTATAAATCTGACTCAGTTCCCTATATGTTTAAGAAACGAAGTTTTTATCAGAGAATTCTTTTCACAATTACTGTATTCCCTGCGCCATTCTATTCTCTCTTTCTCCCAAGATTAGAAGGAAAACAAAATAGAGAAAAAAATTTTACAAGTCTCTGATAAAAGTCTCACTTCTCAAATATATAGAGAAGTGAATCAAATATATAAGAATACAAGTTATTCCCCAACTGATAAATGATCAAAGAATGTGATCCAGCAATTTTGAGATGAAGAAAATCACTGTTTAGACATGCAAACTCTGAGGTACCATCTCATACTGATTATATTATCAAATATGACAAAAAAAGAAAATGATAAATGCTGGTGAACATGTGGAACACTGGATCCTAATGCACTACTGTTAAAACTGTAAACTTATTCAACTATTTTGGAGAGCAATTTGTAACTATGCTCAAAGGGCATTCAAACCAGGCATTCCTTTTGATCCAGCAATATCACTATTAGTTCTGTATACTAAAAAGAACCTACATGCACAAAAATATTCAGTAGTGGCAAAGAACTGGAAATTGAGGGGATACCCATGAATTGGGGAATGGCTGAACAAGTTGTAGTAAATGAATGTAATGGAATCCTATTGTTTTCTAAGAAATGATTAGCAGGAATAGAAAGACTTGCATAAGCTGACACAGTGTAAAATGAGCAGAACCAGAAGAACACTGTGCACAGTAACAGCAGCACTGTGCAAAGATCAACTATAAATGACAGCTCTTCTCAGTCATACAATGATTGAAGGCAGCGTCAATCTACATCAAAAGAACTGATGAAGACTGAATACATGTCAAAATATATTATTTTCACTTTATTTTCTGCATTTTTTTTTCTTTATGGTCTATTTCTTCATCCACATCAAATTGCTTAATATTTTAGAGGAAGAGAGAAATAAATTCAAAATTCAATATATTTTTAAAAATGAATGTTAAAAACATTGGATTACTTTCTGTCTAGGGAAGGGGGGAAGAGAAAAGGGAGGAAGAAAAATTTGGAAGACAAGATTTTGCAAAGGTGAATGCTGAAAACTATCTGCATATATTTTGAAAGTAAAAGCTATTATTTAAAAAATAAAGTGAATTTTTAAAATTGCCTTTACATGTGATAGAAAAAAATAAAAAGCCAATCATTGATTTAGTGATCAGCTAGTGTCCAAACAGAAAATTCTATTCTAAAACCCTTCAGAGGCATTACAGCATCAAGTACAGGTTCTCAACTTGTAAGCTGTAGAATCCTGGGGAAGCTGTATCGTTGGTGGTATTGACTCCACATGTGAATCCTAAATAGGCAAAAATATATCGTGTACACTGAATAACACGCAGATATACATGACATTTTTGTTTCAAATGTAGGTGTACTTTCCATTAATGAAATACAATTTTTTTAGACTTTAAAAAACTCAATCCTCCTTATGTGTGCAAAGCATTTTAACTTCTATTAATCATACTTCATCTTCATAACAATATTTTCACATAAAATCCCTGGAGGTAGTAAGTAGATCTGTAAAGAGAGCCTGGAGTCAGGAAGACCTGAGTTCAAATCTAGCCTCCAACACTAACTATATGACTCTGGGCAAATCATTTAACCTGTTTGCCTTAAGTCATAGAAAAAAGAAATGGCAAACCACTCTAAGATCTTTGCCAAGAAAAAGCCAAAAGGGGTCAGGAAGAATCTGACAACACTGAATGACTAATCAATAGAACCTTGAGTCCAAACTTGGGAAAATCCAGGTTCAAATTCTATTTTTGCCAATTATTATTTGAGAACTTGAGCAAGATCCAGTTTCTGCAGCCAAAAAATGGAAACAATAACTTTGGTACCATCACTGAAGGGAATAATATAAATCTAAGTTGATATAACATAGGAAAGTACAATAATAAACACCTGTGGTTATTATACTCATTTTTAGATAAGGAAACTGAGGCCCAAAAGAGATAAGAAATTTGCTTTCCATTCAACACAAGTAGTCTTTGGCTGAGTTCAGACCTTAGGTCCAGTGTTCTTTGTACCTCAAGTACTAATATACATGTGATGCTCCGGATCCCCAAGGCTTTCTCCTAACCCAGGTGAGAGATTTGTGCTCAGTTCTTGAACATGGGGCTAACCCTGCTTTTAGCAGAGTATGGAGGGGTGAGAAGAGACGACAAAATTACTATTTTAAAGAATGTTCCAATAATAACAGCAATATAAATTAAAACTGATTTTTCACCACAAATCCATATTAGCCAAGATGGCAAGACAAAAGTGGCAAAGGTTAAAAGACTATAAAAGTGTTCTATTACTTCTTGGGTCCTGGAGGGATCTGTGAATCTGTCCAATTTCTCTGTAAAATAATATAGAATTAAGTTCTTTGACCATAATCATACTATTACAAGATATGTGTCCTCAAACAGAGTATGGGGGGAAAAAAGTGACCAAATGTCAACAACATATACAAAACAGCTTTTCTTAGTAGGAAATTGAAAACATTAATGGAGGAATGAACAAACTGTAGTATATCTACATAATGGAATATTATCACAGAGTTAAGAAATGATAAATATGAAAATTCCAAGTCTCAGAATTTGGTTTTATGAACAGGAAAATTTTAGAGGGAAGCAAACAGAATCAGAAGAACAATGATAACAACATTGTAAAGGAAAATAAAAATGAAAAGTCTTTAGAATTCTGATCATTACAATGACTAATCATGATTTCTGAGGATAGGCCATAAGCTAGAATTTTGGGCTTGGACATAATTTTCAGAGATATCCAACATGTAGTTTGACTAGGTTTTGTGAGAAGAAAGGAGTATGAAAACTTTAACTGGAAGTGACAAGGATTACCCCCCAAAAAAAGAAAATTAAGGAGCAACTATAAGTACCAGCCCTGGAATCAGGAGTTCCTGATTCCTGTGACACTTAACTTACTAGTTGTGGGACTCTGGGCAAGTACTTAACCCCAGGTGCCAAGAAAGAAAAGAAAGAAAGACCCATGAACCAGAAAAAATACATAAAACAAAAATTTCAAATAATCCCTCAGAAAACACTAATTTGTCAAATATACTTTTAAAAAAGCCAAACTGTACATAAGAAAAGTTTTATACAATCCTTTTTTCATTCTTTGTGTTTGAATGATTTTGATGATTGAATTCGTAATGAAGAAAATATTTATTTAAAAAAATGGGACTATCTTACCGATCATTCCAGTCATCCCCCCTCCGTCTCTCATCTCTCTCTCTTGAACGATCATAATCACTTCGTTCTCTTCGGAATTTGTCCCTTCGCCTACGGTCATATTCATCATCACTGTCACCCATAGTAGAGGCTGGAAAGTGACCAGAAGCATACGGTAGTAAACAAAAAAAGGAAAGAAGCGTTTATACAATTCCTACTATGTGCCAGAACTATGCTAAGCCCTTTACAAATATTATCTCAATTGATCCTCACAACAACCCTTAGAGGTAAGTACTGTAATTTTAGGGTTACACAACCAGTCTGAGGCCAGATTTGACCTTTTTCCTGAATAAAGACCAGGTGTTCTATCCACTGAAAAGCCACCACTCATTTTGCTACTATGATGAAGGGAAGAATTAATCACCTCTTCCTTACTATACCTACCTATGTCAACCCCATTACCCCTTTTCCTTATAAGGGTACCTCTGCTTCCCTAAACAGCTCTAAGTTTTCTTGCCCCATCCCTGGTCATCTTATCTAAAAGGATTTTAGATTTCTCCTTCCTTTCCCTCCCTCCACCAGGATAGTCCTTTATGTTTCTACTCTTTCCTAATAATATTCTCCCATATTGTGTCTGACAGAACAAACCATCCTTAGATTCCCCAAGTCTTTCAATAACCAGAACAAAAATTGATGTTTTTATGTAGCCTTAAAGTTTGCAAAGTGCTACCCTGGTAAAGAATGCCTAAAAAGAATCAACGCTTAAGAATTTTGGCCCAGTGCTATTTTCAATGTTCGACATTACCCACCCCCAAGCTCCAATTCTGATAAATTTTATCATAGATTTAGAGTTAAAAGGATCCAGAGATAAAGAACCTTTCTGACTATTTAGCTCAAACCTAATAAAATCCATTTTTAATCATAGATTTAGAGCTGGAAGGAACCCAGCAATAAATGGATACTGGAGATTATCTATGCAGTCCTCTTTTGCAGATGGGTCTTTCTAAAACTAAATCTGTCCTTATCACGGCAGACTTCAAATTCAGGTATTTCAACGTTAAATCCAGCCTCCTCTTCACTTTACAATGAGGACCATAATTTAGGCTCCTTAATTATCTATATCTCCCTCCCCCCATCCGAATTAGCTCTTGATACCCTATAATTCTCAGACCTTCTAAGAGGTACTCCACTCAGAGGGCTTACAGTTCTCTCCACATCTAAGCTTCACATTGTTCGGCCTTCAAATAGATATAAAGATAATACATACACAAAGAGCCCTCGCTTCCATCCCCCGAAGCTGCGCTCTCACATCTTGGGCTTTTTCAAGTCATACTCCCCCACTTATGAACCACCAGCCATAAAAGACATTGATAAAGTAGCTTTAAGTTTGTTCAGATAGCGCCCAGGAAGTAGACGGCCCGGGGTGGGGGAGGGTCGGGTCGGGAAGAAATTGCGTCCCGAATCACCTCTCATTTTCTGGGGCCCGTAAAAGAGATTAAAAAGTACATCCTCGCACCAGAACAGACACCGAGGCCCAATCGGGGGAAAGGAGAAGAGAAGCGACAGACGGAAAAGCCTCGGAAACCCAGCCCCTCCTCACCTCAGGCCCACTTCTGGGCAAGTCAGTCTGCCTTTACTCTCAAAGCAACCCAAGGCGTGTTGGCTCAATGCAGCCGCGCGTCGATTGTTTTATCCCTCCTGCTGCCGAGGGAATCGGGATGGGGGAGGCGGAATTCAGGGGAGGGGGCTATCTGTGTGAACGGAGGGGAAGGGTACGGGACAATTAGGGCTAGCGGAGAGGGAATAGGGAGCGCTGTAGGGTCAGAACTAAGGGGTGACGAAAACAGCTCACGGCCGAGTCCGCGCGCGCCGTTGCTTCTGCAATGTCTGCTGGGAGCGACTGTGGCGTCGGCGTCGGCGTCGGCGTCGGCCTCTGCGCGGGAGCGGCGTCAGTTCTGTTTCGCCCTCTCAGGGGACTTGGGAGAAGAGTTCCCGGATGGACGGAAGCGGAAGTTCCTGGGGAGACGGGGAGGGCCGGGCTAAGTTGGAGCAGGCCGCTCTGGGTTTCATTCTCTCTCTAGTTGGGTTCGCCTGCCATTTCCGACACGTATAGTGTACAAGAAGCTGAGCTGACTTCAAAGAATTTACGATCTAGTAGGGGAAGGGGAGAAGCAAACGGCTTGGGTTGGATGCCAGCAGCTGCGCAGGGGATAAAGATCTAGGCCTGGAATTAGGAAGACTGATCTTCTCATTTATATTTTAATGTATTTAACATCTACTGGTCATCCTGCCATCTAGGGGAGGGGGTGGGGGGGTAAGAGGTGAAAAATTGGAACAAGAGGTTTGGCAATTGTTAATGCTGTAAAGTTACCCATACATATAACCTGTAAATAAAAGGCTATTAAATTAAAAAAAATAAAAAAATAAAAAAAAAAAAGGAAGACTGATCTTCCTTAGTTCAAATACCGCAAACTGGGCAAATCAGTTAATCTGCTTGCCTCAGTCTCTTCATTTGTGAAAAAAAAATGTATTTGCCAATAAAACTCAAAATGGGTCATAAAGAGTCAGACACGATTGAACATTAACAGATGCCAGGCACAGTGGTTTTACAAATGTTTCATTTAATGGAATGATGGGGAGAGGACCTGCGTTATTTCCAGTGACCTTCTAAAAATGAATTAGCCTTGTTACTTATAAACCCTTTAGGGTCCAGCTGTCTTACAGAAAAGGAGAGAATGCATAGATTAATTTCCTTATTGTCATTATATACAGCATCTGGATGTACTGGATCGGATAATTCAGAGTACTAATAATTGGTTTCCCCAGATTATACTGTGAATTACATGTAAATTCCTCATTTTTTTTTTATCTATTCTTTCAGTATCCTTGTAATGTCTGATAGATTTTACAAGGATCTGTAATGTCTGATAGATTTTGAGTTTTTAATTAATATTTTTCAAGCAAATCATACGCTATCTGATCAATGGGCTGATCTAGAAAGACAATCTTTAAATGCATTTTCCACTCACTAAGAGGAGATACACATAATACTTAGATATGCTCTCCTCTTGTTGGGAATGAATTTTGTATTGCTAATGATCATCACTGACAAGGCCTCTGGAAACTTTAAGGGAGTCATATCTGTGTGTGAATAGATAAAGAATTCACATTTTGAATGGCTTTTTGGAAATGATTGAAAAAAGCGGTTACTGAAATAATTGTATGTATGTATTGAGGGATAATTGAGGATAACATGATAGACTTCAACAGTGAGAAAATATAATCCAAGGTAATTATCTTTTTAACAGTTGTGTTGAAGAAACTTTGATCTGTTTCGTTATTTTTAATTGGCATTTGAAAGGCTAATCAGAATTAGGGCACTTGGACTTTGTTGTGATTCTTTAGAGCAAACTAATTGAAGGAGGCACTTGAAAAGATGATGCTGCAGTGGAAAAACAGGTTAAATAAGTAAGAATTACCTGGATACTGGAGTCATTTAAATGATAGAAAGTCCTCTGGAACGGAGGTAGGTGTCACACTCTTAGCCAGGCTTTGAGGAATATTTCTTCTTGAACCTGAAATGCTTAATAAAATAAATAAAAATTCAAAACAACTATCAAAATGTTAATTTGTGGTTTTTTTTTTAATCAAATATCCAGTCCTCAAGCATCTACCACTGCTCTAGAAAACCTTATGTCCTTATTACCAAGAAATGAAATATGGAAGGATCAGCAATATTTATGGGATGCAGTCAAAGCAGTTCTTAGGGAAAGTTTTATATCTCTAGACGCTTATTTGCATAAAATAGAGAAAGAGAAGATATTGATTTTGAATTAGGCATGCAACTAAAAAAGCTAGAAAAAGAACAAATAAAAAAAAAACCCAAATAAATACCAAATTTGAAATTCTGAAAATAAAAGGGGAGATTAATAAAACTGAAGTTAAAAAAAAACTATTGATTTAATAAACAAAACTAAAATCTGGTTTTATGAAAAAAAAAACCTAAATAAACATTTATTTAATTTGATCAGAAAAAGGAAAGAAGAAAGTCAAATTGTTAGTATCAAAAATGAAAAAGATGAACTTTCCATTAATGAAGAGAAAATTAGAACAATAATTAGGAACTATTTTGCCCAACTGTATGCCAATAAATATGATCATCTAAGTGAAATGGATGAATAGTTATAAAAATATAGATTGCCCAGATTAACAGTGGAAGAAAGAAATTAAGTAATCTCATTTTAGAAAAAGAAATTGAAAAAGCTATTAATCAACTCCCTAAGAAAAAATCTCTAAAACCAGATGGATTTACACGTGAATTTTACCAGAGTAATTAACTTTAATATTATGCAAACTCTTTGGAAAAATAGGGAAAGAAAGAATCCTACCAAATTCTTTTTGTGACACAGACATGGTGCTGATATCTAAACCAGGTAGGGTCAAAACAGAGAAAGAAAATTATGACCAATTTCCCTAATGAATATTGTTGCAAAAATCTTAAATAAAATATTAACAAAGAGATTTCAGCAAGTTATCTCCAGGATATTACACAAAGTCAGATCTAATCTCTTGGGAAAATATCAAATGCTCATGAGTAAGCTAAGCTAATATAATAAAAATGACAACACTACCTAAATTAATCTGCTTATTCAATGCCAATCAAACCAGAACAATCAAATCAAAACACTCAATAAATTACTTCACAGAGCTAGGAAAAATAATAACACAATTCATTTGGAAGAATAAAAGGTCAAGAATTTCAAGTGAATTAATGAAACAAAATGCAAATGAAGGTGGCTTAGCTATATGAATTCTTAAACTATATTATAAAGCATTAGTCATCAAAACTATTTGGTACTGGCTAAGAAACAGAGTAGTTGATTAGTGGAATAGGTTAGGTTCATAGGACAAAATAGTCAATGAATATAGTATAATCTAGGGTTCAATAAACCCAAAGACCTCAGCTTTTGGCATAAGAACTCACTATTTGACAAAAACTGCTAGGAAAATTATAAATTAGTATGGCAGAAATTAGGAATTGATCCATATCTAACACCCCTATACCAAGATAAGATTGAAATGGGTTCATAATTTAGACATAAAGAGCAATACTATAAGCAAATTATAAGAACAAAGGATAGTCTACTTCTCAGATTTATGAAGAAGGAAGGAATTTGTGGCCAAAAAGAACTACAGTACATTATGGGATGCAAAATGGGTAATTTTGAGTATATTAAGTTAAAAAAGTTTTATACAAACAAATCCAATGCAAACAAAATTAGAAGAGAAGCAATAAACTGGGGAAAATTTTTACATTCAAGGATTCTGATAAAGGTCTCATTTCTAAACTACATAGAGAATTGACTCGAATTTATAAGAATTCAAGCCATTCTCCAATTAATAAATGATCAAAGAATATGAAAAGGCAATTTTCAGATGAAGAAATTAAAACTTTTTCTAGTCATATGAAAAGATGCTCTAAATCATTATTGTTCAGAGAAATGCAAAGTAAAACAATTTTTAGGTACCACTACACACCTCTCAGATTGGAAAAGATAATAATGAATGTTGGAGGGGATGTGGGAAAACTGGGACACTGATACATTTTTTGGTAGAATTATGAATGGATCTAACCATTCAAACTATGGCATACGCTTTGACCCAGCAGTGTTTCTATTAGGCATATATCCCAAAGAGATCTTAAAGGAAAGAAAGGGGCCCACATGTGCAAAACTGTTTGTGGCAGCCCTTTTCATAGTGGCAAGAAACTGGAAACTGAGTGGATGCCTGTCAGTTGGAGAATGGCTGAATAAGTTATGGTATATGAACATTATGGAATATTATTATTCTATAAGAAATGACTAACAGGATGATTTCAGAGAGGCCTAGAGAGACTTATATGAACTGATGCTAAGTAAAATGAGCAGAACCAGAAAATCATTATACACAGCAACATCAATATTATAGGACGATCAATTCTGATGAACATGACTCTTTCCAACAATGAGATGACTGATGCCAGTTCTAGTGATCTTGAGATGAAGAGTCATCTCATTCTGTGGGAACAGAATGTGAAATGATCACAACATAACGAGAGGGGATCTCCCACCCCAATTCTCACACCTCAACATTTGTACCTCATCATTTGGTTCCCTGACCTCATCAGATAGATATGATCAGAGCTCTAATACACTTTTGCAAGGAATAGGAAAAGGGCCAAGGGACGTGCAAATTCTCTTTTGGGGACAGAGTAAACAGGATCCAGGACTATTATGATTGTCCTATTTCCAAGATGGATACTGGAATAGAATTATATAACTATTCCAAGGGTATGAATTTGAGTTCAGAAAGAAAAATAATTCCCTGATCACTCTTAAGGGTCCCAAACTTGCCAGCTTAATTTTTCCTCACCAAATGTTAGGTACTTAAAGGATTAGCATACAAATGACAAATAATGAGTCCATGTACACAAATTAACAGCACTGAGGTGATTCTCCCAAACCCTGGATTGGTAATGAGCATTGGTGAAAGGAAAAGCTAAATAAGTCAAAATCAAGTTAACTCTTGCTTCAGATGAGAAAGATAACTATTTTTTCCCACAGAAAGTGCTTTTATCATGAGCCCCCAAACTGTGCTTTTGTTACTGCTGCTGCTGTTGTTATTATTATTGTCATTGAGTCATTCAGTCATGACCCCATAAACTATAGCACACTAGGCTCTTCTATCCTCCACTAATTCTTGAAGTCTGTGCAAGTTCACGTTTGTTTCCATGACATCATCTATCCATCTCACCCTTTGCTACCCCTTTTTCCTCCAATTTTTTCTAAAATCAGAGTTGTTTCCAATGAGTCCTGTGTTTTCATTATGTGGCCAAAATATTTAAGCTTCAGTTTCAATATATGCCCTTCCAGGGAATAGTCTGAAATAATTTCTTTAAATATCGACTGATTTGATTTCCTTAGTATCCAAGGGACTTTCAAAAACCTTCTCCAGCACCATAATTGGACAGAACTATGCTACTAGCCTTCAAATAGTTGATGTTTAATAATAAACAGACAAAATTTTAGCTCAATACCCTGTTTTGAAGATAAAAGAGCAAAGAAATAATCACCTGGTCATAGCTGTCCTCTCTCCAAAAAAGTAGAAATTCAGCAGGATAGCCCAATTCTTTATGTTGTTCGTCTGAACTGATAAAGATGTTGAAAAATGTGTTAGAGAGCAGGTGTGATAATAGTAATCTCAATTACATGCAGAAGTCAAAGAGTTAAAATGGTTAAACTGGTAAAAACTTATGTTAGGTGGCTGTCTTCAACAATGAGATGAATCAAATCAATTCCATTTGTTCAATAATGAAGAGAACTAGTACACCTCTTCACTATGAAGTGAAAGAACTATGGGAAATAAATATGAACCACAACATAGCATTTCCACTCCCTCTGTTTTTGTCCGCTTGCATTTTTTATTTCCTTCTCAGGTTATTTT
Organism: Sarcophilus harrisii; assembly: GCF_902635505.1. Classification (NCBI taxonomy): domain Eukaryota; kingdom Metazoa; phylum Chordata; class Mammalia; order Dasyuromorphia; family Dasyuridae; genus Sarcophilus; species Sarcophilus harrisii. The sequence goes on along the minus strand of NC_045429.1, from coordinate 288,182,860 downwards.
TACCTTATTTATAAGTCCAATTTTTCTTGTGCAGCAAAATAACTGTATGGATATGTATACATATATTGTAGTTAACATATACTTTAACATATTTAACATGTATTGGTCTACTTGCCATGTAAGGGAGGGGATGGGGGAAAGGAGGGGAAAAGTTGGAACAGAAGGTTTTGCAAGGATCAATGCTGAAAAATTTCCCATGCATATATCTTGTAAATAAAAAGCTATAATAAAAATAATAATAAAAACTTATGTTAGGAAAATGAGAAAACAGAGGAGGTATTCTCTTATAAATACAAACTGAAATTTCTGAGGAAAACTAGGATCTAAGAAGATCTGGTTGAGAATTTATATAAGATTCAAGGACTAGGAACCTTCTCTTAACTCTCTAGAACAATGTATTTCCTCATCCTAGCCTCACAACTGTATTGCTGGAGAAACTGAGGCAAAATAGAGATTAGAGAGTTTTTAATATTTTATTTATTGGAGAATTTAATTGATTGATTGGATCGGACTCTAGTCTCAAAGTATCCAGTATTGAATGCAAGACTAAGGATTTTTATAGGACTTCAGTGAGAAGAGAAACAAAGCCAGAAGGCAGAGAGTGGGAATTTTCAGAGATGGACCATAAATTCAATTCTGACAGATTGGAGGTGAGAATGATAAATTCTTATAAATTGGGAATTAAGGAGGTAGTCAAACTAGAGTTAGGAAGTCTGGAGAGATAGAGGTAGAGGATGTCAACTAGGTATCTGAGATAGGACATCTGGAGTCTTATCTTTTGGAATGCCAGGGTGGCCAGATTTCTTTCTTTCTTTCTTTCTTTTTTTATAAGTTTTATTGACAGAACCCATGCCAGGGTAATTTTTTACAACATTATCCCTTGCACTCACTTCTGTTCCGATTTTTCCACCCCCTCCCTCCAGCCCCTCCCCCAGATGGCAAGCAGTCCTATAGATGTTAAATAGGTTACAGTATATCTTTGATATGATATATGTGAGCAGAACCAGACAGTTCTCTTGTTGCACAGGAAGAATTGGATTCAGAAGGTAGAAATAACCTGGGAAGAAAAACAAAAATGCAAACAGTTCACATTCATTTTCCAATGTTTCTTCTCTGGGTGTAGCTGATTCTGTCCATCATTGATCAATTGAAACTGAGTTAGATCTTCTCTTTGTCGAAGAAATCCACTTCCATCAGAATACATCCTCATACAGTATCGTTGTTGAGGTATATAATGATCTTGTGGTTTTGCTCATTTCACTTAGCATCAGTTCGTGTAAGTCTTGTGGCCAGATTTCTACAGCCCTAATTATCTCAGCCCTAATGAACAGAAGGGGGGGGGGGGGGGCGGGCATAGCACAATAACTCAGGGAAATTGAGATATTATAATTCAGGGAAACTAATGTAGGGAAACTGAGGTAGAACAATTCAAGGAGACTGTGGCATAACACCACAAACACTACTGAATGTATGGATATCCCTCATCTATATGTACTGGGCTTTCTAACCTCCAAGAGGTTTGCTGTGCTTGACTCCACTGGGGCATATCACTATTTCTAGTGTTCCTGCATTATCTGTGGTGGGATCTCTCTGCATCAGCATCTAACTTCTAGTTCCTCCAGAATTTCTGTCTCTCCTTCCATTGATCTCACTGGTCAAATGCATTTCTCTTCCACTATAACTGTGAATTGAAAAGGAGTTCTAGAAGATGTTACTGCTGTTTCTTGAAGGAGATTCTCCATCTCTTGATTCCAGGCATTTATTTTCTGTTCCTCTCCAATCTTGTATCTTCAACTGCCTCCCAGATATTTCAAACTGATTTTACAATCTTAAACTCAATATGTCCAAAACAGAACTCATTATCTTTCTTCTTCATTGCCACTTCGCCAACTTAACTTATTATTGTAGAGGACATTACTATAATCACAATCTCTCAAGTTCACAATTTAAGAGCCTTGCTGAATTCCTTACAATTTCTCACCACTTCCACTTCCATCTTCCTCCAGCCCCATATCAAAGTTGTTGCCAAAGCTTATCAATTTCCCCCTTGCAACGCCTCTCATCTTCTTCTCTCCTCTGTCACCTCAATTACTGAAATGGCCTGCTAATAGGTCTGCCTACCTCAACTCTCTCTCCACTAAATCTACCTCCATTCTGCCACTAAAGTGATTTTCCTAAAATGTTGATTTGATCATGTCACCCCCTATTGAATAAATTCTAGTGACTTCCTGTTGCCTCTAGGAACAAATACAAAATTCTCTGTTTGATATTCAGAGCTCTTCAAAACCTCTTCTACCTTTCTAGCCATTGTTAAGCCTTATTCCCCAACATGTAGTCTTCAATACAGTGACATTGCTCTCTTGGCTCTTCCATGAACAATACATTCCATCTATTGGCTCCAGGCTTTTTCTTTGGAGAATCATTCCTGGAATGTTCTCCCTTTTTTGGTCATGCTACTTACCTCCCTGGATTCCTTTAAGATTCAACGAAAATCCCAGATTCTAAAGGACACCTTCCCTAATCCCTCTTAGAATGCTTTCCTTCTGTTAATTATTTCCTACATATCTTTTATATGGCTTGCTTTGTATATAATTGTTTGTATGGTGTCTCCACCATCGGATTATAAATTCCTTGAGTTCAGGGACTGTCTTTTGCTTCTTTTTTGTATTCCCACTGCTTAGTACAATGCCTATCACATACTAGGAACTTAATATTGATTGATCTTTTTTAAAAAAAAAATATGCCTTCTTACCCTCTCAATCTTACTCCTCTTCCCTCAAATTAAGAATACAAAAAAAAAAAAAAAAAAAAACCCAAACCCTCAAACCCATAATAAATATATATTCAATCAAAACAAATGTTGACATTGGAAAATTTTGAAAATTTTCCCTGGCATTCTGAATTCTGAGTTTTTACCTCTCTTTTAAGAGGTAGAAAACATATTTCATCATTAATCCTCTAAAATTGTAGCTGGTCATTATATTGATAAGAGTTCAGCACAATATTACTTCATCACATTTATTTACCACAATGTGTTCACTCATTCCCTAATTATTGGCACCTCCTCAAATTCTCACTCTTTGCTGCCTCAAAAAGAGCTATAAATAGTTTTCTGGATTCTTAGAACTTAATCCATTTTTTCTTTAATTCTTCCTCCATTATTTTCCCCTTTATTTTTGTTAAGCAAAAAAAATTTCTAAACCCAACACTGTGTACTCTTCCTTCTTTTGACCAGTTTAGATGAAAGTGAGATTCAAGTATCAGCAGCTTCCTCTAGCTACTTTTTCCTGTATATCTATTCACTTGAATACCTGAATATATAAGATAATTTTGCTTAACCTTTCTTCCCTTTCCCATTTCCCTGCCTTCAGTATGCCCCTAGTATTCCTCCATCCTTCTTTGTTCCATTATTTTCTTAATATTATCTTAATATTTCATTCTTTTCTTAAAATTAAGACAAAACAGAACCACTCCCAGACTTTGTCTAATTGTACTTTCTCTATGAACCCTGATGATATTAAGGATCAGAGGGAACATGTAAACAGTTTATTCTTATTTAGTTCTTTGTCATTTTTTCATTCATGTCTATTTTCTTATATTTCTTTTCACTCTTGTGTTTAAATTCTTAGTTTCAACATGATTCTGGTCTTTTCATCAACTGCTTTTTATGGTGGGCTTCTTTTTATCTGCTTGCTTGTTCTTTTAACCTGCTTCCTAACTTCAGTCTTGATATTAGAACTGGACTCTTGTGACACTTCTGGAGGGAGAGTCTAGACTGGTCCTGTTACTTCTTTCTTATGGTATTGTGCTGTATTATTCTAGGATCTCAAGGACAGATTGGGATTGTAAACTTTCAGTGCTCCCAAAGTGACCTGATGTAGGGAAAAGTATAATTGCTGCCTTCTGGTCTGGTCTCTGCAAGTTCCTGACCTTGGTACATCTGAGCAAGTTCAAAGTGCCACAGGATCTAGTCCCTAACAGCCAGCTGGAAAGTTTTGTTATTTCAGAATGACAGAGTATACTTCCTTTGGACTGGGATTCTTGCAAGCTAGAATAGACTGGAAATTAGACCCTGTTCAGATCTGGGGGTCCAAACTACACTGTTTTCTATTTATTTCTGAAATGACCTTTTAAAAATATATACTGCTTAGCACCTTTGTATCAGAGAAAAAATTCTCCCTTATTCATAGATCTGCTTCTCAGTCTCTCCTAAATTTGTAATCCAGAACTAAATAGGGAGCAACAAAGCTGCCAGTTTGCATCTATCCCTATTGCTATGCCCTTTTGGGGCCTGTTGTTTTCCCAGGATACCTTTTTTGGCGTCATGTACAGCTTCTCCCTGGGCACGGGAGTGTTTATACATTACATGATTCTGTTCCAACTCCATTCCCTCATATCTACAGACCCACTGTCTGCCCCCGTAGCTGAATTTGTATGGACAAATCAAAATGATCTTTTGTTTGCAATTCTTGCTTTTATGGATTTATCTGAGACACAATACATTTTATTCTGTTCCCTCACTTTATTTTTTTATGTATATTTATTATTGAAGTGTGTTCCTTATATGTCGCATGTTGTTGGGTGCTGTTCCATTTTGCAATTCAATTTTTACAAGTGTATTTAGCCTATTAATATATAAGGTTATTGTGCTTATGTTTGTTTTTTCCTCAATTAAATCATACTGGTTAATTTTGCTTAAAACAATCCAGTACTAATTTCTGACATCAAATATGGACATAATATAATGCCCTTTCCTAGTCCAACTCAGAAAATAGCATTTTTTTATGTATCACCATAATTTTAAGATTAATGAATCACTCCTCCCCTTTTCTGAAAAACTTCTATCTAATCTTTCTCCAAGACACTGACCTATAAGTGTTTTTCCTTGTTTCTTCAGCAGCCTTCAGACAAAATAGGACTTCTAGGGAACAATAGTTTTGTCTCCTTCTTGTAGCTTGTAAACACTGATACTTTATATTGCTTTTTTGTTCTACTTAGACCTTATTTGCTGAGTATGAAGTTCAAAGACTGTTTATTTCTAGTTTTCTTTAAAATATACTTGAAAGTCTATCTTTCTGGTCAAGGTTCATATTTTTTCCATAAAGGAGTATTTTCATCTTAGAAACATGTTATTCTGTGGTAGAAGTAATTTTCATTTGCTAGTTGGTGTATCATATGTTATGGTGTTCTTTTTTTTTTTTTTTTTTTTTTAATTTCTCAGGATCAGTGAGTAATTCTGTACAATCAGTACTGTCTCCTCCAAACTCTTAAACACAAAAGATTCTAAAAATTGACCACTGCAGTTTGGCTACCTAAAAGTTTAATGACCATGTCTTATGGTTGCTATTAATCTACAAGCTCAATTCTTCCTTCCTTCCTTCCTACCTTCCTCTCTTTCTTTCTATCTCTCTTCCTCTTCTTTCTTTTCCTTCTTCTCCTTTTTCTTCTTCCTTTATTCTTCAACAAGCTAAGCCTTTTCAATCAATCAAAAAACATTAAAAGGTTTTTGGTTGATATAGAAACATGAAAAGCCCTAGAGAAATCTAGTTTTCTCACATAAACTTTCACATTTAAGTGAAAACAATCTCAGAAAAGACCATTTATAAAGAAACCCAAAAAAGAAGCAAAGGTAAGCTTCTCCATTCAGTCCAGAGCTATGCAAAAAGTTGACCAGAAGGGGAAAAGTCTAGTAAAGGAGTCCAACCAAGGACAGCTAGTGCCAGCTCAATTAAACATAGAAGCATCAGAGGCAGGGTTAATGTTGTGCTAGGGAAATGAGAACAGATTTCAATAGCTGAACTTGAAGCTAATAGAGGTTGGAAAATGACAGGAGCTAACATTAATTCCAGTTATATTTTGAATATGACCATTACAAGCCAGTAACAATAAAGTTAAATGTTCCATCATTGACTGAACAAATACAACCAAATTAAACCAAGGACCTGAAGCATACCATAAATGTAGTAGGAGGCCATCACACACCTGTATTCTTATCTATCTGATAATTATTGAGGTACATGTTTTTGTTACCAGTAGTTTTCTATTCTGCATATCTATAACTGTTATCTTGTAAACTTTACTCCTTTATGGGAGTTTTCTAAAGAACCTTTTTCCAATATGATTCTCTGCTATGACAGTTCCTCAGTCATTCTACTGATGTAGAATCCTATGGATCATCTCCTTGAAATTTTGGTGTCAGAAGTAGATGATAGTACTTTGCCAAGGACTCCATGAAATAATGAAATATTGGTGATTACATTTGTGGAATCAAAATTCTACTTAATTCCCCTTGGTTCTTTCCTGTGGCCTCAATCACAAAACCTGTTTTTTCTGCTTTTGTTGGTTACATACTCTTGGATTTTTTGGAAACAACTCAGTAGCACTACTGGTTGGTGTCTTCACTTTCTGAGGTAGTTATGTAATTATAGGAAGAATTACTTCCAAGACCTTCTGTCTGTCTTTTCTGAAAGGAACTTAGATAAATTTTTCTGCACAATGATTATATGATAGTGTCCATTAGATTATGACCAAATAGACTTTGTATACTAGACATAATTCCCAACTGCAATTTCCCTTAGAAGTATCTTTTGATCATGAAATTCTTAAATTGTAAATAGTTTTGTAAGAATTTGAAAATACATCATCTGGGGGCTGTCAAGATGATGGGGGAAAAAACTGGGAAAAGGAATGAGTAATGCAATGTAATGTTCTCTGGTTTGGTTTTCTTGGGGTCTCTGGGAGCAGCCTTTATTTCAGTTCAGTAATTACCACAAGAGTAGCCAGGGGTTAAAGTCCAAGTCCTTTATTATCTCCTTGCCTGGGGAGGGCAGCTTTCTTAGAGGCCTTCTGGAGCCTTGGTTTCAGTGGAGAAACTAAGGAGAGCCCTGCCACCACAGTGGTGTGAGATGGATTGAATCTCTCTGAATCCAAGGGCTTGTGCTTCAGCCTCCAGTCCATTTGTCTTCTCTAGCTCTCTCTGAATCTCTCTGAGAGCTTAAGCTCCTGCCTCCAGTTCTCTTGTCTTCTCTGCCTCTCCCTGAATCTGAATGAATCTAGCTGAGTCCCAGCTTATATTCTCTATAATGAGTATAAACCAATCATTATATCACTAGGAAGCCATTATTTGTTTGTAAGATTAAATCAATCATAGTGAACCATGATAAACTAGATAACCATTGTCTCATCAATTCCACTTAATTAGTACCTTGTAAGAATCCTTTGTTTCAAATTCAGAGTTCTGGCCCAGAACAATGAAAGATAATCAGCTTAGAGAAAAGAAAACAACTATTTAAAAAGTAGAATTGCCCAAATAGAAGAAGTACAAAAATCCACAAAAGAAAACAATTCCTTAAAAAGTACAACTAGTCAAATGGAAAAAAGAAGGTACAAAATACACAGAAAGAAACAACTCATTAAAAAGTAGAATTGGTCAAATGGATAAGGAAATAGAAAAGCTAACTGAAGAAAATAATTCTTTAAAAATTAGAGTTGGGCAAGTGGAAGCTAATAACTCTATGAGATATCAAAAAACAATCAGTTTCATGAATGAAAAAAACGGAGCAAATGTAAGAAACCTCATTGGAAAAATAACTGACCTGGAAAAGTTTCAGGAGAGAAAATTTAAGAATTATTGAACTATCTGAAACTGTGCTTTAAAAAAAGGAGACAGCCTGGCCAGTATCTTTCAAGAAATTATCAAGGAAAACTGCCCTGATGTCCTAGAACCAAAGGTAACCAAATTAATAATTGAAAAAATCCACCAATCACCTCCTGGAAGAGGTCCCAAAATGAAAATTCCAAGGAATATTTTAGCCAAATTCCAAAACTCTCAGGTCAAGGAGAAAATACTACAAGCATCTAGAAAGAAACAGCTCAGTTAACAAGGAGCTACAGTCAGAAGTTAGCAGCTTCTACATTAAAGGATTGGAGGGCTTAGACTATGATATTCCAAAAGACAAAGAAGCTTGAATTACAATCAAGAATCAGTTACCCAGCAAAACTGAGCATTTATCTTTCAGTCCATTTAAAACAAAACTATCTCTTTAAAAAACCCCAAATTTACTACCAAGATTAGTAGTAGAATGCTGAAACAAACATTAAAATTGCTTAACATTGACAATATGATAACATTGCTTCTGCCTATTTCCTGTGCATGATAGAGTCAAACATATCTGAGTTAACTTTAATGTTTTACTTGGGAGGGTTTATTTTTATGAAGGTAGATTGAGTGAATTCTGGTGTTTGAGGAAATGAGGAGACTAAGACTTGCTCAATACAAAAGGAAAACAGCTACTAATTAAATCAGAATAATTTTTAAATTTAAACTTTTAAAAAGATTTTTCATTAATTAAAATTTCCTAAATTATCTTATTGAATACTGAGCCATATTTTTAAACTTGTTTTTTAATTTGGCCAATCATGGGAAGAATGAAAAACTGGGAAAATAAAATGTAAAAATTATTTGTTTTTGCAACTTGTAACTCAAAAGTGAGCCAGATATGATTTTTTAAAATTTGGATTTTCAAACTGTGCTGGCAATGAATTTTAACTATTTTCATATGTTTAAATTAATAAGTAAGGGACTCTACATCCTTTTCCTGGCCCTATATACCTGATCCTATACCTAGAATATTTGGGCATTTCCTGTTTGATATTGAAGGAATTCATTTTTTTGTGTATTGAGGCCCAGTTCTCAGCCTATGCACAGCATGCTCTGCTTGCTACTAAACCATATGGGAAATTTGATGAACTCTCATGGAAACGTATTTTGACAGGCACTAGGGTAATCTAGTATCACAGTTCAGAACTTCCATGGATATATATATTTTTTTTTTACTATAACCTATCTGCCTACTTCTTTTTTTTGTTATAAAATATATTTTAATTTTTTATTAAAGCTCTTTATTTTCAAAACATATACATTAATAATTTTTCAACATTAACTCTTGCAAAACCTTGTGTTCCAATTTTCTCTCCCCTTCCCTCATCCCCTCCCCTAGATGGCAAATAATCCAATATATGTTAAACATGGTAGAAATATATGTTAAATCCAATATATGCATTCATACTTATACAATTATCTTGCTTCACAAGAAAAATAAAATCAAATAGGAAAAAAATGAGAAAGAAAATAAAATGCAAACAAACAACGAAAAATGCTATGCTATGTTGTGAATTACACTCACTTCCTACCCACCTCTCTCTGGGTATGGATGGCTCTCTTCATCATAAAATTATTGGAATTGGTCTGAATCATTGTATTGTTGAAGAGAGCTATGTCCATTAGAATTGATCATCGTATAATCTTCTTGTTGCTGCGTACAATGATCTGGTTCTGTTCATTTCACTCAGCATCAGTTCGTGTAAGTTCTCCAGGCCTTTCTGAAATCATTCTGTTGATAGTTTCTTACCAAACAATAATATTCCATAACATTCATATACCACAATTTATTCAGCCATTCTCCAACTGATGGGCATCCACTCAGTTTCCATTTTCTTGCCACTACAAAGAGACCTGCCACAAACATTTTTGCAAATGTGGGTCCCTTTTTCTCCTTTAAGATCTCTTTGGGATATAGGCCCAATCAGCCTACTTCCTTGACAAATCATCTCCTACAAAAACATAACCATGCTCAATGCTCGATTCCTGCCCAAATTCCTTTAAATATAAGCTGAAGGGATATTCATGATTGTGATATTCTGGAAGACCTCAAACTTCTACTAGTTCCAGGCTAAATCTGGTACAAATATTTCTAGGCATCACTGTCCTATCTCTTCTTCTTGTCTGTAACATCTCCTAAATAAACTCATCTTTTGCTAAAGAGAATGCGCACTGTGAATTCTTCACATGACAGAACCCCAACATTTGGTGCCTACATCAATTTCAATATTTTGTGCTCTCCTAAATCATATCCTTTGGTACCTACACCTCTATAAGACCCATGTACCAAATGATACAATAGTCAAATACTTCAAGAAAAATTGAATTGAATTATAGGGAAAATCACACAATAAAATTATTATAGGTAAGGATCCCACAGTCTACTCTAGACTAGACAAATCTAATAAAAAAGAAATTTAAAAAAATTAGGATTCAAATAGAATTGTGGATGCAATACATCTGGCACTTACAGAACATGAACAGAACTAGAATATACATATTTTTCAGTTGTATATACCTTTGCAAAAACTGACCATGTGTTAGGCCTTAAAAATCTCATGAACAAATGCAAAAAGTGAATTTTAAAAAAATATTTTGTAATGACCTCAATACAAGAAAAATGATCAACTAAGAGCCTTTGAAGGAAAAAACCTCAAACTTTAAACTAAGTAATTTAAGTATAAAGAATTGATGGGTCAAATAACAAATCACAGAAACACTAAGTAATTTCATTAAGGAAACTGACAAGAAAGAGACAGCATTCTGCAACTTTTGGAATGATACGTTTAAACACACTCTAACAAAAGAAAGAATTAATAGATCAATTAAGAGTTCAACTAAAATAACTAGAAAAGCAATAAAATTTTAAGACTTTCTAAAACACAAAGAAAATTTCAGAAAATTAAAGGAAGTACATTTTTAAAAACCATTGAGGAGGCAGCTAGATGGCACAGTGGATAGAGCATCAGCCCTCAAGTCAGGAAGTCCTCAGTTCAAATCTGACCTCAGGTATTAAGTACCTATGTGACCCTGGGCAAGTCACTTACTCCCAATCGCCTCAGCAAAAAATAAACAAACAACAAAACCCCCAAACCTATTGCAATCACAAATAAAAAGACTAGGAGTTGATTTTTTGGAGGAAAAAAAACCCACAACAAAATAGAAGAGCCATTATCTAACTTGATTTTTAAAAGGAAAATCAAATTACCAAGAAAAGAAAAAAAAGTTACAATGTAAATTTACTAGAAATTATTTTTTTCAATTATATGCTCCTAAAAATAATTTAAACTGATGAACATTCACAAAAAATAAAATATTTGGATTATTAGAACAAGAATTAAAATAACCCAATCTCGGGGGGGGGGGGGGGGAAACTTTTCTGTAACTATTGATGTAATTATGTGATTTTTATTGCTTTTTGTAATTAACCATGGTTATCTGTATTTGTAGTTTTCCAAGGGAGATGTTTGCTTATTTAAATTATCTATTTATTGTTAGGAATATTGCAAAAGTGAGAGGAAAATCAAGTTATGAAAGACTTTGAATGCAAAGCAGAGGATTTTATTCTAGATCTTGGAAATAATAGGGAACAATTGGAGTTTATGAGCTCTGAATAAACCTGAGATTATAGAGACTACTCAGTATAAAGTATGAGGTTTATACTTTACTCCTTTTGTTGATATCAAGTTCTTTAATAAATTTGATTGGATTATAGGGGTTTAGCATGAATGAATGCAACTGACACCAGAGTAGAAACTTCCAGTGATTGATTTATATATTTAAAAAATATTCAGAATAGCTTTTTATGATGGCAAAGGATTGGAAAATAAGGGATGTCCTTCAGTTATGCTATATGAACATGCTAGAATATTATTATGTACAAGAAATGATAAAAGAATGGTTTTAAAGAAACCTGGGAAGATTAGTATGAACTGTTGCAAGATGAAGTGGCCTGGGATATTGGGTTAATCCATCACTTTGACTAGAATCAGAGTCTGTCTTATATAGGAAGCCATGGGGTAGCTAGATCCATCTTACACATCTCATCCCTCTCCCAGTTCCAGGGAGGAGGTTATGGAAAGCCAACCAGACACAGATGGAAGGGCAAGGTTCATAAATGAGGGCAAGGGGCAGAGGACCTAACATGCCATGTTGTGCCAAGGAACCCTCTGCCTGCTGAAATGATATTCTCTTTCAGTGTTACTCTCTTTTATCTCCTCCTCACCTATTTCCTTAACAAGACTTTATACCTCTCTCTTGGGATTTCTCTACTAGAAACTTTACTTCTTTGCTGGGACCTTGCCACTAAGGAATTCAGTCTTTCTATTCATGTATAGCAAAAGCTGACTTCCCAAATGCCAATAATAAACTTCTTTTTGTCAGTCTAAAAAAAAAATGAAGGCAAGGGAAATCACCATCTTGAATATCCAGCTGGATTAAAGGAAGTCTAGAACTCAACTAGTATTTCCTTTCTTATATGCACTCCTTCACAATGTCCTAAACTTTACCTCTTGGACACTTTTTTATAGACTGGTCCCCTCTCAAGCTGATCTTTTCTTCATGAAGTAATTCTTCTCACCTATTCTTGGTTATTCTCTCCAAGCAACAGGGTTTATTGGAAATCCAACATATGCCTATTGCTTACAGAACTTGTGGTGATTTTTTCCTCCTTTCCTTCAGGGATTCTCTCCAGATTTACTTTCTTTGGAAATACTCCCATTTGTTCCCTATACCTTGCAGAAGATGTTTGGGGGAGAGGGAAAAGCAGAACATCTTATAGCATCAGCTTGCCTCAATCTTAAATACTGGCTGTTATCTGGCCAAGATTTTCCCTACTGAAGGAAGGAAGATGAGACTGAGGCTGGCAATTAGAGGTGGGGGTAAGGGTAGTAGTGTGGGGATCTTATCACAACTGTTCTATTGAAACTTTCCATTGCTATTTTGTGCTACCGCTGAACTAGATGTCGTCTTACACCTAAAATTTCTTTACTGATTCCACAAAATCTTCTATTTCTACCTGTATCCTCCAAGGCCAAATCTCTCAACTTTCTTTAAAAAATTCTTTAAAACCTTTCTTTAAAAGGTTATCCAAATTTCTGCTTTACTCATAAAATTCTGAATTAATCAATTACAAACCTGTGCTTGCCAGCATCTTTTTGGGAAGATTCATATATCTTAAGAGAAAAGGAGAATGGCTGTGAGGAAAAGAGGGAAACATTAGCCCCAATCAGCAGGAAACTCTAGATTTTCCCCATGATTAAAATAATCTCCATTTTGAGTATGGGGGAATCTCTTCCTCTCTCGGGAGGCAAAGTAAATTAGAAGGAGTCCAATAAAGCTATTGGGAATGTACCTCTCTATTAGGGAAACTTGGGGATTAAGAAGTTGAGTGTCAAAGAGTCTATTACAAGCTGGGAAAGTGAGAAGATCCTACCATATAAGGCTGGAGAGAGGAACGTCTGGCCACAAAATCATTTGTATAATCAACAGCAAGAGATGATCTGAAAACTAGGTACAACCTCTTACTGCTTGAAAATCTGTAAGTTGACAATTTTGTATGGACCCCAAATGATGTTATAAATATCCAAATGGCCAATTGGCCAAATGGCAGAAGAAAAATTCTGCACTCCTGACATAAGGATTTGAATTGACACGATTTAGTCAAAGAAAACAGGGCAACATGATTACTTCTTTAGTCCTAGAATAATAGATTTACCACAGCAGGGGATCATGAAGGCTATCTTGCTCAAATGATTTATTTGCTTAAGGTCAGAAAATAAGCCCTAAAACTAGAATTTAAAACTGGGCCTCTAACATCTCTAATACCTAATTCAGAATTCTTTCCAAATTATTCTGCTTGGTCTTGAAAGCAGAACTAAAAACAAAGAATGGTAACCCCAAAAGAAGCAAATTGTGCTTGATAAAAGAAAAAGCTTCCTACTTGTATTCAAGTTATTCAAAAGGGCTGGTATGAGAGAGTTTCCTCCTTCACTGGAGGTCTTCAAGCAAAGGTTGGATGGTCTCTTGTCAGGCCTCAGTCAAACAAAAAACATTTATTAGGTGCCTGTTCCATGCTAGGTACTACTCTTAGTGCTGTTCTAGAGGAATTTTTTGTTGAGGATTACTTCTATAGCCTTCTGGTTGGTCTCTGCCTTAAGTCTCTTTCTACTCTCTACTCCAAATCATCAGCTATCAAAGTGGCTAACTTAAAGCACAGCTCCAACCATGTCACTTCTCTGTTCAGTAAGCTCTAATGGTTCCCTATCACCCTCAGGATCAAAACCAAAATCCTTTCACAAAGCCTTTCACAATCTAACCCTCTTCTACCTTTCCAATCAGTGACACTGGCCTCCTTGCTCATCCTTGCACAAAACTTCCATTTCCCTGCTTAGTTCATGTTCACAGGACATTGTCCATGCCTTAAGTCTTTCCCTCCTCATTCCCCTTTTCCTAGCTTCTGTGGATTTTTAGAAGTTCCAAGTATCCCACCTTTAACAAGAAACTTTCCTAATCCCGCCCCTTAATACTAGTGCCCTTCTTCTATTGATTATTTCCAACTTAGCCTGTACATATTTTATGTAAATCATTTCTATGTTGTTTCCCCTAATTCTTACCATATAGTAAGTATTTAATAAATGCTTATTGACCATTAACTGAGGTTATGGTTGGATTAATGGACCTCTGAAATCCATTCTAACTCTGGGAGTCTGTGATTAAGTGAAGTCATGTAACTTTCTCTACACCTTTGTGCTGCCAGACCAGGTGGTTTTTGTAGTCTTGAAGGATTTATTTTAGAGAGGGCCCTCAGTTGCATAATGAATAGCCAAGAAGGTAGGCCTTTTCCATGGTTCAAAGGATCAGCTGAATTTGGAGCCCATGAAACTCTTCCCTCTAGAGTAGCACTCTTTCCAAATAAAGAACAATCTCAGGATCAGTTTCCAGTTCTACTTCTTTCCAGTACCCAGATGTCCAATAATGCTAGAAACTAAGCATTTCGTCCTTTGGTTGTTTCCCCTCTAAGCCTAAGCAACCAGCCTCAATCCAACCTCCACTGCACCTTTCTCCACTCCCTCCCTATATGATAGCAATCCAGCTAAGGAGCAATTCCTGCTCCACTCACAGGCCTCAATAGTTCTGGGGTTCAGTAGTTATGTGATGAAGACTAGGGGCAAGAGGTATGGGACTTAGTGTCTAATTGTAAATGGGAGCAAGGAGGAGGACATGATGGCAGGTCATGATGGTGGAGAATCTCAGCAGTCAGTGGTAACAGTGGCCGAGAGCTCCTGTATTCGCCAGGCACTACAAGTCTTGCACAGGATATGACCATCCAATGGGTAGCAGCCCTGACATTCTCCCTCTGATGATAGCAACAGTCCACATTCCTGAGGGAAAGAAGGAAGAGAAAGGGAAGAAGAAAGGACAGGGAGACAATAAAACCTCGCCATCAGGCAAGATTTGCTTCCCCTGCTCCCAGGATCCCCACAGTGCCTCCAACTATATCTTCCACTTTCTTCCCTAATCTCACCACTCTCTACCTCGTTCCCACCTATTAACACTCCATCCCAGTATGTGCCCCCTGACCTCGCATTTGTAGCAACCAATGTGGAAACTTCGATCAAGGGCAACAATCCTCACAGTCTCCTCTTGCCCAGGTTCAGGCATAATAGCACCACCACACACAGAACATCGAGGAGCAAATTTCCTGAGGGTAGAGTGAAGAAGGGTAGTGAGACAGGGTAGTAATAAGAAAAATGGTACCCAGGGAGGTAGAAGTCAAAAATCACAGGAAAATAGCATGGATTGGGGAGAAATATTACTACAGATAGAAGAATGATAGTTAGAATGGCATAATGGAAAGATATCATCTTGAGGTCAACAGACCTGGGTTCAAAACCACTTTCCATGCTAGTAGACATTTCACCCTACTTCTCTGGGATTTAGTCTGCTCACTTGTAAAAATGAATAATTGGACTAGGTGGCTTCTCAAATTTTTTCTCGTTGTAACATTATATGATTCCTATAAATGGGGTAAAGATTTGGAGGAACTGGCATAAGTCAGGGAATGGTGTTGTTTAGACTACAGGAAAGACTAGGGGGCAGAGGGAGGAGATGTGTCAGTACCTGTGGAAGTCTTCAATACAGTGGATCTGGCTGGTGGCATCCACCGTGAAAGGAATGCCATCAAGACCTTGATGACATACAACACAAGTAAAGCAACTAGGGTGATAGGCTTTCCCCATAGCCCGCAGAATGCGATCCAAGATAGGCTGGGAGCACATCGAACACTTCTCTAGGGTAGCCTGTCAAAGAAGGAACAGAATAGCTCCCTTAACTTTCCAATCAAACTCCATGCCTGAGTCTGTGTCTATACTTCCAGCATCTCATTATCTTAGGATTTTCCCCATTCCCCACTTAGCTCCTAGACCCCTCCAAGGGAATAACCTGAAGATCCATATCCTACCTGGAACAGACTACAGTGCAGCTACCAGACCTGGCTTCCCTTGTAGATTAAATTATCTACTTCCCTATCTTGGCAATTCTTTCTGATAGCAAATCTTCCTTCACTCTAAACACTGACCTCTTATCACTTACCACATAGCAGCCTTCGCAATATGCCTTTCTTTCTATTGCATAGAAATGCTGGCCCCGAAGCTGAGTCCTGCATGTGGAGCAGACAAAGCAGCCGACATGGAAGACACGATCCAGGGCAATAACTCCAGCACCATCCCCTACTATGTCCTCTCCACAACCCCCACATCGGCCTAAGGAGCAAGGCAGGGGGTCAGGAGAAAGGGAAAAAAGAGATTCAATTTAGTCTAGGGAACACCAGAACATCTCTGCACAATTCTGAAAAAATCCAGATGATTAGACCCTGGCTCACCAAAGTATTCCCCACTGGGTGGATGGTTCATGTCATACACTAGCTTCTTGGTTAGTCTTTCCAGCTCTTCCTCAGGGGGATCTCTGTTGGGAGCAGCCTGGGGCTATGAGAAGAGGGGACAAGAATGAGGCTCAATCTCATCTGTCCCACTTCTAATTTCCTAAGAAGAAGGAGCCAGATATTGCAAACAACCACATAGAAGTAAATAACAATTCCCATTAAATAGCATTTTTGAATTTCTGTAAGGCAAGTATGATTATCTTCACTTTAAAGAGGAAGATGCAATGAAATGATTTGCTCGATCACTCAGTAAATGTTAAAGAGTTAGAACTCACACTTGTGAGTCCATCCATCTTTCTTTTAAGGAGTTTTGCCACCCCTACTCCAGAGTCACTCCCAACCAGTTCCCATCAGTAACCTAAGCATCACAGTCTCCCTGGCTCACCTTGGATATATATCCTCCTCCTGTTCTTCTTCCTCCTTTTGGGCCAGAACTTCTAACACTCTCCTCTTTGGCCCTGAGCTCTCTCTGCCCCTCATAGGAACCCCCCCAAGATTCAGGCCAGCTGGTGGAAGGAGGGTAAGGAGCTGGAGCTGGGCTAGCGGCTTGAGGCACACCCCTCCAGGACTGACCATACCCCCTCACAGGTTGAGCCACCTTCACCTGCACCGGGAAGGCAGGACCAACCGGAGTGCTAGCTGTGGTATAGGAGGCAGGGGTAGGGCCCCCATAAGATGGGGCTGGGATTCTTGGTGGAGTGGACCCTCCTCCACCCGGTTTCAGGAGAGCCACACGGTTGGGAGGGGGTTGAAGGGGTTCACATGCCTACGGAGAAAGAGAGAGAGAGTGGGGTGAGTAGTATCTACCTCGGCAACCTGCTCTTCCAAGCTCATGTATTAAGACAAACCCTAAAGTCCTGGAATAGAAAAGGTTGGAGACTTGGCGTCTTGTAGAAATCCTGGAGAAAGATTTTCCTGTTCTCCAAAGACATGTGGTTGGGGAGGCGAAGGAGGAGGCCTCTGAGGGGGAGTCACCTGTCTGTTTGGCCGGTACGGGGCACGGTCCCTGCCACTATCCAGGTCAGCCAGCATGCTGCTCAGGGAGTCTATTTCTGCATCCAGACTCCGCAGGTGCACGGCCCCCCTGTCTGGTCGAAGCCCCTATAGTCGGGAAGAGATGGGACAAGGGAGTAAGGAACTTTCTCCACCCTTTTCCTGGGAGCTCAAGCACCAAGCCCACCTCCCTGCTTCCTACCTGTGCGCTTTGGGATGCTCTGGGGCATCTCCCCACGACGGGGGCCAGCTCTTCGGGCCGGCCGGGCCCCGGATAACTGTGCTCTGCTGGGAAATGGTAGGCGCTGGCTACACAGGAAGGGGAGCCAAGGAGCTGGTTAGGGGAGGAGAGAAGAGGGAAGGGGAAGAGAAAGGCAGCAGGACAAGGGAAGGGGGGCTGCTCCCTGCGGCGGAGCGAAGAAGTGAGGCCAGCAAGCAGCCGGGGGGTGGGGTGGGGGGGCCCGGGGCCTGCAGCAGGGGGTCAGGAAGGGGAAAGCGGGGGGGGGGGGGCAGGAACCAGAGACACAGGCTCTCAGTCCCTAGGTCGTGGCTGAACATGCATCCTTACCTGCTCCGGGGACTAACGGGCCAGGAGTGCCCCGCAGCAGCGCCCTTCCCTGGGGTAGCCTGGCCGGCTCTGGCTGTTTCGGGGGGAGCCAGGTGGGGCCAGACATGGCAGGGAAGGAGGCGCTCTCCAGGAGGGGGAAGCGGGGGGGAGCTGCGGGGTCACGCTCTCCCAGCGGAAGCCGCCTCTTTTCCTCCTTCCCCGCCTCCGCTCCGGCTCCAGCTCGGAGAAAGAAGAAACTTTCCGATTTCTCTTTTTTTCTCCTTCACCGATTTTGGGGAGCCACGCCCCCGCTGACATCATTGCATTCCTAAGTGGTGAAGATCACGTGGGGGCCCGAGACTCGGCGCTCTCCCCGCCTCCCTCTTCCCCCCTCTCCGCCTCAGCCCCTCAGACACATGTATGCACTCACGGATGATGTGATTGGAGGACAGCACCAGATGCTGAGATGGATGCTCCCGCGCCAAACGTTGGGGCCCTTTCGAGTCAGAAGTTTACACTGGCTGTTCTCTCTGGCAAAAGGTAGGTTTTATTTAGCAGAGGAGGTTCCAGACAACATGAGACTAAGAATAGGTAACGGGAATGGTAAGTATGAAATAGACCTGCATGTATACTTATTATGTATCTAAGTTATATTTTAATATATTTAACATCTACTGGTCATCCTGCCATCTAGGGGAGGGGGTGGGGGGGTAAGAGGTGAAAAATTGGAAAAAGAGGTTTGGCAATTGTTAATGCTGTAAAGTTACCCATGTATATATCCTGTAAATAAAAGGCTATTAAATAAAAAAAAAAAAATGAAATAGACCTGGAAGAGCGAAGAGTTAACAAGAAAAGTCTTTTTTCTTATTTTTATGATAATAGTTTATTTTCAAAGTACTTGCGAAGATCGTTTTTAACATTCGCCCTTGCAAAACCTTGTGTTCCACGTTTTTCTCCCTCCCTCCGTCCCCTTTCAGCAAGCAATCCAATGCAGGTTGAATGTGGAATTCCTCTGAACATATTTCCACATTTGACTTGCTGAATGAGAAAAATCAGATCAAAAGAGAGGGAAAACAAGTAAACAATGACAACAAAAAGTGAAAATACAAAGCTTTCCTTTGATGCACAGTCAGTCTCCATAGTTCTCTCCCTGGATTCAGATGGCTCTTTCTTTTTTCTTTTCTTTTCTTCTTTTTCTTTAAGCTTTTTTATTGTCAGAACATATGCACAAATGCTTTTTCAACAATCACCCTTGCATATCCTTGTGTTTCAGGTTTTCCCCTCCTTTCCCCCCCACTCCCTTCCAATATATGTTATACATGTTAAAATATATGTTAAATCCAATGTGTGTAAACATATTTATACAATTCTCTTGTTGCACAAGAAAAAATCAGATTAAAAAGGAATGAAAATGAGTAAGAAAGCAAAATGCAAGTGAACAACATCAAAAAGAGTGAGAATGTTATGTTGTGATCCACATTCAGTTCCCACAGTCCTCTCTCTAGTCATAGATGGCTCTTCTCATTACAAGATCACTGGAACTGGCATCAGTCATCTCATTGTTGTTAAGAGTCATGTTCATCAGAATTAATTATAGTATAATATTGATGTTGCTGTGTAGAATGATCTCCTGGTTCTGCTCATTTCACTTCACAGCAGATGGCTTTCTGTCACACTACTGGAATTGTCTTGAATCACCTCATTGTTGAAAGGAACCTCGTCCATCACAGTTGAACATCACATAATCTTGTTGCTGTGTATATAATGTTCTCTGGTTTCTACTCACTTCACTTAGTATCAGCTTATGTCTTTCTAGGCTTTTCTGAAATCATCCTGCTCATCATTTTTTATAGAACAATAATATTCCATTACATTCATACACCACAACTTATCTAGCCATTCTCCAACTGATGGGCGCATCCACTCTGTTTCCAGTTCAAAAGGAAATGGGTTCATGTGCAAAAATGTTTGTGGCAGCCCTTTGTGTAGTGGCAAGAATCTGGAAACTGAGTTTGTTGGAGAATGGCTGAGTAAGTTATGGTATATGAATGCTATGGAATACTATTGTTCTATAAGAAACAACCAGCAGGATGATTTCAGAGAGGCCTGAAAAGACTTACATGAACTGATGCTGAGTGAAATGAGCAGAACCAGGAGATCATTATACACAGCAACAACAAGACTATACGATGATCAATTCTGATGGACGTGGCTCTCTTCAACAGTGAGATGATTCAAACCAGTTCCACTTGTGCAGTGATGAAGAGAGCCATATACACCCAGAGAGAGAACCATGGGAACAGAGCATGGAACACAACATAGCATTCTCATCTTCTGTGTTTTTATTTGCTTGCATTTTGTTTTCTTTCTCAGTTTTTCTTTTTCTTCTTTCTTGATATGATTTTTCTTGTGCAACAAGATAACTGTATAAATATGTGTATATATATGCATATATATATTGGATCTAACATGTATTTCAACATATTTAAAATGTATTGGACTACCTGCCAGCTAGGGGAAGGGGGAGGGGAAAGGAAGGGAAAATTTGGAATAAAAGGTTTTGCAAGGGTCAATGTTGGAAAAATTACCCATGCATATGCTTTGTAAATAAAAAGCTTTAATAAAAACAAACAAAAAAAAAAAAAAGAAAATGGGTTTTAGCATTTAACAAATGGAAAAGACAGATTCCTTAGTGGAACTTACAATTAACCAGGAGAAAGACTGGCAGGCTAAATCCATAGAGGGATTTTGCACCCTAGAAGAGTTAGCTATAAGGAGAAAGACACCATGGGATATGGTGAGAGGATGAGATGAGGAGAAAGACACTAGGAGGCAAATTGCTGTGTCAGGCTATAATCCCAAAAGGGTTTCAGCTAAATTGGCATGGACCATTGACAGATTTAGAAGGAAAATTTAACCTTGGGGTTTGACATAACTTAGATTTCTGATTTGATCCGGCAAGGTGGAGTTACCCACAACCTCCACAGAAGGTGGAACTATAAGGTTGAACTGATCCCCATCAGTACTTTTCCACACACATATATACATATATATATGCACATATGTATTTATACACATATTCACTTATATTTTTACATGAATTTGCAATATGCTCCTCCCCTTCCTTCCCTGTTGAAAAAAATATGTAACAAAAAACAAAACTATCTTCATACACATACAAAACAAATTCCCACATTAACCATTGCTAAAAATGTTTCTACTTTTAAAATTTCACAGGTTCACTCGATCTTTGAGTTTTTCAAAAACTATGCTACTGTGTTTATTTTCTTTCATGTGCTATGTACCTCATCTGTTCCACTGTTTGATCTCTTCCAATTTAAACCATGACCAATTATATTAATGATTACTGCTTTGCAGTAAAGTTTAATGATTACTGCTGTACAGTACAGTACAGATCCAGCAGGAGATGAACCTGCCTATTTAATTTTTAATTTTTCTCTCTATAATGTTGGTATTGTATAAATTGTATTTCCAGTTGTACTCACTTAGTTTTGCATCTGATCATAGGGTTCTTCCCAGTTTTCCACTGGAATTGTCAAGTTCATCATTTCTTAGGGCACAATAATATTCTCTTACAGCCAGACATCATAATTTGTTTCCCCAATAGAAGAAAAGCTTTTTATTAATTTCCAATTTTTGGCTACTACAAAAAGAACCACTATAAATATTTTGTTTACTAAGTCTCTTTTCTCTGGCTCTGATCTAAGATATAGGTCTACTGGTGGTATAGCTGGATTGTGAGGTAGGCGCCTTCTTTGTAATTTTTTGGGCATCATTCTAAATTGCTTTCCAGAATCGCTTGGATCAATTCACAGTTCTATTAGGTATACTAATGCATATTTTTCTTGAATTCCCCTCCACAAACTTTGTCATTTGTAGAGGGGTGAAATTTTGAATAGGTGTACTTGAATCAGACAACTGAGCACTTAAGACTAATTATCTATTCAATATAAGACAATTACTCTATTAGCATATATTTAGATAAATTGCTTTTCTCACAGTTGATGCTGGCTGAATGTTTAGTGTTAAGATAATCATAGGCAAGGATTAGAGGGTGAGATGAGACAGGCCAGAGTCACCTTGCACAGGATGAGGAGAGAATTTGGTGACTTTGGACTCCAGAATCCAGGATAGATCAATGACAAGCCTAGTGGCAGTTTGTCTGCCCCTTCTCCCTCTTCTGTCTGCCCTCACTTCCACTCCTAAAGACCAAGGATTTTAATTTATCCTGACTCTGGCTGACCGAGGCCCTCCAAGGAACTAGCCCGTACTTCATAGTCATTTTTCTATATTGTCATTTTTGCTGGCCTGATGCATCCATCAGGAGTTACTTTAATTTTCACTTCTTTAATTATTAGTGATGTAGAACATTTGTTATATGGTTATTTGCAGTTTGGATTTCTTTCAAAACAGCTTATTTTTATCCTTTGACTATTTATTAATAGGGCCATGACTATTATTCATATAAATTTGAATGAATTCTTTAATTTTATTAGATATCAGATCTTTAGCAGAGAAATTTGCTGCAGAGATATATTTCCTATTTACCTAATGTACTTTTAATTTTAACCAGATTATATTTGTGCAAAAACTTTTAAAATTGTGTGAGCTCTATCATCTGTTTAGTCATGAACCCGTCTTCATCCATAGATATAGATCTGAAAGATATTTTCCCCAATGCTCTAATTTCTTTATGATATGAACTTTTATATCTGTCATATCTCCATGCAGAGCTTATTTTGATGTATACTGTGAAATGTTGGTCTATACCTAATTTCTATCAGACCACTGTCCAGTTTTTTAAGTAGGTTGTTTTTTTTTGTTTTTGTTTTTTTGTCAAATACTGAGTCTCCCAGTAACTGGAATCTTTGGAATTTTCATAAATATTATATTATGTGCCTAATATGTTCCACTGATTAATCTTTCCCCTTTTAACCATGACCAGATTATTTTAAAGATGGCTGCTTTCTAGTAAAATTTGAGATTTGGTACTGTTAGATCCCCTTTCTTCACAGTTTTTTCATTATTATCCTTGAGATTCTTGACCATATGTTTCTATATGGATTTCCTTTTTTTTTCTAGCTCTGTAAAATATTCCTTTGGTAGTAGGATTGGCACAGCACTGTGATTAATTTACGTAATATTGTCATTTTTATTTTAATGGCTAGACCTACTCATAAGCAATGAATGTTTCTTCAGATAGATCTGTTTTTATTTCTACAGTGTTTTATAACTGGATTCAAGTTCATCTTGGTAAACACACTTCCAAATATTTTATAGTTTTTGCAGTTATTTTCAATAAAATTTTTCTTTCAAGAACTTCCTGTTGTGTTTTGTTGATAACATAGAAGAATGTTAATAATTTATAATGATTTATTTTATAACCTTCAACTACTGAATTTCAATAAGCTTAAATTGGTTCATTTCTTTAGGCTACTCTCTAAGTAAATTATTGAATTAGTAAGAAAGCAATTTGTTTTTTTCTGTCTATGCTTATTCCCTCAGTTTTTCATTCTGATATTATTAGTACAGCTATTATTTCCAGTGGTGATAATATTCTTATTCTGTCTTATTGGAAAGGCCCCTATCTTTTTTCTTTATGTACAATGTTTACTTTTAAATTTAAATAGCTATTATTTATTCTATTAAAGTCATTTTTTCCCTTATGCTTCCTAGTTTTTTAGAGAAATTGGTACTGAATTTTGACAAAAGCCTTTTCACCATCTTTTCTTAAAACATGATTTTTATTATATTATCATGATTTATATTATTTATACTCCTTTCTTAAACTAAATACTGCATTTCTCATTTAAACTCAATCTTATCATATATCATATCATATATCATATCAAACTTTAACATTTTTGCATCAATGTTCATTGAGTCTAGAGACCTGTAGTTCTCTTTTTTAACTTTTTTTCTTCATGATTTGGATGTCAAGACCACATTTGTATCATAGAAAGTTATTAGATTCTTTTTAAAAACATAATTATTACAGAAAGTTTGTAATATAGAATTAATGTTATCTGAATGTTTGATGGAAGTACTTGTAAATCTGTCTGGTTCTGTAGTTCTCTTCCCAATTTGGAAGCTTTTTGTTTTTTTTTTTAATAATTTGTTTAATTTCATTTTCTGAGAATTTAATCTTCTTATGAATATTTATTTCTTCTAGGTTATCAATTTTGTTAGCATATAATTGAGAAAATGGTTTCTGGTCATTTGTTTTTTCAGTTGCTGAATTCTTTTCCATTTTTGATTTGAACCTTTTGGTTTTCTTCTCTCTAAAAAAAAAATCCAATTAGTTATCTTTTTAATTAGTTTTTTCTTTAAAAAGCTCTAATTTGGGGGCAGCTAGGTGGTGCAATGCATAGAGCACCAGCCCTGAAGTTAGGAGGACCTGAGTTCAATTCTGGTCTCAGACACTTAACACTTCCTAGTTGTGTAATCCTGGGCAAGTCACTTAGCTCCAGTTGCCTCAGCAAAAAACAAAAACAACAAATATTCTAATTTTATTAATGTTTTATTTGCTTTTCTTTTTATTCAACTTTTCTTTAATTTTCAGAATTTCTATTTTGTTGTTTGGTTGGGTTTTTATATATATATACACAAGTTTTTTTTTACAGTTGTATACTCAAGCCATTAATTTGTTCTTTCTCATTTTTATCAGTGGAAGTGTTTAATAATACATATTTTCCCCTAAGAACTGTTTTAGCTACATCCCATGAGTTTTCATATGTTGTCACATTGCTTTCATTTTCTATTTTGAGATTTTCTATTGTTTCTATAATTTTTTCATTGGTCCACAAGTTCTTTAAAGTTGTTATTTAATATCCAATTTTTAAATATTCCACAGGCCCTTTATTAAATATAATTTTATTACATTGTGATTAGTAAGTGGTTTTTCTATATTTTTTGGAGAAGTCACAATGTCCCAATACATTGACAATTTTTGTAAAGATGCACTGTATAGCTAGCAGTATATAATTTTTTTCTATTCCCATCTAGTATTTTAGAGATCTGTCATTTTTAAGTTTTCCAAACTTTTAATCAGATTTTTTAAAAAGATCTTTTGGCTAAATTTATCTAGACCTAAAATGGGTATATTGAAGTTCCCCACTGTTAAAGTTTTACTACTTTTCTCTTTCACTGTGATTAACTTTTCCTTCAAGTATTTAGAAGTATTTAGTATCTTAGATACATATATCTATCAATATAGCTATTGATTCATTATCTATGGTGGCTTTAAATAACATTTCCCTGTTTATCTTTTTATCTTGTCTCTGCTTACTATGAAATTATGAGTCCTACCCTCCTGCTTTTTAAAATTCAGCTTGATGAATTTTGTTCTAGCACTTCATTTTTCAATTGTTTCTTATAAATACAGCAAATTCTGTTTTCTTATCCATCCTGCTATCATTTTCCATTTTGTGGGTGAATTTATCCTATTCACAGAGTTACACTCATTGTGTACTTCTCTCCATGCTATTGTCTTTGCTCGCATGTCCTCTTTATAGGAAGGTAGTAAAAGACAACAGTTGCCTGACATTTTCAATGTTCAGATAACAGAATGGATATTGCCTCAGACAAATAGAGAACTGGGAAAGACCTTACCTTAAAAAGGCCAAAATCTCCCATTGCATTTGGAGCCATTGTCAGTTCTCCTGACCTATGTCTTGCCACTGAACATTGAATGAAATGATTCTGAAGGAGTGATGCTGACGATGCATAGCATAACCTCATTTAAATCCAATTTACTTGCAAGTCAAGAAATCACCTTCCTGATACCATTGGTTCTCTTTGAAAGCCAAGAATAAACAACAAACAGTACCATTTCTTCTTAACCTTCTCCCAATCTCAAAATTTCTCTTTCTTCCTTTTTATCTCTCTTCTTCAACATGCAAATTGTTTTATTTTATGACCACTCCATTTCACATTGTGGGCTCTTTCTTAGACTTTACCTTGCCCAACCCTTATCATTTCATATTTTTTCCCTTTTGAATTTACCGTTTTACTATATCAACATTTCCATATAGGCATGTATAATTGTGTTGAATCTTCTTTTGTTCATTTTATGGAATGCCTATTTCTTCCCATCCCTTCTTCTACAATTACTTTTCACTGTATTATGTATCACTCTATTATGTGATATAATTTCCATCCTTTTCCACTTAGTCCTTATTCTTCCCATTTTTATTTTCTCCTAAGCCATAAAAAAGAACAAAACTATCCACAGGCCCCTTACTATATTTACCTTTCTTCATGATCCTTAAAAATATATTAGGATAAAAATATCAAACACTTGTTTCTTATTCCACTATTAACATATAAACAACCCATCCTTGCAGTTTCCCTTTCAACTAAATAAATGTGTGTACTTTTTTTCATCAGAAATTCTATATTCCATTGAGTCCACTTCCCCTTTCCTTACTTCATCCAGGCAAGATTATACTTAGTTAAAACTTAGTTTACGTTATTCTTGTTTGTAAGTCTCTATTTTTTGCCTTTTGGAATATCATATTCCAATCTCTGTACTTAAAGGTGGCAGCTACCAAGTCTTGTGTGAGCTTTACTATGACTTCTTCTCTACTTGAACTCTTTTGGGTCATTTGTCATTTTTTTTTTCCTCCTTGCTCTGGATGTTGACTAATAATCTTCCTTTGAATGTTTATTTTAGAATATCTTTCAAGAAATGATTAGTGGTTTCTCTCTTATTTCATCCCTTGTTCTAAGATTTCTAGACAGCTTTCATTTTTAATTCTTGGAACATGCTATCTAGACTTTTTTGTTTGGTAATGAATTTCAGAGTCTGATAATTTTTAGCTTGTCTTTACCTTGATGTGTTTTTCAGGGTAGTTATTTCTGATAAATTTGATTTTTTTCTTTTTAAATTATATTTTAATGTTTCTTCTTGCCTTGTCATTGTTTTCTAATTAGCCTACTCTAAATACATTTTTTAATTTTATTAAAGCTTTTTCTTTTCTTTTTTTTTTTTTGCTGAGGCAATTGGGGTTAAGTGACTTGCCCAGGGTTATACAGCTAAGAAGCGTTAAGCGTCTGAAGCCACATTTGAACTCAGGTCCTACTGGCTTCAGGGCTGGTGCTCTATCCACTGTGCCACCTAGCTGCCCCAAAGCTTTTTATTTTCAAAATTTATGCGTGGATAATTTTTCAACATTGACCCTTGTAAACCCTTGTGCTCCAAATTCCCCTCCTCCTTACCCTCTCCCCTAGATGATGGCAGGTAATCCAATATACGTTAAACATTTAAAATATATGTTAAATCCAATATATGTATACATATCTAATCACATTTTTAAATTTCTGAATGAAGCTTTCTAATTATATGTTCTAAGTACCAATTCTCCTTGCTATTCTTTTCTCCCAACCTATTCCATTTTTTCTCCTTCCCCCTCTTCTTTTAATTTCTCCTTCGTATTTCTGTAATCATTGTAGCCAGAGAATATTTTTTCCTTGGAGGCTTCACCTGGACTTCTTGTGGGTCACAATCTGCCTCAAAATTTACTTCTGGGGTGTTATCAAATCAAAGTGTTTCTTAGGTATTTGGAGTTTACCTTTGGTTTGCCCAATATTTTGGTTGGGGGTAGTAATTACATGCTTGGCTCAATCTTTGCTTGAGCCAAAAATGGCATGGGCAGATCCTGATTTGTTCTGAGTATGGTAGCAATAACTTAAATTTGTCCTTCAAGGGAGTATGGGACTACTAAGTTGGGTTCTGCCTTGGGTCCACTTGAGTTAAGCTGTGCCTGTGGTTCTTCCCACTGCTATTGGGCTCCTACTAAGGGTTTCTGACAGATATTTCTGCCTAACGTCTTTCTCTTAAGTCTAAGTTTAGCTAATAGCATCAAACAAGACCAATCCAAAGCCTCAAACAGCCTATGTATACTTAGCTTGCTACCTTTGCCAGCTGGTGTTATCTCTGGA
This sequence comes from Sarcophilus harrisii, assembly GCF_902635505.1. Taxonomy (NCBI): domain Eukaryota; kingdom Metazoa; phylum Chordata; class Mammalia; order Dasyuromorphia; family Dasyuridae; genus Sarcophilus; species Sarcophilus harrisii. The sequence continues at coordinate 288,154,756 of NC_045429.1, read as the reverse complement.
TCTTATCAGGATTTTATGTATCCCAGGCCTGATTGAAAAATATATAAGCCTCCAATTACCTACAGCCCAATTTCCCCACTCCCTAACTCCAATTCTCAGTTACTTACAGTAACTCCTTCCCTTCTTCCACTTTCACCAGGCAACAGCCAGACAATCCATAAGATGTTGGCCTTTTATTCATGGCAAGCACAGAAATTTAAAATACAAAAAGCCTTGGGAGATTAGTGAGTGTCAGAAATAAGGGATCATGGTGAGGTAGGCTAAAGAACAAAAGCCCAAGATGAGGAGAACCTGCCCCTCCTAACAAGGCACCAGTGAAGTGAAAGTAAAGTAGGTTTGAAGTAGGAAAAGTTGAGTTCACTTCCACACACATTCATAATTTAAAGGGACAGAGCTGTCCCCCATCAGTGCAGAAGGGCTTTTCCCACAGTGGAGACAGAAGTTAAGCCCCTTAAAATGATCCATTTAATATCCTTACTGGGATTTTGGCAAGGAGGCAAACCCAAATTAACCTCCTCTTTGAATCTCAGAGACCACATGATTGAGATGAGTAAGTAGACTAATCATTCCCCTCCCAATTCCTCCTAAGGAAGAAGAGGAAAGTCAAATATCAGTGCAGGTGACTGGAGTAACTCCATGGATGAGCAATGTTGGACCTAGGTCCTGACTCAACATCTCCAATAGAGATAAGTATCTAAGATATCGAGCAGGGTCAGCAGGCGGTCGAGGCAGATATAGGAAGGTAAGGGCTGTAGTTGGCCCATCCTTTTTATAATCCCCATCAGGACCCCCTGGACCATCACTTCTGCCATTGGCCTGCTGTGCCCGAACTAGGGCATTGGCACTTATGGCTAGTGCATCAGCTTCAGCATCTCCACGGCTCCCATTTACAAAGTTCCCCTCATCTTCTCCCTCTTCTATTCTGGCTCCTTCACCCCAGGCCACTTCTTGAACTTCTGCCCGGATCCGAAGTTGACTCAGCAACACCTGGAGCCTTGCCTCACCAGTCCCTGGAGCTTCCTTAGGTCCCAGACACAGGAAGATTCGAAGCTTGGCACTTTGCCAGGCAGGTACCATGCTCAAGATAGTTGCCATCTGCAAGAGGAAGAGACCACAGACATCCACATAACCAGGGCTCCCTTTTGGCCGCAACAAGTTAAGGGGCCACACATCCACATGATGAGATTGGGAGGAACTCCCTGAGCTCCGGGTTAGCCGTTCAGGAGGCAATGCCTCACACCCTCGAGCTAGGACAACATTCTTGTTCATCTTCAGGGCATCTACCACCATGGCCACATAGTCGTGGGGAGTTAGTGCCCTAGGACTTCCAGGGGCTCGTGGAGGAGGGAATAAGGAGTCTAGAGCAGGTCCTCCTCCCTCCATAGGCTCTGAAAAGGCTGGATCTGTTAGGAAATGGTCTTGAGGTTGTGCATCATCATAGAATCCTAAGACCAACGTGTTGGGCTTCATGCCACCTGGCAAGAGGAATGCAGAACAGAAAAGGTAAGAAAAAAATGCACAAAAATAAGACTCCTTCAAAGACTTTCAGCACCTTATTTCTTAGTTTGCACTTAGTTAGTAGGCACCTAAATATAGCTTATTTTGTTCTTTGTGGATTATTCAATATACTCATCCTTATACCACTATTATACCTTTGAAAACCTGCAAAGTCTGTCAAACACTATCTATCTCACTTGACTATACCTAATAATTGAAATCCTACCATAGAAGAGTCCTACTTTAATACGTAATGCATAAAAGAAAGTGATTACAAAATTTAAATGGGAATCTTGGGTTTTCAAAGACTGCCTGTGGAGTACAAATTCTGACAAGTTCTACTTAGTTGGAAAGTTTGAACACAGTCCTGGAAACAGACCACAGTTTAAAAGCAGTGTGTGTTACATATATACATACAATTCTTTGATTCCTTAGGTCCCTTTTAGAGAGGCAAATAAAAGTCTTAAAGGGTTTGGCCAACTAAAGACAATAATAAATATTATTTCATGGGACATCCTTCAGGAGAGGCATTCTGTCTTCTTGGGTAGAATACTGTCTTGGAATCAAGAAGACCTGAGGACTGAAGTCCTGCCATGGATACTTAATTTGTCTCTGGGCAAAATGATTTTTGTTGTTGTTATTGACTACTAAACTAGAATTGAGAGGCAAATAAAAGATTCCAAAAAAGATTCCCAAAGGGACAATTTGTACCTTTTTCCTGCCTGGATGATTCAAGTGAGGAAGTCATGCTACAGGATTCTGGGGAGAGGGGTTGGATGGAAGGGCACTAATTCAAGTGAGGAAGTCATGCTACAGGATTCTGGGGGGAGGGGTTGGATGGAAGGGTTTTATGACCAAAACGAGCAAAACTGAGAAAATAAGATCTCCTCCTATGGAGGAAGAATTTTTTTTTGTTTGTTTGTTTAAAGAGTATCAATTTGATAGAAAAAACTGGGAAGCTGTGACTTATTAAGTAAAAGGTGAATCATAGAGAGTCATTTATGCCACTGAACAGACAGTGGCAAAAGAGAATGAGGAACCTGAAAAGTTATTCTGTTGGAGATGGGGCAGTTAGAAGCAGTCATCTGAGAGAAGTTTTCAGTTCTCTTTAGTGATTCCTGCTATCCCAGAAAGAAATTCATTTCATTGGCTAAGAACTCCAGGGACAGCTATTGTTCTCTCGCCACCTAAAGTTGGAGAAAGGTGAACCTTTCCACCTCTGCACTGAGACAGAAAAGCAGAGGATGCTTTGCAACTTGTTTTAGCATCTTGGTGGAGCTGTCTTAAAAGAGTCAACTTGAGTTATGATGCTGAGAGATCCTTTCTGGAGAATCAAAGAGATGCCAATACATCCAGTGCCAGTTTCCTGGTCTGGCTTTTCTTTCTGCAAGCAGGGAATTGGGTAGATGCTATTCCACTGTTGTGTGCTGGTCTGCTGAGATGGCCTCTTCTACTTGGCTACAGGGGACTATTCCTGCCAGTAAAGGACAGATGCCATTCCTTCTAACTCTCTCCAACTATTTCCTGATTTAGACCTGCCCGCAGGGACAGGAGAGGAACACTATTTCATCAATACCTCACACTGGTCCCCTCATCTAAGCTGTCAAACACCATAAGAAAACAACACTAGAAGGCTGAATTGCTAGTGATGTTAATAACTCTTCTGAACTCATCTGACAATGATCAACAAACTCTCACCTGATCATTTCCTCCCCATTATGATGATTCTGAACATACAGTTATCATTACACAAATCCCATTCTCCATCCCTCACTCCTCAATTCCAAGGTACCAATTTTCAGTCAGAGTTGAACATAACAGAAAAAATTCAGATAATATTGTCACTACTAAAACACAAGACATTAGCAATTATTAAACCTTTTTAGCTATTTTTTTTCAACTTGAAAACATTGTAATGAGCTCCTTGATGAAAATGAGAAGAAAAGAGGCAAGCATTCACAAATGACTTTCCATAGCAGATCACATTTCCATTGTATCACAACAGATGAAAAAAGTATAGAAAATACAAGATTCCAATATCTTTGTTTATTACCTCTCTCCTCCAAAAAAGTCTGACACATCTTTCATAATTACTTTTCTTTTTTTCTCTTTATTCTCTTCTCTTTCTTGCTTTTGTTCTAACTAGCTTTCTCTCATTTCTTCCCTTTACTCTTTTCTCTAGATTTTTCATGACACAATTTTCTCCTGATTCTTCTACCCATTTGACTATTTTTCCTTAGTCTCCTTTGCTAGATGTTCATTCACGTCAGGGCTATTCTACAAGGTTCTGTGCCAAATTTTTTTCTGTTCTCTTCCTATTTCACTTAGTAATTTCATCAGCTCTCATAGATTCAATTATCTCTAATGATTCTCAGATCTACTTATCCAACCCTAATCTTTTTGTTCACCTCTAATCTCACATCTCTGCCTACCAGACATTTCTAACTGGATGTCCCATAAACAGCTTAAACACATGTACAGAACTGAATTTGTTATCTTTCCCCAAAACCCTTCACTCTTCCCAATTTCTTTATGACTATTGAAGATACTACCATATTCCCAGGAACCTAGGTTAGCAACTCAGATGTCATCCTCCCTCCTCATGATCTCTCACAAGATTTGTTCATTTTTATCTTTGCAACATCTCTTATAATAGTCTGCTAGTTGCTTTCCAGTCTATTATCCACTCTTATGCTAAAGTGATATTTCTAACAGACAAGTCTAATCATGTCAAACCCCCTCCTGCCCACCACACTCTCATTAAATAAACTTCCTAGCTTCCAAATATCTCCAAGATTAAAAATAAAATATTCTTTTTGGTTTTTAAAGGTTTCATCCTTCTTTTTCTAGTACCCTTCCTACTCTACAATCCAGGAGTGCAGATCTTACTGCTCTTCTTTGCACAAGGCTCTCCCATCTCCCTTATTCCATGTCTTTTCATTGGCTATTTCCTATGCTTTCTACATCTCTGTCTTCTGACTTCCTGGAGCTTCAACTAAAATCTCATCTTCTACAAAAAGTCTTTCCTAAACCTCTTCAATACTGGTGCTTTCTCTCTGAAATTATTTCCAATTCACCCTGTATATATCTTGTTTATACATAGTCATTTGAATATAGTCCCTCTCTCCCATTACAATGTAAGCTTCTTGAGAGTAAGGACTGTACAGCCTTTCTTTGAATCCCTGTATTTAGCTCAATACTTGGCATACAGTAGATTTTTAATAAATATTTGTTGATTGACTCTGTTCTCAATATTCTTAGAGCAATTGTCTGTATCATTCATCTAAAGCTTATCACATATCGCCTTATATTATTATTTGCATCTGTGTATGTGCATATATTTCTTCCCCAAATAGATTCTAATCTCCACAACAGTGTCTCATATGCCTCCCACAATGCCTCACCCAGTCCCTTACCCATAACTGGAGTATTATAAACAATTTCCGACTGATACAAATGGAAACCAAAACTAGCAGCAGGAATCAGGAAGAGAAGACTGGGAGAAAAAGAGAGGAGAAAGAAGATGGGGGAAGAATCTCACCAAGACCAGAAATATGCAGCAGGTGCTGGGCCCCTTGGCGCACAGATGGTGAAAGAGTAAGGTCCACAAAAGCCTTCACTTGAGCACGGTCTATGAGACTCAGCCATGCCCCATACTGGGGCTGCACAGGGTCCAAGGGCAGAGAATCTGAGTGGGGGTTTGAGAATGGGAAACATCAGAAAATCTGCATCTTCATCCTCAAACTCTTATATGGAAACTTCCTTCCATTCCCCAATAAGTCCAGAGGAAGGGGTAACTAGAGAACATGAATGGTATTTAAAAGGAACTAGGGAATCATGGGATTTAGGAGTGGGGGCTAATCAGAAAACACTTAGGGATGGGGGGCAGAGGGGATTCTTCACCAAGATCTCCCAAGCTGACATGGCCCAGCACATAGAGACCACCCTTTTTCAGTTGATTGGCCAGTCGTAGCAGGGGTAGCGCTCCTCGTGGGTTTCCCACCAACAACAGTAGCTGTGGTCTCCAGAACTTTACGTGATCCTTCCGCACATCCAGACGCAAAAGGTATTTTCGGACCTCAGTAGATAAGGATTAGGATACAGAATTAAACAGTATTAGTCATCCTGCCACTCCCCCAACCCACCTCTCTCTCATTATGTACCAATGTGAATCTCTCTTGGGACAACATTTCTTGAAAGCCTGTCACCAATTCCCTCCCAAGATTAAGGACAAGGATAAGGAAGGTCCCCACAATCCCTACCAGCAATTCTCTGATTCCCATCCCCTGCTAACCTGGTGGAACAGCAAGGCTTGACTGACATAGCCCCAGCTGCTAGGCCCTCCTCGGGCAGTGAGCAAGGCAGAAAGCAGCCCCATGAGCAGCAGAGATCCACCTGCAGCTCCTGGGCTGATAAGGAACATCATGAGCAAGCAAGAGGCCATGCCCAACAAGCAGGTGTGCCAGGAGAACAAGTTGAAAGTGGGGCTAATGACAGAAAGACAGACCACTTAAGACAAGGACAGATAAAAATTGGGACCTCCTGCTCTATACCCTTAGGCCCAGGGTTAATTCATTCTAAATCCCCTTCAGGAATCTATAGGAACCCAAATCCAGTTTTTTCTCTACCCTACATCCTTTCCCAAACATGACATGCAAGTAATAACACTGGATGGGACATCAAAAGACTTGTTCTATCCCTGCCATTTACTAAGGATGTGCCCCTGGGCGATCCATTTGATTTCTCTAGTCTATGTGGGACAGTCAAAAAAACCATAGGATTGTAGTCCAAGGACCTAAGTTCAAATGTGTGTCACTCACTATGTTGGGCATGTCACATAACCTCCTTGAGCCTAAATTTCCACAACTATAAAATGAGGGGGTTGGATTAAATAATCCCCAAGGTCCTTTCCAACTCTCTGGAAGGTTCTCTGACTCATGATCCAACTCAGTGATGCCAGATTTCTGGAATATTAATGTTCCCTCCAAAATCTAAGGTTACCATGCTCCTCACCGGAAGTTAGGGGCTGATGCCCACTCAAGGCTCAGGCATGAAAGGTCCACTGCAGCATAAGCTACTAAATAGAACACTGTGACCACAGCTGCCAGGGTGTTGAGCTTCCCAACCAGAAGCATAACCTAGAGGGAAAAGGTACTTAGGTCTTCTCACCTAACCCAAATGCCAACCCCTGCCTTGGCCAAATTAGTTCCCGCAGAACTGACTTCCCACCCAGCTTCCTGACCATTTAGGAAAGGTAAAAGAGACAGTCTAGAGTTTCCCCAATTCACCTGCACTAGACACCAGGAGTACAACACAGCTCCCCAGGGGTTCCCCCCTTGGGATACAATTTTAGCTGGAGCCAGAATTAGCCCTGCAGGGGAAAGAGATAGGACAGGCAGAGGTTAAACAAGAAAACTTCAAAGGATAACAAGGGGGAGAGGGGAAGAAGGGAGAAACAATAAATGGTAGAGAAAATTCAAAAAAATCCCAGAGGATTCAAGAAAGGCCACAAAATTAGAGAAGATATACACTTATTAAAACATTATAATTGAGAACATGAAATAATTTATCTGTCAGATTTATGAATTAGGAAAGAATTTATGAACAAATAAGAGAGGGAACATTACAAAATGCAAAATAAATAATTTTGATTATATAAAATTAAAAATTTTTCACAAACAAAACCAAGGCAACTAAAATTATAAGGAAAGCAGAAAAACTTGGGGGAGGGGATTTTATAACAAATATCTCTGATAAAGCCCTCATTTCTCAAATACATAAAAAATTGAGTCAAATTTATAAAAATACAAATCATTCCTCAATTAATAATGGTCAAAGGATAGGAACAGATAGTTTTCAGATTAAAAAATCAAAGCTATTTATAGGCATATGAAAAAATGCTCTAAATCACTATTAATCAAGGAAATGAAAGTTAATACAACACTTATTAAAACCAGTCACACCTATTAGGAGTGACTAATATAAAAAAAAAAAATGTCGGATATCAGGAGAGATGTGGGAAAACTAGGTCAACCATTCTAAAGAACTTAGAACTATGCCCCAAGGGCTATAAAATTGTTCCTACCCTTTGATGCAGCAATATTACTATTAGGAATATAACCCAAAGACATCCAAAAAAAAAGAGAAAAGGATCTATATATACTAAAATATTTGTAGCAGCTCTTTTTTTTTGGTAGCTAACAATTGAAAATCAAAGGGATGCCCATCAATTGGGGAATGGCTGTGGCATATGATTTTTTTTTTAATAGCTTTTTATTTACAAGATATATGCATGGGTAATTTTTCAGCATTGACAATTACAAAACCTTTTGTTCTAACTTTTCCCCTCCTTCCCCCAACCCCTTCCTCCAAATGGAAAGTTGACCAATACATGTTAAATATGTTAAAGTATAAGTTAAATACAATATATGTATACATGTCCATACAGTTATTTTGCTATACAAAAAGAATTGGACTTTGAAATAGTGTACAATTAGCCTGTGAAAGAAATCAAAAAAGCAGATGGACAAAACTAGAGGGATTGGGAATTCTATGTAGTGGTTCATAGTCATCTCTCAGAGTTCTTTCACTGGGTGTAGCTGGTTCAATTAATTACTGCTCTATTGGAATTAATTTGGTTCATCTCATTGTTGAAGAGGGCCACGTCCATGAGAATTGATTATCATATAGTATTGTTGGTAAAGTATATAATGATTTCCTAGTCCTGCTCATTTCACTCAGCATCAGTTCATGTAAGTCTCTCCAGGCCTTTCTGAAATCATCCTGCTGGTCATTTCTTACAGAACAATATTTGTAGTATATGATTGTAATAGAACATTATTGTGCTATATGAAAGCAGGATGATTTCAGAAAAACCTGAAAAGACTTACATGAACTGATGTACAGTGAATAGAATCAGGAAAATGTTGTACACAGTAACAACAATATTATTTGATGAAGAACTGTGACTGATTTAGCTAGTCTCAGCAACACAATGATCTAAGACAATCCCAAAGCACTGATGATGAAGCTATTAATCGTCTCCAGAGAAAGAATTGAGATTGACTGAATATAGACCAAAGCATGCTCTTTTCACTCTCTTTCATTTTTTTTCCTTTTATTCAGGTCTTCTTGTAAAAAATGACTAATATGGAAATGTTTTGCATAATTGCACACATATAACTAATATTTGATTGTTTACTATCTGGGGGAAGGGGTAGCAAGGAATAAAAGGAGGGATAGAATTTCAACTCAAAACTTTAAATAAAAATGCTTAAAAGCTGGGGGAAAATATTGAGGTCAAGAAATTTAAAAAAGAAAGAAAGAAAGAAAACCCACCAAAAAGGTCATCCTGTGCCAAGGCATGAAGAATTCGTGAGGCACCAATGAGTGAGCTCATAGAAGCTGAAAGTGATGCAGCATATATCCCAATTAACACCATTGGAGGCCAAAGGCTAATGCCTCGAAAGAAGCCATAGTCTTCCCGTAGCAATGTCCTTGAGGGAGAGAAATGAAGATGACAATTCTCGCCTAACCCTCTCTTTTCCAATTAGTGACATAGATAGCCAATTCTCTTGCTCATAATTCTCCTTTGAATCTTGCTTCCCTTATGGATCCAGATATCTTCCCCTAGCCCCAGCCTATCTATACTTAAGTATCTCATTCCTCTCCAAGTATTTCTCATTCATTTTCACCCCCAAAACCTGGGGTCTTAGTTCTACCCTCACACTCCCCGCTACCTGTCACAGGTAAAGCTGGAGAAGAAGAACAGCAGAGCATAAACGAAGAACGTATACACTACAGCAATAATAGTGCCCAGAGGGATAGCTCGGCTCGGGTTCTTCAGCTCCCCTGGGGAAAAAAAAAAAAAAGAAGCTATATTAGTTGACAAAGTATGGGGAAGTGTCAATCTTTAGGGTCCTCTGTCCCCATTAAACCTCAAAGATTTTTCTTTCCAAGATTAGAGTTTGGCCATTCAAAGAAATCAGGATATTAAGTAAGCGAGAACAAAGTTAGGGCCAGAGAACAACAATGACCCTTCTATAGAGTACTAATCTATAAAAATACTTTCTTCAACAACTCTGCAAGGAAGATAGGCCAAATATTATTATACCTATTTGAAATATGATGTAAAGAGAAGAGAAGGTCACCCAGTTAAGAACTGACAAAGCTGAACCACTAATCCAGGCCTCCTGGCCCCAAGTGGTTATCTCCTAGAAATGAAACCATTTTCTCATCACTGCTAGATCCTTCACCAAGTACTCAGGACTTGCACTTCCTTTGAGGAGGTCAAAGACAACAGAGACTCACCTGACATGTTGGCCCCAGCCATGATGCCTGTGCAACCATTGAAGAGGATGGCAAACACACTAGCAAAACTCATGGTAACCCCGGTGGTGTAGTCCTGGGAATAGCCCGCTGAGAAAAGAGTACAGAGAGGAGGAAGGGACTATGGACCTTTCTCCTGGGAACCAAGGCACCTATTCCCCTTCCTCCACACTTGCTGTCCTTGAAGCCAAGATGCTAGTCTTTCTCTTCCAATGTTCCAACTCTCATTTTCCCTCTTCCCCAACCAGTCTGTCTCTCTGTTCTAGCCAGGGTAGTCTTTCCTACTTGGCCATAAATTTGCCATGTCTTTTTGTTTTTTCATTCCTGTTCTGGCATACCTTCCCTTCTCTTTTGAGTTCGTCTCACTTCTTCCTGCCATTCTAACCCATGGTGGCAATCTTTATTTAAACAATTCACTCTATCACTTATACTGTCTTTCATTATTTAATTATTCCTTGAATGTATCTTACTTCCACACTTCCTTAAAAGCAGAAAGTCTAATACTTATTATATATATATATATATATATATATATATATATATATATATACATATATATATACACACACATACAAATATATAATATCCCACCATACTATAGAGTGGAAGGATAAAACACATTTGTTGATTTATTGAATTAAACTGAACTGTGCTGGGACCATACTTCCTGTTTTCTCAATAACCTATACCCAAATGTTCTTTCCTCAGTCCTCATCTCAGGATTTTGTACAGTTCCAAGTTACAACTTCTACTCACCACCCAAGTTAGATTTCAAGGTGCTACTGTTGAAGCCAGTGAAGTGGCCCAGCTGGGGGAGTGTCGAAGAACCATTGGTGCCTGGCCTAAGAGGGAGGGTCACATCTCGGGGCTCCACAGCCATAAAGCTGATCAGCACCAAGGCCAAGGAGGCAGAGACCAGCAGAAATGTAAGGAAGGAGGCCTGTGCATAGAGGCCAGCTCCCAAGGTACAGACTCCACCTACCAGACCCAACAATATTGTTCCATATAGCAGATTCCAGCCATATCCTTGGGGAAGCAATCGTATCCCAGCTGGCCCTGTTGTTTCTGGGGGCAAAGACAGGGATAAAATCATTTGGGGGAAGTAGTACTCCAAAAACTATTCAAATATTCTAGTTATCATAAATGTCCTCTCACACTGTGAGTTCCATGGCCAGGATCACAACTCTGAATTTAATGATTAACAAATATTTCAAAGGATAATAACATGTTAGAGCTGGCAGTGACCTTAGAGAGCATCTAGACCAAGTGTTCTTAACCTTTTTTTTTTGTATCAGGGACCCCTCTGGTAGTCTGATAAAACCTATGAACTCCTTCTTGGAATAATGTTTTTAAATGCTTAGAATAAAATGCATAGGGTTACAAAGGAAATCAGTTATAATAAAAACAAGTCATGCATCCTATATTAAGAATCTGTTAAAATCAAAATTGACTTAGACCCCTATCTTCAAGTAATATTTAACAGAGATTTGTCAAATTAAAGTTGATTTGAATTCTGGACAAACTCTTGGAAAAACAGCATGATCTTTCCTTCTGGCCTCATTTCCTTCTTCTGTGATATGAGGGTATTGGACTAGACAATATTTGAAGTCCTTTCTAGAGTTAAACCAGCTCTTCATTCTTTCTTGAGCATCTCTGCATCTCTCCTTCCTAATATGAATATAGTTAGGATTAAGAGCTGATAGGGATATGACACACAGGAGGAAGCTGAATCTCTTAGAGATTCAGTGATTTGCTCAAAGTGGCAGAGTATGGCTTAAAATATAGGTCCTTTCATTGAAATCCAGAGCTCCTTTTGTGGGACCATACTGAACACCTCACAACTCAGCATTTCTTTTTGTATGTGAGTACAGTAGGGGCCAGCTGAGCACCATCTTGGGAACATATAGGTGCTTGGTGAATCTGTTCTCAGACAGGAACAGTGGGGGTTCCTGCTTTCTACTCGGAACATTCTCAGAAGAACAGGCTCAATACACATCTCCATGCTTCAGCAATAGGCCCACAATGGTCAATTCCCCATTACATATTTATTTCATCTTTCCCTTCTTCTCTTCTACAATATAAGCTCCTTGAAAGAAGGCACCATAAAAACCTTTATCCTCTACTACTACTAGCAAAGGGTTTAGTACCTAAGAGATATTCAAGAAATATTCACTGATTAACTGTCTGCTATCATACCCTTTCCCAGGGCATTCCTCTACCAAAAATAATCTTAACACCTCAGACTCCCCAAGACCTTGGAGTAGGGCTCCTCCCCCACTCTGGAGACCCAGGACTGGGAGAACAAACCAGCTCCAAAGACATCCAGTATGGCTTCCACCAGCCCCAGCACAGAGACGGCACAGCCACAGATGTTGGCTAGGAAGAACATAAGACCAATACTTCCTCCAAACTCAGGACCCAATGTCCTGCTGATCATGACTGAAAGGGGAAAACACAAGAGAAGGGAAAGTTAAAGAAAAATAAAAATGAAGTGGGCCACTCATAGCAATTCTAATAGAGGCTAATACTCTTCTACCAAGTTACAAGTCTATGCAAGTAATCTTTTCAAACAAAAAAGCGCTTCTTTTGACCTGACATCTGAATGAAACCCCAAACTCTATTGCCTCATCTTATCTCTACTGGAGAATACAAGTGCCCACCCCTTGCTCATCTCTCATAGGAGGATACAGTAGGCTCCACCCCCACGCACAGCTCCATTGGTGGCAATGGCACAAACAGAGAGGACAGTCAACACCAGAATGAAGTAGGCAATCAGCAGCATGGCCAAAGCTTGGATCAGCCCAGCATGGCCTACTACAAATCCTGTAGGAAAGGAAGGAAAGGAAGATTATAGGGAAGTAAGGTTATAGAGGCGTACATGTTTCCACCCCCCTAAGTGATCATGGATTGACAAGGGAAAAGAATGCTTTCTCCCAATTTCTCTCAATTTAATGTGTCCTTGTAGAGAATGGAATAGTGAACAGGGATCATAAGGGCACCAACACCAACTTAACCTGGGCAAAAGTCAAAGAACGGATAGAGATTATCTATCATATGAAGGCTCATAGAATTGAGATTTGAAAGAGCCTTTAAAGAGATCATCTAATCTAAGATAGTACATTTAAATTATGGAGTTATTTTATAAAGGAGAAAATTTAAATCCATCAGGGCTATGTGCTTTGTACAAGGTCAACCAGTAACCAGTAACAAATCTGGAATTCAAATCTAGACTCTCTGACCCCAAACCTATTGTCTTTCTAATTCAGCAAGAGACTTCCCTTAACTCAAAGCCTGTCCATAAAACCATCCCTCTGTTCCTTCTTGAATCTTAGGTATCAGATCTTTCCCCAGTTCCTCACCTATTCTCATGAAGACCACAATGCTGAACATAGAGAGGACAGTGGGCACTACAACACCAAGGAAGGTGGAGAGTTTCCGGAGGGCCCCACCTCCTGGACCTCCTATCCCATACGGCAGAAATGTAGTTCCTTCTTCCCCAAGGAGCCGGTAAGCTAGTAGTGGGGAACTCTCACTTGCCATGGCTGCAGATAGACAAATATGTGAACAGGTAATGTGGAAACAACAGAAACTGAGTTGAAGACAGGGCCAGGGATTATAACCCACCAAGTACAGTATAAGGCAGAATTTGCCACTGATCCCCTATAATTTCCTGCAATCCCAAAGAGAATCCTCTCTTTAGAAAAATCCACAACCCATCAAAAGTCCTCTCAAAAATCTGTTGACCAGGAAATTATAACTCTATAAGAATATAACAAAAAAGACTAAAGGTGACAAAATAATCTAATCTGGAGTCCAGGGCAAAACATCCCTCTAAAACTTCCACTGAACCCATCCTCTTACCATTTTTAAAAAATCTTGGCAACAAACACCCTAGGTATCTCAGGAGAGGCCCCCACAAAAGCCAGTCAAAGGCTTGTTGATTCTTAGAATTGTCCCCCATTCCCAAATCCTATGCTCAATGTTCGGGAAGGCATATTTGGACTTTAAGGGAGACAAGGATCTTGGCATCAGGTCATAGATTTCTTCTCCAACATATACCCCATTCCTTTTTTCCCCCATCTCATTTCTGAAAAGGAAGCCGATCTGGGGTACTGTTGTCTAAAAGAGGAAGTCAGATGACTAAGCAAGCAAAGTCTTTTTTCCAGTTTCACCTGAGTCCTAGAGCAGAAGTTAGCTCCACTCTCTGCTATGTCATCTCCTTCCTCTTTCCGCAAAAATGGAGCAAAACCTCCATAACCCCTTATTTCCACATCACTTATACCCATATCCCATGCCCAGTCCCAACCACATGCATCTATCTACCAGATTTTCTTCACACATCCTGCTCTCCTGCTCTACCTTTAATCTCCTCGCCACTACACAGAAAAGCAACTCCCCATCACATCCTTCAACCAGCATCGCCTTTCCTTAACCAGTCCCTCCCACCAAAACACTTCTCCCCAAAACATATTCCTCAAACCGCTTTCTCACATCCCTCCCGAGGTGGGTAAGGAGAGCTGCGGATAAGAGAGTGAGGTTTGGTTGATGTCTTGGCTAAGTTAACCTCAACCAAACTGGGAGGTTGGGGGGAGGAAGGGAGGAGTTGTCACACACTCACCGATCCTCCAAAGAAGCAGTTCCCGAGAACTGTGGAAGATGGCTGGTGGAGTGAGTGTACCTAGACTGAAAGAGGGGGAGAGAAGAGGAGGAGAGAACGATGTTCAAGTCTCCACCAGCCCCTCCAGATTTCAGTCTTCCCGCATCAACAGCCCCCCTGTACTTTCCTTATTGGGGCGCCGGTCCCCCACGCTGCCCGCCCCCAGTCCTCCTCCATTCCCTCACCTCTCCCCACCATTCCCCTCGGCCAGCCTTTCCATTCCCCTTCCTGGTCCGCACCAGTGCCTAAAGATCCTAGACTGCCCTGCCTCGCTTCCCCCGCAAGACCTAGTCTGGCCGGGCCGCAGCCCATTGAGGGCCAAGCTAGCCTTCTTCACCTCCCCCCTACCCCCCGCAAACCAAGCTTCCTCTGGAGCCAGGAGGCCGGGACCGGCGACCTTTGCAAAACACTGGGGACCCAGGAGAGGGCAGGGGCCGCACCGTGAGGGACCCGGGGCTGTCTTGCTCGTCGGACACGCAGCCCGGGATTCGGCTGGTCTGCGAGGGGCCAGCCCTCGGGGACTTCAGTCCTCCCTTCCACGCCCCCAGCCCAGCATTCCCAGCCCCAGGATCGGCTCCCGGCCTCTCGGCTTCTCTCCTCCGAGCGCCCGCCTCTTCCCGGGCTCTCCCCCTCGGTGCATTCTCCCGCGTGGACGTGAGGCGGCGCAGCTGGCGTGGGGAGACGCCGGGCGCTTAGCCCGGCAGACTCAAAATCGGCCTGAGCAGTTCTCGCTTATCTTTCCTCCCCCCCCCCCCCCCCCCCCCCCCCCCCCCCCCCCCCCCTCCGGGAAAACTGCAGCCTGGGTTAAGGAGCCCGACTTGGGATGCTAAACTGTTAGTTCCGCGTCCGCAGCCTGGGGAATCCTGGGAGAAGATAGTTAACGCCGAGGATTGCAGCGTTTCCCGTTTCTTTCCCAACCTATGAGCTCCTCGAGAGCTCGAACTGGCTTTATCTTCCTGGGGGCTAAAAGCTGGTGTTATCTCCCCGCCCAGGGAAAATGTCCAAAGGCCTACGGGCCGTGCTTTGCTTTTGTCCTCGCGTCCCCGAGCGAGAATTGTGATTGGCGCACAGTAGGCACGTAACCGTGACCGTGGATTGTTCTGGGAACCTTCCGCAGGGGAAGGCGGCTCGGACATAGTGGGAGTCCGCAGGAAGTAATTTGAAGAGGGAGAGAGGAAGAGCACCTGAGGTTGTATCTGTGACTTCCGGATGCCAGCGGAGAAGGGATGCGTCCCAAGCGGGAATGGGGTTAAACAGAGAAACAGCGTTTATTCTTCCCCGCACATTAATCCACTTCCCTTCTCTCCCCCACGAACATATAACTTTGCGAGGAGGTGAGGCCTGCTGGAAGGAGGTTAAAACTGGATTTAACAATACGGTGACGTTCAACAGTCATCCCGCCGGCACCTCCACCAATGCCAGCAAAAAAAAAAAAAAAAAAAAAAAAAAACAGCCTCTTTTATCCCGGAAAACCGAGAGCATGCAAAAGGGAAGGGAAGGGAAGGAGGAGGGGCGAGGATGTGTTCCTTTGTCACGTGAGAGAGGAGGCCGCAGTAGTCGCTTGGGAGAAAAAAAATGTCGGACCTTGGGCGGGATTAAAAGATTAAAAGCCCGGACAGCGAGAGAGCGCCGGGTCCGGCGTAAGAGCGTCGTTTCCGCCTCCTACCTGATTGCACGCAGAACAATCTAACTTGACTGGCTGCTGCCTCGAACGCGGCCGACCTGTGGCACTGCGCATGTGCAGTCCTATACCTTTCTGGTTACGTTAAAAACCTTTCCCTGTGTATCTCTAGGACCCCTGGGACTTGAGTGAGCTTTGCATTTTCGGGCCTCACTCCATTCCTCGGGTAAACCGTCCCCATTCCCCTCGGCGGATACTTCCATTTCCAGGCTCCGCCCAGTGAAACGAACGTTGGAATTGAAATTAAAGATTGTGTGTTAATAATAAAGCATAATAATAAAAATAATAAAGCATAATAATAAAAATAATAAAGCATAATAAAAATAATAAAGAATAATAATAATAATAATAAAGCATAATAAAAATAATAAAGAATAATAATAAAAAATAATAAAGCATAATAAAAATAATAAAGAATAATAATAATAATAATAAAGCATAATAAAAATAATAAAGAATAATAATAAAAAATAATAAAGCATAATAATAAATAATAAAGCATAATAAAAATAATAAAGCATAATAATAAAAATAAAAAAGCATCATAATAAAAATAAAAAATAAAGCACGTTGATTCAGCTGCTGTCGATTTTTAAAATTGTGCTCGGCTCTATCGTGCTTTGGCACCTCTGCCGGGGCGAGGCTAACTAAAAGAGACAGTAGTGGGGACTTGTGCTCACTTGAAGACACGAGTCATCATCCTAAAATTTTCGGGCACTTAAATGTTATTGATTGTATAGAATGAATACATGCATTGCAGGAGTGGAAAAGTGATAGCTCTCAAATCTTAAAAGAGCAGATCCGACCAAATCACAGGCACTCTGCCCCACCCCTGCCTCCACACCTATTCAATCAAAAAGGCTCCTATCACCTACCAAATTACACACACACACACATTTTTGGCTCCTTCCTACCTTTCTAGCTTTCATACTTTATTCTTCTACCTTATGATCCAGGGACACTGATTTTATCCATTCCACTTGTCCCCAAGGTCCACAATTCTATCCTTCCCCCTCCTTGGCCTCCTGGCTTCGCAGAATCTTCCTTCAAGTCTCAGCTATAGCCCCACTTTCTGGAAGAATCTTTTCCTGATTGCCCTTAATGCTAGTGCTTTCCTTCTGGAAGTATTTCCAGTTTATTTTGTATATATCTTGTTTGGATATAATTTTGGTTTTTTTGCCCTCTCCAATTAGACTGAATTCCTTCAGAGTGGGAAACTGTTTTTGCTTCTCCGTGTCCCTAATGCCTGACACATAATTGTTGCTTAATAAATTGACTTTGTACATAGAAAGTGTTTAATAAAATGCTTTTCATCTGTTCAGTCCTTTGCACTCTCAAATTATCTTTCTGGCCTTATTGTACATCACTCCTCTTCCAGTATTCTGCAGTATAGCGAAGCTGACTTCCTATGTTTCTGATACTCAATTTGATGACATTAGGTTAGGGTTCCTAGTGGTCAGGGAGTTAAATGATGAGGTTAGTGACAGGTTCGGGGTTCAGGGAACCAAATGAAAAGGTTTGGCTCCCCTGAATCCCCTTAGGATTCCCCACAAGGTAGGGAGTTGTGGGAATCCCTTTCTGGTGATACAGAGGTCCTCTGTAAAGGAATTTACAAACCCAAAAAGCTAGACTGATAAAAAGAAGTTTATTATTGGCACTGGAAAGTCAGCCTTTGTTATGCATGAATAGAAAGACTGAGTTCCTTAGTATCAAAGTCCTGGCAGAGAAGTAAAGTTTCTAGTAGAGAAATCCCGACAGAGAGGTATAAAGTCTTTTTTTTTTTTTTAATTTAATAGCCTTTTATTTACAGGATATATGCATGGGTAACTTTGCAGCATTGACAATTGCCAAAGCTCTTGTTCCAATTTTTTACCTCTTACCCCCCCACCCCCACCCCTAGATGGCAGGATGACCAGTAGATGTTAAATATATTAAAATATAAATTAGATACACAATAAGTATACATGGAGGTATAAAGTCTTATTAGGGAAATAGGTGAGGGAGATAAAGAGAGGGTAAACGCTGAAAGAGAATTTATGGCATATTAGGTCCTCTGCAAGGACTGAGCTCCAAGTTGCTGTTTTTATAAAGAAACCTGAGACAGATGAGATTCCCTCAATGCTGTCACTGCCTCCAGGTCTAGATGAGACTACTTACTGAGAGTGGTTTTGAGCCAACAATAGGGGTCAATAAAAACCTAGGTGTCCAGCTAAATGAGATTACTTCAACTAGTCCCACCAAGATAAACCAGTTTATCTTGGTTTCCTGGGGCGGGTCTCAGAGGCAGGGTTAAAGGAGAATTTCTCCTAGAAGGAGTTTTCAGAGAGTTTCAGGGTTCCATCTTCAGTTTCAGGCTCCCCTTGTCAAATTCTCCATCTTCTGCTTCTGATTCCTGGCCTTTTTTTTTTTTTTCCTCTAGTTTTCTCGTTCTTCTTGATCGCTTTATAATCTTTGACACAGTCAGTAATTCTCTTTCTGATACCTGAAAGGCTTTGGTCCACTTCCCCCCACTAGTCAGTGAATTCTTTGGTCTTGGGTTTATTCTTTTCTAATTTTAATTGAAGGGCTTTTGGAGATGATATAGGCTTCAGAAGGTCAGAATATTAAACACCAAAATTCTGAGAGCTTGAGTTCCTGCTGGGAATTGTCAGAAATGGAGCACAAATAAGGTAATGGCATAGGCTTTAAAAAGTGAATCTGAACCAGAACACTGGTTACTGAGACCCCCATCCAAGCTGCTATGTTACAATGAATAAGCTTGATGGGGCAACTGCTTTGTTCATCCTTGGAATAATACCTCTCTAGGGGCATATTGATAGAGCAGTGGATAGAATGCCAGGCCTGGAACCAGGAAGGCCTGAGTTTAAATTCATCCTCAGATACTTGGTAATTATGTGACCCCAAAGTCACTTAAGTCCTGTTTGCTTCAGTTTCTTCATTGATAAAATGAGCTGGAGAAGGAAAGAAGAGAAAGAAAAGGGAAGGATAAAGGAAGAAAAAAATGTATTGGCTTAATCCCATTCTAAGAAAGAAAGAAAATATATTTCTTTAAATTTAAGCTCATTCTCCCCAAATATAGAGGTGGTAAAGGAGAGAATGTGTAGGAGAAGTGTTTGGAACTTCTTTTCTTGGTATATCTTCTCAGTAAACATTCCTTTGTAAAAGCTGATTGATAGCAATTACTTTTGAAATTTTATTTATTTATTTAAAGCAAAGAAAAATAGAAAAAAAATGCCATGTGCACAGCAGAACAAAAGAGAAAATTCAAAATATAATGCAATAAATTTCCTTTAAAAAAAAAAAGCTTATATAGTAAATAATACACATTTTGTTCAGAGCTATCCATCTTTGCTGCTTTATAGATTTTCTTTTGTTTTTGCTGAGTACTTTTTACTTTATTCTTTTTTCCTCTTCCTTTTCTCCTCAAGAAGGCTACCATTAAGCATGGATATATTTATATATACATAGGAATGTATAATCATACACATATATATTCATGTATATATCTATGTAAGACTGTTTGTCTTCTTTCTGAAGATGCTCAACATCTTCCTTCATAAGTTCAAGTCTTTCCATATTTTTCTAACTCTACCAACACATCATTTTCTGTCCTACAGAAATATTCCAACTTTATGCTATCTAGTTATTTTTAAATAATCTAAAACAATATTGATTAATATGGCTGACATAGAAGTTTTCTTATTTTTCTCTTTTGATTACATCTATTTTAGTGTTAACTTTGTCTATCATGACTACTATCCCTGCTTTTTTTACATAATAAAATTCTACTCCTGATCTTTATTATTGTGTGTATATCTCTTATTTCTTATCCTTCTTGACTTTTCTGCTTTACTTCTATCTCCTATTATTTAACCTACCCCTCTCCACCAAAGATCCCTCCTTTATCCTCTCCTCCCACTCTTCCCCCCATCTTGTTTTTATTTTAATTTAGAAGACTGTTATGATCTTCCAAATATATCTTTATTTTATTCCTGTTAATCTACACACCTTTTATACCTCTCCCTGGTCCCATTCCCTTACCTTCATTTCTTTTTAAATTTAGAAAGACTTTTATTGTCTTCTAAATATTTGTTTTTTCTTTAACTCAGATTTGACGTGAATAAAGTTTCCCTCTAAAATCCCCTCCCCTGTTTTCTGCCCACCATAGCTTCTTATTTCTTTCTGAATTTAGAAGATTTTCAAACCTTTCTCTCTCTCTCTCTCTCTCTCTCTCTCTCTCTCTCTCTCTCTCTCTCTCTCCATATACATGTATATATACCTTTCTCTCTCTCTGTATATATATATGTATGCATATATGTATATATATACCTTTCTCTCTCTCATATATATACACCTTTCTCTCTCTCTCTGTCTCTCTCTGTGTGTGTCTCTCTCTGTCTCTCTCTGTGTCTCTCTATATATATATATATATATATATATATATATATATATATATATGAGTTGATGTCTTTTTGTAACAAAATCCCAAAAATTTGACAATTCATTGAAATGTTCATTTTTGCTCATTCAGGATTATATTTAACTTTGCTTTGTACAGAACCAGAGAGAAAGGTATAGGACTGCACATGCGCAAATAACAATATTTTCTGTGGCAACCCCAGTTCTTTTGCTCTTTGATATTTAGCGTTCCAAGACTTTGATCTTTGAATGTAGCTTCTGCTAGGTCTTGTAATAGTATTTACTGAAATAAAATGATGAGTACTAAGCACGATGGTGGCTAATCTTAAAGAAAATATACCAGAATAAGTACTTGAGCTATTTAGCATTAGAAAAATTATCTCCAGCTTCTCAGGGCTAATCCTAGAGCTGTAAGAGGACATGGCCAACCTTGCTCTTGGGGACTAGACTCAAATATGAATAACCAAATCAGAGCATCTACTACATGTGGGGGACTCATCTAAGATAACCACGTGGTCTTCAGCTTTGTTAGGAACCCATTCTGAACCGAAGGCTTTTTTTATTCTTGAATACTCCATATAGACCAGGAAAACAAACAACTCTTTTGTGTTTAACTGTAAATGCACAGTCAGTTTTTCTGGTATGTTCTCCCTATTGTTAACATCTTGAAGCTCACAACGTTATTATCATTTCTAATGTCCCTTCAATTAAGAGTGGGAAAAAAACCTAGACAACAGAAATATAAGCAACAGGAGAGCCACAAGGTGGAAGCTCAGGTGGGGACATAAGTGCCTGAGGCATTTCTCTCCATGTAGGGCTGGCCCCCTCACTCAAACAAAGCCAGGAAGGAAAAAGAAAATGCCTTGGCTGGTTTTTGAATACATCCTCTGTTTCAGCTCAGCAACCAATCAAAAGATTCCTTTTCTTCACATGGTAAGCATACCAGAAATAATACTTGTGCATGTTCCGAATTAGGGAGCAGGGCTCTGCCATTACATGTTATCACATCTTTGCAGAAGATTTCCCAGCTTCTTCCACATGAGAAGTAAATCAAATCAGCATGCTGTATATGCACAAAGGGGCTGAACTTGGGGGTTTCTCTTGTTTATATATAGACTTGTCTCCCCACTTGAATATAAGGTCCTTAAGAATAGGGATTGTTTCATTCCTTGGATTTATGTCCCCAGCACCTAGTGAAGGGTTTGGCAAATGGAAAATACTTCATAAATTCTCATTGGGTGAGTGATAGCCAATCAGTGGCCAAATCATTTCAATCCTGTCCCTGCTACATCTTTCTTTTCTATCCCCTCTTCTCTATTTACATGGTGATCTTCCTAGTTCTAGCTCTCATCATCTCTGACCTCAGCTAGTGTAATCACTTCCTCATTGGTCCCCCTACTTTCTGTCTCTTTCCTTTCTAATTCTTCCCTCAATACTGCTAAATAACCTTCCTAAGGCATAGATCTGATCATGTCACATCTCTGTTCTTCCATGCTTCTTATTAACTCTGAGGTAAAATTCAATGTTCTCCATTTGGTATTTAAGCCCCTCCACCTTCTGACTCTTACATACATGTTTAGCTTTATCTCATATGGTTCTTCCTACAAATGCTTTACCTTCAGGACAAACTGACCTATTTTAATTGTAACTCAGTCTCCCAATTCGGTAAATTAACTCATGCATCAAATCCATTCTTTCTTCTTCTCATTGTCAAGATCCTTCCTCCCTTTAAAACTCAGCTCAGGTAACACCTCCTCCCCAAAGTCTTCCTTGGTCCCCCCCTTAAGTTATCTTGTGTCTTATACCAACACATACAAATATGCACATCTATCTGGGATGGCTGTTTTCAGTTTTTTCTTCACCAAAAAAAAAAAAAAGTGTCAGGTTCATATTATTTTTAAGATAGAAACTTTAAAATGTTTGTTAAATTGAATTGGACTGAGAATAAAGAGGTAATGAAGAACTCTGAGCAGTGAGGTTGGCTGGGTTTTTTGATCCTTAGGATTCAAACTTCCTTCCTTCGTGCTATTTTGCCCTGGTCCCACCTTAGGGAGCCCATGCATGCTTAATCTTTCAAATAACCCTTAACCTCTAAGTATTTCCCCCACTTCCAGGGAAATACAGTCCTCTAATCCTCTGGGTACTCCACCCTGAGGAAATAGCATAATAAAGTATAAAGAACATGAGATTTGGAGTTAAAGGATCTGGATTTGAAGCTTAATTCTGCTACTTACTACTTTTTTGAATATGATCAAATCACAACCTCCCTGGGCTTCAGTTTCTTATCTCTAAATTGAGATTATTGAACTAGGTGACCTCTGAGATGTCTTTCAGTTTTAAATCTATGAGCTTATGAGTTTCCTGATCATTACCCTACCCCCTGCCCTGGTTCCTCAGGCCTGAACATGGTGGCCCCTGACCCGCTAGGCGCCAGAAGCAGATGAGTATTTGGCAGCTGCCCTGACAGTTTCCTGAAACTTCAGAAAACAAAGGGATAGTAAGAGAAGGGAGCCCTTCCTTTAGAATCACTGACAGAGTGATCTTGATTTGAAGGAAGAAAAAGCATAAGATCCCTAGGTCCCGGGAGAGCAACAAGAGATGGGAGTCAGGACTCCTGTTTCCTGGAAGGGAGTGGGCCTAAGGGACAAGATGTCTAGGGTGCAAAAGGCAGGAAAGCTGAGAAAAGGAATAAAAACTAGGAGCAAGACATCTGGATTTACTCTATACAGGGTTCCTGGCTTACTAGTATGTATATGATGTCAGTCATAGAGGACGATGGGGGCAAGAAGAGGGATGGAGTGGGGGGGAGACAGCTCAATTCTCTGTCCTCAGGGGTACAAGTAGGATAGGAGGGAAAGCTACAAGAAACCAGAGATACTGCATCATCTTCAATTTTAGTGGGTCCTAATTCCCCACCCCCTTCCCTGGACAAACCTGACCCATTGCTCTCTTTCCCTGGTCCCCACCCAGCTCTGTCTTCCTGTCCCTCCCTAGGCACGATGCTGGGAGAGATGAGAGAGCCTACTCTGCTGAATTCTATTGGCTATCTCAGGACCAAGGCATCTTGTTCCTCTAATTCCTACTGTTCTTCCAGAACTCAGGAATACCGCCTTCTAGTTAGCACTTCTGCTCAGATTCCCTCCTGGAACCCAGCTATCCATCCGTCACCTTTCCTATATTCCTGTCAGGGACATAAGGGCAGGTTGGGTGGGTGTGGGAGGGTCTTGGCATGGTGGGGGAGAAGGGAGAGGGCTCAAGCTCACATCCGGTTAGATTGCCAGGGGAAGAGAGGAAACAAAGGACTTCCCCCTGCTTGGACAATGAGCCTCCGATCTACCTCCCCCCACCCTGCTCAGCTCTTCCCCTACCCCCAACTCAACCCTTCCTCCATAGCTCTGCCTCCCAGGCACACATCTGGGGGTTTTATCACAGACTATATCATTTACTTTCCTCTATTCCTGTCAGCTCTGATGCTCCTTCTGAGTCCCAGCTGCCAAATAGCTAGGGCTCCCCAGGTTTCCTCCTTCCATTCCCCAAGTTCTCAGGCTACAACTTCAGCTGCTGAACTAAGGTCAATGGCAGAATAGAGTAAGTTTCTGAAAATATTCCTCGCCTGTTGATTAAAGGAGGGAAATTCAAGAGGATACCTCAGAAGAGACACAAAGACAGAAAGAGACACAAAACTATTTCTGGTCTAATTTTGATTCCATTGGATCAGAGGAAGAATGTGTAGTATGGAATGAAAGTTTGATACATGGGGTACAATGGAAAGAATGTCAGGTATGGATTCAGAGGACTGAAATTGAATTCCACATTAGTCACTTATTACCTATGTACAACATTGACCTTGGACAAGAACGTTCTGGGTGTAGTTTTCTCATTTTTAAAATGATAAAGATAGAATGGCTCCCTCTAAGTCTATAAGCCAAGTTCTTTTCATAGGTCAATCAGTCAACAGAACTCACTATGTGCCAAATGCTGTGATGGGAATACACTGGGAATACAAAGAAAGGCAAAAGATAGTCCCTCTTCTCAAGGAGTTCACAGTTTTTTCTCCCTTATGAGAGAAAACATGAAAACAACTAAATACAAGGAGAACTGAGAATGGATTCTTTCAGAAGATGGGATTTTAGCTGAGACTGAAGGGAAGCAAGAGAAGCCCAGAGGAAGAGATGAGAAGGGAGAGAATTTCAGGTATAGAAGACAGCCAGTGAAAATGCCTGGAGACAGAATGGAGTGTCTGTTTGAGGAACAGCAAGAAGGCCAATGTCATTGGATTACAGAGTATGTGGAAAAGCATAAAGTGTAAGAAGCCTGAAAAAGTAGGAAGGAGCCAGTTTATGCAGAACTTTAAAAGCCAAACAAAGGATTTATATTTGATCCTGGAGGTGATAAGGAGCCACCAGAGTTAAGTGAATGGGAGGGAGAAAGGGAGCGGGAAGGGAAGATGATCTGATCTGTGCTTAAGGAAAATCAGTTTGGAGACTGAGAGACCAACCAGCAGGGTATGGTTTTTACCAATCTCAGGTATGAGGGGTTGGAATGAAAGTTAAATTGTTGGAACTTGGGAACAGATTACATAAGGGGGGTGAGGAGTGAGGAGGAAAGAAGGCAAGGATGACACTTATATTGAGAACCTGGGAGATTAGGATGGTGATGGAACCTTCAATAAGGAAGTTAGGAATGAAGGAGAGGGTGTTGGGAATAAAGATAATGAGTAACGTTTCAGTCATGTTCAGTTTGAAGTGTCTATAAGAAACTGCCTGATACAACGAGATCAACCAAATCATTTCTAATGGAGCAGTAATGAACTGAGCTAGCTATGCCCAGAAAAATAACTCTGGGGGATGACTAAAAACCATTACATTAAATTCCCAATCCCTATATTTATGCACACATGCATTTTTGATTTCCTTCACAAGCTAATTGTACAATAATTCAGAGTCTGATTCTTTTTGTACAGCAAAATAATGTTTTGGTCATGTATACTTATTGTGTATCTAAGTTATATTTTAATATATTTAACATCTACTGGTCATCCTGCCATCTAGGGGAGGGGGGGGGGTAAGAGGTGAAAAATTGGAACAAGAGGTTTGGCAATTGTTAATGCTGTAAAGTTACCCATGTATAAATCCTGTAAATAAAAGGCTATTAAATAAAAAAACAAACAAAAAAAAAAAAAACAACAACAACAACAACAACAAAAAAAAAAAAAGAAAAAAAAAAAGAAACTGCCTGATAGGCAGCTGAAGATGTGAGACTGGAGGTGAAGAGAGAGGTTAGGAGGTTAGGGCTATATAACATAGATCTGAGAATCAACAGTATAGAGATGCTAAGTGAATGCATAGAATCTCCTTTAATATTAACTAGTCTCTCCTCTCTTATTATCTCTAGTCTATGTTGTACATATGTTTGCTCATAGTTTGTTTGTTTGTTGGGTTTTTTTTTTTTTTTGCATGTTGGCTCCCCATTAAACTGTGAGTTCTTTGTCTTTTGCCGTTCTTTATGTCTTCAGCACTTAGCAAGGTAGCAGCAGGTAGCAGAGTACCTGGGACATAATAAGTTTTTTAATAAACACCTGTCAAGATCCTTCTAGAATCTGCCCTGTGCCATTCAATGTGTTGACTTATATCTCCCAGGTTTGTATCATCCACAAATTTGATAAGTCTGTCCCCTTATGCCATTATCTAAGTCATTGATAAAAATATTAATCAGCATTGTGGGTGGAAAGAGAGAGATTACAGGAGGATATCAAAGTGGTAGTTCATAGAGCAAATATACAGTATTTGTTACTCAAGCACACCTCCTTACCTTACTTCCAATATAGATGGTTTGAGAAATGCCCAGAAAGCAAACCTTCCCAAGGATAGAGATCCACAAGTCCAGGTCCCGCATTATAGGAAAAAAAAATATGTACTGACACAAAGATTACAAAAGGAACCAAAGAAAATACAAATGGGACTAGTCAAGGAGGAAAGAGGGTCAAGGAAATTGATATTGTACATTAGACTTGGAAAATCTTACATAGGAACTTAATCCTCTGCAAACTAGACTAGGTCAGCAGAAAGTCACTAGTCAACTCCTGAAAGAAACTACACACCTGTAAGATTGGTTAGAATGACAGGGAAAGATAATGTGGAATGTTGGAGGGGATGTGGGAAAATTGGGACACTGATGCATTGCTGGTGGAATTGTGAATACATCCAGCCATTCTGGAGAGCAATTTGGAAGTATGCTCAAAAAGCTATCAAACTGTGTATACCCTTTGAACCAGCAGTGTTACTACTGGGCTTATATCCCAAAGAAATTTTAAAGAAGGGAAAGGGACCAGTATGTGCAAGAATGTTTGTGGCAGCCCTCTTTGTAGTGGCTAGAAACTGGAAACTGAATAGATGCCCATCAATTGGAGAATAGCTGAATAAATTTTGGCATATGAATATTATGGAATATTATTGTTCTGTAAGAAATGACCAGCAGGATGATTTCATAAAGGTCTGGAGAGACTTATATGAACTGATGCTGAGTGAAATGAGCAGGACCAGAAGATCATTATATACTTCAACAACAATACTATATGATGATCAATTCTGATGGACGTGGCCCTCTTCAACAATGAGATGAACCAAATCAGTTCCAACAGAGCAGTAATGAACTGAACCAGCTACACCCAGAGAAAGAACTCTGGGAGATGACTGAACCACTACATAGAATTCCCAATCCCTCTATTTTTGTCCGCTTGCATTTTTGATTTTCTTCACAGGCTAATTGTACACTATTTCAAAGTCCGACTCTTTTTATACAGCAAAATAACTGTTTGGACATGTATACATATATTGTATTTAACTTATATTTTAACATATTTAACGTGTGTATTGGTCAACCTGCTATCTGGGGGAAGGGGTGGGGGTAAGGAGGGAAAAAGTTGGAACAAAAGGATTTGCAACTGTCAGTGCTGAAAAATTACCTATGCATATATCTTGTAAATAAAAAGCTATAATAATAAAATTAAATTTTAAAAAAAGTGAGAGAATGAAAAAAAAAAAGAAAAAAAAAGAAAGAATCCTAGTAACAAGGAGCCACAATAAAGATCATAGAAAACTTGGAAGTTGCTAGCATAAAGGAAAGTTTGGAATCTAATATTCCAAAAAAAAAAATCCAAAATTTCCCCCCCTCCCCCCCAAAAAAGTTTTTCAATCAAGGATAACCTATTGGAAAAATTTTAAATAATCCCTACAGGAGGAAGAAATGTAATTTTGATGAACTAGAACAGGAGTATCAAGCACACTAGCCCTAGTGTAGCCAAAATCAGATTAAAATTTAATTGGGAAATATCTAACAAAATGAATAAAAAAATACAATAAAATATAGATGACATTCTTTTAAAAACTGTCAATATGTGACCTACAGAGATCCTTATATATCAATTAATGATCCCCATTTCTATTCAAGTTTGTTACAGCAAGATTTAAAAATTTTCAAACTTTTCCTGATGAAAAAGCCAGAACTGAGGAGAAATTTTGAACTGGAAGTTCAAATGTCAAGAGAAACATAGAAAAATGTAAAAGCCAAGGGAAGCATTTATTTTTAGGAAATAATTCTTGACCAAACAAAAGATGGAGTGGATCACAAAAGACTAAAAGGACTATTTTGATTATATAAAATGGAATTTTTTGGGAAAAAAATCTAATGTAATTAAAAAGTAGAAGAGAAACAGTAAATTGGAAGCAATCTTGGCAGCAAGTTTCTCAGATAAAAGGTTCATATTCAAGACATATATGAAACTGATTCATATTTATAAGATTAAGAGCTATTTTCCAAATAGATAAATAGTCAAAGGATATGAACAAGTTGGGGTTTTTTTGCTTTTGAATTTGTTTTATTGTTTCATGAAATCTCATGGGGTCATATATTCAATTCTAAATTTTGTTTCTAATTTATTTATTTTAATACACATTGCTTTATGAATCATGTTGGGAGGAAAAAATCAGGACAAAAAGGAAAAACCGTGGGGAGAGAAAAAGAAAAAACAACAGAAAAAAAAAAAAAGAAGTGAATTTAGCATGTGTTGATTTACATTCAATCTCCATAGTTCTTTTTCTGGATGCAGATGGCATTTTCTGTCCAAAGTCTATTGGGATTGCTTTGTATCAAGCTGTTGTTTAGTTTAAATCTTAAAACAAAGATCCAACTTCTCTTCCTCTTACCTCCTCCCATCTCTCAGTGAAAAACAAACAAAAAAACAAGAAAATCAAGTACAAGACATGTATTGTCAAGTAAGACGTTGGCCATGTCAAAAAAAATTTTATCTCGTTTACACACTAAGTCTATCAGAAAATAAATAGTATGTTTCATGATAAGCCTTTTGCATTCCTGATTGGGCATTGTGTTGATCGGCATGGCTAAGTCCTTCAGGGTTGTTTATCTTTTTAATATTGTTGCTGTTGTACAAAATGTTCTCCTGGTTCTGCTCACTTCTCTCTGCATCAGCTCATAAAAGTCTTTCCAGGTTCCTCTGAAACCATCCCTTTCATCATTTTTTTCAGCACATTATAATTCATCACAGTCACATATCATGATTCTTTCAGTCATTTCCCAATTGATGAACACTATCTCCCTCCTCCCCACTTTCCAATTCTTTGCTATCATATATAAAAACAAGTTGCTATAAATGTTTTTGTACAGGTGGGTCTTTGTTCTTTTTCAACCTTTTTGAGAATATAGACCTACTAGAGATATGTCCAGGCAATAGCATTTTTGTAGATAGTTTGGAGCATAGTTCCAAATTGCTTTCCAGAATAGCTGAACTAGTTTACAATCCACCAGCAATGCATTGTATTTGTTTTTCTCAACATCTCTCCAGATTTCGTTATTTTCCTATTTTGTTAACTTTACCAATTTAATGGGTATGAAGTGGTTCTAATGAATGATTTAGAGTTTTTTTTATGGCCCTATAACTTGAATTTCTTCTTCTAAAAACTGTTGTTGTTCAGTTGTTTTCCAGTCAAGTTTGACTGTTTGTGATCTCATATGGGATTTTCTTGGCAAAGATACAGTAGTGGTTTGCCATTTCCTTCTCTTGCTCATTTTATAGATGAGGAAACTGAGGCAAATGGGGTTGAAAGACATACCCAGGGTCTCATAGCTAATAAATGTGTGAAGCCAAATCAGGAAAATGAATCTTCCTAGATTCCTAGACTCCTTGTTGAGTCTAGACCTGTACCACCTGCCATCCACTGTACCACCTAGCTGCCCAACAAGGGCAGCTTTACTCTTAACAAAACTTCATCCATCACCATAACTCTAAAATCTTGTTTCTCCTCACTGAGAGATGATGAGGTCCTCTTCTGAGAAAGTGGCATATATTTTTAGGCCTAGCCTATGTGGGAATTTTTTCCTCTTAAACTATTATTTTTTTTCTCCTAATTATTGTTGTTATTGTTCAATTGGACTAGGGAGCAGTGGGAAAGATAGATCATAAACATGTGTAAAAATAAATAAGCAAACTTTTTTTTCACTTAATATTTTATTTTTTTCAACTACATGTAAAGATATTTTTCTTTTTTTATTATAGCTTTTTATTTACAAGATATATGCATGGGTAATTTTTCAGCATTAACAATTGCAAAACATTTTGTTCCAATTTTTCCCCTCCTTTTTCCCTTCCTTTTCCCCAGATGGCTGGTTGACCAATACATATTAAATATATTAAAGTATAAGTTAAATACAACATATGTATACATGTCCAACAGTTATTTTGCTGTACAAAAAGAATCAGACTTTGAAATAGTGTACATAATTGTGCTAATTGTGCTAATGCCTGTGAAGGAAATCAAAAATGCAGGCAGACAAAAATAGAGGGATTGGGAATTCTATGTAATGGTTCATAATCATCTCCCAGAGTTCTTTCCCTGGGTATAGCTGGTTCAATTCATTACTGCTCTGTTGGAACTGATTTGGTTCATCTCATTGTTGAAGAGGGCCACGTCCATCAGAACTGATCATCATCTAGTATTGTTGTTGGCATATACAATGATCTTCTGGTCCTGCTCATTTCACTTAGCATCAATTCATGTAGATCTCTCCAGGCCTTTCTGAAATCATCCTGCTGGTCATTTCTTACAGAACAATAATATTCCATAATATCCATATACCACAATTTATTCAGCCATTCTCCAATTGATGGGCATCTACTCAGTTTCCAGTTTCTGGCCACTACAAAGAAGGCTACCACAAACATTTTTGCACATACAGGACCCTTGCCCTTCTTTAAAATCTCTTTGGGATATAATCCCAGTAGTAACACTGCTGGATCAAAGGGTAAGCACAGTCTGATAACTTTTTGAGCATAGTTCCAAATCGCTCTCAATAATGGATGGATGTATTCACAATTCCACCAACACAAACATTTATTTTTTAAATAAATATTGCAGAATATTCTACTGGATATTTTTCTGCCATATTGACATTGAACTACGAACAATTACTCTTTGCGTCTATCCACACAACCATTTTTGAAAGATCCAAGACTGTATATTTTATACAATTTTTTATTAAAATTTTCTATTAAAATCTAGATAAACTAAATCAATAGCATTCTCTTCATTTCTTAAAGTAATCCTTTCTCAAAAAAAGGTTCATCTCACATGACCTTACCTTGTTGAAGTCAAGCAAACTTTTTAATCACTTGTTCCTTTTCTTAATTCTCTACAATCTTCTTTTAAATGTATATATAGAATAAGTATTCTATAATTTTCTCAGTAATCAAAATCAAGCTTACTGGCCTACAGTTTGCAGATTTTGCTTTCTTTTTCTTCTTAAAAATTAGGACATTTACTCTTTTTCCAGTCTTTTGGTTTCTTTTCTATTTTCTATATAGTGAATAAAGCATGGAGCTTGGAGTCGGGAAAATGAGATCAAATTTGACTTCAGACACTTACTAGCTATGGGACTCTGTTACTAAACCTCTATTTGCTGAAGTTTCCTCATTTACAAAATAGGATAACTTCTAGGGTTGTTGTGAGGAACAAATGAGATAAATGTAAAATGCCTAACACAGAGTCTGGCATTTAGAAGGCGCTATATAACTATTAACTATTGTTATTTCAAATATCAGTGACAGATTTGCCATTTCTTTCAGGACTCTAGGATGTAATTCATCTGGTTCAGGTGACTTGAATTTATCAAAGATAATTACATGCTCTTTTACTATTGCCTTATTTATCTTATGAATCAAATACCTTTTAATTACTTTTATAATTTCCAATATTAAGATCACTATCTTAGACAGAGAAACCAGAAACTCAAGAAGAATTGAGTTCTACCTTATCTCTGTGGAAGATGTGTTGTCATCTTCCTATATATTTCAAGCTAAGATATTCTCCCTTATTT
Source organism: Sarcophilus harrisii (assembly GCF_902635505.1). NCBI lineage: Eukaryota > Metazoa > Chordata > Mammalia > Dasyuromorphia > Dasyuridae > Sarcophilus > Sarcophilus harrisii. The sequence goes on along the minus strand of NC_045429.1, from coordinate 288,122,786 downwards.
GATCCTTCTTTTTCTTCCTTTATAGCTAAAAGAGATAAGAATGATAGACAGAGATACAGAGAGACAAAGACAGAGAGGGAGACAGACAGACAGACAAAGAGACAGAGACACAGAGAGAGACAGAGAGAAAGAGAGAGACAGACAGAGAAACAGAGAGAGACAGAGACAGAGAGACAGAAAGAGAAAGACACACAGAGAGAGAAACAGAGACAGAAAGAGAGAGAGAGAGAGACAGACAGAGACAGAGACAGAGAGAACTTGTATATCTTAGCTTCCCTCCATAGTCTCAACTCCTTCTGAGAGTTAGTATTCTTGGCATGATTTTTTTTTTTTTTACAGGACCATGCAAATTCTTATGATCATCTTGTTAAATATTCTTGTTTCCATCTTCTGGATATTTTTCTTAAAAATCTAAACTGAGTGCTGAGTTCCCTGTGCATCATCATTGGTCTCTTTAGACAAATCCTATTTTTCTTCCTCATTTTAATTATTTCCCTTTATATCCTCAGACTTTCATTCTTAACCTTCTCTTATCTACGATTACTTTCACTGAGTCATTTTGCTCCATGGGATTCTACCTATCTTTCCTTTATTCTTTGAAATCTGCTTTCCCAAAATGGATGGTATATGTCAAACTGCACCCAAATTTCCTCTTCTCTAGAAGGAAGTGATCATATCTCCCCATGGTTCCTATCATTTCCAACCTACCAAGTTAATCAGATCCAGAATAGAATTTCCTTTTGTTGCCCCTCCTCTGAAGTATAAAAGTGTGATGAAGGCATATTAAAAAGTTATTAGTTGCTCTGCCTTTGATAGAGAGCTACACTATATGTCTGGATAATTGATAGCTTCCATTTTTTCTACTTCATGCTTATGATCTACTTTCCAATTCCTTATCTATTTCTTTCTTCTGCCTTGGTGGTCTGGAGTACATTTCAAAGACAAAATCACCTCTTTTCTTTTTCACCTTTGATCTTTACCCCCAAACTCCCCATAATGCTTCCACCTTCTGGTTCCCGGCTTTGATCATATGAATATACCATCTTAATATACAGTGCTACCTCACCCTCCTTCTACTTATCCTGCTTTTTAAAAATCAAATATACCTATTTAAAGGCATAGTCCAGTTATGGGTTTATCCTACCAAGTCTCAATAATGTGAGATTCTATTTACCCTCTTTAGTTAGAAAAGGTGAGATAATAATTTCATACAGTATAGTGTGGTCCCTATAGTCAATATGATGGGAAAAGGCTTATGATCAGTAGTATGCTATAATATAAATATAATATAAAATATAAAAATATTTTACAACTAACTCTCCAAAAGGAAAAAAAAGTGCATAGATATATCTTTACATTTATTGCAGTATTCATACTTAATCCAACACTTTCTTAGGTCTAGGTAATCAATAGAACAAAAAAAAAATCAAACTCTAATTTGATGCTCTGTTACAAGCCTTAATATAGGAACTGTATGATAATATGAGATCACCTAGAAGTGGAGAAATCACCTACACTGAAATGTCAGTGTAATCTCCTGAAGATCAGAGACTGCACCTTATAAAACTTTGTATCCACTGCAGTGCTGAGCTCATGATTGGGACATAACATCTGATGAATGAATGAAACAAAGAAAGGATTAATTGTATTTACAAAAGAGAAGAAATTGACCTCTAACAGAAAAAAATAACAATCTTACCTATATTTCAAGGCACTGCTGGGCAAATGTATTATATAACAATATGATCTAACTGAGAAAGTGTTTCTTCCTAAGAAAAACAATGTAGTTTAGTAGAATGAGTGCTAACCTTGATTCAGGAATATCCTAAATTTGAATTCTACCCCTTTCATTTACCAGCTGTGTGACCATGGGCAAAATATGTAACCTCTTTGCACCTTAGTTTCCACATTGTAAAATGGGAATGAAACCCATAGTACCACTGGGATTATATCCCAAAGAGATTATAAAGAAGGGAAAGGGACCTGTATGTGCACGAATGTTTGTGGCAGCCCTTTTTGTGGTGGCTAGAAACTGGAAACTGAATGGATGTCCATCAGTTGGAGAATGGCTGAATAAATTGTGGTATATGAAAATTATGGAATATTACTGTTCTGTAAGAAATGACCAACAGGATGATTTCAGAAAGGCCTGGAGAGACTTACACGAACTGATGCTGAGTGAAATGAGCAGGACCAGGAGATCATTATATACTTCAACAACAATACTAGATGATGACCAGTCCTGATGGATCAGGCCATCCTCAGCAACGAGATCAACCAAATCATTTCTAATGGAGCAGTAATGAACTGAACTAGCTATACCCAGAAAAAGAACTCTGGGAGATGACTAAAACCATTACATTGAATTCCCAGTCCCTATATTTATGCACACCTGCATCTTTGATTTCCTTCACAAGCTAATTGTACAATAATTCAGAGTCTGATTCTTTTTGTACAGCAAAATAATGTTTTGGTCATGTATACTTATTGTGTATCTAAGTTATATTTTAATATATTTAACATCTACTGGTCATCCTGCCATTTAGGGGAGGGGGTGGGGGGGGGTAAGAGGTGAAAAATTGGAACAAGAGGTTTGGCAATTGTTAATGCTGTAAAGTTACCCATGTATATATCCTGTAAATTAAAGGCTATTAAATTTAAAAAAAAAAAAAAAAAGAATAAAGGACAAACAACAACAATAAAAAAAAAAAAAAAAAAAAAAAAAAAAAAAACCCATAGTACCCACATCACTAAGTTACTAAGAGAGGATAATGTATATGAAGTGGAACCTGAAAGTGATATGTGAAAGATCAGCTATTATTATTACTAGAAACATTATAGGTCAGTTAATAACACTTTTTTAAAAACTCTTTTATCTTGGCTACCAGGTTCTATTAGACCCCAAGTTTACTATGCTCACATGTTCACTTCTTCCATCTCTAGTTGTGTCTCTTTCTTCCCCCCCCCCCCCCCCAGGAAAGATGCAAAGTATTCCTACTGTATGAGAAACAGCTGTGCAGACATTCCAGGGATCAAGGGCCAGAAAGAACTTGGGGGGGGGGGAGCAGGGAGGCAGAAAGGTGAAAGAGAGCCAGGGAAGAAGACTGGTGAAGTAGAAGTAGATGAGGAATGGGAAGATGGAGGGGAGAGAATGACTGCAGAAGTGAAAAACAGGCATTCAGACCAGTAAGGCAGAACAGGAAGGACTTTTAGGAAGCTGGGAAAACAGAAAAAAGAATCTAGAGAGTTAGGGCAATGAGGAACAGACCAAGCTGGACTAGCCTGAAACCAGAGTTTAGGGGTTAAGGGAAAATAAGGGATAGGGGAAGGAGGTAGTTGAGGATGGGATTCTCAGTCCTATTCCATTCACCTTCAAAAGAAACAGTTGTTTCCTCCCCTTTATGTTCCTCACCCTATCCTATCCCAGATGCACCCAAAAACAGGGTATGGGGGACATCCCTTGGTGTACTAAGATTATTTCAAGGTCTACGAGGTCATTCCAGACTTGTCTATTTTGTTTGAGGCAGGGAGTCAGCTTCCCAAATATTTCCAAGCTTCTTTCTTTCTAGTTTCATGTATTCCCCTGCCTTTGCCTCTCTTTTATCCCAGTCTGTCTTGTTACTTTTGTGACCTCTTCAGTCAGTACTCCTATGATTCTTTCGGTCATTCCTACAGACTTCACCCCAAGAATGCTATGTTCCCCTTTTCTTATTCCTTTTCCCTTTGATCCCAGCTCAAAGAGTAAGAAAAGGAATAGCTGAAATGGGGGGGGGGGGGAGAGGAGAGGGCCCTTCTAACTCCTCCCCAGTTTTCTAGCAGAACAGATTAGAGGGGTGGGGTAGTGAGAGGAAGGACCCCTCCCAAGGAGGTCCCAAGGGCCCCCAGGAGCCAGACAGGAAACAGCCTCAGGAAAGACAGAGGAAGTAGCTATGGTGACACTCCCCCCAAGGGTCAGAGCTTGGGAAAGGGGGTAGTTTCCTACAGTTAGGAAGAGTGGGATGGAGAGTCAGGGTAAGAGATTGGAAATTCCTCTACTGGATATCCTACTCAGTTCCCTTTTGTCTATGTTTCACTGCTCACATGGTGGGGAGAGAGGGTGTGGGGTGAGAGAAGTGAGAGAAGAACCTCCTGCCTTTCACTTTTCAGTTCCCTACTCTCCCAGCTCTTTGTTTCAATTCCTGATGTATGATTTCTTTAGCATAGTAAATACCAAATAAAAGTGTTTTTTTTTGAATGAATACATGTTCAACAAACTCTCGAATTGCCTACATAAGACCAATTTCCATTTTCTGCCGTAGGTATATGGCAGTTTTCCATTTCCACTCTCTTCTAATCAGTTTTGTCCCCAAGCAACCCAACCAAATATTTGCCAAGTATGACAGGATAATGAACATCTGAGACCAGTAGACTCTTAGATTTATTTAGATAGATGGCAATGGGTCTATTTTTCTTTGCATATTTTCTGCACTGCATGGATTTCTGTGAACGCTCGCACATAGCTTGGTGTGTTTAACAGCATTTCGTGTCATCTTCTTGCCTCCCTCTACCCTCTCCGGATTTCTTTACCTCTATCAGGGAGTCTCTGTGTTTTTGCCTCTTTTACAACACAGTGGATCACTCTTCCCTGCTTTCCCCTTTCCCTCTCTCTCTCTCTCTCTTCCCCCTCCTTCCTCTTCTCCAAACTTTCTCCCAACTTCCCGGCTCCTCCCCCACTCCCCCACCCTTTTTAATTCCCTACTCTACTTTCCTCATGAATTATTCAGTAATCAGCGGACTCCAATCCGGGCAGTCCGGCCCCTTCTCTCCCCGGGGGCCCTGCCCAGCCAGTCGGCTCTTCTCTTGGTCGTCAGTCCCTCCTCTCTCCCTCTCTCCATAACCCAGGCGCTGGCCCCGGCCCCAGTACCAGTCCCAGCCCCTGCCCCGGTTCAGGCCCCATTTTACCGCTTCTCCCCTCTCTCTTTTTTCTCCCTCCCTCGCTGGCGGGAGCGGACTCTGGGGGCCCAGTGGTGGCAAAGTGATTGGAGAGAAGGGGTAGGGATACCTAGCTGCACCCCAACTCTGCCAGGGGGGCCCCCAGACCGGACTCGGCACCCCGCCCCCCAACCAGGGCGGGATCCCGAGAATCCAGAGAGATCCCCCAACTCCAGCCCTACCTCTCTAATTGTGCCCCAATTTATGACAATCTTATGGTCTCCATACTTTCTGGATTAAACTTTCAGAGAGGATAGACTACACCATATCTCGGGAGGAGAAACAAAAAACACTTTTGGCGACTTCTGGATCCTTGCGCCTCCCCCTGTATGGTGGGGGACTAAAAGGACTGCGAGCAAAAGAAAGCGGTGCGAGGGGCAAGAATTGTGCTCCTAACCAGAGGGTTTCAGATCTGGGGGGGCTCGCGCCCCCCAACCTCGGATCTAATTGGGAACCAGGTGGCGCCATGGAGTTTCGAGCGCTACTCTGCTGGGCGTCCCTGGCTTCTGCACTAGAAGGTGGGTGAGTTTGGGGAAACTTTCCCTTCCTAATTTCCAGAGGGTTTGAGTTTGGCCTTGGAGATGAGGGGTTGATTCTTTCTTCACCCCTTCCACCACCTTTCTGTCCTCGGGCTGGGGGAAAGGATCTGGATTGGAGATTGTGGATGGGGAAAGGGGGATAGGAAGGGGGGGGGGGAAGTAGGCTGCCCAGCAGGGAAGTGGATTTTTCTTTTGTTTGCAAAGAAGAGGGAGTTGAATCCCTTGTCCTGGGACTTTTCCCCACCTCAACTCATCCTACTCTTCTCCTGGACTTCAAAATTTCCTCCCAAGCTTCTTAATTTCTCCCCCCACTACTTTCCCCCCAATAGCTTAAACTTTCCCCCAAACTCTTCCCTTCGGTTTCTCCTATGCTTGCTGTACGCGCCCCCAAACTAATATTTTCCTTCCTCCTAAATGCCTAACCGTCCTCAAATGAAACATTTGCCAATGGATTACACCTTACCACCACTACTAGTCCAGCTAATGCCTTCAATAATTCTTCATTTCAGGATCACCCCCCCCAAATGGATCTGCTCCCTGATTTCTAGGCCCCAAAACGCCAGTCTTTTCCACATACTGCTTCAAAGCATCCCAAAATACTTCAGTTCTGTCCACATTCAAACTGATTAAGGTTTCTATAAACAAGTTAACTCTCAAATGAAGGATTTGACTAGAATTCTTCCTCTACACTGATACCTTTCTCGGGGTTATTTTTTGCATATCACCAGAGAGTACCAAAGATTGGTGAATCAAGCTTTGGCACCCAAAAATCTACTGTAGATCCTATCCCAGTCCCCACCCCCAGCTCAAAAACTCTTGCTAACTGACTCTGCCACCCAAACACCAGCTCCTGGTTATCCTGTAAGCTTTTCCCCCCTTCATTTTTCAAATGTGTTTGTCTTTTAGGCTACCTCACAACCTCCATTCTTTTGTAGGGGGGAGGCAAAGTGTTCTGTAAATCCCCTCCTATTGCCTTGATCTCTTTCATTGAGCTCTCCCCCGCTTTTCACTGTCTGGAATCAAAGGGGTTCTCTGGGGAGTGGGCCATGGAGGAGGTAAAGGGGAAGAATCAAAGGTATTTGGAAAATCCTGACTTTTCTCAGGGCTGAGCAACACAGGCTATGCATCAAAGAGAAGTGGAGGCCCCAAAAAAAGTATGAGAAGAGAAGATAAACTCTCCAGGCTAGAAAAAGCTGAGGAATAGGATAGTAAGAGAAAAAACTTAATGGGGAAAATGGGGGTGGGGAAGAAAGAGAGAGAGAGAGAGAGAGAAAGGATTGAAGAACTAGAAGAAAGAAACAGAAAGAAACAATTGTCAGATTATAGGTGAAAAGAGATACACAACATGAGGGGAATAGGAAGGTTGAAAGAGGAATGAAACATAGGAAAGGACAACAGAATGGAAGAGAAAGAATCTTGAAAAGGGACACAGAAATGACAGATTCAAGAGAGGCTGAGGCACATCTAGAGATTCTGTTAGAGATGAAATACACTGAAAAAGATAGAGAAGATTACTGACAGAGATGATGTATAAATTAGACAGGAAAAAGTTTTCCAAGGGAACAATGGAGGGAGGAGACCTCTACCTTCCTCCAATCCACTTCCCAGAACCTGTCCCCAGCTTTCTCTAATATTCCAGCCACCCCTGGAGGGTTGCTAGGCGGCTTCCCCTTAGGATGGCGGGGCTCCCAAATAGCTCAGAGCCAGGGAGAGAAATCCTTTTCTTTGGTAGGAGGAGTTGGATGAAAGGAAGAGGCTATCTCATTCACCTTTTCTGTCCTTCCTGTCCCCCCTTCCTGCACTCAGATGGCTTGCCCCTTAATTGCCTAGCTATCCTCTGGACCCTCTACTCTCTTCCTTGGGCCTTAGGGAAGCACTTTGCCCTAACTAGCCAAGAAATTCAAAGGGGATTTCCCTCCCCTACCTTTTCTCCCTTCCCTCCCCAGCCTAGGGCTCTGCAGTTTCTCTTAATCTCCTCCTTCCGCCAGCTCCACCTCTCCTCCTGGCTGCAGAAGCAAAGCCAGGTGTGTGTGTGGGGGGAAAGGGGGGCTTTCCTCATCTCCTCCCCTTTTCCTTCCCATAACCAGATCCAGATGTGAGGCCCCAATAGGGGAACCAGGGTGTGAAACCCAAGCGTCTAGGCTCTACTTGGAAAATGAGCGTTGATCCTGATGGGGAAAGGGACTTGGGGGAAGGGAGGCAGGTCCCTGTGGGGAAGCAAAAACTGAAAGGGAAGAACTACTGTCTGAAAGATGGAATGTCTATGTCTTGGGAGGAGGAGTGGGAGCTGAGAGAGAAATGGAGACTGAAGGTGGAACTTGGATCCTGAAAGAAGAGGGAGGGGGATGTTGCATTTTCATCAACCCTTTGCCCTACAAGGGAGTGTCTTATGGGTCAGTGAATCAATTTGATTTAACTACATTCAACAAACATTTGTTATGCATCTTGTGCTAGACATTAGTAATATGTTTAAAATATATATTTTTTTTAAATGATAGACGTTGCCCAGTCTCAAAGAGTTACATTTTACTGGTGAGATTGGGTAAAGGGTGCTTGATAGTCCTTAATCTGCTACTTTCTAGACATGAAGGCTCTCCTTCATGATCCTATATGTAGGAAAGAAGGCCAGGATCTTGGGAACCCCTTAGGGGGTGAACAGGTATTTGCCAGCTGTTAGGGGTGGAGCTGACAGTCAGAGAGAGAAAAGACCAGAGGCTGAGAGGAAAAGAAATAGAATTAACTCCCACCCTCTACTTCTGGAACTTCTTTTCCTTTGTCCAATAAAACTATTAAATCACAATTGTGAGGTTTCATTTCCCTCATAATCTTTACCCTCACAGATCAGAGATAAGTGAGTCTATCTTTCTTGTTCCTCCAATTCCTTGATCTTTATTTTGCCTTTCTGTCTTTCCTAGAGACCCTCCTGAACACAAAACTGGAAACAGCAGATCTAAAGTGGGTTACCTATCCTCAGGTGGAAGGACAGGTAAGAGCTAGGGCCAAAGACATGGAAGAAGATGGAAAAAGTGTCCTTTTCTCTTCTTCCTCTGCTCTTTTAATTGGTCTCACTTACTCCCATGTTACCCTCTTTCTATGCAAATGATTTTCAGATCTGTCCAGCCCTAACCTCTCTCCTGACCATCACACATCCAATTGCCTATTGTAAATCTCTAGTTAGGTGTCGGACCATACGTCACACTCAGCATGTCCAAAATTAAACCTAGTCAATGAGGCTTCCAATCTCAGAGCAGAGATGTCATATTCAACTCATCAATCTCTCCTATCTTGTCCTTTTTCCCCATTTCCAATATCCCTGTTCCCATGTCTTATTGCTTCTATCTTCCCACAATTTCTTGTATACATTCCTTTCTTTCCACTCACATAGTTGTCACCTTGATCACAGGATAGACCCTCATCACATCACACCTGAACTATTTCAATAGCCTTTTAATTGATTTTCCTGTCTCAAATCTTTCCTTATTCCCAGCTTCCTAAACTGTAGTTCAAAATTCCACATGGCATCTCATAACTGTGTGTGAAGGTCGCAAAATTATGACTTATTATTAGTGAATGTTTGATTTGTATACCTATTTTATATATCTTTATATCCCAGGGCTATGTAAAAATTTCTTAGGTGAACGGGAGTGGAAAAATTTTAAGTAGCCCTGCTGTAGTCCATTTTCCACCCAATGACTAAATTAAAGAAGGAAGGAAGGAAGGAAAGAAAGAAGGAAGGAAATGAGCATTATTTAGCACCTATCATCTGCTAAGGACTATGCCAAGTGTTTTACAATTATTTTCTTTTTTAATCCTCACAACAATTCTGGGTGGTAGGTGCTATTATATCTATTTTACAATAGAAAAAATCAAGGCAAACCAAGAGATTAAGTGATTAAGTGTAAAGATTACACAGCTCAGATCTTCCTGATTCTAGATCTGTTACTCTATCTACAATTCTAATTGTATCAGCTATTAAATAAATTTCAATAGATTCCTATGACTGTTAGGATCAAATATAAAATCCTCTCTTTGACTTTTAGCACCCCAAATAACTTGGCCCCTTTGTATTTTTTTTTTGGTTTTCTGGTGTCTTATACCTCCCTTCCATATACTCTGTGATGCATTGATACAGGCCTCCTCACACATCTCTTGACCTTGGAATTTTTACTGGCTGTCCCTTTCCCTGGAATGCTCTCTCTCCTCACCTTCTGGCTTCCCTGGCTTTCTTCAAGTCTTAATTAAAATCTCACCTTCTTCAGGAAGCCTTTCTGGATTCCTCTCTTAATGGTAGTGCCTTCCTTCTGATAACAATATCTCCAACTTATCCTGAATATTTCTTGTTTGTACATGGACATTTTCATGATGTCTCATTAGAATAAGAGCTATTTGAAACCAAAGACCATTTTTTGGCTTTTTTTTTATCCTGAAAGCTTACACTTGCCCCACAATAAACATTTCTTGACTTGACTTGATAGATGCTTGGAAGAAGGGGTCATGGGGTTCAGAGAAGAGGAAAATTTAGAGAATAAAGACAGATCCTAACCCTTCAGACCTCCAAGTATCCCTCTCTTAAGCTTTAGTCTCCCTGTCCCAGTCCTTTGGCTAGAGGGAAAGGAACCATCAAATCTCTCCTCTCCCAATTTACACTTTCCCATGTTCAGTCTTCCTTACTCCCTCCTTAAAGGCTTCCCTGAAATTGCAGCTGTTGAGCCTTGACCCTCTTACTCTTATAAAAGAACTTTTGAAACCAGCTTCTATCGCATTTTCCTATGCGTGGATCTTTGACCCAGATTCTCCCCCAGATGGTCCAAGGAGAAGCCAAGTTCTTTCTCCCCATCCCCTTCCCTTTTGCCCCTTCTCATCACCTGTTCTCCGAACAGTGGGAAGAGCTGAGCGGGCTGGACGAGGAGCAGCACAGTGTTCGGACGTATGAAGTATGTGATATGCAGCGGCCCCCTGGGCAGCCCCACTGGCTTCGGACAGGTTGGGTGCCTCGGCAGGGGGCGAGGACGGTCTACGCCACCTTACGGTTTACCATGCTGGAATGCCTGTCCTTGCCCCGGGCTGGGCGTGCTTGCAAGGAGACGTTCACCGTTTTCTACTATGAGAGCGATGCCGACACTGCCACTGCCCTCTCCCCTTCTTGGATGGAGAACCCCTACATCAAGGTATCTAAGTCCTGGAGCCCTGATCCATAAAGGTCGGGGAGCCATCTGCGAGTAGGGAATTGGGGAGAGGGCTGGGACTGTTTAAAATGAACAAAGCTTCCATTTCTTATTTAGTGAAGAACTAGGGGACTAAGGAAATGGGGTGCCTTGGAGGGGAACAAAGCCTTAGATTGGAGGGCTAAATGAAGGGACTGGTGAAGATAAAGCTAGAGTTTAGAAAGGATATGGGGGAAAAACAATGGAGAAGGGAGAGACCAGGACTTGGGCTCCAGAAGAAGCATGGGGGCCTAGGGCGAAGTTAGAGAAGAAATGAGCCATTGGTGATATATGTAGGTCCTAGAAAACAATGACAGAGGTAAACATTGCCTCCCCCACAAACCCGGATAGGTGGACACAGTGGCAGCAGAGCACCTGACTCGGAAGCGTCCAGGGAGTGAGGCAACTGGGAAAGTGAATGTGAAGACCCTGAGACTGGGCCCTCTCACCAAGGCTGGCTTCTACTTGGCCTTTCAAGACCAGGGTGCCTGCATGGCCTTGTTATCTCTCCACCTCTTCTATAAGAAATGTTCCCAGCTGACTGTCAACCTGACCCACTTTCCTGAGACTGTGCCTCATGAACTAGTGGTACCTGTAGCTGGAAGCTGTGTGGCAGATGCTGTCCCAGCTTCTGGCCCTGGTCCTAGCCTGTATTGCCGGGAAGATGGCCAGTGGGCAGAGCAACCAGTAACTGGATGTGTGTGTGCGGCAGGTTATGAAGCAGTTGAAGAGAACACTAAATGCCGAGGTGAGAGTTGCTTCCATATATTCCTCATCCCAACCCCCTGCTTCACAACTCTTTTTTTTATCCATAGGCAGACAGTGTGGTATAGTGCAGAGAATTAGACTTAGGTTTTGAGTCTTAGACATACTATTTATTAGCTATAGGATCCTAGGGAAGTTACTTTCTCATCTATAAAGTGATTGGTTGTGATTTCTGAAGTCTCTGCAATCTCTACTATTCCAGGATTCTAGAACTCCCAGAATTCTTTCCTTTTGGTTCCTATAGCTCTTCTGTTTCTTTATTTAGTGGTCTTCCCTCTCAGGTTTTCTAGCCTTTCTTTTCAGGATGTATTCCATGAGAAAATAGAATACAATTCTCCTTCTTTTGGGATTTCCAATGTTCTCATCAACCATAATCACACATAAATGCAATAATAATAATAATACATTTATATAACATGTTAAGATTTACAAAGCACCTTATATATAATTCTCTCAATTGATCTTCACCGCAGCACTCAGAATAGGTGCCAACATCATCTTTATTTTATAGATAAGGAAGCTGAGACTCAGCAAGTCTCAGCAAGCCCAGGGTCACATAACTTTTAAGAGACCAGATTCAAATGTTATGACTTTTAAGTCATCTCTGATCTTCATCTGCACTCTCCCCTCTCCACTTTAGCCTCCACTAAAGCCTCAACTACATTTTTAAATCCCTTTTCCTGCATCCAAGAACTTTAATTTAAGCATTAAGAATTTTATCAGAGCTTGGCCAGGGTTGGTGTCAAGGCACAAAAGCCTCATGTGCCTGACTTGCTCAATATAACTTTTGACTCCTTTTCTTTCTTTTTTAAAAATCTGTATTTTTTTTTCTTATAAGAAAATGTCTTTCCTTTTGTCTTTCTGGGTTCTTGACCCTCTTCTCTCTACTTTTAACTCATGAAATTTAATTCGTGAAATTTTGGAATCGGGTGAATATATTGAGGAGTGGAAAATCTTTTTGGTGATTAGTCCCTTATCTTTCACAGCCTGTATGCAGGGAACCTTCAAGCCTCTTGCAGGAGAGGGGTCATGTCAACTATGCCCAGCTAATAGCCAATCCAACTCCTTTGGATCCACCATTTGCCAATGCCGAATTGGCTACTTTCGTGCCCCCAAAGACCCCCTGGGAGCTCCTTGTACCAGTAAGTAACCAGGGCCCAGAATTAGGTGGAGGTAGTGAGGGTATTTGAACAAGCTGATCTCTAATAGATCTCGTCAGGATTCAAGCATCTTATCCCTCAAACAAAAAATTGAGCAACACACCACCTATAGTTTCATTCAGTTCAACTTAACCAAAATTTATTAAGCAATTACTATTTATGGATTTGTGCTTCATAAGAAAGCACACTGACTCTTTTTGTCCTTCCTTCCTTCCTTCTTTCCTTCCTTTTTTTCTTCTTTCTTTCCTTCCTTCTTTTTTATATGTGTGTATTTTCCACTCTGTTCCTCTATGTCTTTGTGAGTTGTCTATTTCTTTGTCCCTCTCTCTTTTACCTTTTGTCTTTCCTTCTGTCATTATTTCTCTGTGTCTCTCTTCCCCATTTCTCTTAGCACCACCCTCAGCCCCACGAAGTGTAGTGGCCCGTCTCAATGGCTCATCTCTCCGCTTGGAATGGAGTGCTCCACTTGAATCAGGAGGCCGAGGGGATCTGACTTATGCCCTTCGTTGCCATGAATGCCATCCACGAGGCTCTTGTGTACCATGTGGAAGAGATCTGACCTTTGATCCAGGTCCTGACAATCTGGCTGATCCCTGGGTAGGGATTCAAGGGCTTCGTCCTGATTTTACCTATGCCTTTGAGGTCATGGCCATCAATGGGGTGTCTTCTGTGGCCCTTGGGCCCATTCCAGTGGAAGCAGTCAATGTCACCACAGACCGCGAAGGTAAGATTGGAAAGTTAGTGACTAAAGAATAGGAATAAGTAAGAAGTAGGGAACACAAAGGACTCAGGAGAGATGTGGGAAACTAGCAATAGAAGAATGGTGAGCTGGGACAAATAAGATGAGGCAATAGGAGACAGAAAAGTCTAGTTGAGTTGAGACTGTAAGGGAAAAAAAGAAGAGCAAAGGCACTCAAGATTGAAAGTCTAAAGAGAGCTCAAGATTGATCTGGAGCTGGAGGACATAGAAGAGAAATCGTAAGGTAGATCACTAGGCAGAGCTGAGGAAAGAGATTATAGGAACATGGGGGAGACTGAAAAGATTGTTAAGGGCAAAGAAATTTCTTGGCAGGTTAGGGACAAATTTGGCGTGAGGAAGAGCCCTAACTTGCCTGATCTATCTCTCTCCAGTACCACCTCCAGTATCAGATATCCAGGTGACAGGAGCATCCCCCAGCAGCTTAAGCCTGACTTGGTCCATTCCCCATCCATCCAATGGGGCTGTGCTGGATTATGAGGTCAAGTACCATGAGAAGGTAAGAATTGCTCAAATACTGAAGTTCTCAAGGCAGGATGGAGGACTCCAAGGTTGAATCCCTGTATTTTAAAGACAGAGTCAATCATTGGCTGAGTTTTCTTTGTGGAGTAAGGAAGGGGTGGCAGATATAGAAGATACAAACTCCTCACTCTTTTTAAGGCAGGTATAAGACACAAATCATCAAACAAGTTGTTCAATTAAGCATAAACAGTAAAGAATACTTAAGAGATACCATCAGTGGAAGGGATGAGATTTAGTGGGGAGAGGGTTGGAAGCTGAAGCAGGGGATTAAACAAAGAACCTTAAGTCCTAACTCACTATCCTTTCTCTCCCTCACTGAGGACAGGGTGTGGAAGGACCAAGTGGGGTACGCTTCCTAAAGACATCAGAAAACCAAGCAGAACTGCAAGGGCTGAAGAGGGGGACTAATTACCTTATCCAAATTCGGGCACGCTCTGAGGCTGGCTATGGGCCCTTTGGTCATGAGCATGACAGTCAAACCAAACTGGATGGTAAGAGAGTTATATAGGGGTCAGAAATAGAGTGGGAAGGTTTCCTGAGCTCTCATTTATTATCTCTATGGTGGGCCTCTCCCTTCCCATTTACATTATCACTTCCCTCTGGCAGTCACTTTTCCTTCTAATCTACCTCCATGTTTGTTTTCCATCTCAGATTTCTTGCTCTGTTTCTGTCCTTTTCAGTCTGTTTCCTTACTCCACAGTCGTATTGTGTGAAAACTTTGAAGGTAAGTTGCACTGATGATCAAACTCATAACTACCTCCCTTCTCTAGTTCAGTGTTGGGGAGGGGGAAGGAGGAAAAGAAAGGCCAATAAGCCAAATATTCCTTCATACCATTCTCACAAGGGTCCTGCCCATTCTGACTTCCCAAACTTGTTCTCTCCAAAAATAGAGAATGAAACCTGGAGGGACCAGCTGGCACTGATCTCGGGCACAGCAGCCGTTGGGGTTATTCTGATTCTAGTGGTCATTGTCATCGCAGTTCTCTGCCTCAGGTAACAGCCGCAGTTCCCATCCTCCATGCCCTAAGACAATCAGTTCTCCCCTGGATCCAGGGCAAATCAGAGACATTCTTAGTAAGTGTGAAAGAGAACAAGAATTTTATATGGAGTTCCTTTGATCCCCCTTTCTTCATCCATGAGAAACTGAGAGAGATAAACCCAAGTCTTGATCTGTCTGCCTCTTTGCATTAACTGCAGGAAACAGAGCACCGGAAGGGACGCTGAATATTCAGACAAGCATGGACAGTATCTCATCGGGCATGGTGTGTGCATGATATAACTAGATACCTGAGTTCTGGGCCCTGGCTTGGGAAGGAGATTGGAATTTTTTTTTGGAGGGGGTGGGGGGAGGAAATAGGTAGTGAGTTGTTGGAGAGGATATCTGGAGTCCTGGAAACATTATATGTATTGTTGGAAAGAATTTAGAATCAAATTCAGATTTTGTTTCTATTACTTACCTTTGCATCCCTGGGCAAGTCAGTTATACTTTCTGGACCTCACTTTCAATACAGGTTGAACCAGTAGTTTCTATCAGGTCTAAAACCTATAATTCTGTGATACTGTTACAAGAGTGCTAGAGGGAAACAGTTGAGTAAGTGTATTCCTTACTGATGGCTCCCCATATTACTTCCAAGGCACAAAAGTCTACATTGATCCCTTCACTTATGAAGATCCTAATGAGGCTGTGAGAGAATTTGCAAAGGAGATTGATGTATCCTATGTCAAAATCGAGGAAGTGATTGGAGCAGGTAAGAAAGACAAAAGTTCAGGGTGCGGGGTCCCTGGGCATTTGTTCATGGAGTGGGGAAAATAGGAGAGTGATCACTATACTGTGGGATTAAGGCTAGATGAATTTTATACTGAAACTAGAAAAAGCCAAGGGTCGTGTGAAGGAAGGCAAGACCCTCAATGCTAAGGAAAGTGAGACACCTACCTTCCTTTTCCTTAGGAGAATTTGGAGAGGTGTGTAGAGGACGGCTAAAAACCCCTGGAAAGAAGGAAAGTTATGTGGCCATCAAGACCCTAAAAGGTGGTTATACAGAGAGACAAAGAAGGGAGTTCTTAAGTGAGGCTTCAATTATGGGCCAGTTTGAACATCCCAATATCATTCGACTGGAAGGCGTAGTTACCAATAGTGTACCTGTCATGATCCTAACCGAATTCATGGAGAATGGGGCGCTGGATTCCTTCCTTCGGGTAAGTCCTTCTTCTCATAGCCTCCCAGAGTTTTCTCCTGAACCAGAATAGGGTATCTCTTTGTTCTTTGAAACATCAAAGTTAAAATGGCTGATGCTTCCTTTCTTTCATTTCTGGCTTCCCACATCCCTCCCACCTCATTCCCCTAAGATCATGAGATCCTAGAATTATAGTTGTAAAGGACTTTAGAGAGCCTGTAGTTCAACTCGCTCATTTCACAGATGAAGGAACTGAGATACAGAGAAGGAATGCTTGTCCAAGGTGACACAGATAATAAGTAGTAGAGGCTTCTTTCCTCTCCTGTTCCCCCCTACTCCCAATAGTTTCCTTCCCCTTTTCCTATTCCTTTAGCAAAGATTAAGGAAGGCTTATGTGTTTATTCCAGAACTCATACTATTACCCTATTATGTATATCACTTCAGGGATGAAAAAGAGGAAATAAAACATTTTTAAGCTCCCACCATGTACCAGGTACTGTGCTAAAATGATTTGCAGATAACCATCACATTTGAAAGAGATCTCATGTATTTCTTGCTCCACCCCAACTCCAGCTGCAGGGGACTATTGTGACCTTGTTCCAACTTCCTGGCTGAATGACAGAAGATGTGTTGTTAGATAACTCTTCAGTTTAGAAGCTTATTATTGAGGTCAAAGTCAGGATCTGAGTCCCTTGTTTGTCTTATTTTTTGGTCACAAACTACATCCTACTATCTGTTAACTCTTTTATAAATGCTCAGGTAGTAGCAAGGCCCAGATCCACCTTAAAATTGGCTACAAAATATCCTGAGTTATAGTATAATTGGCTCCATGCAAATCTGTCAGCACAAAGAAAAAAAAAAAACTTAATGGGTCAGTAGTATCTGGGGTTATCCCAAAAATTTTAGTGCAGTTTAGGCTTTAATAGCTTCCTAAAGTTAATAAAGCTTATTAACAAAACTTATTAAACTTAAAACTGTAGTTAGACTCTCTCTATATAAAGAAAAACCTTTATTAGAGGGAGCAGTTAGCAGATATATTTATTGAGTATCTGTTGGGTACAGAATATGTACTAAGGCAGGAGTCCTCAAACCACGGCCCATGGGCCAGATACAGCAGCTGAGGACGATTATGCCCCTCACTCAGGGCTATGAAGTTTCTTTATTTAAAGGCCCACAAAACAAAGTTTTTGTTTTTACTATAGTCCGGCCCTCCAACAGTCTGAGGGACAGTGAACTGGCCCCCTATTTAAAAAGTTTTGAGGACCCCTGTATTAAGGAATAGAAAAGAAATAGAAAAAATAGTCTCTGTTTGTTAAAGATTATAAATCCTAAGGAGACAGGATACACATACTTAGAGGATCTAGAACCAGATGATCCAGTCCAATCCCTTCTTGGATGAGGAAACTGAGGCTCAATGTGATTAGGTGACCAAACCCGGATCCTTTGGCTTCAAATCTAGGACACTCCCCTGTTTTTATATTGGTAATATTGTACAAGTCTGGAACTAAGCACAAAATATAGGTTGAAAAGGAATAAGAATAAGAAAGGGATCGGCCTGAAATCAAAGATTCCTAAATGAAATGGATTTTGAAGTGGATCAACAAGGAAGTTGAGAGGAACATGGATTTGCAGGATAAAGGAATGAGTACCTTCCAAGAATGAGGACTGATAGGTTGGGTGTCTTGTGAAATCCTCTTGCTTTCTCTGATCTACTGCTTTCTTGTTTTATTTCTTCTTTTCCCAATATCCCCCTTCCACTTAGCTTAATGATGGACAATTCACTGCCATCCAGCTGGTGGGCATGCTTCGGGGTATTGCCTCGGGCATGCGATACTTGGCTGAGATGAGCTATGTGCATCGAGACCTAGCTGCTCGAAACATTCTGGTCAACAGCAACTTGGTCTGCAAAGTTTCTGACTTTGGTCTTTCCCGATTCCTGGAAGAGAACTCTTCTGATCCCACCTATACCAGCTCCTTGGTAAGTAGAAGAGTTCAAAGACATGGAATGCCTGGGTATTTGAGACAAGGGGAGGGAATGAGAACCGAAGAAAAAATTTGGGGCCAGAGACTGAAGGATTTGATGTTTTGGTTCAGGGGAAGGACTAGGAGCTATGACACCTGGGAAGATGGAAAACAGATCACTTGGGTCCTTAATGAAGGAATATGGGCTGCCTTTGTGGATGTGGTTGGGAATTGGAGTTAGGGAGCAGGTAACCTTGGTGACAGGTAACAATTCATATTTTATAGTGTTTTAAAAGTTTATTAATCTCTTCATAAAAACCCTGTAAGATAACTAGTATAAATATTTGTAGCTCCATTTTACATATGAGAAAACTGAGGCTCAGAGAAGTGTCACATGAACAAATGTGAGAATCAGAATTTTAACCAAAGTTTCCAGGCTCCAGGTTCAGTTTTTTTCTCCCTAATTCTTCCACACTGCTTCTCTAAGAAGAAGCCTGGAACTGAAGTTGAATGACTGGATTATAGAAAGCAAATCACGGTTAGATAGTAAGAGCTGGGATTGGAGCCATCTTTCACATTGCCCTTCTCATCCTTTTGTTCAGGGTGGCAAGATTCCTATCCGTTGGACAGCCCCTGAAGCCATTGCCTTCCGGAAATTCACATCAGCCAGTGATGCTTGGAGCTATGGGATTGTGATGTGGGAGGTCATGTCATTTGGGGAACGTCCATATTGGGACATGAGCAACCAGGATGTAAGTCCCCTTTCTCAGAGTCTTCCCATTGAATATGCCTTACTTGCCCTAAAATAAATAATAGAGGATTCTTTTGGAGATGTTCTATGTGGTATTTTGCTCCACCCTACAGCCAGCCAACCACCATTATTTAGCTGGGAGAGAAGGGAATTTCCAGAGTGCTCCCCACTGAAATGAAGTAGGGTGGGTAAGATTTAGAGCTGAAAAGGATCTTGGCAATTATATAGTCCAATCTTCTCATTTTAGAGGTAAGTAAACTGAGCCCCGGAGAAGTTAAATTACTTGCCTAAGATCATAAAAGTAGTAACAGAACTAGAATTCAAATCTAGGAATTGAACTGCATAGCTACAAATGCAGCTCTGTTTCTTTGAGGAAAACAGAGATTGGAGTATAGATTAAGAGTAGCATTATATCTGAATCATAGTTGAAAGGCAATTGGAGGCATTTCCGTAGCTATACCCATCCCAAACAGAGTACACAGAAGTTGGTCATATATGGCCCATCTGATTGTCATCCCTGAATCTGCTCTAACAAATTTTCATTTGTTAGAAATCCACTGCTCATCAGACCTCACTACTTCCTGACCATTTTTTCCCTTCTACCTGTCAGGTCATCAATGCCATTGAACAAGACTACCGACTGCCCCCACCCTCAGACTGTCCCACCTCCTTGCACCAGCTCATGCTGGACTGCTGGCAGAAGGACCGAAATGCACGACCCCGCTTCCCCCAGGTGGTCAGTGCCCTTGATAAGCTGATTCGAAATCCAGCCAGCCTCAAAATTGTGGCTCGGGAAAATGGAGGGTGAGAACTCCGGCTTTCTATGGCTCTACTATCAGACATTCTCCATAACTACTACTGGAGAATCTCTTTCCTCCAGAAAGATTCTTTGCTGATGTTGTATGGAACTGTTCTCTGTCTGCCTAACAAGAACTGCCCATTCAGCAGTATTCTATTGTGCTATGCTCTTCCCCTTCTCTTTCCTTAGTTCCAATGCTAATAATGCTTAGCCTTCCACACCTTTCCTTTGCCCCACAGGGCCTCACATCCTCTCTTGGATCAGCGGTTGCCTCATTTCTCAGCCTTTGGCTCGGTGGGCGAGTGGCTTCGGGCAATCAAGATGGGTCGATATGAAGAGAGCTTTGCAGCTGCTGGGTTTGGCTCCTTTGAGCTGGTCAGTCAGATTTCGGCAGAGTAAGTTGTAGACCTGTGCTAGGAAGAAAACTATAAGGAGACATGGGGAAATATGGAGGCTTTGGGGAACCAGAAGAGGGTAAGAGAGAATCCGGAGAGTTCTTTGGGATTGTATGTAGTATTAACTTTCTTTTTTGAATAGAGAATTGCTTTAACAGTATCCCCATAGGAACAATCTGACATAAATAAAATCAAGTACATTGATAGTTCCAGAAACCTTATGATTAGAAAAAAGGAGGAATGGGAATTTCAAAAATCTCAAAATCTGAAATCTAAGAATCATGGAAGAAATAACCTTAAATGATTAATAATTGTTTACTTACTGCTGCCTCCTTTCTATTTTGAGCTATTTTTATTCTATTTAAATTTCTCCCCTGAAGGTACTCTTTTTTTTCCTATCTTCATTTTTCTTTTTATCTTTCCTCCTCTATGCCTCCCTTTTCCCTTACTTCTCACCCTGTTTTCATCTGTCCCTTGAAGAGGATGATCAGGATGGTGAATGGATTCAAATTCAGGGCATTCAAAGAATGTTAGAGATATCTAGTCTTAAGAGGAGGAGCCTTGCCTAGTCCCAGGAGTCAGGATTAAGGTAAAAGAATGATGATTTCCAAGAAGGACAGACTTGGAAGAACTTCCTAATAATTGGGGCTATCTTTGGTAAAATGGGAGATAGTGAGTTTTCTGCCCCTGAAGGTCTTTAAGTAGAAGTCCTTCCTTCCAGGTCAACCTGCTTGGATGTTTCCAGTCCCAAGAAAAAGTTATAAATGTAGTGAGAAACTAGCACTTGTAAAGAATACTCTCAAATTAGAAAATTGTAGAAAGTGGCAACCAGGATAGTGTGGGGTCTCAAGATGGTATCATTAAAGATTTGTTGAAGAAACTGGGGTTATTTAGCCTAAACAAATAAGGGAGTCATCCTCAAGTATTTGAAAGTCTATCACCAAAAAAAAAGGAATTAAGCTTGTTTTGCTTGGCCCTGAAGGATAGAACTAGGAGCCATAGGAAGTTGGATAGATTTTAACTCAATGCAAAAACAAAGTTGGGGGGGGGGGAATTTTTCCCCTAGAGAGAACAGCCCCATTTTTCCCCTAAACAAAAACAAAAATAATTAAAGAGCTGTCTGTGTGGAAAGGACTGCTTCAGGGAGAGTGGGTAGATTAGAAATCCTCAGAGGCTAGAGAGCCGTATGTTGCTAATGTGCAAAGAGAATTTCTTTGCATATAAAGGTTAGATAAATTTTGAAGTCCCTTCTAATCCTGAGATCTTATGAGAAACTAGACAAGTTAGAATGAGGATTTCTGAGAGAATATCTATAATGACCTAATGATCTCTACTCCTTCTTTGCACAGAGATCTACTCCGGATTGGCGTCACTCTGGCTGGTCACCAAAAGAAAATACTGTCAAGTGTACAACATATGCGATCACAGGCCAAGCCTGCAACACCAGGAGGGGCAGGAGGACCAGCTCCCCAATACTGATTTCTGTTTCTTCTGCTCCTCAGGAGCTCACATCCCTGGAACAATTCCAGGAACCCAGGCTTCCTAACCTTTTCTTCTCCAGCAGAGTTGAGGTCCCACCATAATCTTTAACCTTGCTGGATTGCACTTTGAACTCATGGAGGATGGAAGTTTGGAGAGACCAAGATTTGGGGATTCAATCACATGAGACTGTTTAAGAAGAAATCATGGAGCACATATCCCCTTCTATGATCTCTCAGTCTTTCCTTCAAAACTGGTTATCACTTGAGGGAAATGTAACAAAAATGAGGAAACTACCCCTCCACTCTCCTAACTCTTACTCTCCATCCTGTGATTGGGAGAGAGGGGTGAGCATAGCTTCCTCTAAGGATTGTTCTCCTTCTTGAACAGGACTCCTCAGGTGCTTTTCTCCCACCCCTATGGGGACATAACCCAAACAGACCAAAGAGAGGACAGAAGAACAGTCTCATGATATCAGAAACAGAATGATGTCACAGGAGGTGGGAGTCAATTGAACAATTGGCATTGCACATGACATCATTTTCCTGGCTGTTTTGTTATCCTCCTAGAAGTGATATTGTCACCCCACTTCATTTTTTTATCCTGTAAATTTTTTTTACCCTCACCCCATATCTGCTTGCCTTCATATTGAAGGTTTGTTTTTTTTTTTGTTTTTTTTTTGGTTTCATCTTTCTGTTTCTTCCCAATTCTTGTCACAATCTAATGTTTCAGGACACTTGTCCTCTTTGTTATTCTTTTATACCCAGACTGGGATAGGAGACCACAGTGTACCTGTTCAATCTCTTGAACAGTAATTTTTCATAGTCCATCCCCCGAAGATGGGACATCCCACTCTGGCCTTGCCTTCTAAAGGAATTTATCGGAAGAGGACAATGAGGAAGGGTTAAAGGGAAGGGCCCTACCTGACAAATTCCTTGGAGGGGTTTTTAAATTATAAAGATGTTGAGGGGTGTTTTTTTTTTTTTTTTCTTTTATAAATAAAAGAAAACTAAGGAAATTATGGACTCTGGGACTGACTTGGAATCACTTGATTCCAAAAGAGAATTAGGATCTAAAGAAAGTGACTAAGAATTGAATAGAGGAACAGGGAAGAATTAGGGGCTGGGCATGGGTCCTTGAAGTTAATAAGCCAAAGAAGAAAGAACAGGAGCTTCACTTGTAAGTATTTGGGAATGGGAATCCGCTAGGGGAATAGAACTCTTGGGTTCCCTGCCCCGGTCTCTTTGGGTTTATGTGAATGAGTCATTGGCAGCTGCTCCTGAAGGCTCCAGTTGTTGCTGCCAAGAGCCCTGGGCATCTCCGGGGTGGGGCTGCCTCTCCTTCCTCTCCAGGCTGCCCCTGTTTCAGCAGGAGTCCTGTGAGAGAAGAGGAGAGAAGTGCAGGGCCTGGCAGTCCAATTTAGCAGACACTGGGGGAAAGGAAAAGGGGGGATTTAGGCTAGAGTGGGGGGGGAGTCCAGGCAGCAAAGAAGACAGCTGTAGCCCAGATGTTGACAGTTGGGCTTTGCTGCAGAGGAAAGAGCAAAAGGGGTTGAATTGAGAGGGGTGGAGTTTACAATTAAGAGGGATGGGGGGGGGGGAAGCTAAGAAGTGGGAGTAGTAGTAGAAGACCTTGATTCTTGTTCTTCCTGAACTTTTTTTACCCCTTGGGTCTAAGAGAAGAGTTTTATTCAGGAGGTAACCTTGGCTGTTCCTCCTAGCACAAGGATGAGAAGAGAAAGCCTCTGAATGTTTCTTTAGTTTCTCTTCCCCTCTCCCCCACCCCACCACCACCTCCAGTTCTGCCCTGATCAGGAAGAAAAGGATGGGGATCTGCTTGGGTGTTCTCTCTCTCTCTCTCTCTTATCTTATTAATATTATATATATATATATATATATTTTTAAGGGCCCCCCAAAAAAAAATTTTGGGGGGTTTAAAAAAGGGTGGGGGGTTTTTTTTATAAAAAAATTATTTTTAAAAAAAATTATTAAAAATAAAAAATTTTTTAAAAAAAAAAAAAAAATTTTTAATTTTTTTTTAAAAAAAAAAATTTTTAAAAATTTAATTTTTTAATAAATTTTTTTTTTTTTTATTTATTAATAATTTAAAATTTTTAAAAATTTATTTTTAAAAATTTTAAATTAAAATTTTAAAAAAAATTTTTTTTTAAATTTTAATTTAAATATTAAAAAAAAATTAGGAATTTAAAAAATGAAAATTATAAATTTTATTATAAGGTAAATATATAATTATAAATATAATAAAATTTTATTAAAAAATAATTATATTAAAAAATTAAATTATAAATTAATAAAATATAATAAAAATTTATTATTTAATTTATAATTAATATAAAAAAATTTTATAAATAATAATTTTTAAATAATATATATTAATTTTTTATTTTAATATATATATAATATTTTATATAATATAATAGATTAATTTTTTTTTTTTTTTTATTTTTATATTTTTATATAAAATTTAAATTTTATTTATATAAAATATAATTTTTTAAACTACTAATATCTTTTATTTATTATTTATATAAAAATTTTATTATTTTTATATATATATATAACTAAATTATATTAATACTTTATTTTCTTATTTACTAATCTATATATATTATTAATATTTTATATTATATAATTAATTTTATTTCTTTTTATAACTATTTCACTTATTTATATATATATACTATATATTTTCTCCCTTCTCTTTTTTTTTATCATTATATATTAAATATATATATTATATATTATATATTACTCTCTATATATATTATATATTATATATATATTTATAATAAATTAGTGAGTTTTTATTTTATTTAGTATATAGTGTTTTTTTTTTTTTTAATATATTATAATATTTAATTATATTATTTTGTTTTCTATATATATATATATATTTTATATTATATAATTTTATATTATGTGTTTGTGTTTATTTAATAATATATTATATAATTATTTTATTTTGTATATATTATATATGATATATTATTTCCTTTTATCTTATATATGTTTTTTTTTTTATTATTTTTTCCTTTCTTCTTTCTTTTCTCTATCACTCTCTTTATTTTCCTATTTCCTATATATATATATATCTTTCTATATATATATATCTTATTTTATATATATTTTATATTTTATTCATATATAAACTTTATATATATATATATATATTATTTTCTTATAAATATTATATATATATATATATATATATATATATTATTATATAATATTATATATTTTATCCTTATATATATATATTATTTATATTTATTTAATTAATATATATATATATATATTATTTTATATATCTCTCTCTCTCTCTCTCTCTCTCTCTCTCTCTCTACTCTCTCTCTTCTATTTCTCTCTCTATCTCTCTATATAATATATATATATATATATATATATATATTATTATATATATATTCTATATATATATATATTCTCTTATATTTATCTATTCTATATTATTTATATATATATCTCTCATATATTATTATATATATATATATATATATATATATATATATATATATATATATATATATATATATATATATATATATATATATTATATATATATATTATATATATATATATATATATATATATATATAATATATATATATATATATATATATATATAATATATATATATATATATATATATATATATATTATATATATATATATATATATATATATATATATATATATATATATATATATATATATTATATATATATATTATTATTCTCTCTCTCTCTCTCTCTCTCTCTCTCTCTCTCTCTCTCTATCTCTCTTTCTCTCTCTCTATATATCTCTCTCTATATCCTTTCTATCTCTCTCTCTCTCTCTTCTCTCTCTCTCTCACTATCTCTTCTTCTCTCTTCTCTTCTATATATCTATTGATGTTATACTTTTTATTGATCTTATTCTTTTTTCTCTTCATTTCTTGTTCGGCCCTACTTTGGGTGGATGAGGGGCCTTTGAGGGGATGGGAGAGGTGGGAATGGGAACGAGACCTTCCATTGTCCTCTGTCTTTTCATAGGCCCCTTGTGGATTGTTGGAGAAACTAAACACCCTTCTCTCCCAGGCACCAGCAGGTATACTGACTATCCCATAATTTTCCTCTCCACCATACCCTTTGTTTTAATCAGGTTTTTATGCTCTTCTTTCACCCATTTTCCCTAAAAGATAAAACAACATGAATCCCTGAGGAAAATGAGTCATATATGAAGGAAAACACAAGATAGAGAAATTATTCATACAGGGAAACTGGGCCCAGTAAAAGAAGGTATCTGGAAAAGCGAGTAGAATGTAGGGCTGGACATTAAAAAGAGTTGGGTTTAAGACCCGATTCAGCCATTCACTAACTGATTTTAATTTTTTTGAACCTCAGTTTTCTCAGCTAAAAATGAAAATAATATATCTACCTCTTAAGTGGTGTGATAGATCAAATACGTACTGGATGTGACGCTCTTTGCAATCGTCAAAGGCTATATAAATTTGAGCTATTGTGTTTTTAGGTTGATAGGATTTGGTACTAAAGACCCTTTCCCTTCTCTTTTTTTATGAATACATGATACAGTCAGAAAGTCAGGGAAGAATCTAGAGGAGACAGAAGGAACAAGAGGTTAGGGATCAGAGATAGGAAGCCATCGCTTTTTGCTGTGCTGGGTACTTTGATTCATAGGCTACATGAAATCAGCATCTCATCTCATCAGTGTTGGTGGGAGGCAGAAGAAGATGTTTCCCAAACTTCTACATATTTGTATTTCAGCTTAATTCCAAAGTAACCTTCCTGTCTCAGCCTCAACATGGGCTGCTTTCTGGAACCAAGAGGAAGGAAAGCCAAATAAGAGTAGGTGGCTGATCAGTGTGAACCCTCTAACCCCTATCCTCTATCAGACTCATCTTCACTGGGGATGAAGGATTCATGAATGGCAGGGACGCTGCTTGGGATAGGTAACTTAGATCCACAGTTCCCAAAAGGTCTGTGGATAGATTCCATTTAGATGGAAAAACAATTATCTTGATCCTAAGGGCAGCCTTTATGAGTATTTGTGAGGGGAAATAATTTCACTGTTCACCATAACACTGGAGGCTCCAAAAAATTAGTCAACATGACACTGGTAAGTCTTAAACATGCAACATTTACTAAACAATAAGTTAGAAACAAAAACAATATTCCTTAGAAATCTAAAGTAGGAATGAGCAAGACATTAGCCCATCCATAAATTTGGGTCACACTGTCAATAAGCATTTATTAAATGGCCATTAGGGAACTAGGGCAGCTAAGTGGCATGACGGAGAGAATATTAGGTTTGTAATTAGGAAGACTCATGGTCATGATTTTATTTTATTTTATTTTTTATTTTTTTAATTTAATAGCCTTTTATTTACAGGATATATACATGGGTAACTTTACAGCATTAACAATTGCCAAACCTCTTGTTCCAATTTTTCACCTCTTACCCCCCCACCCCCTCCCCTAGATGGCAGGATGACCAGTAGATGTTAAATATATTAAAATATAAATTAGATACACAAGTATACATGATGGTCATGATTTTAAATCTAGCCTCAGATACTAGCTGTGTGACCCTGGGGAAGTCATTTATCCCTATTTGCCTTAATTTCTCATCTATAAAATGAGCTGGAGAAGGAAATGGCAATCTATTCCTATATCCTTGTCAAGAAAATCCTAAATGGGGTCACAATCAGACATGGCTGAACAACAAAGTTATTTTTATTTTTATTATTTTAATCATTTTTATTTTATTATAATAATGATTATCATTTATAATGTGCCAGACATTGTGATAAGTGGGGATACAAAAAGAGACAAGAGACAGTCTCTGTACCTAAGAAGCTTACAATCTAACATGCAAACAAATACTCTTTTTTACAAAGCAAACCAAATGCAGGATAAATAGGAAATAAATAAGATGGAAGGTACTATAACTAAGAATTGTGGAAGGCTTCTTGTAGGAGGTAGGAATTTAGTTATGAATGAAGACAACAAAAGTTTGCTGAAAAAGGTGGTCCATGGCCACTTAGCCTCAAAGAAGTCCATGATATGAAACAAAATAAACCAAACCAAAACTAAAAACAAAAGGGCAAAAGATTAAAGGGGCTTGAGAGTTGGTAGATCTAGGAAAGAAATATGGAGAATAATGGTGAAAATAGACTTCTAATACCCAATTGACTCTTAGTTGGGATTGAAACAAAACCAGGAAAATCAATAGTAGAGCAGAGGAGCAACAGTATTCCAGGTATGGGAGATAGAGATGGAATATTGTGCAGTGTCTAAAAGGGAGAGGGGAAACACTTTAAAAAAACTATCAGACCCAAATGGGGAAATATTAAGCACTCAGGGCAACTTACAAATATGGTCTGCAAGTTTTGATTATCCTTGGTCTCTTCAAAAACAATCTGCATCACAAAGTTGGTTGACTCGTAGATGCTTCTATTCTGGTGGTACTCAATGCTCTCATGCCAATCAGGCAGTTTCTCAAAATCATGCCAGTCAGAAAATTCCCAGCAAAAAATGCTAATGTCTCAGAACTCTATACTCTTCTTGTGACTTTCTATATTTCTTGTTTTCCTGCTTCTTTTTTACTCTGCCTCTTCCTATAACTTTTTGAATTCTTAATAGTTCCCAGTGCCTCAAATCAAAGGCTCCTACTGTAGTGAATCATCTTTAGGAAATGAAACTCAAAAAATACTTCTAAGAAAAGGGGACACAGTGGATAGAAGATGGGTCTCAAAGTAGGAAGCAGTTGTTTAGTCAACTAATCAAATCCAACTCTTTGTGACTCAATTTTTTTGTTGTTGTAGCAGAGATACAGGAATGGTTTGGCATTTCCTTCTTTAGTTCATTTTACAGATGAGCAAATTGACGCAACTAGGGTTAAGTGACATGAGCAAGGTCACACAGTTACTAGGTGTCTGAGGTTAAATTGGATATTGGAAAGATGAGTCTTCCTGACCCCACACCCACCACTCTACCCACTATGCCATGTAGCTGTCCCTAGTGCCTTACTGAATGAATGCTTCTCCCTCCACACCCCTTAACACTTTAATTTAATAGCACTTATATAATTTCCCTCACTGTTCTGTTTGTAATTCTTTGTAGTTTTTTCAGTTATAAACATCAAAACTTTAAAATAGTCATATACAAATTAGCTAATGGACCACAATAGCCTGCAACTATCTTTATCTTAGTCTTTGTTCTACATTCAAACAGGTTTTTAAAATAATTCATTTATGAGAGCAGTTCTTTATCTGGTCTTTGGAAAGTCAGTGTTTCTTCTCAACATCTAATCTGTTTCTTCATAAACTGATTTTTATCTTTTTTTTTCACAACAGTGTTCTTTTTCTAATTTTTTTAAACAATTGAATTTCACCTATGGAAGTCGGTAGCATCTTATATATATTCTTCCTCTCAACCCTATTCTCAGCTCCCTCTTTCTATCCCAGGTAGATGGCTGCCACTTCTTTATACCTGAATATGGTAGAGATAACAGAAGGATACAGAAAGCAAGGATCTTGCTGAGAGCCAACCTACCCAGCACTTGGTAGTATGGCAGTGGGATTCCTAAATCTATAAAATTGGCTGAGATGGTCTTGATATCCTTGACCTGCACTCAAGTTCTTTTCATCAGGAGCTTAATCTCCCAGTTTCCATAGCAACTACCAGCAACTATGAAAACTATTGTTTTAGAGCAATAGAGAAAAATATAGAGGGATAAGGACATGCAATGGGGTTAGAGGCATATTTCCCTTTTGAGGGACAGGAGGATTATCTCACTGAACAGTAGTCAATACAATAGTGATGTTCGACCCAACTTTTGAGCCTTTTTCTCCAAATTACAGCTACTGAGGAGGTCAGGGTTAGCTGGGTCTAGGGAAGGTCAAGTGGAAGGATGCTAAGAAAAAGTTACTGGGGTTTAGTGATTTGGAGAGGAAAAAGTACTAGTATCCCATTCTCCCAAATCTGAGAGATTAGAATTTTGTCTCATGCCCCACCTTTCTTCTAACGTCTTTTCTCATTCCCCAATTTGATATCCAAGTTCCTAAATATATATAAATCTTTCTGTGTGTATATATGTGTACATACATACATGTACATATAGGAGGGTACACATGCATTGTAAATATGTTTATTATCAGTGTCAAGTATTTGTATGTGTATATATGCATGTATACATGGGTCAGGTATTTATGTGTATATATGCACAGGTTTGTGTACAAACATACATTGACATATACAGACACATGATATGTACATATATTCTCAGCTTACATATAGATATATGTTTATATAGATATATATATATCTTCTTTATATAGAAAAGATATATATAGATATATAAAACACACACATATGTTTCTAAATGTAGAACTCTCTCCTAACACTCCAAACTTGAAATATGTATGTGTGTGAGTATATGCATATATGTATATGTATACTCATATGTCTCCTGGAATAATATAAAGAGCCATGCTTTATAAATATTTTTTTATTTTCACATAGAACTTAATGATCTTGATGGTGTATTTAGAAGTAATACCCAACCTTTGGCTCTCTAACTCTACTGAAGACATACTTAATTGTAGGCCTAATTTTTGTCTTCTTCATCAAATGATTGTCTTTGTTTTTGGTTTGCATTTCTTTCCTGGTAGAAAGAAGGGAATGGACACAGAGGCAAGTTGAGAAGTCTCTTGTCTCATTTCCTTAGTCTCTCCTTGTTTCCTCAATTTTCCCCATCTTTAGTTCTTATCTCCTGATCTTCTTATAGATATAGATACTGGCCACAACTACTATGAGTATTGCAACATACATCAACATTCACCATCAGGAGGCTGAGGTTGGTTGATCTAGTCTGGAGATAGAGGGATATTAATACCATAGTACTCAGACCTAGAAGGAAACTTAAATATCATCTAATCCAACCCCTTCGTTTAACAGAGGGAATGAAGGCTGGACTTCCCCAATCATACAGATAATAATAATATAATTATTATAATATAATAATTTTTAAAAAGCTGTATTAGAATTCAAAGCCATGTATTTTGAGTCTAAATCCAGTGTTCTTCCCTCTTTTTTTTTTTTTTAAACCTCTTATGTCTCTGATTTGAGGCATTGGGAACCATTAATAAACCAATAACAATTAATTATAATAAGAAGTTATAGGAAGACAGAGTAAAAAAGAAGACCTTCTAAAATCCAGAGATTACAAGGTGCAGAGATAAACTTTCTCAACATATGGATGCATATAGAGAGGCAATTACTTAAAGAAATAAACAGCTTTGAAGAATAAGATCTTTGGTTGCAGAAGAGAACTAGATATTGATTCAAAAAACTGCTATCCCTGAAAATGGAACTGTGGAGAGAAATAGGTCCTGTCAGTCCAGTTGAGCAACCCAACCAGCAGAAATGGTTAGCTTAAGCCAGGAGCTTTGCAAGGATTCCCTTAGGAGATTTTTTATCTCCTTTTATCCCCTGTTATGGCATAAAACCTCTTGAAAGTAAAGTATTTTTAACTATCTTTGTAGTTTTAGCTCCTTGGAGCCCCTGAACATAACAAAGCCCTTGGACAGAGCAGAAATTTAATAAATATTTGTTGAACTGAACTGAATTGAAGGATGAAAGAATCAGTAGACCTCTATTAGTCTTCTTGTTCTCAGCCCACTAGGAAAGTAGTGGCTTGTGAAGGATTAAAATTGATATGGGATTTGGCTCTTCATGTTCCAGAACATGTAGTGGTTACAATATCATTTGTGCTCTCCTTATTTATCTGATTCTCTAACATGGGCTATCATCTGGTAGCTCATTTAAATTTTAGTCCTTGATAGGTAAAAATGGGAAAAGAAAAGAGTAGGAATTAAGCAGATGGGTAATAGGGAATGGGACATTGGAAGCAGTGATGGGATAGAAACTTCAATGGAGAAGGGGAGGCTTAGTTGACAGTGGAAGACTGAATTAGGATTCTTTGATTTAAGGAAGGGATAAGAGAGAAAAGGATTTGGTAAAAGGAAGAAAAAGGGGATATGGAAATATGATTCCCATAGTCTTAAAGT
Source organism: Sarcophilus harrisii (assembly GCF_902635505.1). Taxonomy (NCBI): domain Eukaryota; kingdom Metazoa; phylum Chordata; class Mammalia; order Dasyuromorphia; family Dasyuridae; genus Sarcophilus; species Sarcophilus harrisii. The sequence continues at coordinate 288,091,201 of NC_045429.1, read as the reverse complement.
TACCATCTGGAAGCTAATTGACATCCCTGAAACTCATAAGACATAGAGTTTTAAAACTCCTGATAGGAATAAAATTTGAAGGCTGAAAATTCTTGGGGAAATGTTTTTTACCTGAGGGGAGAGGGACCTCCTGGAGCTCAGAGAAAAAGTGCTCCTTGATAACTAGGTTCACACTTGTAAGTAAAGTTGGATTATATAAGATCCATCATATCTGGAGGAGAGTAAGAGAAGTCAAGAAACAACACTCTCTTCTCTGAATGAGAGAGACATATAGAACTATCTATTTATCTATTGTCTAAGGAAATGTTTATTTTAGATCCAAGCAACTTTCCCTTGAAAGAGAAGAAATTCCCCCAAGATTACATCCATGGGCTCAACTTCTTCCCAGCAAATGCTAGGTACATAAAAGACTATCACAAATAGTAAGTAACTAGTAAATCCATTTATATATAAAATACACATAGTGCTTTTATAAAAATGGATCTTGTCTGAGGTTACAGAAAAAGGCAAAATAAATGTGAAAAAATGGAAATTCACATTATTACATTATTTTTGAACTATAACATAGTAAAAATATTAAGTAATAAAAACACCATTTACTGACCACAATGCAATACAATTGTATGTATGCTTGCTTGATCTAACATTTCTTGCAGCTTCATAGATAGTATCATTTATTTCTATTTGTTCTATTCTAATTTTCAGGGAGTCACTTCCTTCGATAAAGTTTAGCTCTTCTAAACTACTTATATTTCTTCCATTTTCCCCCTCCAGAACTTTAATTTTATTTATTATAATTATTATGATTATATTTATTATATATATAATGTTTATTGGACATATATCTAATATTATTGTTAGACTTGGATTTGCACATTTTTTTTATATTGGTTAATGTTTTCTTTGAATTACTCATCTTTTAAGCTTTTAAGTTCTGATCTGGGATTCTAGTTAATAGCCAGGCTTAGTCTCACCTTATGTCTCCTGGGTTTTAGTGATCTCTCTACCTCTTGGAACTTGCCCCCTTGAATCTTTGAGGTTCTGAACATTAGGTCTTCAGGCCCTTTCTGTCATCCCAGAACATGACAGCCTCTGGGCTTGGGCAGTTCTACCTCTTCTACCTCAATGAACAACTCTTCTACTTCGTTGGTAATTGTCTCATTGATCAATGCCTGCTACTTGTCATTGCTTCCCAGATCACTATCCTAAGGCTTCCAGTCCTGCTTGGGCTAGTAGGCATTTGTGATGACTAGGGGTTTGGAGGCCTTTTGTTTAGATTTTTGTGTAGTTCTGGGGTGGAAGAAATCACTTAACTTATTGGGATCTGTCTCTCAGTCATTTTAAAATTTTTGGCATTAATTGAGCCAGAGAAGCTTTTATTATTGTTTTTTGTCTTTTTAAATTCAATATTTTATTTCTCTCCAGTTACATGTAAAAACAATTTTTAATTTTCACTTTTAAAACACTGAGTTCCAGATTCTTTCCCTTCCTCTCTTCCCATTCCCCTTCCCCCATTGAAAATACTAGCAATTCAATATAGGTTTTACATTTGTAGTCATGCAAAGCATTTCCATAATAATCATTTTGTAAAAGAAAACAGACCATAAAAAAACCTCAAGAAAAATAAAGAAAATAAAAAAATTTGCTTCAGTCTGCATTCAGACACCATCAGTTTTTTCTCTGGATATGGATAGCATTTCTTATCATAAGTCCTTCAGAGTTGTCTTGGATCACTGTAATCCTGAGAATAGTTATATCATTCACAGCTGATCATCTTACAATATTGCTGTTACTTTGTACCCAGTACATTTCACTCTGCAGAGGCTCATGGAAGTCTTTTCAGATTTTTCTGAGAGGGAGCTACTCATAATTTCTTATAGCATAATAGTTCCATCATAATTACATACAACAACTTATTCAGCCATGCCCCAATTGAGGTATCCCCTCAATTTCCAATTCTTTATTCCTAGAAATGATATATATATATATATATATATTTATATATATCATATGTATATGTATATATACATATATATATGTTCAATATATAATATATATATTTTGGGCATAGATTCAAACTGCTCTATAGAATAGCTAAATAAGTTCACAACTCTATCAACAGTACATTTTTTCCACATCCTTCTCCAACATTTGTCATTTTCCTTTTCTGTCCTATTAGCCAATCTAAATAGCATATGGTAGTACTTTAGAATTGTTTTAATTTGCATTTTTCCAGTCAATAATGATTCAGAACATTTTTTCATATGACTCTAGATAGCTATGATTATTTTATCTGAAAACTTTTGATCATTTATCAATTGGGAAATGACTATTATTGTTATGTTTGATTTAGTTCTCTATATGTTTGAGAAATGAGGCCTTTATCAGAGAAACTTGCTTCAAAATTTTTTTCACATTTACTACTGTCTTCCCCCAGCCCCATTTATTGTATTATCTTTCTCCTTTCACCCTATCACTCCTTAAAAGTGTTTTGTTTCTGACTACCCCCTCCTCTAATCTGTCTTCCCTTATGCCACTGCTCCCTTTATCCCATTTAGTGTGTATGAGAATCTCTTTGAGCCACTTCAGATGAGAGTAAGGTTCATTCATTTAGCCTTATCTCCCCTCTCTTCTCTTCTACTGTAAAAACCTTTTCTTTTCTCTTTTATGTGTTATCATTCACCCTATTCTATCTCCCCCTTTCCCTTTCTCCCAATATATTCCTCTCCCTACTTGATTTTATTTTATTTTTTTTATGGGCAACTAGATGGTCCAGCTGATACAGCACTGGTCCTGGTCAGGAGTACCTGAATTCAAATTTGACTTCAGACACATAGTACTATGTGATCCCAAATACCTTGCCAAAATATTTTTTAAAAAAATTTTAAATACTACCCCTTTACATCAACTAATACTCGTGTCCTCTGTTTATATATACTCCTTCCAGCACTCCTAATAATGAGAATATTCTTATGCGTTACAAGTATCATCTTCCCATGTAGGAATGTACACAGTTTAGCTTTATTAAGTATCTTATGATTTCCCTCTTGTGTTTACCTTTTTATGCTTTTCTGAAGTTTTGTATTTGAATGTCAAATTTTTTATTCATCTCTGGTCTTTTCCTCAAGAAGGCTTGAAAGTCCTCTTTTCATTGAATATATCCACTGTTGCCCCTAAAGGATTATACTCAGTTTTGCTAGATAATTGATTCTTGATTGTAATTCTAATTCCTTTGCTCTCTGGAATCTTCCAAGTCCTCCCATCCTTTAATGTAGAAGCTGTATTATCCTGAGTGTGGCTCCACTATACTTGATTTTTTAAATTTCAGGATGCTTGCAATACCTTTTTCTTGACCTAGAAGTTCTGAAATTTGGCTAGAATATTCTTGGAAATTTTCTTCTTTCAATTTCTATTTTACCCTCAAGTTCCAGAATATCAGGGCAGTTTTCCTTGACAATTTCTTGGGGGGGGGGGAGAGGAATATATATATATATATATATATATATATAGAGAGAGAGAGAGAGAGAGAGAGAGAGAGAGAGAGAGAGAGAGAGAGCTAGGCTCTCTCTCTCCATATATATAGTTCTATCCATCTATCTATCTATCTATAGCTAGGCTTTTTTATTTGATGATGGATTTCAGGTAGTCCTAATTTCCAGGTCAGTTATTTTTCCAATAGGATATTTCACATTGTCTTCTATTTTTTCATTCTTTTGGTTTTGTTTTATTGTTTTTTGATTTTTTATGAAATCATTAGCTTCCATTTGCTCAATTCTTTTATTTTCTTTAGTGAGCTTTTGTATCTCTTTTTCCATTTGATTAATTCTACTCTTAAAGGAACTTTTTATTTTTATTCAGTGAATTTTTGTGCCTCTTTTTCCAGTTAACCAATTCTGCTTTTTTAAGATATTCTTCTCCTTGTTAGCTTTTTGTATTCTGGCCTAGCATGTTTTATTTATTTATTTGTTATTAAAACTTTTTATTTACAAAGCACATGCATGGGTAATTTTTCCAATATTGACCTTTGCATAACCTTTTGTTGCAAATTTTCCCCTTCTCCCCACTCCCTCCCTCATCTGGCAGGTAGTTCAGTACATGTTAAATATATTAAAATACATGTTAGATCTAATATATGTGTACATATTTATACAGTTATTTGGTTGCACAAGAAAAATCAGATCAAGAAGGAAGAAAAAGAAAAACTGAGAAAAAAATGCAAGCAAGTAACAGAGAATGCTAATCTGTTTTTTAAGGTACTATTTTTTTTCAGCATTTTTGTGTGTTTCCTTTAAGCTTTTGACTAAAAAGCTTTTACTTTATCTTCTCTGTGTGTGTTTTAATCTTCCTTGTCACCATAATAACGTTTTTTTAGAAAATAAAATTTTTATGCATTGTTGACCATGTACAGGGGCATAACCCCATACTATTTGTGCAAAAATCTTGGTCCAAGGGGTTTTCCTTTAGCCTCTTTTCAATTTCATGATTACTTAGTCCCAGCTATTATTGCCATTAACTGATTTTTGGATTGAGGAGATCCTCACCCATTCCCACATATACACATACACACACTCTCTCTCTTTCTCTCTCTTTTTTCTCTCTCTCAAGGTTTTTAAGACAAAGGGGCAGGTTTTTTTCTATCAGTCTGCAAATATGACAAACTTTGCTCACTGTTATGGCAATTTTGGTTTGTCCAATTGTCTTCCGTGAATTATAGTCACATGGCTAAGATGCTTCAACAACTTTCCCGTTCTTCCAACACTATCCTCCCTCCTTTAATTTAACTGAAAAATAGCTGAAAGTTATTACAGAACAAGAGGGTTAAAGAAATTGTTATTTCCCAGAAGGCATGGTAGCTTCTCACACAAAAAATTTCTGAAAAGATGAAGAACCTCTATTTTTTGTCAAATATTAATTTATTGCAATATTCTCCTCTGTAGTTTTTAACTTGCTAGACATTTCACAGCACCATAATTGATATTATCAATGATATAAGGATGTTGCAGCCCACAGACCGAGCTGTTTCAAGTATCTTTTTAATGTTTCCCAGAGAGATCTCTTGTCAAGGATCTATGCCTCATCTGTCGAACAGTGTTAATAATCTTGACAAGACTAATATTTCTACTATGTTTAATATTTTTATGCTTCTTTTTGTTCCGGGGAGGTTCCTTTAGGACTTTAATGATAAAGGATGAGGCAGAAACCCTTTCCAGTCACCAGTTGCCTTATATATTTGGGTTTATCATCTTTACTCTCTTATGTATAATTCCAGTTGCCAATCCCCAACACTATGACTACCAGTTCCAAAAGGGATATTGAAATTCCAAATCCTAGTAGAAAACTGGGTCTGTTTTGTTTTTTTGTTTTTGCTCCTTTACCTAATCTGGAGAGAGACAGAATGATGGCACAACATGGATGACAAGACATGGTTTTTCCAAGCAGCCTAGGTGGTTTTTTAATGAGTTTGTACAGAGATATTGGTAGGGATGAACACAGAGGATAAACATAGAGACAAATGGACAGCAAGTGTTAAAACTGTCCAGACTCCACCAAGATAGTTAGTATCTTTGTCCACCAGAGGGAGAAAGAACTCCAGTGACCAGAGTAGGAGACAAATTGTGTCCTTAATGAACTTTCAAAAATTCAAGAAGCTAATGGAACATCTCCTTTCCACTATCTCTTTCTCTTTCCACCCCTTTTTTATCTGAAAAGAAGTTTGAATCCAAAGTTCTTTGCTTCTATTTAAAGTTGTTCTTTACTATTTCAATAATACCTTAAGTCATATTTTCTTTAGCTAAAGAAGAGATCAATTTCATTTTTTCTGTACACAATTAATTTCATCCATTGAGTCAAAATGGGGCTGTTGAAATACACAGAATTTAATTGGCTAGGAAGTATCCTTCTCAGCTTAGCTTCAGAGACTTGTTTTGGAGGATGGGAGAGCTAATGAATTGTTATCGTTTTATTAATAGTCTATGTTAAGATTTTTTTTAAAAAAATCCCACAAACCCTCCAAATTAGTAAAAGAAGGAACCTCAGGGGATTCGGGCCATTACTTCTGAACATAACCAAGTCTTTGTTCCTCACCAGATCACTAGATCAATTAATTGAACATGGTCATCGGGGGCCTAGTTTTCAGAAAGAAAAATAGCTAGAAAAGAGGTCTACCACAAAGCAAATCCCTGGGTGGAGATTAACATGGTCTGGAAGGATTTGGTTCTTCCTACTCCCAGAAAGGATGTAGCGAAAAATATTCCTTAGCCAACTATCTTTCACAAGATATTAAAAGAGAGTCCAAGGCAGTTGTCTTGTATTATTAATGAATTTGTTCATATTAGTTTTTCCATGCCAACTAGCTTATTAGTTCCTTGAGGCAAGGATAACATCAAACATATATGTCATTTGTATTATCCTACTGATTTGTTAATTAGATGAGATGAGAACTGGGGGAGGGGAGGGGGTGTTAAAACCTGGAATCAAAGTACTTGAATCCTGAGAGATAAAGTATAAGGAATTGAAAGTGTGGATATTTGGGTTATTTCAAGTAGAATAGAGATTAGGTGAGAAAACAATTGGTTAGAAGGTCCCTGAGTCTTGAAAGAGAAGAAAGATTCAGGTGACCAGACACAGAATACTGGTTTTAAATGTGGTTCTTGTATTCTCCCTTTTTGCTTTCATCTCTTAAGATTCCTAGCTTCCTTTATGATTCAGTTCAAATGCTCTCTTAATAATGCAAGAAGCCTTTCCCTAAAAAGTTACCTTTTATTATTATTGATAATAATAGCGATTTACACTATTGTATATATCTATTTATGAATGTGTTGTCTCCTTTATTCACATATAAGTTCTTTGAAGGCAGGACTTTTTTTTTTTTTTTTTTTGCTTTTATTTTGTGCTCCTAATACTTAGTGTAGTGCCTGGCACATATAATAAATGCTTGCTTGACTGATTGATTCCTGTAACATTTCCCTACTGGGCTAGCAGAAGACAGCATTGGGTAACAGCTGTGGGAATTTAAGACTTTCTTTTTACTTTATTATCTCATTACCTTTCACCCACCTTTTCTATCCCATTTCTCATTTCTTCTTAACTTTCTTTTTGGTGAATTTCTAAGTATCTTTTCCACTTAATAGGGGTATATGGCTGATGTCTTCCTTATTTTCTTTAAAAAAAAAAAAAAAAAAGTATAGTGAATGAGTAGGACAATATATATCCCCAGGTCCCAACACTTGGTTCCTATTTGGTAATGTTATCTGACTAGGTAGCTGAGAATATCTGAGTAGGATTTCAAGAAGGATTAACCAAGATTAAATGAGGTAAGAACCAAAAAAATTATTTCTCTCCTTTCTGCTGAAGGACTATGGATAAATAATGTTGCATTTACTATAAGGCACAGTTATTATGTTGGCTAATTTTGCTCATCTTTTTTTTTTTTTTTTTCTTTATCTTCATTACAAGAGAAGATTCACTGGGAAAGTAAGAATATACAGAAATGAATGTGATGCATTGAGTATAAATGGACAACACAAAAAAATTTATAAGAATCAAGCTTAGCCTTTAGAGAAGAAAGAAATGAGAAAATACACCTTCCTCTTTTTTTTTTTTTTTTGCAGAGTCTAGGGACTATGTATAGGAAATACTGTATATATTATCAGATGTTGATGTGTTGATAAGTTGGGCTGAATTACTTTTTTAGTGGAGAAAAGAAAGAGGTAGAGATATATTTGAATGAAGATGAAATTAAAAGAAAAATATCAATAAAATTTTAAAATAAAAGCATTTATGTATATATAAATTTATATAACAGCAAAAAGCTTCAATACAGTTTTTTAAAAAAATAAGGAGAATCTGAGGGTGAATTGTGGAGGAGTGGGTTGTGTTCCAAAGCCTCTTTTCCATTATGCCTGAAGGGATATGTTATATTAGGGAGCAAAGAGAAAAACACCAGCAAGGAAACAAAATTCTGAATTAAATTAAACATAGGGAAACTGAGGTAGGTAGTGTAACTTGATACTGGGATGCTTGCATTCTAGAATGGTGGCAGAGACCGGAGGTAGAGCCAAAATCTGGCCACCGGCAGAAGAAGCAGTGAGGAAAGTGTCTAATTGCCTTAATTGGGAGTAGCCTCCAGTCCCCAGTTAGTGCTTTTCCCACCCCCTCATTCCCTTAAAAGGTTTCTCCCGCCAGAAATTGGCAGCTGTTGCCGGGGGAACAACCTTGAATGGAGACAGGTTATTGACCCACAGGGGTTGAGCCTGTGGTCTCAGGCCCAGTGGGGTCAAGAAGTCAGGCAGATTGGATGAGGCGGCACGTAGGGCCTGACCCTTGTAACCTCCGTGCTTCCCAGGGCTGCCGGCCGGGCCGGGACCTACAGAGACGCAGTACAATTTAAATGGCCAGGATCAAAGGGGAAACTGGAAAAGCCAAGTCACATTGGGTATTTTCAATTCTTGGCAGTTAAGTTTTTAAATATAAAAAAATAAGACCAAAAAATTGGACACCAAGGATACCCTATCTGGGACCCCATTCTCTCTTCTGTTCTTCCACCTACAAGTCTTTGGCTAACACATGTTAGCCAAGCCTCGAGAACAGGCTATTTGCCATCTAAGTTCCGGAATGCTTCTTCCCTGTTCCGGGGTCCCAGATAAAAGCATCTTCTTGTAAAATTCTGCAATGGCATCATTGTGTCTCCAAGGTGAATTAAGGCATTTTTCTCTCATGGTGCAATTTAGAGCTGGATTCCTTCAGTTCATAGTTTTCTGTCGTGACATTGTGGTCATCTCAGGACTCAGAATTGAGTATTAGTTTCTTCGGCTCTTCAGGCATCTTCCTCAGGCCTGGTGTGTCCAGGAGCTGGCTGGCCCTGTTGCCTCGGCTTCCCGGAGAGTGCTGGTATCAGTGACGGCACAGACGGACCCAAGCAGTGTCATTGAGTAGGACGGGCTGGTGCATGTGCCTAAAGTGGAGTGGAGGAGTAACTAGTCACCTCTCCTGGCTTTGGCAGGCTTCTCTCCAAAACAGCTTGAGCTTTCCCCGTAGAAAATTGGAGTAGATTCGAAAAAGTTTGTCCATAGTCCCTACGGTGAAGGTACGAAGCGGAACTGCTGTTGGGGCATTGGGAACAAAGATAGCTTCCTCCTGGCAGGGAGAGAACAAAGGATTAAAGAACTGCCAACATCCTAACAAGGAAAAAATTCCTGAGGCAGAAGTGGAGCTTTTGGTGATTCTTAGGAGGTCAACTGGGAGCAGAGATTTTTCTCCCCATTTCATGGAGGGAAGAAATAAAGGCCCATAAGTGAGTTTTCCAAATTTCATGGTTCCGATGAAGTTTGTAACCAATTTCCCTGATTCCTGGTGGTTCTACCAAACTGCCCTTACCTGTGTTCCTAGTCCTCGAAGCAGGAATCTGAGGCTTCTCAAGCTGCTGACAGCTTTGTCCACAAAGAGCTTTAGAGCTACTGGTGTCTGGGAAGAGTTGGCCAGCAAGGCCTGGCCTTTCAGGACAGCTTCAGACAGCAAAGTCAGTCCCTGCCAGACTTCCCCTGCCTTCTGCCCCACCTAAAGAGAAAGAAGAAAATCAACCTAACCTAAGATTATTTTCATCTCCTCCAAGAGTTGCTTTGGCCTTCTCTCTGTCCTTGCCTTTTCTCTGCCTGAGATGCCTAGCATCTTTTTTTTTTTCTTGGTCCTTTTTTCTCTTTTTTCTTTTCTTTTCCTCTCAGTATCTTTGTTTCTTATCTTGCATGAATCTTGAATCTCTCCCTCTCCATCACCTCCTTTATATCTGCAACCATTTAAGACCCTGGGCTATTATTCCATATCACTTCTTCATGGTTAAAATTCTCAGAAAAAGTTGTTTACATAGAGTTCTTCTACTTCCTTACCACCCACTGTCTCTTCAATCCCTTGCAATCTTCTTCTGCTCTCATCACTCTTTTAAACTGCTCTTTCAAAGGTCACCAATGACTTACTAATCACCAAATCCAAAGGTCTATCTTGAGTCCTCCTTCTCTTAGACGTCTTAGTTTTAGACCTCGTTGACTTCTAGTAGGTATTTTCTTACTTGGCTTCGAAGACACCACACTCTTGGTTCTCTTCCTAACTTTCTAGTTCTCTTCTGTCACACACACACACACACACACACTTCAGTGGAAGGAGATACTAGTCCTCATCCTCTTCCTGACTCCTTAATGTGGATATTGTTCTAGGGATTCGTCCCCAGACCTCTCCCCTTTTCCTTCCTCGCCTTCCTCATCCTTTCTTCTCTTTCTCTTGGTATCTACAGCCATGCAGATGACTTTATCTCCAGCCCTGACTTTTTGGAACTCCAGCTGAACAACCTCAACTCCCTACAGAACATCTCTACCTCAATGTCTCAGTAGTCTTTCAAACTTAACATATCCAAATGGAACTTCTCTTTTTCCAAACTTTCTCTGTAGTATTTCTTTTCTTTTTTTTTTTTTTTTTTGCTGAGGCAGTTGAGGTTAAATGACTTGCCCAGGGGTCACACAGCTAGGAACTGTTAAAGTGTCAGACCAGATTTGAACTCAGGTCCTTTTGACTTCAGGGCTGGTGCTCTATCTACTGGCCCACCTTGCTGCCCCCATTATTTCTTTCTGTAATATTATCTTTCACCATTCACATATTTGTAATGTTGAGGTTATGCTTGATTCTTTATTCTCTCTCATCAGATCCAATCAGTTACAAAACCTTGACCATTTCTTTTCACAGTAATTTTTTCCCTTTATTCTCACTGCTTCCCTTACTACAATATCACCTGTGCTGGCTACTACAGAAACCTCTTAATAACAGCTATTTCTACTTCCACTTTCCCCTTTCCCTTCAGCCCAGTCCTTAGACTACCAGATAATCTTTCTTATCCAATAATGCAGATTAAATGTTCTTCATTCAATCACTGTTTCCTCTTATCCTCTGGCTTTGTCCTTAAAACCCCCTTGGCAAAATTGAGGTCATTTCCCCAAGTGAACATGGAAGAAAGCATAGGATCTCTTACCTCCATCTTCTTCCAGGTATGAAAGTTCACTCTGGTATCAGGGACTGTGATGTTCTCACCCAGGCTGCAATCTTCCAAGCAGGCTACCTAAAATATTCCACCCCCACCCCACCCCATACAACAGGTCAGGCTTTTCAGGTTCTTATCCAGTTTAACAATGTAAACTGTCCCATCATAGGATCAGAGACCTAGAAGGACCTTAAAGGTAATTTATAGTCCAATTTCTTCATATTACTAGTGAGAAAACTGAGATTCAGCATAGTAGTGTCTTTCCCAAAGTCAAATAGATTAGAGCTGAGAGTCAACCCAGGTTCTGTTTATCAAATTAAGTCCTTAGTCAAACTAAGATTCACATTTTCATTGTACAGAGTTCTCCCATCCCTTTCTTCATTCCCATCTTCCTTTTGAAGGTTGGAATTATCACCAAACCCAGTCAATATGTTAGCTGTTCTACTTTTGGCAGAGAATTCATTCCTGGAGATGTCCAGACAACTGAAATACGCTTCACCGCTCTCTCATTTCTCCATATCAGTCTTATGATTTGTTTCCCCAACTCCTCAGTTGTTTCCTCTTGGAATCCAGGTAGCTTGTAGTAAATTCCCCCACTAAGAAGGATTCTTTTTCTGATTCAGTTAATCCCCACCAAAATACTCTCCACCATGCTCCCCATTTCCTGATTCCTATTTTTCTCCATATAAGCATAATACAATGGCTATCCACTACCCTACACCCTTCCCCACTCCCCCACCCCCATTCCTATACATTATCTCTCTGCTTTATACAGCTGCCTCTTGGAAGGAATCTGACCACCAGTTATAATGGCCTTTGGTATAGGATAGGGAGGAGTTCCAGGATTGGTGGGCTAGGAAGTGAACTTTGGGTTTAACAATTCAACAAATATTTATTAAGCAACTACTATTCAAAAGGGCTTGGACTGTGTTTCTCCTGGGATGGAACCTTACCGTAGCATTCTGTGCCTCTTTGGCCTCGAGGATGTATCTCTCCAGGATGTGGCTTTCACAGAAGGGCGACTGTGGAGAACCCCACACCGGGAATCCAAGGTGAACTAGCAGCAGCTGCAGCAGAACAAGGACTTCTGGAGGGAAGGGAAAGGCAAGCTCAATTAGGAGGCAGCAAGTGGCCAAGGGAGGAGAGCTGAAGGAGAGAATCTTAGCGCTGCAAGGGACCATCCAGATCACTTAGTCTGACCTTTCTTTTTACAGATGAAGAAACTGAAGCCAAAAGGATTAAGTGACAGGTTAGAAGGGTAGTATCAGAACTGGGATTTCATCCCCTGACTCTAGATCCAGTCTTTCCACTACCTTAACCCTCCCTTCAGTAAGGGATTTGAAGGAACAGTTTAAATCCAATATTATTGCTTCCTAGCCCCCCCACTATAGGTAAACACTCATCCAAAGCTAGAATGGTCCCTTGCCAGTTTTGCATCCGTACATTTTCCCATTTATCCCTCCCACTCTGGTGAACTTGCTTTAGGATAGCCTCTCCAGCGAGTCCGAGCTCCAGCCCTGCTGTGTCTCCTAGGAGCTGGTCCCTCCAGCAGCCCGCTTTCTTCCTCTGGACTGAAATGTCCTGCTTCCTCAGACTGGGGGGTCACTGCATGGGCCTTCCAGGGGAGAGTCCCTTTCCTCTCTGCACGTGGAGTCCTGCCCCATCGGCTTCCCCTCCCCCTTCGTGGGTCCTTGGCAAATCTGTGGTCCTTGAACCCAGCCACCTTCCTGTCAATAGCCCCGGCACCAAATCCTTCCCCAAACAAGGGACCCGAAGCTAAAAGAGAACTGTAACCTGGGCGGCCCTTGCTAACCTCTGGCCCTGAGGGCCTGCTCCCCTGCGTCTGAGGGGTGGGAGTACTCACCATGAACCCCCATCTCCATTCCCGTGAGCCACGGAACCCTCAGAAACCAGGAGCAGGGCCTGCCCCCATGCAGGGAACTCTCATTTTGGGAGGTCAGATCCCCACCTCAGCTCTTCTGAGGAGGCGGATTACTACCCAGAAAGAATATGGGTCAGGTTGAAGACTTCTGGGAAGCAGGGCTTTCAATAGGTGAGCAAGCCCAGAAAGGTGTCTTCCTAAACCTGGGTAGAGGAGTGTCCCCCTCCGGGGGAGGGGGAACGTCTCTGAGGAGAGCAGAAAGCAGCCGCTTGGGGGCTAGCCCTTGGGACAGCGCTGCTGCCTGTGGGCTGGGGGTCGGGGTTGTTATCAGCATGTGTGCGTGCGTGTGGGGGAGTGGGGGGAGCCTGTGTGTGCGTGTGGGGTCGCCCGGGTGGGGGCCAGGCGAGGGACCGGAGCAGAGGGCAGGACTTCTGCTTCTTGATCTTGGCTATGAAAGGAGAAGGATCTGGCAATGAGGCGGGGGTTGGAAGCCCAGCGTTTCTTGTATGTGGAGGGAGAGAGCTGGTGCGGGGGCTGCAGGGGAGAGAGGGGGGCCAGTCCTGCAGCTTCCAGCAGTAGGTGAGACTGGTGGGTAAGAGGCGCTGTTTCTGAAAGAAGAATGGAAGCTGAGAAGGCTGCTCAGAGACACAGTTCTCGGGAAAGACTGTAACTGGAAGGCAGCACCCTGGGTTCAAGTCACAGGCTGAATTCGAATAACGTCCCAAATTTTGCTAGTGCAAACCAGGCACACTGCATTTCCAGGGATTGTGTCTTCTCTAGTTCAGCAGGTATTCTGGGGAGTAAACCGTGTAGGTTCGAAAGAGAGCCAGGAGATATTAACTGGCATTGTTGGACCCACCTGAACAGTCAGTAACTCAAAAACAAAGACAGCTTTTGCCCAGGGAAGAAACAGGTGACGTTGCCTTCGGCCTCTTGGAACTCCGATTTTTCTCACCTGTAAAATTAATTAGCTGAGAGCTCAGGATTGTGGAATCAGGGATCTCTGCAATAAAGGTCACCTGCAAAGGGACAGTGATGCCAGTTTATAATCGGTGGCTTATTAATCCTTGAAATGCTGCATATAATTCTGTAGCAAAGCACTATATCAATTCTATTATTATTATTATCATCATCATCACCACCATTAATGTATCTTGTCTCTGTGACTAACTTTAAGTTTTTCATTTCATTTCCCTGAGACTACATTTCCTAAGTCTGATGAATAATAACACTTTCCCTAGATGACTCATGGGTAATTGTAAATAGTAAATGAAGTTATAATTACCACATCTCCACTCCCATTACAAGACATGTTCATTTGTTCAACCAAAATTAATTTACTGTACATAATTAATATACTGTAGGTAAAAGACTGTTGCTCGATTTGGAGAATCCAAAGGTATATTTGGCTAGAGCTTACAGCCTCGTTTGGAAAAGAGAAGGGATAAAGATACAGGTCAAAATAGAGATAGAAGCAGAGGTGGAGATAAAGAAAGAGGTAGAAATAGTAATAGATCTCTCAGATCGGTTAAGACAACAGGAAAAGATAATGATAAATGTTGGAGAGGGTGTGGGAAAACTGGAACACTAATGCATTGTTGGTGGAGTTGTGAACTGATTCTACCATTCTGGAAAACAATTTGGAACATACCCAAAGGCTTATGAACTATGCATATTCTTTGATCCGGCAGTGCCACTACTGAGTCTGTATCCCAAAGAGATCACAAAGGAGGGAAAAGGATCCACATGTGCAAAAATGTTTTGTAGCAGCTTTTTGGTGTGTGTGGTGGCAAAGAATTGGAAAGTGATGCCCATCAGTTGGGGAAGGGTTGAATAAGTTATGGTATATGAAAATAATAGAATATTGTTATTTTATTTTTAAAAAGAGATTAACAAGCTGATTTTAGAAAAGCCTGGAAAGATTTACACAAATTGATGCTGAGTGAAACAAGTAGAACTAGGAATACATTGTACACAGTAAAAACAAAAACTATGCAATGATCAACTATGATAGACTTGGTTCTTCTGAGAGGTTCAGTGATCCAGGGCAATCCCAATAAACTTTGGATGGAAAACGCCATCCACATCTAGAGGGAGAACTGTGGGGACTGAATATAAATCATCATGTTTTGTTCACTTTTTTCCTTTTTCTTTTATGGTTTTCCCTTTTGTTCTGATTTTTGTCTCCCAATATAATTCATGAGGAAATATGTAAAAAAAAAAAAAAAGTACATATATAACAAAAAATGTAGTTTTATGGTAACTGGGGAAAATAACTTTTAAAACTTAGTGATAAAGCTAGAGACAAAAGTAGTAAGACAGAGATAGAGATAGAGAAGTAAAAATAGAGGTGCATACTATATATGTATATGTATGTGTGTGTAATATTGATGTGAGGGGGGAGAATTTCATTCCCTTCTTCTGTTTCCAATTGACACTTCTAGACTCTGCTTCTACCACTATCACTTAGAACCTCCTATTCCTAATGACAAGATAGTTCATATTATCGAAATGTTCAGGTCCTGGTGACCCCATCTATCCACTACCAGAACATTCTTTTTCCTTCCATAATAAGTTCACAGTCTCTCCCACATCCTTTTTCTCCTCACCAACTCTTGCCCTTATATCAATTGACTTCAACCTACATATTGATATTCTCTCAAATATTATTTCCCAATTCCTCCATCTACTCAGGTCCCATGACAGATTCTTTCTCTCCATCTCAGCTACACATAAAAGTAATACCTTTGATCTTGTCTTGACCCACCAGTATTCCATGTGTTGTATATGTGATACTAACATTTCACAAATTCCAAGATTAATTTGTCTGACCATAAAATTTTTATCTATCACTCTATCATCCTTCCTTATACCTTATGACCTCCAACCCTGTTCTCCATGACCTCCTATTCTTTATGACCTCCAATTCTTCCTCAAAATCACTCAGTTATTCCTTAGATCATTACTCCTACACCTTCTATACTCTCTTGCTTTCTTTATCATGTCCCCTTGATGGAACAACCATCATCTACTCTTGAATCATTTGTCCATTCTTCAGATCACATCTTACCAAGTACCAATCCTGGATTATTTCCACCATCCACTTTCATGCTATTTAACAGAACAGAAGAAAATCATTAAATCATGCTGAATGGCTCCACTACAAATTTGTTATCTAATCCCAATTTCCCTCACTGTAGCAGAGGCAACCATTTTACTCTCCCCAAATTCACTATCACATTCTCCCCAGTGATTGTCCCAAAGAGAATCATCTCTACTCAAGACTTCCCCAAGACCCCCTCTGTCCATCCTCAGATGAGGCCCTTGCCTCATACTTCACTGAAAAAAAATAGAGGCCATTCAACAAGACCTACTCCTTTTCCCCATCTCTTTATTTCACATCACTCAGGCATTTTTATCTTCTCTTTCACTTCCTTCTTCCATTTAGAGATGGCCCTTCTTGCCAAGGCCAAGCTCTTTTGCATGTAGATTTAATTGCAATCTCTTAATTTTTCCAGTACATGGGCTCCATCCCCACTCTTTCTCTTTTTTATCTTTAATCTCTCCCACCTACTGATACTAGGCAAATATGCCTAGTCCCCCATTCTTAAAAACTACTCTCCTGATTCTATCATCCCCAATATTATCTATCTACTGCATCTATCATCTCCCCTTAGCTAAACTTCTTTTAAAAAGCGCAGACCACATTAGATAGTTTCACTTCTGTCCCCTTCAAACTTCCTCTCTTCCTCCTTTCCTCCCTTCATTCCTCCCTCCCTTTCCCCTCCTCCCTCTCTCTCTTTTTTCTCTCTCCCTTTCCTCCTCTCTCCCTTTCTCTCCCTCTCTCCTTTCTCTCTCCTTCCTTCTATTTCTCTCTTCCCTTTCTCCCCCTTTCTCCTTTCTCTTGTCTTCCTTCTATTTCCCTTTCTCTCCTTCCCTCTCCATCTCTTTCTCTCTCTTCCTCTCCCTCTCTTCTCCCTTTCTTCCACCACCTCTCCCTCTTCTTTTTCTCTCCCCCTTCCCAGCCCCCTTCTAAACCCTTCACAATCTGGTTTCAATTTTTTTTAATTGGAATGGAGTTGCTCTCTCTAAAGTTACAAATATTCTCAAATCCATTGGCTTTTGTTTCAATCTTCATTTTTATCATCAGTTCTGTGGAAGATGGATTAGACTTGTCCAGTTCAACCTAAAGGGTTTGAACCCCAGGACATAAGCTCTATGTAAGGAAAAAAAATTCTTAATAATTACTATTTAAGAGTGGAACATGCTTTGGAAGATTGGCTTCACTAACACTGGAGGTCTTCAAGGAAAGACTGGATGGCTCTTGTTTAGAATATCATAGAGAGGTTTTTGCTCAGGTGACTTTGGGAGACCCTTGCCATCCTATTCAAAATTCTCCATCTACAAGTGAAGAGAATGGTTAATAGACTACTGCAATAATCTAGTTGAGATAACAGAAAACCAAACAAAGGGAAATGGGAGTAGGAATGAAAAGGGGGGATGAATTCTGTCGAATTAATTCCCATCTTTTGCTTCAATTTACATGTCTGTGACTGCCTTGAAAAGGAAAAGGATATTCATACTAGTTATGACCTTTTTTCTTATTAGAGCAGGGTGACAAAACTGAAGCAATATTGGGGGAGAACTTCAGGAAAGAGAACTTAAGGGTCCCAATTTCTTTCTCTCAGCCCCTAAGTTACACTTAGTTCATCTCCTAAGGAAGCATCACAAAAAGCTTTAAAATAAATTTTAAAAAAGAAGCATCACAACACTGGTATTTGTCATGGAACTAAAAGACATGGATTTGAATCCTGGCCCTATATTTTACTGACTGTGTGACTGGGGTCAATTTCTCTGACCTATAATTTCCTCACCTGTAAAATAGGGACTTCACTGGACTGTGGTGAGGAGAGTGCTTTGTAAACTATATGTGTATGTGCATATGTACTGTCCTGTATGTACATATGTATGTGTTATATGGGTATTATATACCCACATCTGTATATGTGTTGTATAGGGTTGGGAATACACACACAAATGTATGTATATATAAACACACACAGATGTAGGCAAAGTGAATAGAATGTGAAACCTAGAACCTGAGTTCAAATGCCTCAGGCATTTAATTAGCTGTGTAATCCCGAGCAAGTCACTTAACCCATTTGCCTCAGTTTCCTCATCTGTAAAATAGACTGGAGTGGCAAACCACTCCAATCCCTTTGCCAAGAAAATCTCAAATAGGGTCATGAAGAATCAGATTCAATTGAAAAATGACTGAACAACAACATATATGTGTAAATACTGTAGACAAGTTATTGTTAAATCTCTCTGAAAACAATTTCCTCACCTGTAAAATAGGGATCTCATTGGATTATACTTGTGTATATGATAAACATGTAACACATGTGTGACATATATAGATATAATATGCACACAATACACATTGCACCCATATATTATGTGTTTATGTGCACCTATACATATGTATTGCATAAACATACATGAACACATATTTAAGTGTATATAGCCAGCATTTAAGGTTGTATCACATTACATTCATCATCTAATTTGACCCTCACAACAACCCTGTGAGAGAGATATTATTATAATTAACTCACAGATGAGTAAACTGAGGCTCAAAGAGAATTAAATGGGATGGAGTTAGTAAGTGTCCAAGGTGGGATTTGAATTCAAGTCTCATGATTCCAAATCCAGAACTCCATTTACCATGCTTTTCATTTAATATAAATAGATATTGATGTGAGTTATTATTAGTACAGCCACCACTCTACTTAATGAAGTCAGGTATCTAATTTTGGAGCCTGACTTTGCTCCCTTGTCTCCTCCTCTCTCAGAATCTTGGTATTGTTTCCTGACCTCATAGTCCTCCCCCACCCCTAACCCCACTTTTTTTTTTTTTAAAACCTTCCGTATATCTCTCATTCTCCTCTGAAAACCTAAGAATTCTCTACTTTGGTCCCTATCTTCCCCAAATTTCCAACTGTTTCCCCCAGATTTTACTTCCTTCTCATAATTTAGCAATTAAGAATCACTATTCTTACTCCCACCCCCAGCCTCAATACATGTACATCTTTCTCCACACACGTCCACACACGTCCACACTGGATCCCTGCTCTTCTGTCCCCCCAGGGAAGTGGCTCTGCTCTCTCTGTTCTCTGTCTGCGTCACTGGACTGCCCTGCCCTGACCAGGGAGAAAGAGGCCAGGGACAGCTGGTGAGACAACCAAGAGTGAGGGGGAGGGTAAATGACTTAGGACAAGAGAAAAGAAGAATTTTTCATAGCTGTTCTCTGTCCATGCAAAAACTTTCCAAAACTCATAGCCAAAAATACATAGCATATGTATTATTCAATGATTATAATTCATATTTCCATAGGACTTTAAGGTATGCAATGCATTCCCTGCCCAGCAAACCTAAGGCCCTTTGTGCCAGGTGGGACTCAACAAGGTATGAAGGCATTCCAAGGGGAATGTGGTCATTTTCCCTAAGACAGGACTCTTTCCTCTATGTTCTAATCTAGAGAAAGATGGAAACGTGTTGCTTTTCATGTGACTTTAGGCAGGATTGGATATTCTTGAAGTTTGGGGGACAGAGAAAGGACTTGTATATTCAATTTCCTCATCTTTTCCCTTCCTTAACCTTGCCCCACCTTCACAAAAAAAATTGTAGTAACTTGGCTAATCACATCCTTGGTTGGTTATGGAGCACAGCTAAAATCTAAAGGGATATAAAAGGAAGGATTGTTTCCTGTCAGATCTCTCTTAATCCTACTTTGATGGGGAGGTCAAATAAAGTACTGATAATAAAGTGGAAACCCAAAAATCCCATGATTTTTTTTTTCTGACATCCCTGTCCCTTCCATCTTATAAAGCCTTTGATATCCTTCTCTTTGTCACACTATGGTTCCTTAAAGAGGAATACTGAAACACAGAGAGGGAAAACCCCTATCTCCAGAGTCAGATTTAGAGTTGGAAAAAAAAAATACAATCTTCCAAAACTCATGGGGACACCAACGGCCTCTGAGTAGTCATCTTTTACTTCCTAAACTGACTGTGAAAGCCTATGGAGCAATATCTGAGAATGAGCATGTGGGGAGAGATAAAGGGGGTGGGAGTAGAATTCATTGTTCCATAATTTTCTCCTGGCAACTAGAAGAGATGGAAATCCAAGAAGCAAATTTATAGTTCTTCTGAGTCATCCAAAATATCCCCAAGCAGCACGACTCCACAATGATTTAGAGAAGGAGGTTCCCAATGCATCCCTTCTCTTTGTTTCACAATAAAGATTCTCAGATTGGGGAGTTCAGCCAGAGTCTGAAAAAACTTGCTTCTCTGCTAAGGAAATAAAAAAGTCAGAGGATTAAAGGAGGGGCTTCCCAAACTTTAAAGAAATTAGAAAAAGGAAAAGAGAGATGTGGAAATAGAGACCTGTCCTAGATAAATGAAACTATGGGGAATAGAATTAGGTAATTTGGGAAATTGAGGTAAGAATGTTTTTCTTTTGTTTTTGATCACATGTTGGAATACTGGAAATACAACTAGGCACCTGACTCTCCACAGGTATGTTTGCAGTGTTCGGGGAAGACTAGCACCTCTGTGAGTCCTTTTCAGCACTGCTCATCCACTTTTGGTGTCCATCTGTCACCCAACTCTCACCTGTGGCTCCAGAAATTGTAGCACATGCAGTTTCATCCTGGTAAAACTGTCTTGGCAGATGGACCAAGCCAGATTGAGGGTAACAAAGAGACATCAAACTCTCAATGGATTAGGGGGGATGTCTACTTGATGTATGTAAAGACTTCTCCCAAAAGAATGGGCAGATGAGAAAAACTGGTTTTAAGGGCCATGAAGGTGACTGAAGGGGGTGCTGTAGCGCCCTTAAAGCTTGGTCCAACATCAAAATGCCAAGGTCAAGTGTCTTGCCATTGGACTTTGATGTCTCTGGAAGAGAGAGATACTGACAATTTTGTGCAACTTTACCTCTCTTAAATCCAATTTACACACAAGTCAAGACTTCACCCTGTGATATAATTGATCCTTTTTGAAAACAAAAGATGGACAGAACTTTCCCCCCTTTCTGTCCTTTGGAACAACACTCGAATACCAGCTTCCAGTCTCACTCCAACTCTATTCCTTCTTAAAAGACAAGGCTAGAACTCTGGCACAAATCTACCTCCCTTCTTTTCAGAGATTGGGGGATCAGTGTGGAGTATTGCACATGCTGCCAAACAACTGTAAGTTTTACTAAATGGTTTTGTTTCTCTTATTTATTCTTTATTACCAAGGATAATTTCTCTTGGAATGGAAAAAAAGGATATATTCAGAAATGAAGGTAATATAAAACAAAGTACCTAACAGGTGTTTAATATTTTGTGAAGTCAATCAATTAAAGCAACATTGATTAATCACTTGCTAGATGGAAGACTTAGAAGGCTCCCTTGAAGGAACTAGGGCAGCAAAGACAAACTGAAAAATAATATTTTCCCTCAAAAAACTTACATTCTATTGGTAGGAGATAGAATGTTTATACAACAACACTAGTAAATTATAGTTAGCATTTATACAACATTTTAAGGTTTGCAAAATGCTGTACACATTCTCATTTGATCCTCACAATAGCCTGGTTGGTGCTATTAAGTATCCACATTTTACATAAGATGAGGAAACTGAGGCTGAGATATATTAAATGACTTGCTGAGGTTCTAAGAAGGAATTTGTACTTGGGACTTCCTGACTTTCAATTCTTTGTTCACTCTTACGTTGAGTATCATTGACATAGATGAGACTTAAACCCTTTGAATTGAATCTAGACTCTTTCCATCATAACTCCTTATAGAAGTCATTGAGAAAAGATCATCAGAACAAGAAAGTATGGGTAATAGTCTTTCTTTAATGTATTTATGTATGTTTTGGAGCAATCTCCCTTTGTAATGCCAGAGAAACTGAGGCAAGATAGAAAATAGAGAGTTTTAATATTTTATTTATTGGAGAGCTTAATTAATTGGATCAGACATGTATGTCAAAGTATCCAATATCGAATGTGAGATTCCAGAGATTCTTTATAGGATTTTAGTGATAAGAGAGTACAAAGATAGAAAGGGGGAGGCAGAGTGAGCACTGGACATTCTGATAAGTTGGGAAGGTCTGGAGCCATGATGTCTAAAATAGAAGATCTTCTCCTTATCTGAGATTAAACATTCATAGTTTATAACCTTAGGAGGGGCTGGGGGATTGCAACCAGGGGAACTGGTTGCAGAACAAGAACAATTCAGGGAAATTGAGGTAGAACAATTAGGGAAGTTGAGGTAGAACAATCAAAGGAAACTGTGGCAAAACATTCCACAATCTTCTGAATATCCAAATCATTCAATCACCTTCTCCTTGATACCCAGAAAGTCTTAGCACCATAATTTTGAACCCCTCCACCTGGGAGTGGATGAGGCAAACAAGATTAGAAAAGATGCAAAGGCCTATGGAAAAGGGGAGGAGAAAGAGAAGCAAAGTTCCCTTTAAGGATGTAATAAGGGTGGTTAGCCATGGGGAGGAATTAAATAGAGACTGGTACCAATTCTTTTCCTGACTCTGCTCCAGTCCAGACTCAAGATTCTTATGAACCAGGGCCAGACTTGCCATAATTACCTCAGACTTTTTAGCATACAAACATCATTCCTCATTTAGGGCGGCACAAAGACCTTCCCATTGCAGAAATAGCAGGTCAAGCCCCCTCCGGTTCTGGAGTACCATCTCAGTTAGCGAATCAATCTGGCTTTCCAGTTTTGAGATGGACGATTCGATCTGAGTCAGGTCTATGGCCATTTGTGCACTTAACTCAGCATACCCAGAATTGCCCGTCAGGAGAACTGCAGTGCTGAGGACAGTGGTGCCTGCCAGCCTGAGCCCTACTATGAGGGGAAGGAATGACAGAGCACGTTTCTGTCTGATAGACTCCAGGGGAAAAAATGGGACTGGAAGCAGCTTTATCCATCCCCTCCTGGAAGAACAGACAGGCTGGGAAACATCGCTACCAGGGACATAGAAAGGATCCAGATTTCTGAGGAGGGTATTAGAGTAGGCACATTTAGTCAGTTCATCACAAAAGGCAAACCAGGAACCTTCAGGGGCTTGATGCCAAACGGCAATGTCCATTGAAGATGCTGAAATGTTAATTAAGGAACTAGGGTTATAGGACTGGAGGAGAGGGTCAGAAAGATTTGTAGAAGCAGTCACCAGACAGGTCCTTGAAGATTCCCAAGGATGATTTTTGGTTGCTCCCAGGAACAGGTAGACTGAGAAGTGGTTCCAGGAACTGAATCTGCCAGGGCAATTCCAACAAAATAAGGGGGTTCAGACTTAAAGCAGAGCCAACAATCACAGCCCAGCTGGGGATTTGTGGAGTTCAAATAGAAGTGCACTTTGGCAGTAAATCAAGCATGGAGTGGGGACCAAAGGTTTTAGGGGGGCTGTCAACTGGAACTAATGGGTCAGGAAGGGTAGGGGGACTTTGGGTCAGGGCAAGATCCAGTGGTGTCAGGAATGGTGCTGGCTGAATAGGATCAGCCAGAGTTGATGTTTTAGGAGGGACTAGTTGGGGAGTCAGAGGTCCCATGGGCTCTTGGAGAGGGGGTGCATCTATACGTTGAACTAGGAGATAATGGTTGAATTAAAAACTGCTACCTGGCTGGGAACAAAGGGTGAACCTTTGGGACTTCTCCCACTTCTGGTGGGATGGTTGCTGGATCATTAGGATGGTGTGGGGAGGGAGGGTTGCAGGGTGGTTTGAGTCTGCTGATCAAAGATTTGAATGGTCAATTTAAAGGAGTCGTCCCCTCGGAGTGAGCACCACCCAGCATCAAGGCAGAGTTGGAGCGGAGGGGCCACTGGGGCCCTAAAGTAAAAGCAGGAAGCCAGAGTGGGATCTACTGTCATAGAGGGTTCTAAACCTGAGTAGTAGGTGGCAGAAAAGGAGGGACCTCTCTTGAGATCCCTAAAGGTCATTGTCCATGTGGGCTTTGGGGCATGTGGATTTCCTGAAGCTTTGGAAAGCAGAGGGAGGAGGAGGAGGACTAAGGAAAATCCCATAGTGTGGGACTGGAACACTTCTGGAGAAACAGTGAAGGGGAAGGGCTCTTCTGGGAGGATGTTGCCTCTATACAGACAGAAGGACAATCGCAAACAGTATTAACAAAACAGAGATTACAAAGATTAATCTTCCCAGGATTTTCCCACCCAATGTCTTTCAAAGATTTAGGGGAAATCAAGGACCAGAACAGATCAGTCTCAGTTTCAGGGGATCTTCACTAATTTCCACTTTCTATTCAGTGGTGACTGCTGGCTTCACTCTGCTGTAGTAAATCCAGGCAGGGATGGACTCAGCCTTTATAGCAGTGGGCATGGTGAGGATCACAGTATGAGGTCCTTTCCACCTGGGCTCCAGGCCGGAGGTAGAAAATTTCTTTATCAGAACTGCCTCGCCAGGCTGGAATGGATGAGTGGGCTCCATCAAAGGGACAGGAAAGGCTTCTTGGACGAGGCATGAGATGTCTTTCTGAGTTTTCCGCAGGGCCTGTGGAAACTTGACAAGGGAGGAGTTAGAGAAGTCAGCAATTATGTCTTCTCTAACCAAGGGTAGGATAGGTAGTGGTCTCCCAAACAGAATTTCAAAGGGAGTTAAACCCAATCTGTTGGGGATGCATCTACTTCTAAGTAATGCTAATGGTAGCAGTGAGACCTAGGAGCCTTGGGTCTCCAAGACAAGCTTTATAAGGAATTCCATAAGTGTTCTATTCATTCTTTCCACTTGCCCAAAGCTCTGTGGTCTCTATGCACAATGAAGTTTTTACTCTATTCCTGTGCCTTGCTAAAATCTTGTAATATTTTTGCAACAAAAGCAGGGCCGTTATCAGACCCTATGGTTACTAGAAGACCGAAGTGGGGCATCAATTCATTTAATATCTTTTTGATCACTGTGAGAGCTGCTTCATTTCATGTGGGGAAGGCCTCTATCCATCCTCAGAAGGTGTCTATAAAAACTAACAGTTATTTATACCCAGCTATTGACGGCTGTATCTCAGTATAATCTACTTCCCATCTCTTCCCCTGGGATATTTCCCTTAAACCTGATTCCCACATGGGCCTCTTTAATTCTTTTTATATTTACTGGGGCACAGGTGTTACATCTATGAACATAACTTCTGATCAATTGGCTGACATCCTTTATGTAATATCTGCTCAATAATTGATGCATTTTCTTTTCACCCAAGTGAGTGAAATCATGCAAGTCTTTCACCTGCTTCTGCTTAATGCTTGTGGAATAAAAATTTTGTCCTGTATGTATCACCAGGGACCCTCCCTCTTTCCTCTGTTCTGAGAAGTGAAGCAATCTTCAGAAGGAGAGTATGTAGGTACAGCAGGAATGAGGGGGAATTGTCAGAGGCAGGTTAGAGGGCAGGGTGGTGACGGCTCATTGAGCTGCTGCATCTGCAGCCCCATTTCCCACGGCTTCTATTTTCTCAGCAGATTGGTGGCTGAACAGTGAATAATAGCAACAGAGAGGGGTAGCCAGATGGAGTTTAGTAAGGAAAGTATTTGTGTCTTATTCTTAATTTCCCTATCAGTGGATGTCAGCAGGCCCCTTTCTTTGTAAAGAGAGGAGTGGACATGAGCTGCTATGAAAGCATAACGGCTGTCAGTGAAAATGTTAGCAATTTCCCTTCTGCTGTGCATAGGGCATAAATCAAGGCAACAAGCTCCCCCTTCTGAGCAGAAGACCTAGAGGGGAGGGAAGAAGACCACAGAGTAGAGAGACAGGGATAGTCCACCACTGCTGCTCCAGAAACATGGGTGCCCCCCACAACAAAACTGCTCCCATCTGTAAAAAGAATTAAGTCAAGATTTTCCAGCAGAGTGTCAGAAAGTTTGGGCCTTATTGACTGGGATTCCTCAAGGAACTGGAAGCAGTCATGTACAGGAACCGGATCAGAATCAGGATCTGGGAGCAAGGTGTCAGGGTTCAAGGAGGATGTCTTAGAGAAAGTGAGGCAGGGATGGTTGAGAAGCAGGGCCTGATAGTGAGTGATGCGGGTGTTAGAGAGGCACTGTCAGGGTGGACCTGAGCAGAGCCTCAGCAGAGTGAGGGGCAGAGATAGAGAGAGACTGGCCCAAGGAAAGCTTGTCAGCCTCCTTTACCAGAGGGTGGTCACAGCCACAGCCCTAAGACAGGGAGGCCACCCAGCTGCTACCGAATCTAAGCGCTTAAAGAGATAAGCAACAGGCTGATGCCAGGGGCCAAGGGCCGAGCGTTTGAGTCAGAACACCCTTTGCAATACCTCTAGCCTCTGCCACAAAAAGATGGAAGGGGAGAGCTAGGGCAGGGGCCTTGGTAAGGGCATTCCTAAGACTTTTAAAGGCAGCTTGTTCAGGGGAGCCCCAGACAAGGGGACCCTGTCCGGCGGTGGCAGAATAAAGGGTTCTCAGCAAAGGAGGGAATCCAAAGGTGACAATAACCAACTGTTCAGAAAACAGGGAGCAGTGGTCAGATTTGAGAACATAGCCCAGATGAGACACCTTAAAAAGGCAGAGCTTCACCAAACAGAGTGGGGGAGTTTTTAAAATCCTGCGGCAGCCTAGTCCAAGTGAACTGCTCTAAGAATTCCCCATGGGGGTCTATCCACTGGAAAGCAAAAAGGGGTAGCCAGTGTAAGGGATATTGAAAAGAAAACATCCTTTAGGTCTAGAACAGTATATACAGTGTGAGTAGGAGGCAGCAAGCTGAGTAAGTTATACAGATTTGGAACTGTGGAATGGATAGTTTCAACCCTTTTGTTAACTTCCTGAAGATCCTGAACAGGATGGAAGTCTATAGACTCAGGCTTCCTGACTGGAAGCAAAGGGGTGTCCCAAGACTTGCAGGCTAATAAGATACCAGCATTTTTAATCAATTAATGTGAATAGAAATACCCAGAGGGATTCCCTTGGTATGGGGTATTGCCTGACAGATACAGGAGAGGCAAGGACCAAAAGTTGCACTACCACTAGTGCATGATGAGCAGCCAGGCCTGGAGGGTTATTTTTTGCCCATACCTGAGGGAAATCTGCCTGTAGCTGAGAAAGAAGAGGGGAGGGAGCAGGAGAGGGTGACACAGGGAAGCCACTAAGATATGTTCAGATTGGAGGGATAGGTTGACAAGAAAATGCTTTGGATTGGGAGGATTTAGGGTCAGAGAAGCCTGGTCTTCAGAGAAGGAAACAGTTGCTTGAAGTTTTCGAAGCAAGTCTCTACCCAGAAATGGGTATGGGCAGTCTGGCATGACTAGGAAGGAATGGGTGACTGTACCATGCCATGACTGTATGTTCAGTAGTCCAGGGATAAGAAGCAGTTTTACCAGTAGCAGCTTGAATAGGGATAGATTTTGGAGATACTGACCCAGAGGTTTTGTTAGAGCAGAGTAATTGGCTCCAGTATCAACCAGGAACTCGACAGGCTGACCCCCAATTTGTAAACATACCCTAGTTCTCCCGGGTTTAGAGAAAAAGAGAGCTATGGCTGCCTGTCTGCCCCCTCAAGAGAGAGGATATTCTAGGATTTTGGATAGGATACTTGTTCTTCCAGTACCCTGTTTTCTTACAATAGTCACACTGATCTATCTGATACTACTGACTGCTACCCACAGGGGTGCCCGGGAGAACCCTTAGAGAAATTGTTTGATTCTTCCATGGGTGCCACGACTGCCTTGGCACACTGTTTACCTGCTTCCTTAGCTGTTGTGTCTCGGGTATAAAAACTTCCAGCGCTATCTCAACTAGTTGAGATATATTCATGCCCTCAAATCCTTCCTGCTTCTGCAATTTTCTGCGTATGTCTGGAGCAGATTGACTAACGAATGCAATATTCACAGATCTATAATTCTTGGGAGCTTCAGGGTGTATAGTAATATGAGTTTGGTAAGCCTCATATAGACATTCTAGGAATGCCCCAGGGGATTCCTCCAGACCCTGAATAACTTCATGTTATTTATGTTATTATGTTATGTTAATAAGCTTCCTGGCTGCAGCTTTGAGACTCTGGAGAAGATATCTATGATAAGTAGAAAGTGCATTAGGACCATGATGAGAGTTGGGGTCCCAGGAAGGCCTCTCAGAGGGAAAACTAGCTTCTACCTGATTATAATATTCCTCTATGGATCCCCCATTAGGTCTAAGTACAGCTTTCCTAGTCTCTCACTTAATCTTATCTCTCTCCTCAGTATTGAATAGAGTGGTGAGGAGTTGCTGACAATCATCCCACGTGGGTTGGTGGGTATGAAAAACAGATTCAAGAAGGTTAATCAGAAAAAGAGGGATTCTGACTTTTCCAGTTATGTATGTATGTATGTATATATATATATATATATTTATATATTTCATAGAAAAGGAAGCATAAACTAAGAAAGAGGACCCCTCTGAGCCCACCATTTCCCTTAGAGGCAAAACAGGTTTTGGGAGAACTGAGGCTGGACAGATCCTGAAGCATTGTATGAGACTCTGGCTCAGGTACAAGAAGACAAGAGAGACAGAGGAGACAAAGGGGAAGGCAGAGTGGGAGACAGTGCAGGAGAAACAGGGGAGGCTGGAAACAATGGGGCAGGAGTCAGTACTTCCATG
Organism: Sarcophilus harrisii; assembly: GCF_902635505.1. Lineage (NCBI taxonomy): Eukaryota > Metazoa > Chordata > Mammalia > Dasyuromorphia > Dasyuridae > Sarcophilus > Sarcophilus harrisii. The sequence continues at coordinate 288,062,640 of NC_045429.1, read as the reverse complement.
CTGGCTTTATGAAGGTCCTGTGTGCAGAGAGGAGAAGAGGAGGTTGGGGAAGCAGAAGGGAGCAGAAGAGAAGCTGACAAAGGGGCTGGTGCTGAAAATTGAGACTCAGGGGTTTGAGTCTTTCAGGTGGAAATTCAAGTGGGAGTGGGAAGTTTCCAGGCAAGAGTAGATACAGGTGCAAACCTAGATACAGTGGAGGAGGAGGAGGATTATCTTAGGGATTTTCAGAAGAGTCCTGTAGGACTTTCTTCTCAGGTTTTACTTGAGCAACCAGCAATCTACAACCTTTCTTATCTGTCCTCACGGACTGGGTGACCAAAATGCAAATACCATTTTTTATGGTCACAGCCTTCAGCCAGGAAGGGGGTTAGGAGACAACTTGCAGTCAAACATCAATATAGGAATATTGATCTGGATGGCCAGGTTCACTAGTAATTATCTGGTGCACTGCTTGTGCTATGTCTCTATCATATGGGCCTTTTGGTGGGCATCCCATCCCAAAGGAAGGCCATTCCTTTTGGCAAAACAGTTTTAGTTTATCCTTTCCCCATGATATTCCATAATTATGATGCTTAAATGTTTCGTAGAAACGATTAAGAAGGTAATCAAGTGGAGTTCCTGCCTTTTAAGCATAGTTTCCCATGATAATGTAGCTGAGTTGACAGATAGCCTTATACCACTAGGGGAGAATTCCTAATATCTTTGAATATTGTTTTTTCTGACAGACTAGCCAAATTTTTTCTGTCTCTTTATGACCAATTGCCAAATTTCCCAATCACAGTTCTTAAAACTTAATAGAGCTCTTTAATCAACAAAAAAGACAAACAAGTCACAAACATAGACTGTACAATTACAACATTTAACAAGACATTTAATACATACAAACTAGGGGCACTCCAGAAACCTCAGGAATGCCCCTGAGGGAAATTTTACTCTTCCCTGCCAGAAATCCAAATGGAGCCTTTTAAAATAGGTTTCCAAGCTCCAGTTTGGTGCATTTCTCTGCCTTCACAGAGAATGCCCAGAGATAACCAGATCCAGAACCAGATGATGCCAGAGCACCCAGCCAGATTTATTGTCCAAATAATATTCAGACCAGATATATCTTAAAATTGAAGTGTTGAAGTGTATTGAAGGGTATCTTTATTGAAATTTTTGAAAACTACATCATCTCAGGTCAGTTTCAGCTCTAAATTATTTGAAGTCCTAGAAGCCAGATTTTACCCAGGTTTTCTATATGGTTTTGTAGCACTTTTTAGGCCCAAGATTGTCCAGAAGGATCCAAAACAGAACTCTGCATCTACTCTGGAATAATCTAGAGAGGATCACACTTACCTTCTTTTTTGTCGCTTCTCACAAATGCCCTCACTCTGAGCAGTTGCTTTAGACATTCTCATAACCCTAAGAGTTGATATTAGTCATATGAAAAATTACTCTAGATCATTATTGATTAAAGAAATGCAAATTAAGGCAACTCTGAGGTATCACTTCACATCTCTTAGATTAGCTAAAATGACAGGAAAAGATAATGATAAATGTTGGAAGGGATGTGGGAAGACTGGGACACTAATACATTGTACATGGAGTTGTATGTATTGTCCGGACTAGCTCTCTGGAGGGCCTCAGGATCAGTCAGAGTCAGGATCAGTCAAAGTCCTTGGTCTTTAGGAGGAGAAGTGAAGGAGGCAGGTAAGTTTGTCAAAGATGGATCCTGGGCTCTGGAGTCTGGAGTATGAAGTCTTTGCTGCTGAGCAGCTGCAGCAGAAAGACTCTGACTCTCCCCCTCAGCCCTCCAATCCTTCCCTAGGATTACCTCACCACAACACATTCAGTAGGCACCAATAATGAAGAGAACCATCACATCACTATATCATTTAAGTATATGTTTATAGAACCATTATCTCACATTGAGTAGGTACTTAGCCTTAAGCACTCTGCTGTTCTGGATTCAGGTACACCTTTTCAGAGTTCCAGCCTTCTACAGTTGTAAACTGATCCAACCATTCTGGAGAGCAATTTAGAACTATGCTCAAAGAGCTATCAAACTGTGCATAGTCTTTGATCCAGCAGTGTCTTTACTGGGTCTGTACCACAAAGAGATCATAAAAAAGGGAAAAGGACCCACATGTGCAAAAATGTTTGTGGCAGCCCTCTTTATAGTGGCAAGAAACTGGAAACTGAATGGATGGATCCCCATCAGTTGGGAAATGGCTGAATATAGTATATGAATATCATGGAATATTATTATTCTATAAGAAATGATCAACAGGATGATTTCAGAAAGTCCCGGAGAGACTTATATGCACTGATGCTAAATGAAGTGAGTAGAACCAAAAGAACATTGTACACAGAACAACTAGATTATGTGATGATCAACCCTAATGGATATGGCTCTCTTCAGCAATAAGGTGATTCAGTCCAATTTAAATAGACTTGTGATGGAGAGAGCTATCTGCATTTCAGAGAGAAGACTATGGGCATTGAATATAGATCATGATATAGTATTTTTCACTTTTTGGGGGGGATTTTTGCTTGTTTTTTTTCTTTTTTCATTTTTAATCTTTTTGATCTTTTTTTTGGTGCAGCATGATAAATGTGGAAATATGTTTAGAAGAATCGTACCATGTTTAATCTACATTAGATTACTGTTGTCTAGGGGAGGGAGAAAAGAGGAAGAGAAAGAGAAAGAAATGGAACAGAAGGTTTTACAAGGGTTTTTACATTGAAAGTGTAAAAAAAGAAGGTTTTACATTGAAAAGTATCTCTGCATGTATTTTGAAAAATAAAAAGCTATTATTAAAATGAGAAAAAACTTTTGCCCTCACTCCAGCAAAAAAAGAGTTGACAATAGAGATGTAGAGAGAGCTTCCTTGGTTCATATCTATTCTTTTGCTGCCTGATATATTTAATATGATGAGCTTTCCAAAGACAAAGGCAAAGGAGACCATTATTCTGGATACCACATTTAGTCTCAATATTTTTGATTACCCAACATAAACCCTGATCCCATCCAGTGCAAAGCAGAAATCTGCCACTAACTGCTTCTCTAGTGTAGGACTCATTAAACCATCACTGCTATGATTCATTTCATAGTGGCTGACTTATAGTTTCAGGCTCCTTTATATATACAGAATAATGTTTGTTTCTTAGAATTGTATGATGGTATTATCAAAATATCTCATTAGAAAAAACAAATGATCTGGAGAATAGATTGAGGAAAGACAATATAAAAATTGTTGGACAACTGAAAATTATAATCAAAAAAGAATCTGGATACAATATTGCAAGAAATCATTAAAGAAAATTGGCCTGAAGTTCTAGAACAAAAAGATAAAGTAGAAATAGAAAGAATTCACCAATTACCAGCTGAAAAAGCCTAGGAAGAAAAAATGGAAATGTCATAGCCACGTTCCAAAATTCCTTGGTTAAAGAGAAAATATTGCATGCAACAAGAAAAAAATCAACTTAAATACTGTGGAAAAAAATAATCAGGATTTCACAAGATCTAGCAGTTCCTATACTTAAAACTCCCTAAGTCTTAGAACATTATATTTCAAAGATCAAAGAAATTGGCATTGCATCCAAGAATAATTTATCCAGCAAAGTTGAGTGTAATTCTGAATAACTCAGTGGAAAAATTAATATAAAAGATCCAGAAGAAATCTAAGAAAATTATTAGAGACTAATTGTAAGGCTCTAATAAAGATTAAACTTACTTATGAAATATGAAAATATCAGTCTCCTTAAAACTGTTATTGCCACGAAGGTAATTTGAAAGAAAGGCTGTAGCTGAGTTGTGTATGATGGGGTGATTCTAAAAAACAAAATTGGGTAAGAAAAGGTAAAAAAAAAAAAAGAGTAGTTATCTCATAAAAATGGGGCATGAAAGGAAGAACTAATACAAGGGAAATAGGACGGCAGATAAGGGTTGGAACCTTAATCTCATCTGGGATAAAAAGGAAACAAAATGTTTTGAAAAGGTATAGAAGTCTTCTAGAGAGGTGAAAAAATGGGGAGAACTTTTAGATTAATGCATGAAATAAGATTAGGAAGATGAAGGGAGAAAATAATTGAGAGAATTTTAAAGGGGTAGGTAAAATAAGGAATACTAGGATGAGGGGAAAAGATAAGGTAACAGGAATAGGGTAAAAAGAGAGGCTAAGAAGGGAAATAATACATAAAAATAAGATGAAGGAAAATCACAAATAGTAATTAGAACTTTATCAAATCTATAAGAATATGAGTCAACCCCTTATTGATAAATGCCCAAAATATATGAGCATACAGTTCTTCCATGAAGAAATCAAAATACTTTCTAGTCATATAAAAACATTCTAAATTATTATTAATTAGAAAATTGTCCATTAAAACAGCCCAAAGATATCATTTTGCATCTACCAGAATGATTAATCATTAGAATATTAGAGAGGAGGTGGAAAAATTAGGACATGAATTCATTGTGAAATTGTAAAATGATCTAACCATTTTGGAGAGCAATTTATAATTATATCCAAAGAATGATTAAATTGTCTATACCCTTTGACTCAGAAATACCACTCCTTGGTCTATTTCCAAAGATGATTAGGGAAAAGGAAAAGAATCTACTTATATGTTTTTAAATGTTTATAGTAGCTCTCTTTGAGATGGCAAAGAACTGGAAATTGGAGGGATGTCTATCAATTGGGGAATGGCTGAACAAATTGTGATATATGGTTGTAATAAAATATTACTTGCTATAAGAAGTGATTGCTATAAGAAATGATGAAGTAAGCGATTCACTTACCTTACCTTATAGAATTTGTTTGCATTTATATGTAACATTCCAAAGAAGTAGCCATAAATACTTTCAGATCTTTGATCCTCATCTAAAAAATTAACTCAAAACCATTCTTTTAAGCACCAACCAGGCAATTTAAATGTATAACTCTTTGGAAAGACTCATTCATTTTAGAGGGAGTTTCTAAACCATCACCACAAATCAGATTTGGAGGTCCATGGCACCCTTATCCCTTTATAGCTTCTGCTATAAAGAACATAATTTAACAATTATTTTTATAATAAATCTCTCTTGGACACTTAATTCTTGGATGTGGACTTTTTCCTTTCCCCTTTCTCCTTTCTCTAGTGCGAACATTTGGTAATTGTTCTTTACATTTCTTCTGAGCTCTATGTTGTCTTCCTCAAAGTTTATGCCATCTAGCCAACCAGATTAGAAAGGTATCCTGTCTGATGCAGCAAGTTTTCACCAGTCAGTTCCAACCAAGGGATCCCAAGATCTCCAAATTCTCAAGCTCACAAGGTTATCACCAAGACAGGACATGTCCATCTCAGGGTCACTGTTCTATAGGGAAAGGATATACAAAATAGAAAAATGGCAATTAGAGCAGAGTGTGTCTATTAATCAGAGAGGGATTTCTACTCTAGTTGCTATAGTTTGACTTCTGGGGGCAGAACCAAGATGGCGGAGATGACATATGTTTCTCTCTGATCTTCTCTACAACCCTCACACTAATTACGAAATTCAGCCTCTGAATTAGCTCTGGAGTGACAGAACCCACAAATATTGGAAGTGCAACAAATTATCAGCAGAAGATAATTTTGGCAATCACCAGAAAAGGTTTGTTTCAATCAGAAGTGGGAGGAAGGCAATGAAACACAAGGTACTGAGTACAAACTCCAGCACAGACAGAGCAGCACCTCAGGGTGGTGCAGATTCTAAGGAGTGGTGCAGACTCCACATGGCAGAAAATCTCCTGGGAGGGTGAGGGAGGGGAGGGAGAGTAATCTACAGGAATCTACAGCAGTGTTGGCCACTCTATCCTGGTTGCAAGCCAGTAGATCAGCAGAGAAGCTATAAAACATCCAACACAAACACAAAAGATCAATAGTGAATCCCAAAATGCCAGAATTACATAGGATCTGGTCATACCCACCTAGTACCCCAAGGGCTGCTTGGAAAATCTCCCCTGCCCTAAAGACAGACCTTTTAAAAAGTCTTTTTTTTTTTTTAAATGATGAGTAAAAAATGAGTAAAAAAAATTAAAGAGAACTCTGACAATAGACAGCTTTTTATGGCGAAAGAGAAGAATAGATTTCAAACCCTGAGGAGATTAAAGGCAGATTTTCTCCAGATGAAGCCCCAAGAGGCAATATAACCTGGTCCCCATTACACAAGGCTCTCCTAGAAGAAATTAAAAAGGATCTTAAAAGAGAACTAGAAAAAAATTGGAGAAAGGAAATGAAAAATTTGCAATAGGGTTTGGAAAAGGCATATAACTCATTGAAAGGTAGTTTTGATAAAATGGAAAAAGAAAGCAACTCCCAGAAAAACAAAATTTGTGAAACAGAAAAAGAAAATCACTCCTTAAAAAACGGAATTTGTGAAATGGAAAAAAAAATTCCATAGAACAAAACAACTCATTTAAAAATTCAATTGGACAAATACAAAAAGTAAGTGAAGAAAATAATTCATTAAAATTCTTAATTGAACAAATGGAAATGAATGACTCAATGAGACAACAAAAATCAGTTAAGCAAACCTCCCTCTCCCTGAAAAAATGAAAAGATAGAAAAAAACGTAAAATACCTAATTGGGAAAACAATCAACCTGGAAAATAGATCTAGGAGAGATAATTTAAGGATTATTGGACTCCCTCAAATATATGATGAAAAAAAAGAGCCTAGACACTATCTTTCAGGAAATCATCAAAGAGAACTGCCCGGATAATCAAAGAATCAGAAGGTAAAATGACCATTGAAAGAATTCACCAAATGCTTCCTGAAAGAGAAACCCCAAAATTAAAACCCCGAGGAATATCATGGCTAAATTTGAGAACTATTGGATCAAATATTACAAGCAACCAGAAAGAAAAAATTCAAATACTGAGGAGCCACAATAAGGATTACTCAGGACCTACTAGCTTCCACTTTATTTTTTATTTTTTTTTAATTATAGCTTTTTATTGACAAAACATCTACATGGGTAATTTTTCAACATTGACCCTTGCAAAAAATTCTGTTCCAACTTTTCCCCTCCTTCCCTCCACCCCCTCCCCTAGAGGGCAGGTAGTCCCATACATGTTAAATATGTTAAAGTATAAAGTAAAGTATAAGTTAAGTATATATATATATGTGTGTGTGTGTGTGTGTGTGTGTATACATGTGTATAAGTATGTATATATACATATACACATATTTATACAGTTGTCTTGCTACACAAGAAAAATCAGATTTCAGCTTCCACTTTAAAGGACTGAAGGGCTTGGAATTTGATAATCCGAAAGGCAAAGGAACTTGGAATGCAGCCAAGAATAAATTACCCTGCTAAATTAGCATTTTCTTTCAGGGAAGAAGATGGACATTCAATGAAACTGGTGAATTCCATTCATTTTTGATGAAAAGACCAGAGCTAAACAAAAAATTTGACCTCCAAATATAGAACTCAAGAGAAGCATAAAAAGGTCAAACAAACAAACAAACAAAATCTCTTGAGAACTGTATTTCTGTTATGGGTATACATTGAAAGTACATGTATTTTACTGTTATTAAAAAAAACTCGAGATGGAAAGGGGATTGCAACAGAAAAAAAGGGGAAAGTGGAGGTAAAATGAGGGCAATTATATCTCAGGAAGAGGCAAAGAAAACATATTATAATTGAGGGAAAGAAGGGAGGGTGTTAACTATTGTGTAAATATTACTCTCATCAGATTTGGCCCAAAGAAAGGATATTAGATATATTTGGTTTCACTGAGAAACATCTCTCATCTTATAGAAAAGTGGGAAGGGAAAGGGGAAAAGGGGGGGGTATGCTAAATAGAAGGGAAAAGAGAAACAGTAGGGGAAAGGTATAAGAAAGGGGAAGGGTCTCTAAAGGAGGAGGACTGCTTGAGGCAAGTAGTGCTCATAAGTAAAATACTGGGGGGAAGGGAAAGGGGAAAAGGAAAGAGAAAAGTATGATTTGGGGTTAATAAGATGGCAGGAAATACAAAATTAGTAGTTTAAACTGTGAACTCTCCCATAAAATGTAAGTGGGGATGAAGTGAACTCTCCCATAAAATGTAAGTGAATAGCAGACTGGCTTAAAAGCCAGAATCCTACAATATGTTGTTTACAAGAAACACATTTAAAGCAGAGAGATACATACAGAATAAAGGTAAAAGACTGAAGCAGAATCTATTATGCTTCAGGTGAAATAAAAAAAAGCAGGGATAGCCATCCTGATCTCAGATCAAACAAAAGCAAAAGTTGATCTAATTAAAAGAGATAAGGAAGGAAACTATATCTTGCTAAAAGATACCATAGATAATGAAGCAATATCAATATTAAACATATATGCATGAAGTGGTGTGGCATCTAAATTCCTAAAGGAGAAGTTGAGAGTTGCAAGAAGAAATAGACAGCAAAACTGTAATAGTGGGAGATCTCAACCTTATTCTCTCAGAACTAGATAAATCAAACTACAAAATAAGAAAAATAAACAGAATACTAGAAAAACTAGATATAATAGATCTTTGGAGAAAATTGGAGACAAAAAGTAGTACACTTTCTTCTTGGCAGTTCATGGAATCTATACAAAAATTGACTATATATTAGGACATAAAGACCTCAAAATCAAATGCAGAAAGGCAGAAATAGTAAATGCATCTTTTTCAGATCACAATGCAATAAAAATTACATTCAATAAAGAGCCAGGAGAAAATAGTTGTTATAGTTTACATACAGGAAAAGAAAACTGAGTCAGGGTCACACTTTTTAAAAAGATCTATTGCATTACTGGTTCTTCCTGATTAGTACCTGATAAGAGGATTGTATTTTTATACCTAAAAACACCTATGTCTCATGCTGAATCAGATAGATGGCCAGCTGGAAGCAGCCAAGGGCTTCATTATTACTAAAGCACTCAAACACTGAGTCTGTCAGTGAGAAGTAGCCAGGGCTTTCGTACATGCCCTGTTATGTATAGCAGAGTCATACAATTTCTTCAAAGCATAAATTCATGTATATGTATATATTTGAGTTGAACACAAAAAGTCTGTTTTACTATGTAATCACCTAACAAGAAATGCTATCCTTTCCTTTTAAAAGTATCATATACTCTGTTTTATGACCAGAGTCTCTGACAGTCTCTCTACAGAAATACCCTTTAAATTATCATTTCTCTTGTCTGGAGGAATGCCGGCCAAAATATATGCCCAAAGACAGTTAAATTAGTAGTTGAAAAATACCCACATTAAAAAAAAAAATATCCATAAGTGAACAAGGTCTCTTATGTAATGGACAGGCTAAAAACTACAAGTTTATGGTGTGCACAATGCTTATCTCAGGTATTTATTCTATTGTTACCATGCCTATAATCATCAAGTATTAATTTAGGCCAATGGAGGAATTATCCAAATGGTCCATAGATGGCTGTAGTGGGAATTTATGCTTTCTGACAAGCTTCTCAAATACAAACCCTTTCCCTTTCTTATTTACTTTTTTAATGCTTCTCCAGAGCTTTATATTTGAAAGTCAGATTTTTCATTCAGCTCTGATTTTCTCTTTCCTTTATTTCATTAAATATATATCCCCCCCCCCCCCGAGGGATTGGTGCTGGATAGGTGATTCTAGATTGTAATCTCCTTTTCTCTCTGGAATATCATCTTCCAAGCTCTCTCACCCTTTAATGTAGAAGCTGTTGGATCCTGAAAGATTTAACGAAGGGTTTGTTTCTATAAATTCAGAGTAGCATTTAGTATTAGGATCAGATAAAATAAAATGTAACTGGCTCTACCTTGCTCAAGGTTAGGAGGTAGTTAAGTAAGGTAAAGGTTAAGCTTTGTTTGGAGTGTTCATGTGCAATAAGTTCATAAATATTAATTTCTTCTCCTCTGGAAGAGCAAAGGCTTATTTTAGTGGTCATACAATGTATATGGTGGGAGGGAGAACATATCTAGGTGGTAAATATGTGATAGGCATACTGAAATATGTACACCCTATCATACTCATCAATGGGGAAACAGGAGAGGGACTTTGTGGTTGACAAGAGGGATATAATACTTGCTCTTGCTTTTATAAGTTTATCTATTCTATAGGATACCTGCTACTGCAGTTGCATAAGACAGACTTTTAATCTCAACTCTTCTGAGTCCTAGAGGTTTATTTTTTCACAATCTTGACTGCGGCCCCATGACATTTTAATCATTTCTTTCTGGATGCTTGCAATATTTTCTTCTTGACTTGGAAGCTTTGGGTTTGGCTATAATATTCTTAGGAGTTTTCATTTTGGAATCTCAGGAGGTAATTGGTGGATTCTTTCAATTTCTATTTTACCCTCTGGTTTTGATATCAGAGCAATTTTTCTTAACAATTTCTTAGAAGATGATGTCTAGGTTCTATTTTTTATCATGTCTTTCATGTAGTCAAATAATTTTAAAAGGATCTCTTCTGGATCTATTTTCCAGGTCAGTTGTTTTCCCTATGAGATATTTCACATTCTTTCCTTTTTTTCCATTCTTTTGATTTTGTTTTAATGTTTCTTGATTTATTATGTTCAATTCTAATTTTTAAAAAAATTTCTGGTTATACACATTTTTAAAAAATAACATTTCCTTATGAATTATGTTAGGAGAGAAAAATTCAGAACAAAAGGAAAAAAACACGAGAAAAAAAGAAAACATAGCATGTGGTGATTTGCATTCAGTCTTCATAGTTCTCTCTGGATGCAGATGACATTTTCCATCCAAAGTTTTTTGGGATTGCCTTGGATCACTGAAGAACCATGTCTTTCATAGTTGAAAATTACACAATCTTGCTGTTACTGTGTACAATGTATTACTGGTTCTGCTGGTTGTACTCAGCATCAGTTTGTATAAATCAGCTTGTTCATATTTTTTGGTAGAATAATATCAATTCTAATTTTTAAGGAATTAATTTTCTTCAGTGAGTTTGTATATCTCCTTTTTCATTTGGCCAATTCTATTTTTAAAGTAGTTTTTTTTCCCCCTTCAGTGAACTTTTGTGCCTCTTTCCAGTTGGTCTAAAAGTCTGGATTTTGTTTGTTTGTTTGTTTGTTTTTGCTGAGGCAATTGGGGTTAAGTGATTTGCCCAGGGTCACAGGACTAAGAGGTATTAAGTGTCTGAGACAAGATTTGAACTTAGGTCCTCCTGACTTCAGGGCTAGTACTCTATCCACTGCGCCACCTAGCTGCCCCTACTCTCTTCTTTTAAGAAAAAAATCAAGATATTGGTTCTTCTTATTACTTCTATCATTCTTCATCTTTCACAGTTCATTCCCCCTAGCCACCCCTCAAAAATATTCAAATAGACATTTGATTTCATTAATTTGGGAGTTTCCTCCAATCACACAAACCACTTGTTATTCATTCATGCCTATCATGTGCAAATTTAAGCTGTTTTCCTGTATGTTGAAGAAAAATCCTTTCTTAATTTCTTCCAAAACTGCAAGGTACCACTGAACACCCTAACAGTATGGCACCTCTCACTCTTGTACCTCCTCTTCCTAGCATACAATTCCTTGATGATGTCCTTTAATCCTATCCTTTGGAATTCCTCATTAGTTATATATTGTGGCCTTCACTTCATCATTACCATCTGTGGAATATACCTTTTTAGTTCTTCCTAGACAGTAATGTTTCATGTCTCACTACCATAAAACACTAGTAAGTTGTTAATATTGAAAAGTTAGGTCTTTGGTTTCATGTGAAGTTGGAATCAGTAAAAGAGCTTTGCTCTTTCCCCCATAAAAAATGCAGCTTGCTCTCCCTCTTGTACCTGCTTCCAACTCATCTGTACAGCCTGAATTATGGAACAAGCCCTATAAGGAAGCTAGTCCTTTCAATACACACTGAAATCTGGGTAATAGGCTTCAACAAATAAACAAATTTTGTTTAAAGTGAAAATAGGATCTTTCAATCTGCATTCAGTCTCCATAGTTCTTTTTTTGGAGGTAAATGGCATTTTCCATACAATTCTTTTGGAATTGTCTTGGAATACTGTACTGCTGAGAAGAGCTAAGTCTATCATAGTTGATCATCACACAACAATGCTGTCATCATGTATAATGTTCTGGTTCTCCTAACTTCACTTGGCATTAGTTCATCTAATTCTTTCAAGCTTTCTTATAGAACTATAGTATTCTATCACATTCATATATCATAACTTGTTCAGCTATTCTCCAATTGATGGGCATTCCCTCAATTTCCAATTCTATACTACCACAAAAAGAGTGTCTATAAACATTTTTGTACAAATATTTTTGTTCTTCTCCCTGTTTTAGACCTTGGAGTAGTATTGCTGCATCAAAGGATATTCAGTTTTATAGCCCTCTGGGCATAATTCCAAATTGCTCTTCAGAAAATTTAGATCACTTCACAACTCTGCCAACAATGCATTAGTAAGGCACCATACTTAAGCTAAAGATTTTGTTTTCTTTCCTTCACACTTCAATGATTAACACAGTGTCAACAAAGTAGATACTTTACACCTTTGAATGTATTTTTTAAAAACTAATCAGCTAATAATTTTAGTTCCTATTGACGGGAGTGAATCCTGAAACTAAATTCGGAGTCTCAGACTCTGAAAGGTTTGGGGGGAAAAGCATACTTTCCCAGACAAACCCTTCCCCAGTTAAGCAGCATCATTCAATCATTCAAATCACCCTCCATTGACCCAGATCCCCTTCAGGAAATTCTAGACTCTTTAAAAAAAAAAAAAAAAAAAAAAAAAAAAAGCCTTCAAAAGGATTTCATTCAATTGGAGATCTTGGTCTGATAATCAACTCAAACTACCCCCCAGCCCCAGGCCAAAACTTACCCATAAAACAGGGGTCTCTTAACACACTCTTTGCAAAATTCCTTATTAGGAATTTGTCCACTAAGAAAGCTTCTTAGTGAACAATAAAAGTTCCTTTTTGCCACAAATTTTGTGTTTATGAATTATTTTGCATTTGGACCTGCGTTTCTGAGCAGAAGGGATCTCTTCCCCTTATTCCCACATCTCATCACTATTACTCTAAATTCTTATTGTTATCAAATGAAGAATTAACTACCATGCCTCATTAACTAAACCAATTTGTAAGCTATTGAGCCAAGAGAAAGGAGAACTATTCCTTCTAGTTCTATTCTAGTTTGGAACTTTTTCAAAGGTAGAATAATTTTCTGTCTTCTATCCATTAATTAAAATGGACAGAGTGTAATACAGTGGAACTAACATTAAATTTGAAATCAGTTTGAATTTCAGCTCTCTTATCACTAGGATTGATGAGAATAAAACTCTGTATGACCTGAGTGAGCCCTGAAAAATTATGTAAAATCACCAAAAAAAAAAATGTCTCCTTTAAAAATCTACCCAAATGGTCTTGAAGAAAAATAAGCTTTCTTGGAGGAAGTCACAACTCCAGGCAACATTTCACAGTCACTTGAGATTTCCCTTAGACTTATGCATAAAATGGGTCTTCAGAAAATAACTCTTTGCAGATCACTTCTTTCTTGAGAATGACATGCCTGCCAAGAGAATCCCTCTTGGTGTTTCTTTAACAATAAAGCTTTTTTTTTTTTTTTTTTTAAACCATAGCCTTTGCGTTTAGCAAATTCCTTCCCTTCAAACCCTGGCCTTGGCCTTGGAGAATGGAACCCCACCCATTCCTGCCTAACCTCTCCATCTCATCCCTCATCAGGATAACCTTGAGCTAGTTTATCTCCCTCCTCTGAGCTTCAGGTTTCTTAAACTATGAAATGAGGAGAGACAAAATGATGTTTCTTCCTTCCTCTGTTTCTCAGCCACTTTAAGAAGTTAGTAGGAGGAAAGGGAGACAGAACTGAGTGGGATAAAAGATGATTAGGGAACCAATTTTTCTCATCTTTCCTGTCCCTTTGAATCTCCAGGAATCCTGGCAGAAATTCTAGTCTTTTTTCTGAACATCTCAGTTGAAGCTGGGAAGGTATTTGTAGTGAACTACCACAGAGGAAAGCCCCACTGGTGAGCAGAGAGAAGGAATGTATTTAGATAAAAGAACAAACAAACAGGCCTGGAAAGGGAGAAGCCAAAACAAACCCAAAGTAAAAAGGCCCATGGTCACCACCTCAGCTGGGTCTCAGCCAGGAAGAGAGGAAGAACAAGCCAAAGATATTGCTGCACATACGTGCAGGCAGACACATTGTTTACAGGACTAGAGATCTAGAATCCAAAGTGACTACTGCAAAGAATCTACACCCTTCATTTAACAAAGCAGGAAACTAAGTCCCAGGGTCACACACCTTAATCAGTCAACAGAATTCATTCATTAAGTACTTACTATTTGTCAAGCATGGGGAATACAAAGAGAAGCAGATAGTCTTTTTCCTCAAGATGCCAACTTTCTAATGAGAAAACAAGGAAAGGTAACAGAAAGTAGCTGGGAAGCATTGGAGATATTATGCAGAAGCATGGTATAGAAAGTACTATGGAGATAGGTCAGCAGTGCATCTTTGAGAAGAATGTAGACATCTTTGGCCTTGTAAGAACTAGGATTCACTCCATCTTCTTCAAATTCATTTAAAAAAAATTATTGTTATTATACCCTTCCTGTCCCTTCTACTTTTATTACCTTGGGCCTAAGTAACTGAAAGAATTTAACTTGTGGAGTCTGGATCTGAGAATACCTTGTATTTATGACAGATATATTCCTTTTTCAAGATGTGAAACTCAGGTGCTGGCAGCAATCCCTGATCCAGAGTAGGGATGACAATTAGTGACTAATTATCTGAAAGAGGCAGTGGAGTGCTTTTTGTGTCAAAATGATCTGAATTCAAAATCAGACTGCTATTTCAGTTCATTTATCTCTCTGGGCCAATTTTCTCAACTATAATTTGAGGGGATTGGACTTGACCTCTAAATTTCCTTCCACTCTAAATTCTGTCACCAAGTATAATAGAAAAATGTTGACAAAAAGTCTCAGTTATTACTGTCTTGTTTTCAGGCCCTTGGACTGAAAGCAACTATTTTAAAACATTAAAGCAGAATTTTATATCCTTCCGAGCCACTTATTTGATTAGTGAGACTGAACCACAAAATTTCAGAGTTGGAAGGAAACTCAGATGCCATATAGTTGAAATGTACCCAGATAAGAATGACCTCAAGAACGAAGGTGCTTAACCTGAAGCTCAAAGATCCCCAAAGGGTCTATTGATAGTGAGATTTCAAGATATCCATGAACTTGTATAAGGAAAGAAAATATACATATTTATTTTCACTAAACTTTGGTTTCCTTTATAATCTTGTGTTTTTTATTTTATATTTTTAAAAATATTATCATGTAAAAGGATCCATAGGCTTCATCAGATAGTTATCTGGTCCATGCCACAAGAAAAGTTAGGAATCCCTATGCTAGGATATATTCAACAAATGGTCATTCAGTCTTGGAAGATCTCCAGTGAAGGAGTCTATAATCTCCTACAATAATAACATTGCTTCTTATGGCCTTGCCATTGAATTCTTTACCTCCTCATTCCTGAGAGGGAAGTTGTCCAAGCTCTGTCCTAGGTAGGCCCTGGTATCCTGGTAGATGAATAATAGCCTGGAGTTGAATATAGAAGGTTAAGGTGATAGTTAGCAACCTTCTCCTTTAGAGTCAGGGCAGCTATGCTATAGGTTGAACTTCACTCCCCCCACAGGGGAAGAGTATTTAGAGAACCATATGGTCACTGTTCTAAACAATGGAGGTGAAAAAGGTAGGAAGGCAGTTGGCAAGATAACTATGTTAGTTAGGTCCAAAATCCTACTAGGACAGCTGGATGGGGATCCCACTGGTCTACAAGGCCCAGCAGAAATGGATCCAACTGGATCAAAAGTAATCTTTCTAGGTCCCCTAGGTCCTATAATCTGAGGATGCTGGCGGAAGTTTCAGAGTCCTGGAAGTCACTTTTCTCTCAATAGATCCCTAAACATTTCTGCCATCAGAACACCTCTCTAGGCCTTTAGTCCTTCTTTCCCTTTCAGAGTCCCAAGCTAATTATGCCTTTTTTTTTTTTGAGGGGGGGGTAAGAGTTTATTAATTACAAGGGAAACAACAAAAAAATCTACAAAAGCAAACAAAAAAACTATAAGCCCCTAACCATCTGGTCTTAGCCTCATTCCAAAACCTAGCATAATAAAACATCCCATGGCTTGTGGCCCTCCTTCAGGTAATATTTAAATAAGAGAGTGTAGAGGGCCAGAACTCTGGAGAAGTATACTTGAAAGAAGCTTACAAGGTGTTTACTCAGTGTGATTGATGAGACAATGGTTCTCTAGTTCACATATATCTAGTATATGATATAATCACTCTAGTTTGATATAATGATATAATCACTCTAGTTGGCATATACTCAGTATGCTGTAATGATGTAATTGTAATAGAGTAAAGGGCTTAGTGAACTGGGGACATAGTCAGCCTGGGACAGACTGTGAAGGAGACAGATTGTGGCAGTCACAGACTGTGAAGGAGACAATAAAGACTTTAGACTCTATTCCTAACCGTCCTCGTGATGACTATCCTGCTGAGACTAAGGCCTGTCCGGACCTCCAGAAAGCTAGCCCCCTGACATTACATTTTGGCACCCAACGTGGGGCCCACGACCCTGAGATTAAGAGTCTCATGCTCTACCGACTGAACTAGCCTCAGAAAGGGCTTCACAGGCAGGAAATGAAACACTCAAAATGTAGTGTGCTTCTTTCAGGGGAATTTCAGGGAATTTAAAAAAAAAAACATAGTGGTAGCAATCATGATCTTAGACAAGGCAACAATAAAGTTATACTTAAAGACACAATAGTTAATAGCATTACTTAATTATACACAATAAAAGGCATGACATATAAGTACTTGAAAGAAAAGTTCCTACTAGGAACTTTTGGAGTCAAATTACCTGAATTTAAAATCAGACTATTTCAGCTCATTTATCTCTGTGGGCCATTTTTTTCAACTATAATTTGAAAGGATTGGACTTGACCTCTAAATTTCCTTCCACTCTAAATTCTGTCACCAAGTATAATGGAAAAATGTTGCCAAAAAGTCAACCTTTTTAATCTTATGTATTTTATATCTTTAAAAATATTATCATGTAAAACGATCCATAGGCTTCATCAGACAGCTATCTGGTCCATGCCACAAGAAAAGTTAGGAATCCCTATGCTGGAATGTGACTTTTAAAAAAATTGTCTAGGTATGAAATTAGGGCATAAAACTGCACAAATACATAAAAATTGAAATATTGTTACTGATCATCATTTACTAAATATTTGCTGGCTACAATAAAATAAAAATTATAAACAATAAAAAGCCTTTGAGGAGAGTTTAAAACTGTAAGGAGACTTATTAATTGAATTCTAAAGAATTAGTCATCAAAGAACAAATCACATCAACAAAATTCTACCCCAAAATTACAACTTTGAGACAAAACTTTTGGGATGTAGCCAAAATAATATTTGTAGGGAGATGGATGTCACTGAACATTTTTCATGAACAAGAGAGAGATCAATGAATTAAACAACTAAAAAAAATTATCTACTAAAGGCATGCAAAAAAATAGAAATGTTGAAAATCAAAGAACTAAACTGAAAATCAAAAAAAAATGAATTGATAAAACTAGGGTCTGGCTTTAAGGGGGAAAAACCTAATAGACAAAATATTAGCTAATATGCCCAAGAGAGAAAAGCCAAATTGTCAGTATCCCAAATAAAGCAATTAGAAACCCCTCAATTGGGGTAAAAATTGCAAAAATTATAGGTATATGGATGTATAAACAGACATGATGACAGTTACTGAAAAAAAAAACAACCTGGGAAAACTTGGATTGACCAAGTGAGCAAAATCAGAACAATTTTTATCTCATAATATTAGAAACAATCCTTGCTTTTTTGGATGTGCTTGTATATGAGATTGGTCATGATTTTCTAGTTCACAATCATTTTAAAACATGAATGGCAAGCAATGAGAAATACTAGTACATTAATACCCCGAGAAATATAAAAGCCTCCAGCATGTTAGATAAATCTTTATCATCTGCACTCCTGCTATACCTTTAGGAGTAGTAGGCCTTTTCATCTGTACCATATATGAGCCCTCCTATGTGGGTCCCTCATAGGTCTTGAGATGTGAATGAATTCCTTGAGAATGACTTCCTGTCACTTTTCTATTTCATGTCCCTAATACTTAGCATAGAGGCCTGTATACCATAAGAGCTTATTCAAATGTTTTTTCATTCATTTATCATCTATAGAGGATTTATGAAGCAGAATGAGAAAGCAGTGGGGGAAAAAACATGGATCCATCAATCAGAAAGAAGGCTTCACAGATAGGAAATGAAATATCCCCTTCCCTTCCAGTGGCCAGGAATCCTATGGGAGAAAAACTGTGTGGGGTGACAGACACTAAAACAATGATAGAGAAAGGTCAGAAAGAACATTCTGGTTTCTGAAAAAAAAATTTACTTAGACCCAAACAAGAAAAACAACACAAATTTTTCCATCACAGTCTTTTTTTTTTTTTTTTTTTTAAATTTCAGGACCCTGAACCAATGGTCTTCTCTAGGATAAGGGCAGAAAACTGGAAAACCTACAACTGGATTTCTCTTTAAGAGCCTGAAAGATGGGTAGGGAAGCAAGATTCCCAAGAGCCCAGAGTATGAACAGTGAAAAGGAGAACCATGGTCCAGCATAATGTAGAGAGGAAAATATGGCTATCCAGCTGAGAAAGCAGTAGAACTCCATTCCAACTACTTGGGTGTAACACGGAAGACTCGAATGTGGATGGCTGAGTTATTTCGGGTTCGGGTTAATGGCTCTCGATTGTTATTCTCAGGCTCCAGCTCATCTACCAGTTCCACAGTGGAAGTGTTGGCAGCTACTTGCAAGGCCCCAAAGCTTCCAGCTTGCAATTGCAGGGCAATGTTGATGGCTCGATTAATGGCCAGGCCCAGGCCATGAATGTAAATCTCAGGACACCCACCCTGTCCCCTACCCCCTCCACCACCCTCCAGAAGCTTCTGACATCGAGCCAGCTGGGCCTTGAAGTCAGTCTTCATATTAACATAGATGTCATTTGGTCTTCGGGGAAGACGATGGGGAAGCCGTTTTCGAAGAGTGTACTCCACTGGGTCCAGTTCCGCCTCACCGGCTCCCCATAACTCTCCATTCTCAGCCATAGCTCCTATGTCCTGTGGATACATGGAAAGAAAGGGGTCGGCTAAACTGGATCCCATTCAACCCAGGATGAGAACTTGAGGAGGGACACACATCTGGACTTTTCCCGCTTCATTCTTCTAAACAACCTAAGAATGCTACTTCTATCTAGAACACACCTCAGAGTTCATGTAGATGAGCTGTTCCTAACCGTTGTCTGTAGGGATCTCTTTGGCAATCTGGCAAAGCTTATGGATCCTTCTTAGAGTAACACTTTTAAGTGTGTAACATAAAATACATAGGATTACAGAATAAACCAATTAGGTTAATAGGCCATTATGAAAATGTTTTTTAAAAGTTCATGAATCTTAGATTAAGAATCCCTGATCTAGGCCCATTAGCTCATTTTACAGATAAGGCAACTGATGCTGGTTAGAATCTTGCCAAAGCTCACACAGGTATTTCGTAGGAGAGTTTATCAGTCTCTCTGACCCTCGCCCCAGTTTTCATTAGGAGACGGAATGGCGGACACTCAAAAGCAAGTAGCATTTAATAGTTACAAAGGACTTGGCAAGATTTTCATCTAGCCTTATACAGAGAGTGAGGACATAAAAGCGTTAACAGCCAAGAGTCCTGAGCCCCTCCCCCCACCCTTGTTAAAAGAGGGTGAGAAAAGACCCCAGGGATCCTGGGCTCAAAGCGCGCGCTGAGCGTCTCCTACATCCTGACTGACTGACGGATGGATAAGTGATAGAGACGTGCAATTATACTCATATATCTTTATACCGCATTCACTTACATGTGCCCACCCAAACTCAGGCACAGCCCCTCCTACGCACGCTGCGTCCATCACGCACCGCCCGCGGCACCACACAGTACCACGCGCACGCACGACACACCCCCTCACCGCACCAATAACGATTATGCAACCGTACACCGCGCATATGCACTCTCCTCCACCACAACACACATCACACACACCCCCGCCCCTTGTCCGCTCCCCCCTGGCACCCACCGGCTCGGGAAGGGGGCGCCTTCCTCCCGGAGCGCTGGGGCCGGCTCGTTCCTCGGCCGGCAGAAGCCCCTCAGGCAGGACCCGCCAGGAGACAACGCAGCCACACTAGCGGTGAGAGTAGTGCAAGGCTCGCCGAGCTGGAGTAACGATGCGCATGTGCACGTTGCCTCCCTCTCTGCACCAATCGCCTTTCCTTTTCTTGACCTCTCCCCTTCGCTTTCCATCCCCCGCCCCTTCCTTTTGCTTCCTGCTCTCGTGGCTGGCTAACGCGTATTTTGGAGTCTCGCGATGTTTCCAAAAGGTCGATGGGATGGAAGAAAGTATCCCAGGGATGGAGGGGGACGGGGTTCTAAAGAAGAGGGTCGGGCCTTTGGAGGGACTTGAGTTTTCTGGGAGGGCCTGTGAGCGCTCGCGATGTCCTTACCCCCGTGGGGCTGCTAACTCGTGGCTGTGCGAGGGGAAGGGGAGGATTCTGGGTAGGCTTTTCAGGCCCGGGGTTGGACTCGATGGGGTGAGAACGGCGTCCGCCGGTGAACAGCCCCGGGCGTTCAGGCCTCGTGGAACCGCCTTGGCCGCTCTTCATCCCCCGGGGTCAGAAAGACCCGAGTTCAAATAGGAACGAATGGAAATGCCCTTGAGACGAGAGTTTTAGTTTCTCATCTAAAATTATCTGGAGGAAGAATTAGCAAACGACTCCAGCATCTCTGCCAAGGAAACCCAAATGAGGTCGTGAAAAGTCGGATAAGACAAATGAGTGAACAACAACAGAGTGCCTCATTCACATCTTATTCTCTGTAAATACAGAGTGGGGTAGAAGAGCGAAGAGAGGGCAGAGTACAAGAGGAGAGAAATAGACAGTTATCTTAACCGGGGATTTGACTAGGATGAAGTCATTGATGAAGAGAGGTGTATTAGAAATAAAATGACTATACTTTTTGACGCAGAGATTCCACTGCTAGATATACATCCCAAGGTGCTTTATAAAACAATATTTATAGCAGCTCTTTTTGTGGTAGCAAAGAACAGGAAACAGTAGATGCTCATCTGTGGAATGGCTAGACAAATTATGGTTTTATGAAATGCAAATTAAATATTACAGTGTTATAAGAAATGATAAGCACAATGAATAAAAAGAAGCATGAAAAGACACATGAACTGGAGCAAAATGAAATAAGTAGGGTTAGGAAAATAAGCCACAAATTGATTTACAATATAAATGGGGAAAAAAAAAAACATAAAATAATCTAAACTTAATGTTATGAAAGTATAAGTTTAGCCCTCAAAAAGGGAAGAGACCATCTCCTGCACCTTTCCCAAAGGGTGGGGCCCATAAGTGTAGAATTTTGTTTGTCACTTTTTTGTGATTTTTTTAAATCTTCCTTAAAAAAATTTTTTTAATTACATGGATTTATTAAAATCACTAGAGATCAGCCAAAAAATTTCTTTATTGTAAAAGAGAGCTCCCTCAGAAATATACAAAAAGAAATTAAGTCAATGTAAAAAACAAAAAAATGTCAAAAATGCATTTTAGAAAAAAACAATTGAGCAATAGATAGTTTATAAGAAACATTTGAAATAGAAAGATTCACACAAAATTAATATAAGACTAGGGCAAATTTTTTTTAAAAAGTGAGCAATCACAATCTCAAAAATAACAGCAAAAATTTGATGAAAAGAGAGAAAAAGAATTTTTATATTTAAATATGCTTGAAGATGCCAAAAACAATATAGTAAAATACTTAATATTTAAATTGCACCAAATATAGCTCCTAAATAAAAGGAAAAGTTAATAGATTCCGAGAAATAAATTCCAAAACTATAGTGTATACACATAGATACTACCACAACTTAACACTGACCATCACCATCACTACTACTGTTCCCAACTACAATAATAGCAGGGAATCTCAATGTACTCAAACTAAGACAATTCAAACCAAAAGATAAACAAGAAAGTTAAGGACCTGATTAGAACTTAAAAAAAAAAAAAAATAGAATAGTTCTCTGGTAATTGAGTGGAATTAGAAAGAAATATCTATCTTTCTCAGGTATCTACAGCACCTTTACCAAAATTAACTATGCATTATGGTATATCAACATCCATCCCCACAATATAGGAAAGCAGATATATTAAGCACATCTTTTATTGACCACAGTATAATAAAAATTATGTTGAATAAAGGGCCTTTGAAGAGATGATTGAAATTTGTTGAGGTTAAATAACACAAAGAATAAATCACAGAAACAATGGACATTTTAATCAAAGAAAAAAAAAAACATCAAAACTTTTGGGATCCAAACAAATTAGTTTTTAGGAGGAAAATTATATGTCCAAATACTTTTGTCAACAAAAAAGGTAGAGAGCAGGTTGATTAATTGGCATGCAAGTGAAAAAGAAAAACAACAGATTTGAAGAAGCCCCATTTAAACACTCAAAAATAAATCTTGAAAATGAGATGGATAAAATCAGAGATAAACTATTAAACAGATAAAACTAGAAGCTGATTTTCTTTTAGAAATTAAATAGGTTATTAGCTAGCCTGATTTTTTCTTAGAAAACTGAATTGCTGGTATTAAAAAATTAAAAAGAAGATGGTGGAAAGGAGACACATCTTACATCTTTATCTGAGCACTTCTGATGTCCATCAGATCAACACCAAATCAAGCTTCTAAACTGGTATAATAAAACCCATAAATATTTGTAGTGTAACAAATTTATAGCAGAACATATTTTGAAAAAACTTCACAAAAAAGTCTCTTTCAATGGGGAAGAGGGAAGGGAAGACAGTTGAGTACAGGCACAGTGTAGATAACAGTCTACATGCCATGGAATCTATGGAGAGGCTCTTAGCCAAAATACAACAGTGTTGGCTACTCTGTTCTGGCTACCAGCCTCTGGATTAGCAGATTAATTGAGACATCCAACACAAATACAAAAGGCAAATAGCTTCTGAACCCCAGAATAATGTGGGACTTGGCCATGCCCACTCAGCACTGGAAGTCAGCCTCACCTACCCAGGGTAGCTGCTGAAGTCCATATAAGAAGCTTGGGAAAATCTCCCCTTTGCCATAAGAGCAGACCTCAATCTTTTTTTTTTTTTTAAATGAGCAAAAAAGCAAAAAGAACTCTGACCATAGGTAGTTTTTATGGAGAAAGAAAAGAACAGACCTCAAACCCTAAGGATGCTAAAAGCAAATCATCTCCAGATGAAGCCCCACAGGGTGATAGTAGTTGGTTCCTATCTCACATGATTTTCTTAGACGAATTCAAAAAGGATCTTAAAAGAAAGAAGAAAAATGGGGAAAGGAAATGAGAACATTTCAGGAGAATTTTGAAAAAGAAACAGAAATTATCTGAAGAAAACTCCTTACAAAATAGATTTAGTGAAATGGAAAAAAGCATATAACTCTTTACAAAGTATATTTGACAAAATGGGGAAAAAAACAACTTGAAAAACAGAATTTGTGAAATGGAAAAAAAATCCATTGAACAAAACAACTCTTTTAAAAATTCATCTGGCCAAATACAAAAGGAGCTTTAAAAAAAAAGGTAACTGAAGAAAATAATTCAATAAAAATTAAAATTGAATGGAAATAAATGACTTAATGAAACATCAAGAATCAGTCAAATAAGACCAAAAAAATGAAAAAAAAAAAAAAGAAGAAAATCTAAAATACCTCTTTGGAAAAACAACTGACCTGGAAAATAGATCTAGGAGAGACAATTTAAGACTTATTGGACTTCCTGAAAACCATAATGAATAAAAGAGCCTAGACATCATCTTTCAGGAAATCATCAAGGAAAACTGATATCCTGATGTCCTAGAACCAGAAAGTAAAATAGCTATTGAAAGAATTCACCAATCTCCTCCTCAAAAATACCCCAAAATGAAAACTCCAAGGAATATCGTAGCTAAATTTCAGAATTATCAGATCAAGGAGAAAATGTTGCAAGCAGCCAAAAAGAAACAATTCAAATCGAGGAACCACAATCAACATTACCCAGAACCAAGCAGTTTCCACTTTAAAGGATCAAAGGGCCTGGAATCTGATATTCTTAAAGGCAAAGTAACTTGAATTTCAGCCAAGAATCCACTATCCAGCAAAAGGGAAGAAGATGGACAAGTAAATACCAAATTTGAAATTCTGAAAATAAAAGGGGAGATTAATAAAATTTAAAGTAAAAAAAAATTATTGAACTACTCAACTAAGAGCTGGTTTTATGAAAAAACCAACAAAAAATAAACCTTTAGTTAATTTGATTAGAAAAAGGAAAGAAGAAAATCAATATTGTTAGTATCAAAAATGAAAAGAGTTAACTTTCTACCAGTGAAGAGGAAATTAGAGCAATAATTAGGAGTTTTTTGCACAACTGTATGCCAATAAATATGATAATGCAAGTGAAAAGAAAAGAATATTTACAAAAATATAGATTGCCTAGCTTAACAGAGGAAACAGATTACTCTAATAGTCCCATTTTAGAAAAAGAAATTTAACAAGCTATTAATCAACTCCCTAAGAAAAGATCTCTAGGGCCAGATGGATTGACAAGTGAATTCCACCAACATTTAAAGAATTAATTCCAATATTATACAAACTATTTGGAAACAAAAAGAAGGAATCCTACCATCAGTTGGAGAATGGCTGAATAAGTTATGGCATATGAATGTTATAGAATATTATTGTTTTAACCAATCAGTAGAATGATTTCAGAGAGGTCTGGAGAGACTTCCATGAACTAAGTGAGTAAGTGAAGTAAGCAAAGCCAGGAGATCATTGTACACGGCAACAACAAGATTATATAAAGATCAGTTCTGATGGACGTGGCTCTTCTCAACAATGAGATGATTCAGACCAGTTCCAATGGTCTTGTGATGAAAAGAGCCATCTGCACTGAGACAGTGGACTGTAGGAACTGAGTGTGGATCACAATATAGTATTTTTACTTTTTTGTTGTTTGCTTGCACTTTGTTTTCTTTCTCATTTTTTCCCCTTTTTGATCTGATATTTCTTGTGCAGCATGATAATTGTGGAAATATGTATTGAATTACTGCATATGTTTAACATATATTGAATTATTTGCCATCTAGGAGAGGGAGTGAGAGGAAGGGATAGAAAAAATTGGAACACAAGGTTTTGCAAGGATGAATGTTGAAAATTATCCATGCATATGTTTTGAAAATAAAATGCTTTAATAAAAAAAGAGAAAAAAGACAAATTAAAAAAAAAGAAACCACAAGAGTAGGAAAAAATTATGAAAATTCTTAGAAATTATTTTGTCCAATTATATGTAAACCAAACTGACAATTTAAATAAAATGGTTGAATACCAAAAAAGAAAAAAAGTACAACCAGATTAACAGAACAAGAAATAAAGAATTTAAATAATTCAGTTTCTAAAAAGAAAATCTGATAAATCATAAATTATTTCCCAGTGGATTAAAAAAAAGGCCAAACTACCTATAAACTTGGAAATTTTACTCCCAATAAAAAAAAATTATTCAATAGATTTGAGATACATAACAAAATTGTACTAATTTGCAGGGGAAGAAAGCCAAGACTAAAAACAATGTGAATATTTGAACTGTGATTCAGAAGCAAAAAAATATAAGATTAATAAAGTAAAATATCGAATCAATACAAAGAGGAATGTAATTCTGATTTGTAAGAATTACTTTGGATTAATCAGAGTCAATAATTGGAAAAAATTTTAAAGATTAAATTGGCACAATGTAGATTCTAAGTTTAAAATACAATGAGAAATGACAGAGATGCTCTGGAAACTGGGCTTTTTAAAGGGAAACTAAGCACATGATAAAAATTAATCTAGAACCCAAATGATTCTAATTCCTGTTTTCCCAACAATAGAAAGGTAGAATTTTTCACTTAAAACAGAGACCAATACAAGATCTTCATTTTTTGTCAGCTATAAGAATTTCCACAAAGATCCAAGTAAAAAGCAGGATGAAAAGAGAGTCTAAATTGCAGAAATTGCAATGACTTTTTTAAGGTGAGAAGAGAAAAGAAAGATAAGGAGAAAATAGCCATAATTGTTGAGCTTTGAACTGCATTTAGAGGAATGTTATAATATGGAATATCTTGTGCACAAGGTATCCCCATCACTTATAATAAAAGCTCACATTGAATTCAAGGAATTCATGAAAAGTCCTGCAGCCAAAAGGGCAATGAAAAAAATCTGGAAAAGTCTGGGAAGAAATAGACAAGTAAAAAGGAAATTTGTCTCAGCAAACCTATCAGGAAATGTCTGGAACAGGAGACTGCATCTTAACAGACATTTCCTCCCCAGGGAATTGAAGTTATACCTGAAATTTCTAATGCTTTCCAAGCATTAGATTTGATTACACAGATAGTTGGTATTGTGAAATTGAAAAAGCAGCAGAAATCACAGTAGAACCTTTTTAATTGAACAATTTCAAATCTGGATTTGTATTTGGTTTGATAAAATGATTAGGGACAATTAACACAAATAACTGCTCTGGATAATTATTGATCAACGGTGGTGTCTCACTTTTGTAGATTGAAACAAAAGGTGAAAACTTCTATATTGAATTCTGAATGCAATCAGCATAGAACCAATAAAATTAAAAGATGCATGGGTAGTTGATAGAAATTCTGAAGATTCTTCCAAATCCCATTCTTGTTGATGAATCTCAAGATCTAGAACAAGCTTGCATCTACTTTTCAGGGTTTGGTGATATACCAGAGAACTCCAGGTAATTCTTTTATGCCATTATGACTTGAACTTCTGTGATTGTATTTCCTGCCAACATTATCAATCAAGAATCATTTTAGTTAACCAGATTAATGTCATTTTTAGATAGATGAAGTATCACCTGAATTGGTACAATAAGATTTGATAAAAGAAAAATCCCCCTGCAAAATCTGCAATACATTCTCTCTTACAAGTACATAGAGTACAGGGGGAAATGGGCTTAAACTTAGCACATATAGTAAAAGGATAATTCAGAAATCCTGGTTTCCGGCATTTATTTTTCCTCTCATTTTGGGAGGGGGGGGTTCTCAAGAAATTTTCTTTAAGCATGTTATAGTGCTTTTCTGGACTCTTTGTAGAGTCGTGAATTTATGTGCAATCTAGCTTTTGCTCCCCAAAACAGACACTGCTAATAGGGATGAGGTCCTGAATGGTGTTTTGGACCAAGAGAAACTAAAGAATTGATCCCTAAGGCAAGCAGGCAGAAGGCTTTGATAGAGATTTGTTTAGCAACATGATCCCACCCTTTAGGAAAGTGGTCCAGCCTGAAATCCAAGTTATGTTAAATTTTTTTTTATAGCTTTTTATTTACAAGTTATATGCATGGGTAATTTTATAGCATTGACAATTGCCAAACTTTTTGTTCCAGTTTTTCCCCTACTTCCCCCCACCCCTCCCCTAGATGGCAGGATGACCAGTACATGTTAAATATATTAAAGTTATGTCAAATTCTTGAGATCCACGTCTGTAGGAATCCCAGTCATGTCTCTGAGGGTTAAATTTTCCCCGTAAAACCTACTTGTGGGCCATCCCATGGATGTTACCTTTCTTTGGGTTAGTCCACAATGGTACTCTGTTTCGTGGTGTCTTTTTTCTTACCTCTCCTCTCCCATGCCATGTGGTATCTCCCCTAACTCCACTATGTTTCTAAGTACAACTTCTCTTTATAACTAACTCTTTCAGGATGCTAAGTCCCTTTCAGGATTTAGCCTGCCAGCTAAGAACATGGCCCAAACTCATGGGGTTCTCCCTTTCTACTGGGTAATGGTGAGTTCCACTGAGGAACTTGTCTTTCATATACTTTCCCATTCTATTTCATATTTACTATTATCAGTTTCTATTGCTTCCCTTCATTTTGTCTGTAATCTTTTCCCTAAATAAAGCTACTTTTTGTCAAAGAGAATGACCGTTGTGAATTATTCACGTGACTGAACCCCAACTTTGATATCATCTGATATTTACAGCAACTGCACCATTTTAGTCCTCAAAGCACAACAATAGCAAGGCAGAAATGAAATAAATATAGTAAAACTACAATAGTAGGGGACTTTAATGGGTTCCCCTTTCATATCTAAACAAATATAATCAAAAAGCTAAAAAAGAAGGAAGGTAAGGACTTTAATAGAGCATTAGTAGAATTAGAGATGATCAATTTCTAGGGATTACTTAATGAGAATAGAAAAAATTATACATGTTTCTCAACTGTATGTGGCACCTCTACAAAAAGGATACATGAATTGTTACATAAAAACCTCACCAAAAAAAATTACAAAAGCAGAAATACTAAGTTCATTATTTATTTTTGCTGAGGCAATTGAGGTTAAGTGACTTGCCCAGGGTCACACAGCTAGAAAGTGTTAAGTGTCTGAGGTCAGATTTGAACTCAGGTCTTCCTGATATCAGGGCTAGTGCTCTATCCACTACATTACCTAGCTGCCCCTAAGTTCATTATTTACTGTTCTAATTACTGAAAAAAAAAAATTCAACAAATTTTAGAAACAATAGAAAAGTTCATCAAAGAAAATGAAAACAATAAGACAAAATACCAAAACATATGGGAGCAACTAAAGCAGTTCTAAAGGGAAAAAAATGTATCTCTAAATACTTTTTTTTTTCACTTTCAAATTGCATTTTTTTCTAATCACATATAAAGACAATTTTCAACATTCCTTTTTCAAAAGATTTTTAGTTCCAAATTTTTCTCCATCTATCCCTCCCACTTACCTCCCCAAGACAGCCAGCTATTTCATTATATACATACAATGTAAAACAAAAACATATACTTTTTTTGCCCCTGAAATTTGAATTCAGGTCCTCAGGAGATTTCAGAGCTGGTGCTCTATTCCCTGCGCCACTAGCTGCCCCACATACACATTTTTTAAAAATTCTAAACACTTTCATCAGAAAAAAAAAAACAAATTAATGAATTGGGCATTCAGTTTTTAAAAATTTGAACAATAAATCAAGAAACTCTAAATAAAAAAAGTAGAAATTCTGAAAATTAAAGACATGAATAAAAGAGCAAAAGAGCATTGTATTGATAAACATTTTTTTAAAGTCTAATAAAAGAACAATTAACATTATTTTTGGGGAGAATGGAAAAATCAAATTACATCAAAAATTTTAAAAGGAAGACTTAAAACAATTGAAAATGAAATAGAAGATTACTGAAATGAGGCAGAGACTGGTCTTTTTTACTTAATCAAAATATATATACATATGTATAATAAACACATATTTATTATACATAAATATAAATATAGGAGGGGAAGACCCTCATGGTTTCTGGCCAAAATAGAAACAATTGCTATTTATATTCACTGTAAGCCAATCAATCCAGGCAATGAACAAGAGAACCTTAGCCTGGGACCTACAGTTGGTCAATCAATGAAAGCTATAGATAGTTGAAAAAAGGTGATGGACTTTTTCAAAACTTGTTTTTCTAGAGCTATAGTTCAATAAATAATAAATGAAAATTCCAGGAGACAAAGAATTAATTATCTCAGGTTTTTTGGGGAAAAAAAGATAAAATAGGGGGAGGAAAATTTAGATCCCAGACCTCAAGATACCTTGTGAAGTATACGAAATAAAAAATTATATTCCTTCAGACAAAGAACCCACACGTCAGGGTACAACTACTAGTGTGCACAGAGCAACAGAAAAGAGAAGGTAAAGGGGTAGAGAAAGGAGCAGGAAGTGGGGAAAGGGACAGGCAATTTGCAATAAAAAGAGAAGGAATCTTTCCAGTCTCTTTTAAAACTACAAATATTATTTTGACATCTAAACCAGGGAGTGACAAAATAGAAAAATAAAACTGATGAGATTGCTGTAGACACCAAATGATGAAATTTGTGTAGTCACCAAATGATGAGATTTAGATGAGCATTTGGCACCAAATGATGGAATTTGGTAGCAATTCACATGTGAAGAACTCAGGCCTTTGCCAAAAGAAAAGAGGTTATGAAGCTAGTTGTGGTCCCTTTCAGATCGATATGTGATTCAGATTACTCCCTGCCCCTCCTGGCTGATGCATTATCAGTTCACCTTTGATTCACAAATCCTGGTCAAAAGCACCCCTTTGAATTCCAATAGGAGATCCATCCTCACCCCAGGCCCCACTGGATCTGAGCCATCTTGGGACTCCACCCCTGGGCCCCTTTAGCTAAATCTCTCATTATAAAAGGAGCCAAACTAAAATCCTTTCTTTGAGGTTCCAAATATGCCAGCACTGTGCTTGGCTCCAAGGAGCTTCTGCCCACTGGAGTACTGTTTCCAGTGCCCTCTTCTCTCTACCCTCACCTATTTCCTTATCTAGACTTTAACCTTACTTCCACTCCCCATAATAAACCTCTTTTATCAATCTAGGTTTTTGGGTCTGTAAATTCCTTTACAGAGGACCTTTTTGCCTCTGTAGACCTCATTTAACTCCCTGACTACCAGTAACCCTAATTTCATTTGGTTACCACAAATCTAAACCTCATCAGTTACAGACAAAATGAAGTGGTAAAATAGACACCAAAAGTGGTAAATATGAAATCTATATTGGACAAGGAATTAATTGCGCATAGTTAGCAAGGAAAGTGATTTTAACAATTAACAATGGAAGAAAGGAGTTCCACAATGGAACATACAATTAATTAATCAAGAGGAATAGAATATGCCAGGAGGTAGGAGTATGCCATTGATTGGCAGGCTAAACCCTAAAAGGAATTTAGCACCCTAAAAAAGATAGCTATAACAAGAAGAAAGTCACCATGAGGAATGAGGGACAGGGTGCAAGGAAAGATACCATGAAGCAGAATGCCATGGCAGGCTAACCTAAAAGAATTTAACAAAGATGGCATAGGCCATGGGCAGATTTATAGGGGAAATTTAACTTCTGGGGTTTGACATCATAACTTGGCTTTCTGATTGAATATGGTAAGATGGGGTTACCTAAGACCTTTACAGAATGTGGGATTATAAGGTTGAGCTGATCCCCACCAGTGCCCTTCCCTGTTTGCCTAGGAATAACCTAATCAGTACTTCAGACTTTCTCTGCCAACCCTACCTAGTTACCCAGGACCACATCAAAACTATGGGTCAATATTCCTAATTAACATAGATGCAAAATTTTTAACTATAATATCAGTAAGTATACTGTAACATATTAAAAATATTATGACTAGGTTGGGTTTATACTAGGAATGTGGAGTTAGTTCAATATAAGGAAAGTCACAAATATAATCTATTTTAATAATATAAATAATAAAACTCAAATGGTTATTTCAATAAATGCTGAATAGGCCTTTTATAAAGTTCGACAGTCATTTCAATTAAAAACTCTAGGAGGGAGAGGAATACAACACATATATTTACCTAAATTTAAGAATAAACATTATTTATAAAAATTAGAAACCTTTCCAGTAACATCATGGGTAAAGAAAGAATTTCCATTATCATCAATACTATTTAACATAGTCTTAGATATGTGAGGTACAGAAATAAGATAAGAATAAGAAATTGCAAAAGATAAAACTTTGCCGATGATATGATACTATCCTTAGAGAACTCAACAAAAAAAAAAAATTAGTATATTTAAAATATTTAACATGTATAGGACTACTTGCCATCTAGGGGAGAAAGTGGGGGGAAGGAGAGGAAAAGTTGGAACAGAAGGTTTTGCAACGGTCAATGTTGAAAAATTACCCATGCATGTTTTGTATTAAAAAAGCTATAATAAAAAATAAACTTTAAAAAAAATTAGTGTAAGTAGTAACTTTTTTTTTGATTGAGGCAATTGGAGTTAAGGGACTTGCCTCAAGACACATTTGAATTCAGGTTCTCCTGACTCCCAAGCCAGTGCTCTATTCAATGAGCTATCTAGCTGCCCATGTAATTAGTAACTTTAGCAAAATTGGATATAAGATAAATATGCACAGATTATCATATATGACCAACAAAACTCAGAAAGAGAGCTAGAAAGAGGAATTGCATTAGCTATAAATATCTGGGAGTACATCTTCCAAGATGTACCAAAGTAGTATATGAATATAATTACAAAATATTCTTAGCAGAAATAATGCAGACTTGCATCATTGGAAAAATATTAACTACTCATGAATAGGTTCAGTCAATATAATAAAAATGACAATATTACCCAAATAAAGCTTGTTCAATGTTATAACAAATCCCCAAAATAACATCTTATAGAACTAGGGAAAAAAACTCATAAAACCTTCACAAAAAGTCAAGAATCTCAAGGACAATAATGAAGGAAAGTCAGAGAGAAGGGGGTCTATTAACAATGTGATTTGGTAATGGTTAAATAAGGAGGAGCATGATCAGATTGGGTATTCAACATATAGAGGGAAACTCAGCATGGTATCTAATAAACCCAAAGATCCCATTTACTAGAGGAAAAATATTCTCTCTTTGATGGGATTGCTGGCAAAAATGGACAACAGACTGACGGAAATTAGGATTAGACCAAACATTATAGTTCTGGGTCACAAATCCAGGATGGACTGAGAAGAGAACCTATACCCTGGATAGTGCTCCTGAATAGGAAGACCCTGGGCAGTGTGCCAATAAAATAGCAAGCTCAGAAGCTATTAGCAGTCATGTGGTTCAGAACCCTGGAATAAAGAAAAATTCTTAGTTATGCCTTAGTCCAGTCTAAAGTCTACAGAGGAATAATGAGGACAAGAATCCTAGACCAAAAGGAAGTCTACAATCCTGTCACTTTGCACCAGCAAAGCTTATAGAGGTTGAGCGACCCAGCATTTTATTTTACTCAGACCTAAATTCAGGTTAGGAACTAAAGCTCAGACTAGCAATTATAATTTCCCCATCCTGTCTTTGAGGTCCTGAAATAAAATAAATAAATAAATAAATAAAATTCACTCAATATCCCCAAGAAAGTAACAACAACAGCTAATACTTTCCCTCCAGAAGTATGCAGAGTCCAGATCTATCATATCTTAAATCAGTAAGTAGACTGAAAGAATGAGCAAACAGAAAAAGAATTCCACTAAATAAAATTATTATGGTGTCAGGTAAGTTCAAGACACAAACACAGAAGAGAATGATTCCAAAACATCTTAAGCAATGTTTCAGAAAAATATACAACTTAAATTTTTTGTATGTAAATTAAATGAGAATGCCTATAGAAAAAAATTAAAAAGAAATAAGAACTATGAAAGAAAGAATTGGAAAGAGAGTCAAAATCTTTCCTAAACAACAAATTCCCTGAAAATTAAAGCCAATGTCTTCATGATATTGAACAAGAAATATTAAGACATCATTATTTCAAACACTAATATTGTTAATTTCAGAAGACTGAAAGATAGCAAAAGATTTATGCCATCTCATAGTAAAAACAACTGACCTAGAAAAAAATCAAGGAGAAAAATATTAAGAATTATTGGATTATCTAAACCAAATTCATATCCAAAAAAAAAAGCCTAGACATATTTTTAGAAATTTTGAAAGAAAACTGTCCAAATCTTTTAGAACCAAACAAGAAAAAAGAAATAGAAAGAAACCACAGTTCACCTCTTGAAAGAAACCCCAAAATGAAAAATGAAAGCTCTTAAGAACATCATTGATGAGCCACAATCAGAATCACATATGATGTAGCAGACACCATTATAAAAAAGTGGAGAGCCTTTATTTGTTGTAAATAATATTTTATTGTTTCCAAATTACACATAAAAGCAATTTTTAACTTTCATTTTAAGACATTTTAGTTCAAAATTTTCTCCTCCCCCTAAGATGGTAAGCAACTTGATATAGGTTATACATGTTCAATCATGCAAAACATATTTATGTATTCATCATGTTACAGGGAGAAAAGAGCAAAAAACCACACAAAAATTTTAAAAATGAAAAATAGTATGCTTCAATTTGCATTCAAACTCCATCAATTCTTTCTCTAGAGATGGATGACATTTTTCATTATGAGTCCTTTGGGATTGTCTTGGATTATTATATTGCTGAAAATAGCTATCATTCACAATTAATCATTTTATAATGTTGCTGTTACTGTGTACAATGTTCACCTGGTTCTGCTTCACTTTATGTCAGTTCATGAAAGTCTTTTCAGGTTTTTTTGAAATCATCCTATTTATCATTTCTTATAGAAGAATAATATTCTATTCTATTATTCTATTATTATTATTATTATAATATAATAGAATATTATTCTTCTATAAGAAATGATAAATAGGATGTGGTATATTACAATTATATACCACAACTTGCTCAGCCATTCCCCAATTGATAAATATTCCCTCATTTTCCAATTTTTTGCTATCACAAAAAGAGCTGCTATAAATAGTTCTGTAAAAGAGCTGCTATAAATAGTTCTGTACAAATAGGTCTTTTTGTTTGTTTGTTTGCAAAGTTTTGTTTATTGGTCTCTTTGGCAATAGTAATGCTGGATCAAAAATACAGTTTTATAGCCCTTTGGGCTTAATTCCAAATTGCTCTCTAGAATAATGGGATCAGTTCACAACTGAGTGGAGAACTTTTAATACAACATTCCATGAAGCAAAGGATATAAGCCTTCAGCCAAGAATAACTTATCCAGCAAAACTGAGTATCATGCTACAGAGGAAAATAAAAAAGAACCTTTAATGAAATAGAAGAATTCCAAATATTTCTGATTTTAAAAAAAAAAAAAACTAGAGCTGCACAAAGACTTTAAAGTTCAAACACAGGAATTAAAGGAGACATGAAAAGGTAAAGACTAAAAGACAATACTAAGAGATCAAATAAGGATAAACTGCTTTCATTCAAATACAGGAGGATAATACATATGTCTTCTCTGAACCCCATTATCATTAAGGATGATAGTGTCATTCTGTTATATCTTGATGATCTTAAGAGAAGAATAGAAAGAAAACGGATAACACTAGGTAAGGAAGAGAGGAAAATTAGGGGAAATTATCTTATATAACGAGGATGTAGAAGTACACATCTGTACAAATAAGAAAGAAGGAGTAGGGGGAGCAGATAACATTTGAACCTCATTCTTTTCTGAATTGGCCAAAGGAGGGAGAAATACACACACATAGAATTGGGCATAGAAATACATTTCACTTAATAGGGAATAGGAGGGAAAGGGGAAAAGGTGGAATTTGTAATTAAAGGGAGAGTAGATTAAAGGAGAACTTAGTTCTAAGTAAAACAAATTCTAAAGATGTAAAACAGTATTTATAGCTAGCTTCTTTTTTAAAGATGGTAAAGGATAGAGAGAGGGTGTCCATAAATTGGAGAATAACAATAAGTTTTGGGATAGTTGTTGTTCTTCAAGTTCGAAGAGAGCCAAAATAACATCATATTAGGGTCAAGGTACAATATGTCTGACTGAGGTTGATTAGATCAGTATGAGTTCAGAAGGTTCTGCCACATATTAGGCACAAATAGTTCATATAAACTTATATAGTAATGGAATACTATTATGCTGTGAGAAATAATGATGAAGATAGTTTCAGAGGTATCTCAGAAGACTTTCATGAACTGATATAAACTCAAGTAAAGAGAATCAGAAGAACAATTTATATAATGACAACAAAATAGTAAAGACAAATAACTTTTTAAAAAAATTAAGAATTCTGATCATAATGACTCAGCATGATTCCAGAGAATAATAATGAAATAATGGTGGCCATCTCCTGGTAGAGAGTGAAGAATTCAGAGTGCAGAATGAAAGTTTTTTTTTTTTTTTTTTTTTTTTTTTTTCCCCTGAGGCAATTGGGGTTAAGTGACTTGCTCAAATTTGAACTCAGGTCGTTCTGACTTCAGGGCTGGTGCTCTATCCACTGCACCACCTGGATGCCCCGAAACAGATTTTTTTAGACAAGACCAGTGTTTGGCTTGATCTCATTCGTGACGGTAACAGGTATTTTGTTTTTCTTTGATTTTCATTTGGAGGGGAGAGCAATAATGAGAAGGTGGACTTTTACTATTTGAAAAAATAAAATATAATTTTAAAATAGTCTAAATCCCAGTAATTGTAAAACTACACAGTAGAGCAACTATAAGTTTATATCTCATACCTAGCATACCGACTAAGATGACAGAAGAAACAAAAAAGCAAATATTGAAAGGGCTATAGAATAGTAGTTACAGTAGTGCATTTTTGGTAGAATTTTGAATTAATCCATTCATTCTGGATGGCAATTTGAAACTCTGCCCCCAAATTTAATAAGCTGTGCATATCCTTTGACCCAATTTTACCACTACTACACTATTACAGGTAAGTCTAATGCCAGAACCCTTTTAGTCCAGATTATTGTTATATATGTTAGGACACAATTAAGCACTTGAATAGTTAACAAGTGAAGGTTTATTTTGCTCTGTCTGCTAAGATATATAAAAAGAATACAGTAATTTTTACATAACCTGGGCAATAGTCCTCCTCATCTCCATATGGAAAGCACTTGGCCAAAAAGACTGGATTTGGCTCCTTACACAGTCTTCAGAAAACAAGTTGGTAAGGCCCAGACTCCATACGGGTGGGACTTTATAACCTTAGGAATTAGGAAGCTCAGTCAAAGGGAACTGTCCCAGGGGAAAAAACCAATGCATAATTGTTTTGCTATAGAACTATAGTAATAACAAAATTATAGAGAAAAACAGCTTCCAAAGACTTCAGAATTTTGATCCACTCAGTGATAAACCATGAATTCAAATGAATGATGAAACATACCACTTTCCCTGAAAGAGAGGTCATGAACGAAAAATGTCAAAAGAGTCATATTTTCAAACATGATTAATGTGGGATTTTGTTTTGCCAGACAATGTAGATATGTATTAAAGTGCTTGTTTTTTTGTTTTGTTGTTTGTTGTTTGCTTATCAGGGGAGCGGAGTAGTGATCCAGACAGTGTAACTTTTAAAACATATTTATTACTTGAAAAACACAAATTTAAAAACTAGAAGAAAAAAAATCCTCTGATCCAAACCACTTTCTACTTATAAATTAAAGAGTTAAGAAAAAAAAAGAGAAAATGCTACAGAAAAAAATTAAATGAAGCATAGGTTAGAGTTTTTGAGCGACTTAAAAAATAGTGGCTTAACATTGGTACCCCCTAGAGAGTTCTAAAACCATTGAATCCAGTCAAAGATGGGGAAAAAGGCACTACACTTCTGGGAGATTAGAGTCCCTTTTTAAGTTCAGACTTAGTTTGTCTTTGGAAACTGGGTAGGCTTTTTTCTGAATCAAACCAAAGAACTTCAGATCAGGACACAGTCTCCTTGACACTGTCTTCTATTCAAGGGGAAACTGCTAAGATCTTTTATTCAGGAGATTTCCTTACATTTACATTTTAATATACAATACTGTGCTATCTTAATTCCTTTTAACTTTGTATTTCCACTAAATAAAGTACACCCATGCAGAACCACAGACCAGCCATTGGTTACACATTGCCAAGTCTCAGTGATACCTGTGAAATCAATTTGTTGCCTAAACTACTTTGAATATTTATAGATGGATAGATAGATAGATAGATATAATTTCTATACTACCTTCCCACCACTATCAGTTCCTCAGTCTGGGGAAAGGTAAAAGAGAATTATTAGCTTCATAGCTTTCTTCTGTTCCTATAGAACATAGTACTAGTCTAAAATTTCCTTTTAACCTTGAGTCCTGGTAACCCTGATTTCTTTAGGCTTTCCTATATATCTCACCTATAAGTGGCTATAACATCTCCTCTGGAATCATATTTACAAGGTGACCATAGT
Source organism: Sarcophilus harrisii (assembly GCF_902635505.1). Classification (NCBI taxonomy): domain Eukaryota; kingdom Metazoa; phylum Chordata; class Mammalia; order Dasyuromorphia; family Dasyuridae; genus Sarcophilus; species Sarcophilus harrisii. The sequence continues at coordinate 288,024,748 of NC_045429.1, read as the reverse complement.
TCCAACTCCCCATCCAAAAATCTATCATTGGTACCTAAAACCGAGAATGACAAATGAAAGAAATACCTGCAGGTTACTTTTTCAGAGATGAAAGAGAAAGACATGAGAAAGGAAGAGCAGGAGAAAGAAATCCTCCTCTCACTGGTTCAGTTCATGGCACCCAACCTGTTTTGGATTCAGTAAGAAGGAGAGTGCCAGAAAGAATGCTTATTTCAGTATCTCCAGTTTTAAAGATTTATCCTTTTCCATCCTGTTCAGTATATATAGTGAATCAAAGGAAGCTACTCTCATCCATGTGGTAGGGACAAAGAATGCCTCCATTTGGAATTGGACATGCTCCAAAAGCACTATTACATTAAGAATGCTTACAAGAACGAGAAAGGACTTGTGAAGAATGAATGGAAAAGGTAAACTAAGTTTCCTTAGTGGTAAACTGGTAGTAAACATGGTATCATGTGGTGGTAAACAGAGATGGTAAACATCAAGAAGAAAGATGAAAGGGACAAACAAATTTGGACACAGCCTACTATGTGAGTTGGTAGCAACCCAAGAGTGTGGATAGTATCAGAGGGGTACAAGTAGGTATAAGGCTTCCATTCTATGAGGATAATTGTGACAAGTCACTAAGACAAATACAAAACTTTGAAGACTGGTTTGGAAATAGAAAAAGTAGCCAATCTCAGAAAAATTCAACTTTACCTTGTTATAGAAGCAAAGAATCTTTACTAGCAAAGGAAGAGACAACAGAAAATCTGTTGAGAAATGGAACTTCAACAAAATATTCTACTTCTTCCAAGAGAAAGAATAAAGGGAACAGAGATCCTAACAGTGTGATGCAAGAACACTACCAGTGGAGTACAAATTACCTATGAATAAAGTCGTATGAAATTATTGTGAATGAGAAAGAGACAATCCCAAAATAGATAGGGGGACTTAGGAGACAAAATGAAAATTTTTCTAATTTTAGCATTTTGGAACATTTTCTAGGTTTCTTACCTGGATCCATACAGATTCTAGAACCAGATTTTGTGTAGTCCAAACAAACTCATTAGAATTATGGCTCCTGGAAGGAAAAAATAGCTTTCTTGTGTGTAATTGGAGTGACCCCAAGTGGCCAAAATATATACTGTGTCTCCAACCTAATTCTTGAAAGATATCAAAACACAGGGGGATTATTTAAAACCATCAGTAAGCATCATATGTAATGGTGATAAATTGGAACCATTCCCAATAAAATCAGGAATGAAACAAGGTTGCCAACTATCACCATTATTATTCAATATTGTATTAGAAATACTAGCTTTGGCAATAAGAGATGAAAAAGAAATTAAAGGAATTAGAGTAGGTAATGAGGAAACCAAATTATCCCTCTTTGCAGATGATATGATAGTATACTTAGAGAACCCCAGAGATTCTAATAAAAAGCCATTAGAAATAATCCACAACTTTAGTAAAGTTGCAGGACTCAAAATAAATCCACATAAATCATCAGCATTTTTATACATCATTAACAAAATCCAACAGCAAGAGATACAAAGAGAAATCCCTTTTAAAATAACTGTTGATAGTATAAAATATTTAGGAATCTATTTCTAAGGAAAGTCAGGAACTATATGAGTAAAACTACAAAACACTTTCCACACAAATAAAGTCAGATCTAAACAACTGGAAAAATATTAAGTGCTCCTGGATAGGTTAAGCAAATATAATAAAGATGACAATACTACCTAAACTAATCTATTTATTTAGTGCTATACCAATCAGACTCCCAAGAAACTATTTTAATAACCTAGAAAAATAACAACAAAATTCATCTGGAAGAACAAAATATCAAGAACTTCAAGGGAACTAATGAAAAAAAAAATCAAATGAAGATAGCCTACCTGTACCTGATCTAAAACTATATTATAAAGCAGCAGTCACCAAAACCATTTGGTATTGGCTAAGAAATAGAGAAGTTGATCAGTGGAATAGGTTAAATTCACAGGACAATAGCAATCTAGGGTTTGACAAACCCAAAGACCCCAGCTTTTGGTATAAGAATTCATTATTTGACAAAAATTGCAAATTAGTATGGCAGAAACTAGACATTGACCCCCACTTAACACTTAACCAAGATAAGATCAAAAGGGTTCATGATCTAGGCATGAGATTATAAATAAATTAGAAGAACATAGGATTGTTTACCTCTCAGACCTGTGGAGGAGAAAGGAAATTGTGACCAAAGAACTAGAGGTCATCATTGATCACAAAATAGAAAATTTCTATTACATTAAGTTAAAAAGCTTTTGCACAAATAAAACTAATGCAGGCAGGATTAGAAGGGAAGCAATAAACTGGGAAAACATTATTTTTACAGCTAAAGGTTACAATAAAGGCCTCATTTCCAAAATATATAGAGAAGTGACTCTAATTTATAAGATGATCAAGCCATTCTCCAATTGATAAATGGTCAAAGGATATTAACAGATAATTTTCAGATGAAGAAATTGAAACTGTTATGCCACAGTCTCTTTTGAACTGTTCTACCTCAGTTTCCCTGTACTAGTTTCCCTTGCTCAGTTTCCTTAACTGTTCCCCTTAGTTGTAAAACCCACCTCTGGCCCATTAAGAAGACTCAAGATAAGGGGGAGATTAGACTTCCTGGCTCCTTCTGTTCTCAGGAATTAGTGACACTAACCCTCTAAAATATTTCAAGACATAAGACTATCTCGGATACCTCACTGACATCTTTACTTCTGTTTTTTCAGACATCCTGACTCTGACTTTTAGTAATTTATGGCCTCCCCCCATCCTGACAGAATCAAATGGCTCTGTGAAGAAGTTTTCCCACTTCTTTCTCTTTTTCTTTGTTTGTAAAAGGTATTTAAGGAGTTGGGATTCTCCCATTCATCACTGGATACTTTGAGATGAGAGTCCTGTCCAGTCAATTATGCTCTCCAATTAATAAAGTATTTAAAACTCTCTAATCTCTCTCCTGCCTCAGTTTCTCCAGCATTACAAAACTATTTCTAGTCATATGAAAAAATGTTCCAAATATTGATCAGAGAAATGCAAATTAAGACAACTCTGAGATACCACTACACACCTGTCAGATTGACTAAGATGACAGGAAAAGATAATGACGAATATTGGAGGGGATGTGGGAAAACTGGGACACTGATGCATTGTGGTGGAGTTGTGAATGGATCCAACCATTTTGGAGAACAATTTAGAACTATACTCAAAAAGTTACCAAACTTCCATACCCTTTGATCCAGCACTGTTACTACTGGGCTTATATCCCAAAGAGATATTAAAGAAGGGAAAGGGACCAGTATGTGCAAAAATGTTTGTGGCAGCCCTTTTCATAGTGGCCAGAAACTGGAAATTGAATGGATACCTGCCAATTGGAGAATGGCTGAATAAATTGTGGTATATGAATGTTATGGAATATTATTATTCTATAATAAATTATCAGCAAGATGAACATAGAAAGGCTTGGAGAGACATACATGAACTGATGATGAGTGAAATGAGCAGAATCAGGAGAGCATTATACACTTCAACAACAATACTATATGATGATCAATTCTGATGGATGTGGCCATCTTCAACAATGAGAGGATCCAAATCAGTTCCAATTGATCTGTTATAAACAGAACCAGCTACACCCAGAGAAAGAACAGTGGGAAATGAATATGGACCAAAAATAACATTTCCACTCTTTGTTATTGTTTGCTTGCATTTTTGTCCTTTCTTCTCAGGTTATTTTTACCTTCTTCTAAATCTGATTTTTCTTGTACAACAAGATAACTGTATAAATACGTATACATATGTTGTATTTAACATATACTTTAACATATTTAACATGTATGGGACTATTTGCCATCCAGGGGAGGAAGTGGAGGGAAGGAGGGGAAAAGTTGAAACAGAGGTTTTTGCAAGGGTCAATGTTGAAAAATTACCCAGGCATATATTTTGTATATAAAAGGCTATAATAAATAAAAAACAAAAAACAGAATACAGGGGGATAAGACAGCACTGACAGCAACATAAAGTATACACTTGTCACATGGGCCTCATGAGGAAGAGAAATTAAGAGTTGTTCTGCTTGATCCCAAAAATAAGAACAAGAATCAATGAAAGGAAGCTCAAGGGAGGCAAATTTTAGGTTAATGTAAAGAAATATTTTTAATTTAATCTTTAAATTACTCCTCCTCTCCCCCATTCCCATTAATTAGATATTGCAATGGATAAAGCATCAACTCTGAAGTCAGGAGGACTTGATTTCAAATGTGGTCTCAGACACTTAATACTTCCTAGTTGTGTGACCCTGGGCAAGTCATTTAACCTCAGTTGCCTCAGTAAAAAGAAAAAAAAAAAAGAAAGAAAAAGAAAATAATAAATTACCCCCAAAATCATTTTAATATACACAGAACACGAAAAGAGATTTCTATATGAAACCATGGCCCTCCATTTCACACTGCTTGCTCTTTTAAAAATATATAATTAATTCCACCTATTACTTTTAAAACTATCCTACTTGTCTCTTCTTTCTTCTGTGAAGTTATTGTCCAACTTACAATAATAGAAACTGAGGCAGAGCACTGAGATGTCCTTAGTCCCTTTATCTTATTTTTATAGGGTTTGATATCTAAATATACAAAAGAGGCATGGTAAAATACAGAATTTTATTGGCTGATAGACTCAGCCCTTAGGAGTTAAAAATTAAGATGAGAAAGGCAAAAGTTATCACCAGTGACAAAATGATCATAAGTGTTCATGTTGGGCAAGAGAAAGTAGTTCAGAGGTACAAAAATAAGTTGGGGAATTTTCTGAACAATCAAGGCATCCTACCTGGGCTGGGTATAGACGTGGAATTTGAATAAAATAGAATGGAAATATCTTTGTCAAGCATTCTTGTGGTTATTGAAGTTAGCTTCATAACTGGTAAGCAAGCAGTGAACATTACAATGAAGTTTGAGACCTACTCTAAAGACCCACTATAAGAATCTATCTTATCATACAGGTCATTTACCAATTAATAAATAGTCAAAAGATATGAACAATTTTCAAATGAAGTTAAAGCCAGCTATAGCAGTTTCACTACTGGATCTGTATCCCAAAGAGATCATAAAAGAAAGAAAAGGACTCACATGTGCAAAAATATTTATAGCAGTTCTTTTTGTAGTGGCAAAGAACTGGAAATTTAATAGATGCCCATCATTTGAGGAATGGCTAAATAAGTTTTGGTATGTGGATATAATGTAATATTGTTGTATAAGAAATGATGAGCAGATTAATTTCAGAAAAGTCTGGAAAGGCTTACATGAACTATTGCTGAGTAAAGTGAACAAAATCAGGAGAACATTGTACGCAATAACAATAAGATTAGGTGATGATTTGGCTCTTGTCAATGTGGTGATTCAAGGAAATTCCAACAGACTTGGGATGAAAAATGCCATCTGAATCCAGAGAGAGAACTATGGAGACTGAATGTGGATAGAAGCATAGTATTGTCACCTTTGTTTGTTTGTTTGTTTTCTTGGGGATTTCACCCTTTTGATCCAATTTTTCTTCTATTGCATGACAAATATGGAAATATGCTTAAAAAGACATCGGTTTGCTTGCTGTCTTGGGTAGGGAGAAAATAAGAGAGGGAGGAAGAAAAATTTGGAACATAAAATCTTTAAAAAAATGAATTTTGAAAACTATCTATATGTATTTGGAAGATAAAATACTTTGAGAGAAAAAATAAAAATAATCTGTCTAATCTAATTATTCTTACATGACATGTAAAATATCAAACTGATTAAAATTATTTGGAATGGAGTCCTAATGAATCATATCTAAAACTTCTGAATTTTCTCTTATGCATTTAAAAAAATCTTTCAATGGCCCTCTTTTTTTTAATTAAAGCTTTTTATTTATAAAACATATGCATGAGTAATTTTTCAACACTGATCCTTGCAAAGCCTTCTGTTCCAAATTATCCCCACTTTTCCCTCCCCTTCTCCCCTAGATGGTAGGTAGTCTAATACAAGTTAAATATGTTAAAATAATATACGTTAAATCCAATATATGTATGCATATTTATACAGTTATCTTGCTGCACAAGAAAAATCGGATCAAGAAGGAAAAAAAAACTAAGAAAGAAAACAAAATGCAAACAAACATTAAAGAAATAGTGAGAACGCATGTTGTGGTCCACACTCAGTTCCCATGGTTCTCTCTCTGGGTGTAGATGGCTCTCTTCATCACTGGACAATTGGAACTGGTCTGAATCATCTCATTGTTGAAGAGAGCCATGTCCATCAGAATTGATCATCGTATAGTCTTGTTGTTGCTGTGTATGATGATCTCCCAGTTCTGCTCATTTCACTGAGCATCAGTTCATGTAAGTCTCTCCAGGCCTTTCTGAAATCATCCTGCTGGTCATTTCTTACAGAACAATAATATTTCATAATATTCATATACCATAATTTACTCAGCCATTCTCCAATTGATGGGCATCCATTCAGTTTCCAGTTTCTTGCCATTATAAAAAGGGCTACTACAAACATTTTTGCACATGTAGGTCCCTTTCCCTCCTTTAAGATCTCTTTGGGATATAAGCCCAGTAGTAACAATGCTGGGTCAAGGGTATGCAGTTTGGTAATTTTTTGAACATAGTTCCAAATTGCTCTCCAGAATGGTTGGATCCTATTGTGTACTTTCTAGAGTCCCATGTGGAGGTGCCAAAATATACTGTCCAGACTAGCTCTCTGGAGGATCTTGGGACCAGCCCAAGTCCTTGGTCTTAGAGGACAAGTGATGAGGCAAGACGGTCAAAATATGGACTCCATTTATTCCAAATTCTCTCAGCCTTCTATACCCTAATACCCTTACATAACCAAAGCAACACTGTACGTGCACTAACTATATACTTCGTATGTGGGACCACATAAACAACGTGCTATTGTATGTAAATGACTCTTTGACACTTGGTATCACACTGCTTTAATTACAATACAGGTTGTCACTGCCCTCTGATTTCTCAGGACGGTCCTTCAGGGAGATGGGGAGCCAAATCAGACATTGTTAGCAGGTTTCCTCTGGGCTGAAAGGTCTTATACCTTATCCAAGGTTCCCCCGCTATCTGTGGCCCTTTACAGGATTCGTTCACAGCTCCACTAACAATCTATCAGTGTCCCACTTTTCCCACATCCCCTCCAACACTCATCATTATTTTTTCCTGTCATTTTAGTCAATCTGACAGGTGTGTAGTCATATCTCAGAGTTGTCTTAATTTGCATTTCTCTGATCGATAGTCATTTGGAACACCTTTTCATATGACTAGAAATAGTTTCAGTTTCTTCCTCAGAAAATTGTTCATATCCTTTGACCATTTATCAATTGGGGAACAGCTTGAATTCTTATAAATTTGAGTCAATTCTCTATATATTTTAGAAATGAGGAATGGCCCTCTTTTTGTAAGATCATCACTATTGCTAGCCTCCCCCAATCCTTAGAAAGAAAGGAGGGAAAAAATTGTAACAAATTAGCAGTATGAAACAGAACAGATCCACACAGTGACCCTATGCAAAAATGTGCATCTCTGCACTTTATGTTCATGATCTCTTTATCAACGGTCTTCTAAGGCATGGTTGATCATCATTTTGATCACAATTCTTTTTTTTTCCTCATTCTTAGTCTCATTAGAGAGAATTTGTTTCTCTCCTCATTCTTTTTATTATTATTATTATTATAGCATTTATTTACAAGATATATGCATGGGTAATTTTTCAGCACTGACAAATGTAAAACCCTTTGTTCCAATTTTTCCCCTTCCTCCTACTCCCTCCCCCAGGTGACAGGTTGACCAATACATGTTAAAGATGTTAAAGTATAAGTTAAATACAATATATGTATACATATGTATATCAGACCAGTTCCAATTGTCCAGTGATGAAGAGAGACATGGAAACATGTCCATACAGTTATTTTGCCATACAAAAAGAATCAGACTTTAAAATAGTTGATCACAATTCTTTAAGTTTTTCAAAGTTTTTTTCTTTATCATATTGATATTCTTATATAAATTGTTCTCCTGATTTTTGACTCGCTTCACTAAACATCACTTCATACTACTCAGAATTTTCTGAAAAATGTCTCTTTTTCATTTCCTATGGTTCAATGATATTTAATTACATTCATTCATACGCCAAAATTTTTTCAGTCATTCCCCAATTATCTAAGAGACACTCTAGGGAACCCATTTAGAATCTAGTTTTTTTTCCTTTTCTCCCCATTTCCTCTCTTAGAGGAGAATATTTGTTTTGCTTGTGATTATTCATAGCCCCAGTATTCTCCCTCTTAAACTCTCTATACCATCTCCAATTGTTTCCCTGTTGAATCTGATATAGTTCTACACCAAACTATGTGTGAGTGTTCAACCCTCCTTTGTCAGAGAATAGAGGGTGTCATCTGATGCCCATTCTCTTCATTCCATTTCTCTTATGAGAAATAATGTCATCCCTCTTTTTTTCTGTATTAGCATATTCCTCTTTTTATCCTCCTTTCTCTTTCCCCTCCTTAAACTTCCATTATAGAGCACAACAAACACATATATACACTCAGGCCATGTGTTTTCTTATCAAACTCCTTCATTAACCTTTTGTGAATGTGGTCCACTCTGGCCCTTCTTTCTCAGAGCCAGGCCAGTTACCTTTCCTATCAGGATTCTATGATACCCTGAAGTATTGTGAATTGTCTCTATGACTATTGTTTGGAGCTCCCACCTGTTACATTTTGCATCCTCTCTCTCTTTCATATATTAGGAGCTAATTAGCAGCCTCCGTCTTTTAACTACTTAGCATTGGGTAGCTTTTACAAAGAAATGTTTATTTCAAAACTATAACAAGAATGAACATAGGAACTCTCCCCCATATCTCCAAGACATAATTTTTTCTATACCACTTGAGTCTCTGGGGATGTAGGCTCAAAAAATTAGTCCAGTTCCTACAAAACATTGAGACCACTAAGCATCTGCAAACGCTGCATATCTTTTGGATTCCAATCTACTGGTGTTCCAAAAATCATTCCTTGCTCCTCCAGACTTTGATTCTGAGTTGACTGCAAAACTTAGCTGAAATTCTGGACTACCTCCCATAGTCAAAGACTTTAGCCCCTATATCTAGAATGTAAAATCATGAGCAAAAAGGCTAAGGAGGCCGGCCCTATTTCTTGGGAGCCATGTGACTTGCAAGTAGAATGAGACTCCATCACATTTCCCTTTATAACATGGTTTCTCACCAGATGTCACTATGTCAGCAGAGTGCCCCTGAAGATAATGAGGCAAAGGCTTGGACAAAACAAAAGCTGGCTTTGGTGAAGTCACCAAGTGTTCTGCCTATATAGTCAGTCGAGAAAATCTCCCAACATGTGACTGGAATAGTCACAGCATGGATACACATGTTCCTGTTTCACTAAGAGCCTTACAAGTGACAGAAAATTATTAATATCAGATACAATATTAACTGTGGTCATTCTATCTCTTTATGTTTATTCTTTTCTAATATTATGTGAGTATAAGTACTCTAACCCTTGGTTCCGAAGGTGGGAGAAAAGCAAATATGAAGCAACTGCCCTTCTCTGTACCCAGCTTTGAGCTCAAAGCCATTCTGCCTCCAAGCAGTTGCAAAGGAAAAGACTAAAAGATGAGCAGGTTTTAGATGCACGCTCAATTTTGGCTCAGAACTTCCCAAGTCATTAGTTCTTCCAACATTAGTCAATGATATGTCTTTTTATCATCTTGAAATACCAAACTCTGTGTCATCATAGCCAGAAAATGACTCCCCAAAGTTTATATTTTGTCTCTTTTATTAAAACCAGATGGGGAATATCTTCATGTGCTTGAAAAGACTGAACCCCAAAGTTAATTCCCCCATGCTATCACAATGTGAAGAAGTTAAGACCTTTCTTCATCATAAAGATTCCATTCCACAATCAAGTACCCCAGCGTCACCTGCTAAGTGTCCTAGTTCCCTGAATGCTGATAGAGGAAGAGTTCAAATGGGAAGGCCAAAGGAAAGAACAATAAGCATCCAATCTAGTATATCCACATACTACTCTGTCCTCTTACATGGTTTCTTCCCAGTGAAGTAGGGGAAAATGTGATGAAAGCAAGGTAAGACAGCTAGTAGTGTAGAGGATGGAGTACCATGCTTGGAATCAGGATAGACCTGAGTTCAAATTCAGTTTCTGACACATATGAGCTATGTGATCTTGGGTAAATTGTTTAGATTATTTGCTTTAGTTTCCTTTTCTGTAAAATGGGGATAATAATAGTACTTACCTCCCAGGATTTTTGTGAGGATCAAATGAGTTAATATTTGAGTTAGCATAATCTCTGGTATAAAGTAAGTGCTAGATAAACACTAGTATTATCTTCGTATCATAAAGAGGGGTTTATAGTAATCACCTTGTAAATGTTTCTTTTTCATTTATTCATCTCTATGCCTTCCACCAACTCTCTTCCCCAAATAATTATTATTTTCCCTAGAGCCTAATTCAATGGGAGTTAGAGAATAGAAGAAATAATAGAGAACTGGCCATTTCAATGATGATGATGGTGGTGGTGGTGATGATGATGATGAAGAATTAATAACTATAAATGACAGTGGATGGCCATTTCCCTGTTACTATTTTTATTGATCATCATCGATAGCCAGTTCCTAGTTATTTCTCCCATTGCTAAAGTCCTATTGTCTCCATGTCTGGGAAAAGTTAAAAAAAAAATGGGAGCAGAGGAATTGGTGGGAGAAGAAGAGATAAATTAATGAATGAAAGAAAAATTCATTTAGTACCTATTATATTTCAGGCTAAGTACTAGGGCTACAAATATAAGCAAGCAAAAAATACCAGTCCTTATGCGCTAATGAGAAGAAAACCAATATAGGAGAGTAGAGATCTATGAGGAATGATTTGAATAGAGAAGTCCCAAGAATGATGATTGGAGTCATAAGCAATTTACTGACATGTGCTTTCCAGGAATGGTAGTGTTGATTAGATTACTTTCCTGAGGGACAGAGTTAGAAAGAGGGGTACTTAGGGAATGAAAATGATATGAAAATAAGTAGAAAGCAGTGTGATGAATATAGATCTGACCTAAATGGAGCTATTTCTTCTGCTTCTTCAAAAAGTGAATTGGAAACTGAGGTGTTAGAATCCATGTATGATGATTATATTGTAACGATGATCAGAAGCAATGGTGAACCTGTTCTAATTCATTTCTACTGTTTCTATCCTTCAAATTTCATCTAAAATTCTGTGCACATGTACATAATAATAAATCTACAAACCTTCTGGGATAATTTTGTTTAGGTTTTTAAAGTGTGTAGGTTTCCCATGTTAAGGTTATCTATGTGTCCATATGGGTCTGTCTAAATATGCCTTGCAGAAAGTCATGAACAAATATCTCTGGTTCTTCTCCAAAGGGCAATTCTAAGGAAGATTTTGATGATTGCAAGGAGTAAACTTGTTTTTATGCCAAGGAGAGGATTTCCTCCACCAAAAAAAAGATAGAAAATCACCTCAGAGTAATCATAGAATAGCAGGAAAACAAAAAAGCAAGAGTCAGAATAAAGCAGATGTCCTCCTAAGACAACTTAAGAAGACTCCCAAAAGACTCAATCTCTGAAAGTGGAGGTTTCACCTGAGTAAAGTGCAAATATCCCCAAGTGGACTCTGCAGAGTCTACAAACAAGTCCTGGGGGTGGTTGGGCAGCTCTGCTTCAGGAAATTTCATCTTTCAGACACTGTGAGGGTTAAATGGATGAATAGAGACTGAAGAACCTTCTACTGTGGAGGGATGCTAGGTACAGCTGACCTGGTGTGGTTCCAGGCTGTGGGTGTGGAGGAACATGAACTAGCATTTGTCTCAAAAGTGCAGTAGTGGAGAGGCAGGGATTTTGCTGGTTCTGGGCACTTTCAGGAAAGCAAAGTCCCTGGTTTCATTTACAGGGCAGAGAAGACAGCTGTAGTTTGCCCGTTATCAAAGGAAGCACGGAGAACAAGATCATTTGTGGACCAATGGAGCTGGGATCTCTAGTTATGGCTTAAAGTTGGAAAAGAATGCCCAAAGTTGGAGCCTGGGACAGAGTTAAAAAAATAACATTAAGAAGGACCTGAGGCTTAGAGCATCATTCTTCACTTCTTACAACTAGAATTTGATTATAATAATAGCTGTTTAAAACAAAATTAAAATGAGTAGACAAAGGAGAAAGAAACTAATTATAGATAGCTGCTATAGGGATAGAAAAAATCTAGGTTCATAATCAGAGGAAGATAATGGATCTGAAAATGGATCTTTTTTCAATGAGAAACATCAAATTGTCACACATCCAAAAAGAAGTTCTTGGAAGAACTTAAAAAGGATTTTAAAAATAAGAGAGATCAAGGAAAGTAAAAAAGCAATCCAAGAAAATCAAGAAAACTATGAAAAGAAAGTCAATCAACTGGAAATAGAGAATCAAAACTTAAGGAAGAAAATAATTCCTTGAAAACTAGAATTGGGCAAGGGGAAGCTAATGACATTATAAGACACTAAGAAATAATTTTTTAAAGTCGAAAGAATGAAAAAATAGAAGAAAATGTGAATCATCTCATCAGGGGAAAAAAAGTGATCTGGAGAACAGATTGAGGAGGGACAATATAAGAATAGTTGGGATACCTAAAAGTTATGCTCAAAAAAGAATCTTGATACAATATTATAAGAAATTATCAAGGAAAATTTCTCTGAAGTTCTAGAACAAGAAGGCAAAACAAATAGAAAAAATCCATCAATCACCACCTCAAAGAGAGCCAAGGAGGAAAACTTATTAGGAATATCAAAGCCAAGTTAAATAAAAAATATTACAAACAATAAGAAGAAAAGAAAGAAACAATTTAAATATTATGGAGCTACAATTAGGATTATAGAAGACCTAGAAGCTACTATGTTGAAGGATGATGTGTCTTGCAATATGATATTTACTGAGCAAAAGATCTAAGGTTATGACCAAGCGTATTACCCAGCAAAGTTAAGTATAATCCTTAATAGAAAAAAATTGATGTTTAATGAATTGACTTTCAAGTATTTGTGACAAAAACATTAGAACTTACTGGAAAATTCAACATATAAGATCCAGGAGAAATATGAAGTAAACACTAAAGGCCAATTATGAGGGACTCAATAAGGTCAAATTGTTTACTTCTTATATATGAAAATGTTAGCAGTACTCTGTCATCATTTTGGGGATAGTTTGAAAGAAAAGCTTTGGCTGAACTGTGTATGATGGGATGAGTATAAAAAAATAAAACTGGAGATGTAAAAAAGAATAATTATGAGGCATGAAAGGAAGAACTGATACAAAAGAAGAAAGGTGAGGACCAAGCTCAAGGTAGTGTTGGAACTTTAGTTTTATCAAAAATGGGTTAAAGAAGGAGCAAGATGTGTTTTTTTTTTTTTTGTGTGTGTGTGTGTGTGTGTGTGTAAAAATCTTCTAAATTTTGGAAGAAATTAGGACAAGGGGATAGGACAGGAGTAGAGGATGAGAGGGGCTCTTAATGGCATGGATAGGTTAAGGAATTTCTTGTATAAATAAAACCAATATAGCTAATAATAAAAGGAAAGAAGAAAATTGGAGTGAGGAGGGTGAGGAAAGTCTTAGACAATCTCTCAGATAGGATGTGCTTGTGATGGAATATTGCTATAGTGTAGGAAATGATGAACTGGTTGATTTAGAAAAACATACAAAGACTTGGACCTATGAAAGAAAGTGCTATCCACTTCCAGAGAAAGAGATGACAAGTGGAAATATATGTATTATGGTCTTACATGTGTGTTTGAATATATATGTATATTATACATGTATGTTTATGTTTTTGTTTATAGATATCTATGCATCTATGTATTTATGTATTTATCTATCCAAGTTTAATTGTAGCCTTCTCTACAGGGCAGGGAAGGAGGAAGGAAGGAAAAAAAAAATAAAGTAAAAAGTGTCCAGCAGAGAACAAAAGAAAACTGAGAAAGGAGCAAAGAAAACCTGGGAAGTTTTAAAAACAATAGGTAATATTTATTATATAGGTTTTCTTGAAATGAAAATTGCTTTATATTGAATACTTTTGTGGTTTGCTATATACATGGAAATGATATTTTTTTCTTTTCTAGTTTTGTACTTAAATTTTAAATGAATAAAAGATTTACCAAAAAAAAAAAAAAAAAACAAACTTTGTCAAACTTCAATGTCTTCATCTGAAAAAGAGAAAAATAATATTTTTACTATTTACCTAATATTATTTTGCACAAAGCACTTTGTGAACTTAAAAACACTATGTAAATGAAAACTGACTTCTCAAACTCCATGTATTTGATACCCAATTTACTTCCTCTTTCAAATCTGTACTCCTTTCTTCATCCTGGCTGACAACACTGACAACACTGAACCACTACTTATTTATATTGGCTTCCTTACTCTTCTCATGCTCATTCTAAAGTTGCCTATCAAAATCAGACTTGTCCTTTAGTTCAAGTCTCAGTTTCCTTTGTTTCATCCCATTCCACAGTGATTTTTTTTCTTTTCTAAATTTCTGTAGCACTTATAGTTTGTATCATATAGCTTCACATTTGTTTAATCAAATAATACTACCACTATTTTCTAAAAGATCAGATTCCCAGCAATAAAGTCATCTGAAATACATTTGTGAACTTAAGTGAAAAAAGTCCAAAAAGTTTCACTATTGATTACCCAACTAGAGAATGTTCATTTTATTTTTTAAATTTATTTAAAGTTCATTTTTAAATATTTTATTTTATTTTATTTTTAGTTCTGAATTTTCTCCCTCTCACTTTTCCCATTCATTAAGGAGGTAAGAAAAACCAAAATCACTTGTTTAGGCTCTTTATGACCCCATTTGAAGTTTTCTTGGCAAAGATATTAGAATGCTTTGCCATTTCCTTCTCCAGCTTATTTTAAAGATGGGAAACTGATGTAAACAGGGTTAATCTGCTGACACAGGGTCACACAGCTATTAAGTATCTTAGATACTTAATATCTAGATTTGAACTCAAGAAGTCTTTTTGACTTCAAGCCAACCATTCTCTTCACTGTAAAATCTAACTTCGACCCAAGTCCCAAGAATCAATTGGCATGGATAATTGGTGATCAATACCCCACACCTATGTGACAGGTTAGGTATGGAGGAAGTGAGGAGAGATTCAGTTTGTTTATACTCTTCAGTCTTGTTAGTCTAGGCAATTGTTTTAGGTATTTGTGACCCTGGAAAGATACGATGGACAATATAAGACTCTGGAAAGAAGTAAACATAAAGGGAACTGCATTCTTCATCAGGTCCCCATCCCTAGCTTGATGCACTAGAGACTTCAGGGAATTTCCCTCTTAGATGAAATGTGAGACTCTCAATTTGACTTGGTTGAGCTGAGTTATTTCACTCCTAATGGGAGAGTTCCTTCACTTAATACATCTGGAATATATTCTCCTATATATATTTTTCTCTGATTTCTGCTTTGCTGTTGACTTGGATAAGGAATTGGTATTTGTTGGGAAAAGGGTCAAACCTTGAATATAGAACTTGGGGGTCGTCTTCCTTCCTCCATTAGTGAGTAGTAATCAGAAGTGTACCTTTAAGATGAAAGCTACATCCCTTAGAGTGGTAATATTTAAGGGAGCAGACAATTATGATTCTAGTCTTGTATTCTCTCCTTCTGGGAAGATTAAAGTGGCCAATCTTTGACTCCTCTTTTACTTTCCCTTCTGGAAGAAAATAAGGTCGAATTGGGAGAAGAGGCTAAAGATGTCTATTCTGCCTCCCTTTGAATCACATGTGGCTCAGGCAAAACAAATTTCCAGGAGGCAGAGCCAAGATGGCAGCATCAAGGCAAGGATTTGCCTGAACTCTCCCCCAGACTTCTCCAAATACCTTTAAATAATGATTCTAAACAAAGTCTAGAGCAACAAGACCACAAAAATATAAAGTGAAATAATTTTCCAGCCCAGGACAACTTGGGAGGTCAGCAGAAAAGTTTTGACCAGGGTGAAAGTAGAGTGTAGTCCAGCTCAGGTCACATCAGCATTAGCCCTAGTTGCAGCAAACCAGAGACAGGTCTGGAGAGCCGCTGAATCAGTGGAGCCAACAGTGGCATCTGGAAGTCTCAGTGTACAGACAGCAAGGGAATGAATAACTGGTCAGAGGAAGTTAAAATGGGAATTTGCTTCCAGGATAGAGGGTCACTGTCTCAAGATTCAGGGGTTGTGTGCAGCTGTTTTCAGTGATCCTTCTAGGGCCATGAAAAAGAAAAAAAAAAGTTGTATTGCCACTTCAGTTGAGTTACTGTTCTTTTCTAATACCATTGGTTTCAACTTCTACCTATTGTGTTCTCCCTATTTATTAAAGGGCCAGTGAATAGCACACAGTACCATTGAATTGCCAAACATCAGGTAACAAACGGTTAGCTTTAACAAAATAAGGTTTATTTCAAAGATAAAGCAAGAGCAAATATACAAATATTACACACATATTCCTTCATACAACCTTAGTTTCTGGGGTAGTAAATTCAAATTTTAATTCAATTCCCACATAATATCAATCCCACCTAGTTCAGGCCTAGAGGTTCCAAATGAGTTCTTATCTTGGCTACCATCAGTTTGGAATCCTGATGATCCCTCCTTTTTCTTCATCAGCATCAATGTTTCCCTGGTTATAAACTTGAGTCGTAGAACTCCAGGTTGTGGAAGACAACCCTTTAGTTATATCTTGGGGACAAATGTTGCTCTAGCTCTAAACCTTAATTCTGGAATAACCAAATCATTGAGGAATTCTCTAGATCTTTAAAATGCACAAGGTCATAAAGATCTACTCCTTCACTTGTTCCCAAGCTCCCCCAAAGTGCTGAGGAAGAGACAATAGCTGAAGCTGACAGACCTTTGATTGCCTTCTCAGCAAATCAAAGAGCCTACTCTTCAACATATGGTTAGCTAACCAGAACCAGTTAAAAATGTCTATACATGCTGTCTCTCTAAGACAATCTCTTATATATCTTTATAATTCTGTCAGAAACAATTCCCTAGCATCTTGATGGGGGAAACACCATTTTCTTTTTAGCTTCTTCCACAGCTATCTTATTCCAGGAATGCAACAGATCCCTGTTAAATGTACATAATAGAAATCTGAAGTTTCACGTACAATCTCCTTTTACTTTTCTACTATATAAAAAAAGATATGCTCATTTTATTTGATGTTGGTTATGTTCTGAATAAAAAGCACCAATGATGATGCTAATAACTCACTTGCTGGTATAGATGTGATGGGCTTGAGGTAGTGAAAAGGATATATACATTTTTGGACAAAGTCAATGTAAGAGTTTGAATGTCCATATTTGTTACAAGGATTTTTTTTTTCCTTTTTTGAGAGGCAGAGAAGAGTTACAAGATTGAGAATACAAGAAAAAATAAAGTTACTGAAAATCTACTGAAAGTTAGAAGGAAATGGAGACAACACATTTTTTCAAATTGGTTGAATTTATTTTATACTTGAAAGGAAAAACCAAGTTGTGCAGCAATCAATCAATAAACATCTGTTAAACACTACTATGTGCCAGGTATTGTGCTAAGTGTTCTAATCTTTTCATAACAGAGATTTAGGATTTCATATAAAATATTCTTTTTCTGTTCTACTTTTTTGGTATTTAAGTTGAGAATAAATTAATTTATATATGTGTGAGGCAATTGGGGTTGAGTGACTTGTCTAGGGTCACACAACTAGTAAGTAGTATCTGAAGTTGATGAGGGCAGGGTACCGAAGGAGAGGTGTGGCAGGAATGGATGAGAGTTTCCTTGTTCTCCAAGGTGTGAGATTTGCAGCCAAGGAAATTCGCTTAACTCAAAGGCTGTGGTAAAAAAAAAGCTTTTATTTTTTTATTTAATAGCCTTTTATTTACAGGATATATGCATGGGTAACTTTACAGCATTAACAATTGCCAAACCTCTTGTTCCAATTTTTCACCTCTTACCCCCCACCCCCTCCCCCAGATGGCAGGATGACCAGTAGATGTTAAATATCTTAAAATATAAATTAGATACACAATAAGTATACATGACCAAAACGTTATTTTGCTGTACAAAAGGAATCAGACTCTGAAATATTGTACAATTAGCTTGTGAAGGAAATAAAAAATGCAGGTGGGCATAAATATAGGAATTGGGAATTCAATGTCATGGTTTTTAGTCATCTCCCAGAGTTCTTTTTCTGGGCGTCAAAAGCTTTTATTGTTAAAGAGACACCAAGAGAAAGACTTCTTTGGTGGGCAATATCATCCTCAAGAGAGAAGTGATTTGCAAAGAGACATTTTCTGAAGACTTATTTTATACAGGAGTCTAAAAATTGACATTCTGCATGCAAGACCATTTGAGTTTGTATATGAAAGGAGACATTTTCTGAAGACTCATCTTCTTGTCTCCAGAGGATATAAGACCATTTGAGTTTGTATAACTTTTTGTTGGTGATTTCACATAACTTCACAGGGTTGTCTCAGGTCAGAGTTTTACTCTCATCAAAGTTAGATTTGAACTGAGTTTCTTCTGACTTCAGGGTTAATGCTCTATCCACTGTGCCATCTAGCTGCCCTGAGAATAAATTAATTTTTAAAAGAACAATAGATTAGAAGTCAATAAACAGTACCTTGCACCTTAGGGTGCTTAATTAATGTTTGGTCTACTCCACTACAAATATATTGAATGAATGAATGAATGTATGCAGACTCAGTTCTCTCCTAGACTCCTACCTGTTTGACTTAAATCTCCTTTTGCTGGATTTTTATTCAGGTCATGCCCACTAACCACAGACCCTCATATCTTCTTCTTCTAGAAGATTGTTAGGTTTTTCCATTGATTCCCATAGGTTCAGCCAGCATCACTCGTCAGATGATTCTAAGATCTATAGATTTAGCCCTAATTTCTCCACTGAAGTCCAGTTTTCTGGAAGACAAGCCCTTATTTCTTTTCATTTAGATTAAAGCAATACCCTTCTGGTTAGTGTTTCTGCCTCAAGTCTCTTCTCAAATGAGGACGTGCACGCTGCGTGATCCTGTGGGCTCTCGTGTTGTTTAATAAATTCTAAAGTTTTTAAGAGAAACTTTGAAAGTGTCCTTGTGTCACTCTCCCCCCCCCCCCCTTTCTTCTAACGGACCGAGAAGCTCCTGGGGGACAGTCATCAAGTTTTTTCCTTTCTTGTAATCCCAGTGCTTGGCGCAGGATCCGGACCCAGTAAACCCTTCATAAATAATTGTGGACTGGTTGGATGTTTCTGTCATTCAACGGGCTATGAAAAATCCCCACTAAGGCACACTGGGAAAAGTGATGTTCGCAGTTGACGTGAATGTTTTTGAGAGTCAACTAGCACTTAACCCCCGCCATGTGCCAGTCACCGCGCTAATGAGGCACCCGAGAGACACAGGAAGGTAAAGCCGTTTCTGGTTTCAAGGGCCATCAGACGGACTGATAGCACCGCCAGGTGCGAGAGCGCGATAGATAACCCGGCGGGAGTCCCAAGGCCCGAGTTCAAACCCAGCCTCGGCCACTTCCTGGTTGGGCGACCCTGGGCGAGTCCCTGAGCCCGCGCCCATTGGCTAACAGTAGAGCCTCCCTGTCACGGCCGTGGTGAGAAGCGAAGCCCTCGCCACCCCTAGAAGCCCTGCACAAATGCTGCTCCCACTGCCTTTCCCAGCCATGATCTCATGCGAGCCTCGCAATAATAAGCCGGGGAGGGGCGCCCCCCCGCGCCACCGGCCCACTCTGCCCGCGGCTCTGGGGGTCCCGGCCGAGCCTGGAGCCCGACTCCCCTTCTGCGATTCTGCTCGCAAGCGACGCTCGGGGCTTTGGCTCGCCCCGTTAAGGAGGGCTCTCTCGGAAGAGGTGCTGCGGGACTGCTGATGTTCGAAGCTCGATGACGCCATGAAGCGCCCTGACGTATGTCCGTCAGTCCTTCTGTTCAGAGCCGCAGGGCAAGCCGCCTGTCAAGTGTCGGGGGAGGGGGCGCGCTTAATTGGGGGAATAGTGGAAGGGGAGGAGGGAGGGGCGGTATAAAACAACCTAACAACCCATCTCAACTGGCTCCGGGTCACGTGACGCGCTAAGCTGGGCTCCCCGGTCACGTGCAAGTCGGTTTCGGCGCACCTCCTGGAGCCCCCATGTGAAGGTGTGTGGGGGGGGGTGTGCGTGTCTGCGCGCCCGCGTGGGTCTGTATGTGTACAGCGGAGCCCAAGGCGGGGGGCTTGGGGTAGTTGTTGTTGGGGGGCGGGGGGGCGGGGGGGTTGGGCGCAGAGCGTTCCCTCGTCACGTGGTGCAAGGCGGGCAGCCATCTTGCTACAAACACAAACACTGAGGAGCGGCTGCAGCGGGAGCGCCAGCGTGCGCCACCCCCCCCTCGCCTCCCTCCCCCTCCCCCTTCGCGGGCTAGTCTGCCGCGCGCCCTAGCCTCGCGCCACCAACGCCCCGGAACTGGAGCCCGAGCCTGGCGCAGTCTGCCCGGGATCGCCCGCCCGCCCACCAGCGGTAAGGAGCGTGTCCATCCCATCCAGCCAGTTCCCCAGCTTTGCCGGGGAGCGCCTGGGGCCTACGGGCCAGCATCCCCACCCCTAACTCTCCTCTAGTCCTAGCTGCCACTCGAGGGACCCCGGAGGCTGGAGGGGTGGCAGGCCATGGTGAAGCTCTCTCCCCGCCCCCCCCTCCCCGCGCCTTGCCAGGGCCAACCCTTCTTCCCCTGAGGGCGGGCCTGGGCGGGCCCGGCCCCTCCTGCAGCTTGTGCTGGAAGCCCCAACGCACGGGGCACCGGCAGCATCCCAGCCTCCGCTGGAGACCCAGCCCCATCCGGTGCTGCCTTCCAGTCACACCCCCAACCCCCTCGTCCGGCTCTGCGTAGCGGCTGGGGTGGTAGGAGACCACAGCCTCTCCCCGCCTTCCTGGGGAAAGGTCTCCGCTAGCATCTCGGCTAGGGGCGTGCACCCGGGTGTCGGGTCCCTGATACTGCCCTTTCCCTCCCCCTTCTTTAAGAATGCCCCCTCCTCATTGTACCCCGCTTTCCTCTCTGCTGAAGCGAGATGGTTGGACCAGCCCGATCCCAATTCTAGCTTTGACATTGTGTGTCTTCACTTCTAACATAGAAGTTCTTTCCCCATAAACAAATCACTCTAAATTGAAGCTCTTCCAAACTCTACAACAACATACTCACCTCGTTTCCCCGATAGCTCTGACTATTTTGGCAAAGAAATACATCTCCACACAAAGTCGTGATCCCTGCTTTTCTAATCGTAGGTCATGAGGTCTTAGATTTAGAGCTGGAAGGGGCCTTAAGAGTTTGTAGAATCCAGCCTTATTATCTTGGACCGAGGTCTCACCTATTCCGAGTCCATAACACTGTCCACTAGACCATGCTACCTTTAGTGGGTTTGGATTTTTTCCCCTCTAAATTTTCTTGTCTGTCAATGAGGAACAAAACTGGCACTTTCATAAACCCCATTCGCCTCTCTGATAGCTCCCATAAAGCCCAGAATGCTGCTTTCATAGTGCTGGTCATATTTAATAGCCCACCTTTAGATAACGCAAATATTTACAAAACAAGACCATCTCTAGAGACTCTCTCAGTAAATTGTTTGAATCTCTGTCAAAAGAATCCCTTCCCAAATTACTGCTAATTAAATCCCCATAAAAAGATCATAACTTGAAGATATCTCAACTTAATCATCCTTGCAAATTATGTCTTCAATCCTATTCATTTCATCAGCATTTTCTTCCACAAGAAGCACTAGATTTAGTAATAACATAGTATAACTGGTTTGAATCTTAGCTGTGATGTTTTCTTTAGGTAAATCATTTAATATTTCTGGGTCTTAATTTTTGTCATCTGTATTAGAGAATATGGTAAAAGATTATTTCTAAAGTTCATATGATTCTATGAACATGATGATTTTCCCACCTTTGCCCTGTAACTGAATTATAGACCCCAGCTCTTGTTTCTCTTTAAGAATAAGTCACCTGTCTAGATAATATTTTGATTTATGCAAGTATGAATAGATTGAAGAATGTTTGGAAGGGTTGTTCTGGTGATGTTTGGTTATGTTTAATCATGTTACACTGGGGCCTTGTTCAGCCAAGAAATGTATTGGATTGGAGTATACTGGAATATAGAGTACTACTCAAGGAAAAAAGAGTTTGGGCTACCTCTCCTGATGTTTCCATATAAGAGGATGTGGGAATTAATGGATTTTGAGTCATGAAAATGGGATTTGGGAAAATGGGAAATTTGGATTTTAATCTTGTGACTGTTACTCAGGCAATATATTAGAACTTTTTTTTTTTTTTTTTTTTTTTGGTACTGGTGAGTTCTTAGAAACTAATAAAAACTATAAGTAACTGGGAAGAAAGTGATTGGGGAGGACTTCTAAGTGGAGCATTGAACCCTTGTTTGAAATTGGATGTAAAGTGAGGAAAAGCAATACAACAAATAAAATGTCAGAAACTATAGCATTCCTAGGAATTAGGAATGACAAGAGAAGAGTTGCAGTTGCTATAAAGTCCTTCTCAACCTGTACCTGGGGACAAGAGTCCGTGTTTTAGAGAGCAACAATTTTTCATATGGCAAGCAATAAATGCTTTTAGTTCATTCAGATCCCATCAACTTGGAGGAATCAGTAGAAGAGCTCAAACAAGATAAAGGCTTGTGAAAGCATTTCAGCACTGTGCAAATGTGAATTATCATTTTGATGGTTTCAGGAAATATAGTTAGGGACCAAAGATGCCCCCCAAATAGACTCCCTTTTCGAAGCTACGAAGAAAATTCTCAGCAAGATAGAAGAAAAGTCTGGTCTTTTTGAAATTGGAGGATTCTTGAAGACCCAAGCATGGATAGCTACTTTAGCTATTAGAGATTTGAGTGAGATTCTTCAATCATAGACATATCCCTTTATGTTCCAGTGATGCTCCTGGATTTGATTTGATTTAGAGCTAAATTAGGAGAATTAGAAAGATAAAGGATCTGCAGTCTTATTGATTTGAGTCCATCCTCCATCAATGCAAAATTTGACCTCCTTTGTGATTTAGTAAGTGGCAAAAGTTGTGCTGACCTGGTGATGAACCTCTGCAACTTAGCCAGGTTTGCTCTCATGTAATACATACAGCCTTGGAGAGTTTGTGCTTTGCTGGCATAGCTTTCAAGTGGTATAGTATTCATATTATGATGAGGCATTGATGTAGACCTTTGTTAAATAGAGACCTAATTTTCACCTATCTTTTTTTCCCCTTCCTGTTTCATAGTAAGAGCCAGTCCTGACAAACCTGACAATGGCTAAGATTCTTTTCCATTGTCCCATTTTCTTGGTAGTGTTTCTCTTATATTCAAAGAGAAAGTTCAAATTGAAATGCTGATGCATGTGTGTGTGTGTGTGTGTGTGTGTACACTCAAGTGCATGCATACATGTGTGTTTGAGAGGAATGAGGCTCAAGGATAAAGAGAAGTTGGGAGAAGGGAATAATGTAGTCAGTAAGTTCCAGGAGCAGAAAATTAATAATTAATCTATGTGCGCTTCTCTTCCTTTTACCTTGAATCTGACAAAAATTTAGAACATTCAAGGCCCCCAGTCCTTAGTTCCTTAACATTCTCCCCTAGGATAGGATATCTAAATTTTAAAAACTATTCCTTTCCCAAGAATCTCTTCATGATCTCTTCATCCAGAGTAGAATGCTTCCCCATCAGTAAAGATGGGAAAACTGAAACATTGTGGCTAATATTGACTGTCTTTCTCAGTATATTCTCTCTTTCCCTATGGTTATGCTTTAGATATGCAGATGGCTCCCAGATTTCATATCCAGGCATTATCTTGCTCTTGAATTCCAGTCATATATTACGTGCTGCTTGCTGAATATCTCCACCTGGAGATGCCTGAAGTTCAACATGTTCAAAACAGAATTTATTTCATATTACTCATCTGAAAATCCATACATCCTCTGAATCTACACATTTCTTGTTAATGGAACCACCTTCCTTCAAGTCATCAGGTTTACAACCTTGTTCTTTTTCTTTTTTCCTTAGTCCTCATGTACAATCATTTGTCACATTTTATTTAGCCTGCCTCCACATTTTTTTCATCCATTCCCTTATCCACTAGTCATACAACTTTGACCCTAGCCTATTGTGAGGGTTTCTAGTCTTTCTTTTTTCTAGACCAGCTTCCAACTTGATATTCGTAGAACAAAGATCTAGCCATGTGACACTTCTCCCAACATAGACACAAATCTTCAGTAGCTCCCTATCATAGGCTAAAGTATAAACTACTCAGCCTGTCATTTAAAGCTTTTTATGATCTTGACTACCGATAACTTTTCCAGTCTTTATTTCCATATTATTCACCTTGGTATGCTTTCCATTTTAGCCAGATTATTAATTGTTTGTTAACAACAAAATTCTATTTCTTACCTTATCAAGATACTATCGCTTGCCTCAGTGTCTTCGCACAGATGGTGTGAAATTATTCTTTAAAAGCATAACTTATATTCATCTTTTGTGTCATAATTCTGTCCCTCCACTCTCTTCAAGTTTCAAGTCTTGAAATTACTTTTATCTTTTTATTAGTATATATGTTATCTACTACAGTATAAGCTTCTTTAGGACAAAGACTTTTATTTTTTGTGTCCACAATTTCTGGGATATAAGTGTATTTCTTTTTGCTGAATTAAATGAACACAGGGAATTGAGAGTTGGCCCTGTATATAAAAAAGACACATAATAACTATATATATATATTTTTTTTTGAGTAGGATAAGGAATGTTTGAGCAAGCCTAACACCTTGTGCATTGGGATGGGCTGCAGGAAGAAAAGCAAAAATGTGATTAAATAACTACTTCATTTGGGGGGCTTGTTCTCTTCTTTCCTTTTTTTTTCCAAAGTGTGGGAGCATTGTGCATATTTAATAAAATGAATGACTTTAAATTATAGCCTCCAGTAGGGTTTCTTTTCTCCCCAATCCATTTACACTTTGTTGTTTCTCATGCCTCCTATAAGCTGCATTTGTTTCTGACAACCTGGGTAGAGAGATTAAGAAAGGAAGCAAAGTGCTTTACCCTTCTTATCACTAAACACTGACTCCCAAAGCTAGTATGGCAACAGTACCTTTGCATTGGAATAGTCCAAAAAATGAAGAAAACTACCTCTTTTTCCTGACTCCCTGTTAAAGTTATGAGAACATTTTTATATATTCTTTTCCCCCTTCCCACCTAATTATTTTTGTAGCTTTTACTTTTTAGATGCATAGCTCTTAAACCTTATTCTTTCTCTGTGGCATAAAAGCCTTCAGTTTCTCTCCTTTAATTCCTATTTATGCAAGCAAAAGAACCTTTTGCCCAACTTTTCTTTTTCTACTCAACTTTTTCTTCTCCCTGGGGAGAGGAAAGGAAATCCATTTCTGCCACATAATCAAATCTTACCTTGAAGTGCACTTCTGAACTTTTCCATCTCAGATGGAACATCCCAGTTCCATCCTAAAATCCCAGAGATTTTGATATTTTTTCAGAACTTGAAACAAGCATTTATTAATTTAACAATTAATAAAATTGTTTCAAGTTCTGAAAAGAATCTTCAAGGGCTGGTAATTCAAAATAGCAAACAAAAAAAAAAAAAAGACACTTTCTCTGTGCCTACCAGGGTTCATATCAATAATCCTTAAAGAGCCTCCTTTCTGTGTCCGGATAACATTCTTCCTATTCCTGATCGCTTTCCTTCAAGTACACAATTTATCATAAGAACCAGTTTTTCCTTTGTGTGTCTGTATGGCCAACTCCTCTCTGATTATCTCTAGATTTAGTTTATAGGGGTTCTTAGCCTGTTTTGTATCATGGACTCCTTTGGTAATCTGGTGAATCTATGAGCCCCTTCTCAGAATGATAGTTTTAAATGTATAACTTAAATACATGGGATTACAAAATAAACCATATTGAAAAGAAATATATTGAAATCATTATCAAAATATTAAAAGTTCTACATTCACAAACCCCCTGAAATTTATCTATATACCCCAGGTTGAGAATCCCTAGTCTAAATTCTTCCCCTTCCTGAAGTGAACCTTTCACAAAGTGGTTTTTGAAGTACTTTTTCATCCTTTTCTTACTTTGTCTTCCTTTGGTAGGGATTCTGGTCATTTGGCAGTATGCAATGGAGGAGGAGGGGGTAAAGAGATTAGGGGTTTTGGTAATCTACACAATGGATAAACAGCTACTAAGTTTTTTATATAGGCAGTCACCTGTACTTTCTACAAAAGTAAGTTTTGAAATGGTCTGTGAAATTTGTAGTGACTGAAAATTCAAGGGCAGGGACAAATAAATATCTTTTCCTCATCCTGTTTTAAGGAACTTTCCCAGATGTTAAGGGCCTCTGGTCACCATTATACTAAGGACCATATCTGATAACTGGTGACTCCTGGCTCAACCTCTGTACCATCCTCTGCCTGAAGAGAGCCATCTCCTCTATTCCCTGTCTCCAGGTACCTGGGGGACAGTTTGCCAGGTAAGCTCTCGGATAGAGTGAAGAATCAAGGACTTAGCCTAGCATCTCCCAAGAAGTCCCTTTCAGAGACCAAAGAGGAAAACAAGAATCAGATTTATTTAACTAATCCATTTTTCTCCATCTCCAGGTAATCCTCCTACATTGGTTTATCTCTGGCCATCTTAGGTTGTGAATGGCCCTGCACAACTTTTTATAATCAGGTATTCTAAAGTAGCCTCTACTTTTATCCCTAGACCCAGATGCCCTTGATTGATCCCTTTCTCTGACTTCTGGTTCCCCAGTGCTCCATCTTTCTTCCCTGTTTCCATTTAAGTGTTTGGATATCAAGTGTTAAGCCTCTACCTTCCTGTCATACTCTCCCCATCTCCTCCCAACTTCCAGCCTTGAGGAAACTTAAGCAGCTTCACAATGGCAGCAGAAACTCTCAACTTTGGTCCAGAGTGGTGAGTTGGGCCCTATTGAGAGGGTGGAAGAACCATGGCGGGAGAGAGGGATTTTGGTTACCTTATATTTACTTCCCTACCCTACCTTAGGCTACGGGCACTGTCAAGTGGGAGTAGTGTGATCTCCCCACCTCCTTCCCCTGCCATGCCAAAATATAAGCTGGCTGAGCATCGTTATGGTCGTGAGGAGATGCTGGCACTCTATGTCAAGGAGAATAAGGTGGGTAGGCTTCCCCAAAAGAAAATCTAACTAGAGAAACTATTTTGTTCTTTAGTGTGCCTACCCCATCAGGGAAATATATGGGAATATAGTGTTTCAACTTTTCTACTTCTGGGACTAGCAGGTCCCAGATGAATTGCAGGACAAAGAATTTGCTGCAGTGTTACAGGAGGAACCACTGCAGCCATTGGCACTGGAACCTCTGACAGAAGAGGAGCAGGTGGGCCTTAAGAAATAGATAGCTATGTTTTAGAAAGTAAATGGAGAGGGAAGTCAGACACCTGATTTGGGAGAGGGGAATGACTTTTGAAGGTGGGGTATTAAGAAGGACTTGTAGAGAGCCAGGGGCACATTATCCTGAGTTCTCATTCCCAGCACTGGTTCCTTCCTCAGAGAAACTTCTCCCTGTCAGTGAACAGTGTGGCTGTGCTGAGGCTGATGGGGAAGGGGGCTGGTCCCCCTCCAGGTGGTATCTCTCGTGGCAGAGGCAGCACTCGAAGCCGAGGTAGTAGGGGATTACTGGGATTTCTGTAGGTTGAAGGAAGTGTGTGTGTGTGTGTGTGTGTGTGTGTGTGTGTGTGTGAGAGAGAGAGAGAGAGAGAGAATATGAATTGATCCTAAAGATACCTAATAATGGTGTCTGGTAAGTTCTTCTACCAACCAATTTATGTTGTCTAGCCCCTCTTTTTCCAGGCCGGGGCAGAGGTGATAGTGGCTTTTACCAAAGAAGCATTGAAGAAGGAGATGGAGCTTTTGGAAGAAGTCCTCGGGAGATCCAGCGCAGCCAAAGCTGGGATGATAGGTATGGGTTGAAAAAAGGGGAGGAATATACAGAGAGGGAAACCTGTTATTTTCACATTTTTCTTTTTGGATCTTTTGTTAAGTTCACTTCTGGTCCTGTGTTTCTATTCTTACTTCCTCCCCCTCCCCCCCAATCTCAAATACCCTTTGACCTAGGCCTCTTTCCTTCTAGCTTCTTTTTGTCACCTCCTCCTTCTGCTTTCTTTGTATAAAATGGTGAGAGAACTGTAGAATTTTGTACAGTTCAGGATAATGGGGATTTTTCTGATTTTAGCTGACATCTTCCTCACCACTTTACCCTTTACAGAGGCGAGAGGCGATTTGAGAAGTCAACAAGGAGAGATGGAGGTACAGAGGATATGGAAAGAATATAGAGGGGTACTGGGAGCCTGGGAGGAAAGGGGATTGGGAGCTTCCCCCCTTCCCCCCCAAAAGAAGTTTGGGAATCATTCAAAGGATGAATGTCTCATTTTCTAGAAAGGTTCATATCAATGGGTCTTCCATACACCTTCTCCCAATGCTAATTTTTAACATAATTTTTCCCCTACTGCCAGTACGTTCTGGGTTTGAGGAGGGAGGATCAGGACCCCGGAAGGAACATGCCCGCTCAGACAGTGAGAATTGGCGTTCTCTACGGGAGGACCAAGAAGAGGAAGATGAGGGCAGCTGGCGACTTGGGGCAGGTCCCCGTCGAGATGGGGATCGATGGCGTTCCACCAGTCCTGGTGAGGGGGGAATAAGGGAAAAAGGCATGGAGGTTAAAGAGAAATCTCTGCAGCTATAGAGTCCCAAGGCAGAGAGAGAGGAAGGGAAAGTAGGAAATCCTGAGAAAATAAGGAAGTAGCTTCTTGAACTTAAACAATTTTTCCAAGATTATTGAGGTTAGTCAGAACTAAAGAGTTCAGATACTGATCATTTCCCTATCTCCTTTTGTTCCTCAGATGGTGGACCCCGATCTGCTGGCTGGCGGGAGCATGGGGAGAGGAGAAGAAAATTTGAGTTTGAGTTGCGAGGGGAACGGGCTGGGGGTGTTGAGGAAGAGGGGCGGGGTGGGGGAGGCTCCCATCCCCGGAAATCTCGGGGTCCTGATGGCTTTGATGATGACAAGGATGGACTCCCTGAGTGGTGTCTGGAGGATGAAGATGAGGAAATGGGCACCTTTGACTCATCTGGGGCCTTCTTGCCCCTTAAGGTATCTTAAGAGAAAGATTGGGAAAAGATAGATTGGGAGAACTGGTAGTAACTTTACCATGACTTGATCTTCTCATTTTTCACCTTTCCTTCACTTCCCCTCCCCCCAAAAAAAAATGGTACAGAAGGGTCCCAAGGAGCCAATCCCTGAGGAACAAGAGCTAGACTTCCAGGGTCTAGAAGAAGAGGAGGAGGAGAAGCTGGATGGGCAGAGTGGAGAGGGAACTGAATCAGGTAATAAGACTAAAGAACTGAATGGCCGAGATATGAAACTTGAAAAGCTAGGAAATAAGATAATATATTGTAATGGATTTATTTAACTATAGGTTAGTTTCAGACTATCTGACCATGAAAAAATATGTTCACACTTCCAGTGATGGAAATAACATTGAATTTCAGTCAAAAGTCCAGCTTCTTACATTGTATAGTTATGTAGCCTTGGGAAAAAAAGATGATAATTTCCCTGGTTTAATTTTTCCTCAGCTTTAAACTATGTGCAGGCACCACGTTACCTCTTTATCTTATCAAGTTCTGTGATTTTTATAATACTTTTTTACGTCACTTCTTTTTTAGGCATGGAGCCACCCATCCAGGAAGAGAAAATGCATCCTCCATCTCCCCTGCCCACTCTGGATTCTCTCTGGAGACCTGATGGGGAAGGGGATGAGGTTACTGAGAAAGATCTTCCAGTGGTTGAAGGTAGTAGAAGGCAGTAATTTTAAGGGTTGGTGGGAATATCCTTGGGGAAGAGTAATAGATGGAACAGAACTTTATGTTTTAGTTGCTCTAAAGCTGTAGGTAAGATGTGTGGTCATATGCTGCTGCTCTTTTATTTTTCCCTTTCTTCACTCTTAGGGGATGAAACTAGAGTGAACCCTGAAGCTGGCTTACCACCTGATTCTCCTGGAGATACAGAAGATGATGAGGGCATGAAGCATCTGCAGCAGGTGATAAAGGGGCTGCTTTGAGGACTTAGATCTTATCTTTGCCTAATTTCAATTTGCCATGTTCTTTACTGATCTTTTTCACCTTTTTGCCCCTCATCCTGCTCTGACCTCAGCTATTAATTCCATGTTATTATTTCCCTGGGGTACTAGGAGGCGGAAAAACTGGTAGCATCACTACAAGATAGTTCCCTAGAGGAGGAACAGTTCACAGCTGCCATGCAGGGTCAAGGACTTCGACACTCAGCTGCTGCTGCTGCTGCTCTTCCACTTAGTCATGGGGCTGCCCGAAAGTGGTTTTACAAGGACCCACAGGGAGAAATCCAAGGTATTTCAGAGGGTGAGGGAATTAATAAATTGGTCTAAGAAAACATGAATTAGAGATTAGAGAAAGGGACATCCATGTGCTTTTTGTTCCTTTTGACCTCAATATATTTTTTCTGGTCTAGGCCCCTTCACCACACAGGAGATGGCAGAATGGTTCCAAGCTGGCTATTTCTCTATGGCTTTGCTGGTGAAACGGGGCTGTGATGAAGGTTTCCAACCACTGGGTGAAGTTATCAAGATGTGGGGGCGTGTGCCCTTTGCCCCAGGACCCTCACCTCCCCCACTGCTGGTAAGTATACTCAATATATTGCCCAAGGCACTAGGGTTTTTATGAGAGTTCTACTTCATGGGAAGACCTAGAAAGAATTTGGTTAAAAGATAGGGGAAATGCTGAGAAAGTGAAGTTAGGGATTCCTTGGAGGAGAAGAATGTTTCCTTCTGGAATGCTTTCCCATGGTCTTTAGTGTTCTTTTCTTCTTACCTCATTGAACATTGTTGTGTCTCTTGTGTTTCTGTCCCTGTCTATCTCTCAGGGAAATATGGATCAGGAGCGGCTGAAGAAGCAACAGGAGTTAGCAACAGCTGCACTGTACCAGCAACTGCAGCATCAGCAGTTCCTTCAGCTAATCAACAGGTAGTACTGAGATGGGCGGGCAGAGGTGGGGGAGTCCCTTCCCCTAGCTCTGTGGAATATAGATTTGAAGTCCTGCCATAAGAAGTAGAAATTGACTGTCCTGCATGCTACCCAGCCGCCAGTTCCCACAGTGTGCACTCCAGCAAAAGGCAGCTATGGGAGACCTGACACCTCAGCAGCAGCAACAGCTCACTGTGTTTCTGCAGCAGCTACAGGCTCTCAAACCCAGGTATAATCAGGACATGAGATCCTTCTTTTCTTTCTTCTGTCCCCAAAATGTGTTAAGGAAGGGCCACAGTTAGGAATAAGATTAGAGTCCTAAGTCAGACCTATTCCTTCTCAGAGGTGGGGACCAGAACCTCCTTCCAACGATAAACCGTTCCTTGTCGGTGCCAGACTCAGGCACCCTCTGGGATTTGCATACCTCAGCTTCATCACAGTCAGGTATGTATATGACTAGGCAAGACCATCTGAATTCTTTCCCATCCCTTCTCTGTCATTCTACAACTCTGCCTCCATCTGAAAAGATTTTCCCATCAGAAAGGAACTTCACTCAAAATTTGCCTTCCTTTCCAGTCCTTGCTGGAAAGCTAGGAAGCAGTTGATTTTCCTTTACCTAGAATAACATCCATCAGAGTCCCGACCATAGAGGTCTGATCTATGCCTTTATCTGATTCTTGTCATGCTATCCTTTTTCTGAGCAAAGGCTCTCTGAAAATCTTTTATCCTCCCTTGCTCTTTTTAGGTGGTGAGGCCAGTCTGTGGGACATACCAATTAATTCTTCGACTCAGGGTCCAATTCTAGAACAACTCCAGCTGCAACATAAAGTGAGTCCCTTTAAGGCTGAACACAAGGGTGGGATTGACCCAAGAGGGCAGGGTTTTGCATACTGTTTTCCTTCTCAGCTCCAGGAGCGGAGAGATGTGGAACTCAGGGTAAAACGAGAGGAGGAGGAACGGAAACACCGGGAAGAAAAGCGGAGGCAGCAGCAGGAAGAACAGAAACGGAGACAGGAGGAGGAGGAGCTGTATCGGCGCAAGCAAGTAAGGGAGCATATTTCTTCCAAAGAATTAAGAGTCAGGAAGTCAAATCCCTTCATTTTGACAAAGTGAAACCTCCTTGACTTTCTTCCCAGGTTAGACAGCAAGAACTGCTCCTGAAGCTGCTCCAGCAGCAGCAGGCAGTGCCTCCATCACCAGGCTCCCCTCCTCCACTCTGGGCAAAGCAAGGCCTCTCCATGAAAACTCTGTTGGAGCTACAGCTGGAGGGTGATCGGCAGTTGCACAAGCAGCAACATCGAGAGCCTCCTCGAGCCCAAGCCCCAGCCCAGCGGGCGGTAAGCCAGAATCAGATTTGAGCAGTGTTTTCATAACCTCTCCTTTGATGCTCCTTCATCTTCTTTTCATCATCTTTTCTGATTTTTCAAGCCATATATAAAGAGTAGTATCTTAGAATCTGAGGAGGAACCCCCATCTTCCT
Source organism: Sarcophilus harrisii (assembly GCF_902635505.1). Lineage (NCBI taxonomy): Eukaryota > Metazoa > Chordata > Mammalia > Dasyuromorphia > Dasyuridae > Sarcophilus > Sarcophilus harrisii. The sequence continues at coordinate 287,992,136 of NC_045429.1, read as the reverse complement.
TATTGTCCTCAGCTTCCTAGAGTGACCTAGAACTTGACACAATATATCTAGAAGTAGAGGAACACTCACATGCATATATTCCCCTCCTTCTTATCCTATTTGTTTTATTTGTGGAAGGGTTGTTTTTTTGGGGGGCTGGGGGGGTGGTCAGAGGGAGGCAATCAGAATTAAGTGACTTGCCCATATTCACATAGCTGGTAAATATCTTGAATCTTGATTTGAATTCCTGATTCCAGGGCCAGTTACTCTATCCAGTGCTCCACTTTTCTCTCCCTGTCTTATTCTAAAGCCTTGTTTTGATTTTGAGGATCTTACATTTTTTATAGATTTGTACCCTTCACCTCCCATATCCCCTTCTCCATTCCCATATAAATACCAAAAATAGGTTTCTCCCACCCAGCTCTCTTGGCAGTTTTCTAGAAAGCCCTCCTATCCTGTTGTCCTTACTAATCTGACTCCTCCTACTCTGTGTTTCTGCAGCATGGGGGCCTGGGCAGCGCTCCTCTATCCCAGTGGGTGGCAGAGACAGGACCCCTATGGGGTGGGCTAGAGAAGAGCGGGGGCAGTGGAAGTCTTGGGCTCTGGGAGGAAACACTCAAGGGCAGCAGCAACCTGGCCAGGAGTCTGGGCCTCAAGAACAGCCGAAGCAGTCCTTTGCTCAGGTGGGTGTAGAGCCTGAACTAGTCTGGGAGGAAGGAGGGCTGGGAAGGAGCAGGGTGAAGGATGGGGCAGGGTCAGCTCTGAGCCCTCACTTCACTCTGTTTTTCTGACACAGTGATTCCTATGGCCACCCTTCTGGCCGACCTGGTCGAAAGAAGACAGATGAGGAAGAGAAATTGCTGAAGCTGTTGCAGGGCATTCCTAAGCCCCAGGATGGCTTTACCCAGTGGTGTGAACAGATGCTTCATACATTGAGCACCACTGGGAGCCTAGATGGTATGGGCAGGGCACAGTGGGGGAGCCAGGGGCCTGTGTAACCATACTCAGGTGGTCCCTGATATTTCCCACAAACCCCTACAGTGCCCATGGCTGTGGCGATCCTGAAAGAGGTGGAATCCCCCTATGATGTCCATGATTACATCCGGTCCTGTCTAGGGGACACGTTGGAAGCCAAAGAATTTGCCAAACAATTTTTAGAGCGGAGGGCCAAGAATAAGGCTAGTCAGCAACGGCAGCAGCAGCAGGTGGGGGACCAATGCTCTTTGCTCTAATTATGACAGTGGAAATGATGTCTCTCAGATTTTCTTCTGATCATCTGTGTCCTTACAGGAGGCATGGCTTAATAATACAAGCTCCTTACAAGCTGCTTTCCAAACCAATCACAACACCAAGCTGGGCCCGGGAGAGGGCAGCAAGGCTAAGAGGAGAGCACTGATGCTGCATGCAGATCCCAGCATCCTGGGTAGGTATGATGGTTGGGAATCCCCTCCTGTGGAGTCAGAACTGGATGGGTAGAGTTGGGTTATGCTTGAGGGATATAGGAGCAATGGAACTAGTTGGTGACAGAGAATATTGATTTTGTTCTCAACACCTTTACTCCTTGGCCTCAGGCTACTCCCTGCATGGATCCCCCAGTGAGATCGAGAGTGTGGAGGACTACTGAACAGCCAGCCCCCCAGCCCCACCTGAGGAGGGGGAAGGAGGTGGCTTGGACACCTGGGACCCTGAGCCTGGCCAGGTTCCCCTTGGATAGGGGGAAAGCAGAAGCTGGAGGAAGAAGAGGCAGAGTCCGCAGCACTTGTTACAAACCACATGATGCACCTTAACTCACCCACCACGAGGCACTTTATAGATTTGGGGGAGTGGGAGTTGGGGGGGAGGGAATTTTTTAAAAAATTAAAACCTGAAGAAAATGATAAAAAAAAACAAAAAAAAACAAAAAAAAAAAAACTAGATTTCCCCTCCCATCCCAGTACCCTTTCTCCCCTTTGGGAGTTAATGGGTTTGGGATCTCATTGGGGTGGTAAGAGTCCCTTTTTAAAAAATGAGAGGGGAGGAGGGTGGGTTCTGATTTAAAAAAAACTAAACACTGTTATTTGGGGGTGATAAGGGAACTGAGGCCCAGGGACCTGCCTAGTCCATGTTCCTCCTCCCCTAGGCTGCACTTAGCCTTTGCCACCCCATACACCAGCTCTGTGTAACTGGAAGCTTGGGCAAGAACAGTTTGCACTGTTGGGTCTCCTTTGACTGTTGGACCCGCTGTGAACTGCTTGGGGTGATTCCTGTGATTGTTGATGTTTCTGGGGGGTAGGGGCTGAGAAAGCCATTCCTGCTCTGCTGCTTTAGGGGTAAGTTGCACAAATCTGATGGGCCTGGGAATGGGGCCTTGTGTCAGTGTTAGCTCTGTTAAGGGAGCTAGAAGCAGTGACTCCTGAGTTGAGGGGTTCTTCCATCTCTGCCATTTGGAGGGGGCGGATATCATTAGTGCTGGGTAACCCAATTCCCCAGTCCCCCATTTGAATGTATTTTTTGGGACATGGCACCTATGCCCTTCCATTTTTTCCGCAGAAGGAATAGGGAATGGACAACCCCTTCCAGCAGCTGCCCTTCTTTTGAGATAAAAGAGTAGGAATACAGAGAAAGGCAGCTTGGAGATGGGTTTTTAGGGGGGTGGGGTAAGGGTGGGGTTAAGAGGTGTGCTTAAATTTGACCAAATTGGAGAGGAACAAATGGTTTCTCTCTACTCCGTCCCTTCTTACAAATACTGTGATGGGGAAGGGGGGAATTATATCAAGACATGTTTCTCTTGTGTAAAGGGTAGGATGGGATTTGTTTTTATCATCTGATATCCATCTGGGTTTCTTAAATTGTCTCCCCGACATCCACACTGCTCTCAACCCACCAGAGTGCACAGTATTAGGCTAGGGTTCTGCCTCTACCTCCCCCTCATGAATGTACTTGTTCCCTTACCCTGGGGGAGGAGAGGAGGAGGTAGAGCAACATTATCCCCTTGGATCCCATATTTTTTTTTTTTTTAAATTTTTATTTTTGCACCAAAGTGGCAACTGGTTTGGAGTTGGTCATGGCCTTGGGTGGGGGAGCTCCTGTACTTGCTTCCCCTTGGCTTCTTCAACAGTGTTAAATGTCTGTGTAATACTCTCTCAAGCAATAATGGGGGGATGGTGTTTTTTTTTTTTTTCGTTGTTGTTGCTGCTGGCCTCCCCGACTCCCCATTCCCTTCGCTCCCTGCCCTCCTTTTGCCAGTATTCAGTGGCATTAAGAGGTGGGGGGGGGAAGGCTACTATTGTGACTGAATGTAACCAACCATCCTCCTGCCACAGCCAGTGTGTGTAGGAAGGCTGATTATCCCCTTCCTCGTGTCTTCCCCTTCCCTCCCCCCAGCTGTAGAGACTTTTGAACTTAGGGGACTCTTGAGCCTGGAGTGGCCTTAACCCTGTGAGGAAGCTGGAAGGAGGGAACCCCCCCCCACCCTCACCCCCTTTCTGAGAGTGGTCAATGTTTACAAATCTCTGAGCCCCTCAGCCCAGGGACTCTTATGTACCCTGTTTCCATTCTACTTTTCCCCCCACCTCCCACAAACCGGTCTTCCTGGGTCCTGGCTGCTCCCTCTTTCCTGGGACAGAGAGGCAAGGAAGGGGCCAGTCTGTTTGGTCTGCCTTTTTGTCCATACCCAAATTCTATGTGATCCTCACCTCCCCCATGTAAATACCTCCCTCCCTCCCCCACCAATAAAACTTTAGTGTGTGTTCTCCCTTAAGCCTTGGCTTGTTTTGTTTATTGGTGGCATGTCAATTTCAGGGACTTGGATCCACTTTGCTCCTGGAACAGTCAGTAGTCCAACCAAGAAAGTGGTTGGAATTCCTTCAGAGATAATTTCTTTAGCCTTATTTTTGTGGCTTAGGTAAGAAAATTTCACATCTCATCTTTGCCAATATTTGATCAAAAGTCAAATGGAGCTCTGAAAAATGAGAAGGGGGCAAAATTGCAGCCTCCTTCCTTCCCTCGGATCTCAAGATTTTCAGCAGCTTCATCAGTCCTTTGGATAGCATAATACACACTTGTGGCTCATATGCTTATTACCACCTAACCTTTTTGTCTCTTCACACCCGCATTCTTCTAATCTAAGGGAATATGGGTCTCTATCATTTTCCGAGAGTGCTGAAACTAGTTTCTCTGGGTAACCAAATGCCCAGAAAGGGACTTTTGGGAGGTAGAGAGGCAAAGCAGGGGCAGAGGCTGGGTAGAGAGTTGAAATTGATTCCTTTATGGAAAAACAGAAAATATAATAAAAATTAAAATAAAACCAGTTTTAAAAAGCCACTTCCTAGAGCTTCCATTCTTGGTCCTGACCCTGGCCCTCCAGCAAAGAAAAGGCTCCTGACCAGGGAAGGCAAAGAAGAAGGTAGGGAGGTTCCCCTCAATCCCATCCCCATCTCTGAGGGAGGAAATGAGCTCCAAGGAGGAGGGAGCCAGGCCCATGTGTGTGCCACCAGTTACCCCCACCCCCACCCCAGCTCCTGGCCTGTAGTGCAGGGCATGTCCCCTCCCCCTTGGCCTGATAAATTGTGGGTATGGCAACTAATTCCAGATCTTGAGGAAGGAGTCCCAGGAACCTGTGGCTACAGCCATACCATCATCAGTCACCCCAAGACAGCTAACGCGGTTATCATGGCCAGCAAGGACACCTGGGAAGAAGTTGATTGGAATCAGCCTGATATTTCTTCAAGCCTGGCTCCCCACACATTTTCTCATGCACTCAGATCCCTCCCCATAATTATTCTCACCTGCCCGATCGCCTTTCATGGCATCCCAGATGTTGCAATTAAAGTCATCATAGCCAGCCAGCAGGAGCCGGCCACTTCGGGAGAAGGCAACTGAGGTGATGCCACAGATGATATTGTCATGAGAGTACATGAGTAGTTCCTGGTCAGCCCGAAGGTCAAAGAGGCGGCATGTGGCATCATCAGAGCCCGTGGTGAAGGCATAGCCATTTGGAAAGAACTGGAAGGGTAAGAAGGGAGAGAAGCAGAGTTAGGAAAAAAATGAAAGGAAGAGAAAGAGAAAGAAAAGACAACCAAAACCATCATCTTCTGCCCCCTCACTCACGGCCACAGCATTGATGTCGGACTCATGTCCTGTAAAAGTTTGACGGCACATGGAATCCCGAACATCCCACAGCTTGATGGAAGCATCACAGGCACCAGAAACAAAGCTTCGACCATCCGGAGCCAGAGACAGGGACATTACATCCCCACTGTGTCCTGCAAAGCCCACTGTCTGCTGTCCTGTTTCTATATCCCACAGGGCACTGATGGGAGATCATAGGACATAAGAGGTAAGCAACAGAACACCTGATGTGCTCCCTCTTTAATTTCCCCCACTCCCCATCCCTAGTTAAAAAATCTTCAAGGAAAAGGATACTGAAACTAATTTGGCAGAAGCTAGGGGAAAGAATTTCCAAGAAGAGAGGTTAACTTGAAACTTAACAGGAATGGAACAGGGCAGGGATCTCAAGTGCTTCATTCAAGTTGAATCTTACTATACTATACCCAATGTACAAAAGAGCTTTAGCCAAGCAGAAAAGTTACAAAGTAATCCAGAACTGGCCTGAGGGTGATTTTCCCTAGGGACTGACCAGGTGGTATCTCCAGAGCTAGTGATGATCTGGTTATCATCTAAGAAGCGGCAGCAGGATAGGTATCCTAGATGGGAGAAGAGAAGTATGATGTGAGGGGGAAGGAGGGAAAAGATGGGGGGGAGGGGGGAGTGTTCAGGATGATTGCCATGAAAAGGAAGAAAATGTATCCCAACTGACTTCCCCAAGCCAGCATCCTCTTACCAGTGTGGCCTGGCAGCTCTCTGCTGACCCTAACATTGCCCTCTCGGGTTTTGAGGCTGTAGATGGAGCAGATGTTGTCTAACCCCCCACAAGCCACAAAATTCCCTGAAGGCGCATAGGCACAGGTCATGACCCAAGAGGATCGGAGAGGGATAGCATGGACCTGAAGGGGAAAATGGTACATAGGACATGGGGTCACAATTTAGCCTAGTCCTCAATCCAGACTTCTTGCCCAACAATCTCAATCATCACTTCAACCCTCCACCCCCATTTCCCAAAGGATTTCTTTCAATGATCCACATATGCTGATCCTACTTACCTTATTGGTAGTATAACTGTCCCAGATGATGAGTTTTCCATCCTGTGAAGCACTGACCAGCAGCCTAAGGAGAAAGAAGCCAAGGCAGAAGAAAGATTTGGGAGTTTGGATGGAAGAGGGGTCAATCGTGGCCTAGTCTCCCACCCAGAACTATTTTTTCCTATTCTTCCTTCCTGGGTTCTCCTAGCTTTGAACTAGAAAAAAAATGATTCCCCACTCTTAAGTTTATTTTCTAGCCCAAAATAAGAGAGAGTTGTACTGGACATTTTCCAAGTAAGATATTCTGTGGTTCTAGAGCAGTCACTTCTAGATGATAATACACTCCTTGATACTAAGATCATGATAAAAAAAAAAAAAAAAAAAAAAGAGAGAGAAAGTAGGAAGGCATGAATGAAAAGGCAATCGCAATTTGTTCAATATAGGAGCATGAGCACGAGCACAAGTGACAATGCTCTCCCTCAAAACCACTCAAATCATTCCTAATGGGTCCAGCTCTACACTAAAGCTTTCAATGATTCCCCCAAAGGAAAGACTGCTACCACTGAAGGTCAGCAACCCTAGGTATGATGGGGAAACACATAATACAGAAGTTTTTTAACATTATCCACCTTCCTTGGTGTACCTTGAGTCTGTTCCCCAGTGCATGGCATAGATTTTTGCCAGGTGACCACGGAGGGTCCGTCTTGTTCTCATTTGGATTCTTCCAACAGGGTCCAGCCCAGCTGTTATCTGAGGAGAGAAGTTGAAAGTACAATGTAATATAAGTGAGAGTGACAAGGTCCAGAACCCAAAATATTTTCTCTTGTTCCTTCTCCCCCACCTCCCAAATACTCCTTACCTGGGTCAATGTTGAATCCCCACATGCTTTCCGAGCATCCTGTGTGATAAGAGAGGAAGGATTTGAGGGGAGGGAGGAGAGACCAGACAAGATGTCAGAGCATGAAATTGAGGTGAGGGAGGGTACAAAAACAAAAAAAGAGGGCAGGAAGTAGACAGGAGAAAAAAGATAAGACAGATGTCAATAAGAAATGGGAGAAGAGAAGATAGGAAGAAAAATCAGAAGGAAAAAAAAGCAGAGGAAAGTGGAGAAAGACAGAAGCAAAGAGAGAGATCAGGAAACGAGAAAAGGAAACCCCCTCCTCCTAACCACTTTATAGTAACAACTATGAATCAACACCCTTGACTCCCCACATTGGCCCTAGGACCTGCCCACTCCTCCACCCTCCAGCCTGCCCCTTACCCGTATCTGATTCCGGAGCTGCTCAGCCTCCTGTCTCAGCTGCTCCAATTCACTCATGGTGGCAGCAGGGCAGCAGGGCCCCGGGGGCTACACAACTAGCTCTTCAGTGTCCAAGGAGATCTGGGGAGATGGCTGAATCAGAGATTGGTGCCTCCGAGGAATTCAGGGGCCACAAGGGCCTATATCCAAAGGGCAAGGAAAACAAGATGCCCCTTCCTTCCTCCAGCTTCCCACCCCAATCACAGAAAATGACTTGTGTCATCTGAGCCTTCCTCCTGCCTAGGAAAATAAAATTGAAATCTGAGGATTTCAAGTAGCAGTAAACTTTCCCTCTGCACCTTCACCAACACAGACAAGGTAAGACTGCCAATCCTTTCCCTTTCTGAGCCAGCAAAGGACACCCACCCTCAGAGTTGGAAGCCAAGCCTGTGGTTGAAACAGCTACAGAGACATCCCACTTCCTTTCACTTCTGCCCTCTCCCACTCCCTGTGCCCCACTGTTACCCAGGAAATAGTAAAAGAAAAATGCAAGAGAGATCTGTCTCTTCCTACCCCTCAAAAAAAAATTCTGGGGAAAAGGGCCAATTTAAATCCAACCCCCACCCCCACATATATATATACACACACCACTTCGAAAGGGAAAGCTGGATTGGTTCGTGGGGTTGCCTAGGCAACTGTCATCCAAAGAACACCTCACTGGTGTTCTTCATTGGCAGAATGCCCCACCACTGCCTGTAGCCCCGGCAACGACATCACCAGCTAAGTCCCAAGGGAACAGTGACCCTTCCCCTTTCAGCTTGCAAGGGTTTGGGGCCTAGCTGTCCTTCTCCAGGTTCTGGGGTAGTTTGTTTACATGGATTTCAGAAAGCCCAAGAAGAGATAGTGGGCTTAGGGACAGCTCAACCAGAATCATCCCAAAACTAGTTGCACCCTCCTAGCCTATTGTATGTGATCCTGCTACTACCCAATCATGGTTTGGGAACCCCCAGGCTGCTTCCTGCAAGTCTCTTGGCCTTAATACTTCCTTTTCTCTCCAGGGTACTAAAATGATAGCAAGCATAAGCCCCAGGGAGCCACTCTGGAGTAATTAAGATTCCTCCAAAGGACTGACACTGGCAGTGTTTCTCCTGGCAAAGAAACAGCGCTGCTCTCTCCCAGTTAAACGCCTGCCCTAGTCCTACCACACTGGAAGGGACTCAAGTATTCTGGCTCTGCTTTGTTCTGGGGACCTAAACATCCTGCTTCATTCCACTCTGAATTCAGTATTCTGTCTTTCCCTACTCCAGGGACCTAGGAGTCCCATGGAGATCCAAGATTCTAGTTCCAATTTTCGATACAAATCCAAGTCACAGAATAATACATTTTTTGAAATGTCATCCATCTAGTCCAAGGGCTCTTAACTTTTTTTTGTATCATAGATCTCTTTGGCAGTCTGAAGAAGCTCCTGGACCCATTCTCAGAATATTATTAAATGCATAAAATAAAAAACATAGGAATGACAAAATCAATTATGCTGAAAGTCACAATTTTTTTTTTAAGTTTATAAACTTTAAGTTAAGAACCTTTGATTAATCTAACTTTCTTGATGAAGGAAATTGAGAACTAGAGAAGTGACAAAATCTCATGTACAAATCCGGTGTGAAATTTGAACTCAGATCCACTACTCCACTATTCCTCAAATTTTGCTCTGTTCTACTAGGTAAGACTCAGATCCATCTAGTGTTTTTTCACCTTTTGGGATCCAGAGCATGTTTTCCTATACTCTCTCATTTTCTACTACGGTTCCTAATTCCCACCAGTCTTTCCTGTTTTCCCCAATATCTGGGCCATGAAGGATGCCCTCCCTACTGGATATATTGAGGAATAGGGGTTGGGAGAGGAAGTTAAGATGACAGAGAGGCAGGCAAAACCCTTCTACCATTAAAAGCTTAGCCCAGCCCTCACCCCAAAAGCAGGAAAAGGATGAATGCCATTCATCACCCTTACAAGACCAAGACTCTTTAGCCCCAAAGAATCTTGGGGTGCAGGAAATCCCAAGGGAGTTTAAAAGGAGGGACGCAAATGTAGCACAGATTTAGGCTTGGGGGCACCAAAGGTCGACCCCTATCCTCCCTGAAAGTTAGGGAGTTTGGCAGCTGAGTAGAAGACCCAGTTCCCAGTTATACCAACTAGGAAAGCATTCCGCGAATCCCACCCCCAACCTATCCCACGTCCTCCCAGAGCTTTTTTGAAGGTCCCCAAAAATGGCAGGAATGGGAGTTAGAGACTACCTAGACTTGCTTAGGAGGTGGAATCTTCAGGTACGGAAAGTGGGAAGTGAAACCACCGGATGGAAGGTAAAAGGGGAGGGGGGGTAGAACGAGAGAGAGGGAAAGGAGAAACGTCTCCCACCACCCCTAGCCTTCACCCCAAACCCACCACCATCCACCAGAAAAAACAGAAGCCGCGGGAAGAAAAGAGTACGGAGGGGGCCCACCTCAAATCCACGACCCCACCCCCAACGCGGGAGGCGGCCGGGGGCGTGGCCCACAGGGTCTCGGGCAGGAGAGAGGGGGCGCGCGGACCGTTCTTGGGGGGCGAGGGTCCCCCGCTTCCACTTCCGGGTTTGGAAGTGAACTAGGCACGACTAGGAGAAAAGGGTTAGGAGGAAGAGTTACGTCCGCTCCCAGGAGGCCAGGCCCCAGAGGCGGAAGGAAGATAAGCTACCCAAACGCTGGGGGTAGGGGTGGAGGTGGGAAAGAGTGGGGCATCCGAGGGGAGCGGAGGACTCCTTTTGCCCGCGGAGGTACCTGTGGTGGTGGATCTCTGCGGTAGGAAGGGGGGGGTCGCAGGGACGCGCTCAGGGTCCCTGTCTCCCTCCGCGGCGGAGGCGGTGGCGGATGGATCTCTCAAAGTCTTCCCTCAAGTGAGTGCAACCTACACTGGTCTACCCGCGGCGGAGGGATCCCACCGCTCGTGACGTGACTTGAGCGTTGGGGCCCGCCGCGCCCTGGGTCCGGCTGAGGATGAGACCAACTGACGTAGGAGGGTACGGCGCGAAAAAACACGCCGCCCAACGCGAGTGTCAGCTCGGGGCCGGGCTAAGAGACAGATTCGCCCCTTTCCTGCGGAAAGAAGTCGTCGGGAGAAAATCGTGTCCTCGAGGCCGATCAGCGGCTCTCTCCAGGGATTGGGCCCGTTGGTACCGGCCCAGAGAGGATCAGGGCATGAAGCCGCTTGGCAAGTCACATGACCGTCCTCTTCCCCTCCCGGAATGGGTGGTTCCGGAATGGGAGGAGGGAGGGAGGTCCTTTGGTTGCCAATTCTGACCGCACCCCCAGTCGGCCCAGGGACCCGCGGGTCCTCGGTGCCCGCTCTGCCCGGCGCCGGAGGCGGCGGGATAACAAAGTAGCCTCCTGGAAGGGCGGATTAGGTAGCGTTCCGGTGGCTAGTCTGGGAAGCTAGTAGATCTGAGCTCAGGTTTACCTCATATTCTTAAAAGCTGTGTAATCCTGGGTGAGCCACTTAAAGCTCAGTGTGCCTCAGATTCTTCACCGGTAAAATAAGGCGACTGACTTCGCCTTAAATGTTCTTTCCAGCTCCTAGTCCGTGAACTTACAGAATGGCGTCAAATCGAAATGTATGAGAAGCAGCGGTAAATCGAAGAGCACTGGATTTAAAGTTAGACGTTTGAATAGCGACTCTGACGCGCACTCGCTATGTGACCCTGGTGAAGTCACTGCATCAAGTTTCTAACCTGTGAAATGAGGAAGTTAGGCTGGATGTTACTGAGTGAGGTCCCCGCCGGCTCCAAGTCTGTATTTTGCCTTTTTGTATACGGCGGCCTTTTGTAATGAAAATCTGGGTCCGAGATTTAGTCTTTTTTTATTATTATTATTTAATAGCCTTTTATTTACAGGATATATGCATGGGTAACTTTACAGCATTAACAATGGCCAAACCTCTTGTTCCAGTTTTTCACCTCTTACCCCCCCACCTCCTCCCCTAGATGGCAGGATGACCAGTAGATACACAATAAGTATACATGACCAAACCGTTTTTTTGCTGTACAAAAAGAATCGGACTCTGAAATATTGTACAATTAGCTTGTGAAGGAAATAAAAAATGCAGGTGGGCATAAATACAGGGATTGGGAATTCAATGTAATGGTTTTTAGTCATCTCCCAGAGTTCTTTCTCTGGGCGTAGCTGGTTTAGTTCATTACTGCTCCATTGGAAATGATTTGGTTGATCTCATTGCTGAAGAGGGCCTGATCCATCAGAACTGGTCATCATATAGTATTGTTGTTGAAGTATATAATGATCTCCTGGTCCTGCTCGTTTCACTCGGCATCAGTTCATGTAAGCCTCTCCAGGCCTTTCTGAAATCATCCTGTTGGTCATTTCTTACAGAACAGTAATATTCCATAATTTTCATATACCACAATTTATTCAGCCATTTCCACCTGATGGACATCCACTCATTTTCCAGTTTCTGGCCACTACAAAAAGGGCTGCCACAAACATTCGTGCACATACAAGTCTCTTTCCCTTCTTTAAGATCTCTTTGGGATATAATCCCAGTAGTAACACTGCTGGATCAAAGGGTATGCACAGTTTGATAACTTTTTGAGCCTAGTTCCAAACTACTCTCCAGAATGGTTGGATGTATTCACAATTCCACCAACAATGTATTAGTGTCCCTGTTTTCCCACATCCCTTCCAACATTCCACATTATCTTTCCCTGTCATTCTAGCAAGATTTAGTCTTGAGAACTCCTGGTGCGATCTTTCCCCCTTTCTGTCAAGTCCCTTCATCCCACTGCTTCAGTCATCTTTGTAAAATGAGGGTAATTAATGATTACCATGCCCCTTACAGAAGAAGACTTGGAAATCATGAAGGTCATGAATACGAAAGCACTTTGGAAAGGCAATGAGAATGAGTTCATACTAAAGTAGCCTGCTCTTTACAGTTTGTAGATCGTTTTCTTTATTATCGTCTTTGGTAAAAGGTTGTAAAAGTATTACTAAGCTTTTAACTTTTAGTTTAGTATTTTTTTCCATTGAATGACTGATTAACAAATACCATCCAGAAAGTCCATGTCTCTCCAGTAACTCAGTTTGTGGGCGCCAGAGAAATAATGGCATTAAAAAGCAAGATTATTGAACTTCATTTGTGGTCTTGAGCAAATCACTTCTCAGTTTAATAAGCCTGTTGGGCATCGTGGTGGTGTTTAGTGAAAGGTATGAAGCATTTGTAGTCGGGATACCTTTCAACTAAGGTACTTTAAGCTTGTGTCTTTTATAAAATGAGGCTAACACTGAAGAGGAATTCCCAGTGGTTACTGTGATTGACCTTTACATTGTGTTAATTGCTTCATGTTCCAGAACTTTTCACAGGTGCTCCAAAGAGATCCATAACTACTCACACCTGCTTACTATGGAGAGAAAAAAAAAAAGTGGATGAAGGTCTGTTGTCCAAAGTAGATCATGTATTTGAATTGAACACCATCTAGTTCATTTTCAGCAGCTAGGTGGAAAAGTGGATAGAGTGCTGGTCAGTCAGAAAGAAATGAATTCACATCCTTTCTCAAATCCTATGTAACCTGGGCAAGTTGCTCTACTTCTCTATATCTTTTATTTGTATAAAAGAAATATGTATAGCTTAAAGCTTAAAACAGTCTTAAGACTTGTGGAATACCATGTATGTATAAAGTTAATCTAACATCATAATGTACTTAATATTCCCCTGGGTGTGTGTGGGTGTATGACAAACAATACAAATGGATAATAATTTGAGTACATAATTTGTAAGAGGAGAGCAAATTGGACTGCATTTGGGAAATAACTGACCTTTAATTATTCCAAACTTCTCCAAAAAACAAAGGTCTCATTTTTTAAATACCAGTATTTAAATACATATAAATAAAAAAATGCCAATTTTATTGGTGTTTATACATCTGCAGGTTATACTTACAGGAAACACTGCACTCTCTTAAGAACTAAAAATGAATATCACACAGAATGGTGAATGCATGATAAGTTGATGCCCCATATGACAAACCAGGAACTTTATAGAAGAACCAGAGTAAAAGTTTTCAGGGAAGTGTATGATTGAAAAAGATGGGTTCATTATATTGGAAGAGACATAACTGTTGGACAGTCCATGAGCTCCATTCATGTGCTCCACTTGTATCCTCATAGTATCCTAAACAAATAAAGTTCTTAGCCATGTGTGGGCCCCCAGTGACAAACTTAAGGTCATTCATGGTGGGCTTCAATCTGCATAATTTGAGAGAATGGCCTCAATGAGAGTAATAATACATTTTACTTCAAAGAGTTGTTTTTGAGGGTAAGTGATTTATAAACCTTTGAGTATACAGTAAATAAAGAGTTTTGTTACTTCATCTCTACAGCCCCTTTAACTCATGATTTATATATGCAGCCTGCTAAATTTCAGAGGAATGCCTAGTAGAAGATAAAAATGTCTAGCATTTTATAGTTTACAAAAGGCTCCCTATTTAATTTTCACAAGTTTCTGAACTAGTGAAAGTATAAAAAGTGAGGATCCATACAAGAGAAAAGACTCAAAAACAAAGGACTCGGGTGTTGTGAATTATCTTGTCCATACATGTGTGCCTCACTATCATTGTACTCTTAAATTTGTGCCCACTTTTCTCATTGGTATTGTGAATATTTGTGGGATGATGCACTGAAGGCTTATGAAGAAAATGTTCTATAGTTATTGTTATTACTATGTCATATTAGTTCAGATCTATTACATTTATTTAGGGAATTTCTGGAGCGAAAATCCCTGCCATCATTATAGATAAGCATCTCTCCTATAATTTATAGTCCTAAGGATTTATCTGCATCATTAGTCACTCAGCTTCATGTGTCTGAGGCAGGACTTGAACTCAGGTCTTCCACAACTTCAATCTTTGCACTGGCCATTGTGGAAATGAAGAATGAAGAGGAGAACAGGTATTTGCTCCAAGGAGAATTATGTGGAGATTGTGAATAAAGGTCTCTACTACCTAATCTTGCTTCCTGCCTCCTTTTTCTTGTTTTCTTTTTGAAGAGTCTTTCCTTTTTTTGTCCACTTTTTCCAGTCCTCCACCAGAAGGCAGCAGCTCTATCTTTAGTGGGGAGTAAAGTCCTCAGAATTAGGATATATCCCCAGGAATCAAGATTCCCGAATTTGAGGTTGAGGGGTGCTTTAGGAATATCAGTTTGGTAGCATTTTGTTGTGAAGAGAGTCTCTTCTTTCTAGGGTACATCACCTACACGATTGTCAAGTTAATATTCTTGAAGCACAGGTCTGCCTATGCCACTCACTGTTCAGGAAACTCCAGTGGTTCATTCTTGCCTTAGAGTCAAATGCAAAGTCCATAGTTTGACTTCAGAAACCCTTTACAATCTGGTTCCAGCCTACCTTTCCAGGCTTATTGAATATTATTCCCCTTCATATAATCTTATCTTCTAGGCAGATGTCCTGCCTGCTCTTCCTAGTACATGGGATTATTGTCCTCATTATATGCCTATAATCACCCATGGATTTCCTTAGACTATTTGAACACAACTATTCAAAGACACTCAGGTTTGGCCTTTGAAACTTATTCACACCTCTACATATCTTATTTTGGGGTGGGGTGTCTTGACTAAGTAAATCCATGGACTTCAAATGTCCAAATATATTTTGTATTTTAATTTTTTTTTACATGGTAATTTTTATGGTACAAATAGAATAGACTTGAGGGCCAGGATAGTTTCATTCTTTTGTCTTAGTATCACTAGCAGTTGGCTGGCACAAACTAGGGTGAGTATTTAAGAAATGCTTGTGGAACAAATATTGAATGAACAAATTCTACATGATTACTCATGGCCAAATCCTGCAAATTTAAGTGAATATGTGGCTACATATATAAATATGCATGTCAAATAAATAATCATCTAGTATTAAGTACCCATTATGTGCAGTATGGCAGAGTAGAGGAGCCAGCCTCAAAATCAGGAAAACCTAAGTTCAAATCTTGCCTTTTAGTTCTTCTGGGGCAAAATATTGAACTTGGGGTTTGCCAGCCACCCGTGACCTTGCAACAATTAAACTAATTGGGATATATCACAATAAAAATACATTAGAGTATAATGTTCATATGTGATTTACTAAGTCATTATGCAGACTGCAAATGTATTTTTTTTTTTTAGTTTCACACCATTGCTCTAAGAAACTCTTATATAAGACTATAATCGTAAAGAAGGTACCAACCTGCATTGGAAGAAGAAATCTCACTTTAGAGCTCACATTTAAATTATTTAAAATAAATTTTGCTGTAGATGATTACAATTCTTTTCAGAAAAAGCATATATTTATTTTAAAAGAAAAAAATGGCCTGAGCCAATAAGACATCAGCTGCACCGGACCTCAGAATATCTAGGATAATCCTATTCTGTCTGTTTGCCTTTTGCTCCCATCACCTTAAAAAAAAAAACCCTATAACATTCAGTGTATACACACAATTCTTTGCTGAGGGCAGACTCATTGAAGGAGTTGTATTGAAGCTGGTGCCACATTTACATTTAGCTAAAATATGACTTTGTGCCTTATTCTGTATCTTTGTTTCTGTATCTATCTTTTTCTTCTCTCCTTGTTTCTCTCCTCTTCCTATTGCTTCCATAAAGTAGAAAACAGCACAGTAGACTTGAAGTCAGGAAGACTTAGGATGGAATCTCATCTCACTAACCAACTTTATCACACGGCAAATCACTGAACTTTCAATGTCTTCAAAATGAGATGTTTGGATTCAGTGACTTTTAAGATAACTTTTAGTTCTAGATCTGTATTAAGCCTTTTATTCCAACAATGTCTGATCCCTACATAACAAACTTTAAAATATTTAAAGATATAACTCCCCTACGTATTTTTTTTTTGCTCCTACAGATTTCTTATTGAAACACCACCTCCAGTGTACAAAATTCATTGTGCCTTAAGAAATGGAGAGTGAAGAGCCAAATCAAGGTTACAGGATCAATGGAGCTATCAACTTGACTTTCATTTGATCATTTTCAGGGCCAAACAAGGAGAGATCTTTATAGTTTCAAAAAGGCTTAAAAAGACAAAAATCAGCAAAAGACATGGACAGAAAGAGTGGAAGACCTGAATTCAGTTGCAGGAATTCTTGGCCAGGTGTCTCTGAATTTTATATGAACGAGAACATATGTATGTATGTATATACTCATATATCATGTATGTATTATGTGCATATGTATTTATATATAAACATTTAAAACAATTGGTTTCCTTTTTAATTCTATGTGTTTTATGCATTTAAAAACACAAGACTGCCAGGGAGATTTATAACACAAAAAGTTGTCACCAAGTTAAAGATTAGATATGGGGAAGGAGAGGATTCTTCAATTCTGTTTCGTTCCTTCTTCTTCCCCTCACTTTTTTCTCTTTTCTCTCCCTTTCTTTCTTCTCAGTTCTTCTATTTCTCTCACCCTTTGGCCTTCAGTATTCTCTTGAGCCTGTGTTAGCACCACATTGGCTAATTAGATTTTAGGCTTAGTCCAATTAAATCACTTAAGAGTCCTCTAGGAGACCTAGCTTAAGCCAAAAATCATACCTACTCCCTCTCCTCTGGGCCCTGACTTCAGGATGGATCTCAGGATTTTCCTATCTCCCCTCTCCCTTTTTTATAGATGTTCCAGCCTCTACCCTTCTAGACAGAAATTCCTAGGGGCTCCTGGCCCTTTAAGACGGAGGCGCAGGCCTGGGTTATTGTCTGCGCTTCCCACCAATTGGAAGCGTGAGTGGGGGTGGGGGATCCCGTACTCTGATTGGCCAGTCCTTAAGTACCCTTTCCCTACCTCCTGGATCCCTGGAGCTGTCCAGTTATCTCGGTGCTGATCCCGCTGCTGCTTCTTGGGTCCACGGCCTGGAACCACCGCAGGAACTGGAGCCAGAGTGGAAGCAGCCACCATGAGCGGAGGTGTCTATGGGGGAGGTGAGCAAGCCCCGAGACCCCGGCCTTTAAGACAGGTCATTTCACACCACACCCCTAATCTAGTGTACCCAGTCCCTGCAGCCCCAGCCCTGGTTCATACCTGCAGGGCTAGTGTCTCGTGGCTGGCATTCCATCAATCATTCCTCACCTCCCTTAGGGCTCTCTTTGCTCCCACTGCCCTGTCATCAGCTGCTCATCGACTACCTCTTATACCCTTCCCTGAGGTAGTCTTCACCCTAACACAGAATCTCAGATCTTGTCAATGCTAAGACCTCCCATCCACATACAATTCCCCTCTGCATGTCCTGCCTTCTACAAATCTCCCTGTATCGAAGTTCCTACTGTTCCTTCAAATCCCAGGGATGGTCTCATGCCCAAAATGCCCATCTGAATTGTGGTTTGTGGAGGAGACTCCTCCCTCTCCTTTGATCTCATGATATCCCTATGGCCTTCCTTAAGTGGAGTTTGGGGGAAAGGAGAGAGTCTCTTGTCCCTGATTCCATTTTTCCTAGGATCTTCTGAGGTGGAGTTTGGGGGTGCAGGGGAAAGCCCCTCTACTCTGACCTACAATCTTCTCTCCTTCCTGCCCTCTGCTCCCCCTCCCCCACATACAGATGAAGTTGGAGCGCTGGTTTTTGATATAGGTTCCTTCTCCGTTCGGGCAGGGTATGCTGGGGAGGACTGCCCCAAGGTGAGTCTTTTAGTTTTCCACCCCCATTTCAACTTAACTAAAGTCCATATCAGTCCTACTTCTCTCCCCCTTGGTCCCTGGAACCCCATTCCCTTCTATCATGGATAAATACCCTGAAAGAGATATGGGGAAGCTCCTGATAGTTTGGGAAAGTCCTAACATGGGGTCAATAGAATGGTGATGAGAGCCCAGGGAAGGGTAGGGGTTGGCAAGAACTATGGCATGTGGCAATTGGGAATGGGTGTTCAGGGATAAAAGGTAAGTGAAGAAAAGAAAAGGTGACCATAATCTGCTCTCCCTTCCTCCCCCCAGGCTGACTTCCCCACTACAGTAGGGTTGCTGACCTTGGAGGAGGGGGGTGGGCTAGAGCTGGATGGAGAGAAGGAGAAGAAGGGGAAAACATTCCACATCGACACCAATGCCTTGCATGTGCCAAGGGATGGGGCTGAGGTCATGTCACCCCTCAAGAATGGCATGAGTAAGGGAGACCCCAATCTCCAGTCCTGGGGACACTACTGCTGCAGCCTTTGACCCTGTCCCATTCCCCATGACCACAGTATGCCCCTGACCAACTCCCATCCCAGATACATAGCCAGTTGTTCCAAAGCTGATCAAGACCTCCCCTTACAAGGTCCCAGGGTTACCCAGTTTTCCTTATTTCCTCTCTGTCCCCCCCCTCCCCCAGCTTCAATCATACTCACTTCCCAAGTCCCTAGAGTAGGGAAAGGGGTTTGGCTTTTCTACTCAGGCCTACCACCACATTTTTCTCTCCCCTCCTCTTCCCACCTTTCCTACCTACACCTGTCTTTGTCTTTTTCTTATCATACAAACGCCCTGAAACATGCTCTTGTCTATTTCCTTCTTCATTTCATTTACTGTCTTTCACCCTGAAATTTGTCTGTCTGAATCTTTTTCTCCGTATTTCTA
Source organism: Sarcophilus harrisii (assembly GCF_902635505.1). Taxonomy (NCBI): domain Eukaryota; kingdom Metazoa; phylum Chordata; class Mammalia; order Dasyuromorphia; family Dasyuridae; genus Sarcophilus; species Sarcophilus harrisii. The sequence continues at coordinate 287,973,174 of NC_045429.1, read as the reverse complement.
TCTTTCTTTCTTCTCTTTTCCTTTCTGCTACACTCCAAATCTCTTTCTGACTTTCCTGTCTTTTCACTATCACCCTATCTACCTCTGTCTATTTCCCTTCTCTGTCTCCCTTTCCCTCATATCTGTCTGTGTCTTCCTCTTTCACCACCCCTCGTCTCCCATGCCTCTGTTTCCTCCTCCCCTCCCCGGTGCCCAGTTGAGGACTGGGAGTGTTTCCGGGCCATTCTGGATCACACTTACAGCAAACATGTCAAATCGGAGCCTAATCTGCACCCTGTACTCATGTCTGAGGCCCCGGTACGTACTCCCAGTTCTGGGTCCCCTTGCTTCTGGAGTCTGTCCTCCATCTTAATCAGCCTACCTCAGAATCCTTCATCTATCACCCTTATTTCTACATTGGGCCTCAACCCTGGGATCCCATTTAGCCACTCCATCTCTCTCCCCTCAAAGTCTTCATCAAAATTGAACCCAATCTCCCCCCTTCCTCCAGTTATCATTTCTCCACCTATCTTCTCCACAAGTGCTCCTCATTTTCATATTCATGTACCTCTGTGAATGGGGATAGGACTCATTCACTGGGGGGTAGGGAGGACTTATGATAGTAAAGATCATTTTATATTATGTTAGTTGGCTTGGTCCCTGGCTTCTCTGCTTTCCATTCTAAGTGTGAGTGTTATTTTGGTATATATGTACCTGCATGTTACTGCATAATTGTGTATGTGTGCATGTTAGTGTATTTTTCTTCAACCTAAAGCCTTCCTTATTCTCTCTTCCCTTCCTCCCATAGTGGAATACTCGAGCCAAAAGGGAAAAGCTCACAGAGCTAATGTTTGAACAGTACAACATTCCTGCCTTCTTCCTGTGCAAGACAGCAGTGCTCACTGCGTATCCCCCTGGGCTGACCAAAAAAGGGGGAGTCATGGGGGCACGCTAAGAGCACCAAGTGAGGAAGGTAGTTGGTTGCTGAAGCAAACTGAGTCTGGGCCTGATTCCTTGGAATGAGTGGTTAAGGAGGTTAAGGAGATAAAGACTAATCCCACAATGGAGGACTGAGCAATGGTATTTTCTCCTAAACCCACCCCCCTCCCCATTCTCCTCAAAACAGCTTAAAGGACATGCTCAAGAACAGCAGAATGACAGGGGTGAGAGGAGAAATTCTCTTTTCACACTAACTCACCCCCAACCCCTCCTCACCCCCACACAGAATATGATGAGGCAGGAAGAAATGATACTCAAAGAAGAAGAGATGGGGTGGAAATGGGAGGGGATAGCTAAGCAAAGAAGTGACCTGGACAAAGGAGTGGTAGATAAGTGTGGGAAAAAGTAAAAGGAGTGTGTCTTGAAAAAAAAATTATCAATGAATATATTAGCAAATACTACCCAGAGAGGCTGAACCCTGATTCATTAGCAATTAACTGCTGTAGTCTAGGGAGCTACAGGAAGGTAGGTAGGTCAGTGGATAGCCCATGTGTTCTAGAGTAGGCAGACCTGAATTCAAAACCTTAGCTTTAGGCACTTATTAGCTGTATGATCCTGAACAACTCACTTAATCTGTTTGCCTGAATCCACTGGAGAGGGAAATAGCAAACCACTCTAGTATCCTTGTCAAGAAAACCCCATGAACAATATTGGTGTTCATGGGATCACAGAAAGTTGGACATGAGTCAACAAGAAGTCTAGGAACTAATTTGAGTTCTGAGAAGCTCATCATCCAGTTGATTTTAGAATAATGAATCATTTGGCCACATTTCTTAAAAACCACTTGCTAAGGAAGAAAGTAGATATATATGTGGGTGAAAATTATAGACCTTAAAAAAATATTGAAATAAGTAGGAGAAGTAGGAGACAGGATCCCCGCCTTTAGGAAGCTTAAAATCTAGCTGATTGATGAGACAGTACACATGAAAAACAAATTAGTAATGTTGTGTGTAGGGAGGTGGGGGTAAAGGATAAGATATAGGGATGATCAGAACTCAATGAGTATAACTGGCAATAAATACTCTAAGGCCCTAGAGAGAGAGAAACGCCAGGAGGCTGGGGGGATTCAGGGGAGACTAGAAAGTCTCCAGAAGGAGGAGGTGAAATTTGAAAGTCTGAGACGTGGAAAGACCCTTTCAGGAGATAGACCTAGGTATGATAAATGTTGTAAATTGACCAATGGTGGGGATCAGAGGGGTTTTTCTCCCACCACCATCTTCACTTTGTTATTGTCTCTTTGACTTATTCCAACTGGGCCAGCTTTGCAAATGGGCGCTCAACAGGCCTGGTGCTGGACAGTGGGGCCACCCACACCACAGCCATACCTGTGCATGATGGCTATGTGTTGCAGCAAGGTAGGACCCTGGTGGGGAAGGATCAAAAACTGAATTGTGTGATGATGGGGTTTTAGGGAATCCCACAGCCCAATCCCTGAGGTTTTATAACCCAATCCCTACCTTGTTTATTAGGCATCGTTAAATCACCCCTGGCTGGGGACTTCATCTCTATGCAGTGCAGAGAGCTGTTTCAAGAAATGGCTATTGACATCATTCCACCTTACATGATTGCAGCAAAGGTAAGATTCCATGCAGAAGCAAAAGAACCATCAGTCTCCCAGAGAATCAAGGAACCATCATGTCATCAAAATCATGGAATTTATAGCATCTATCCATTGATCAAAACACATTTGTTAATTGTCTACTACTTGATAAACATATGGAGATACAACGACAAAAAACAGCACCTGACCTTAAGGAATTAATAGGAGAAATTATAAAACCATGAAACATCAGAACTATAGAGACTGTCTTATTTCAACTCCTTCATTTTAAAAATGAAGGAATCTGAGGCCCTGAGGGAAGAATCTTTGCTCAATATCATCCAATCAGTGGCAGATATAAGGCTAGAACTCAGTTCTGGTGAATCCCAGAACCTTCTGCCTCTCTGACCCTTCAGTTAACTCCTTTTCTATGTCCTTTCTTTCAGAGTCTTGGTTTTCAGCTGACTTTCAATTAATTAATCCTTATTAAGGAGTTAGGTGCAGCTAAGTGGCAAAATGGATAGAGTACTGGACTTGGAATCAGGAAAATTCATCTTCTTGAGTTCAAATCTGGTTTTAGATACAAGCCCTGCAAGTCACTTAACCCTTTTTGCCTCAATTTTCTCATCTGTAAAATGAGCTAGAGAAGGAAATGACAAAGCAGTCCGGTATCTTTGCCAATAAAACCCCAAATGGAGGAATGAAAAGCCTGAACAACATTAAGGAACAGCAACATCTTTATTTTAATAGGAGATTCTTAAAAACTCCAAAGACTGAAGCTTTAATGATGAAATTTTAAACACAAGGACACAATCAGACCTTAGAAATCACATAATCCAATCCCATCTTGCTTTATATATGGAGAAATGAGATTCAGATGAGGAAGTGCTTTCAGAGAGTTGGTAGGCAAACTGAGACCGAATCTAGATGTGATTTCTAGTCCATTATTAAGGAGACTCAATTAGACCTATTCTTTTTCTCTCCTAGTGAATTTCTCTAGTTTTAGTTTCCTGTTTGGGAATATCAGGTTGAATCCTTGCATATTGGACGATAAGGGTGCTCGCACATCTTTATTGACTGATAGGATGAACTCCATCTTTTTGTCCATTCACAGAAAAGCTATAGTACATTGTTGTTGTTGTTTAACGTTTTCATCGGGGTGGAAGTGGGGTGGAGATACTTAGAGGAGCTCCCAAAGCAGTTATGGACTCTTCAGTTTGATACTGACTCTGGAAAGAGTATAAGACTGGGAGTCAGACATACACAAAGACACTACCACTTAACTAGTTATTTGGACACTTCATTTGTTTATGGTGATAACAAAATCTCTAATGTCTACTTTGCTGTACAGGGCAAAATTTATAGACTGGATGATGATGATGTAGACCCAGAACCAACTCATCTTAATGAGGGGGAGGTAAAGAAAGCCACAGTGAAGAAAGGATAGGGCCTATAGTAAGTAGGGTAAAGTGAGATGATCATTCTGTACCTTTCTACCACCACAGGAACCAGTCCGGGAAGGAGCGCCCCCAAACTGGAAAAAGAAGGAGAAACTACCCCAGGTGTCCAAGTCCTGGCACAATTACATGTGCAATGTGAGGCACCTGAGACTTTACATAATTTCCCTGCCCACCCCCTTACAACTTCCAGAATCCTCTCATTCCTGCCCACTGGACAGTTTCTTCTTCCCTGCCCTGACCCCATTCTGGTCCAGACTTCCACTTTTAGCCCTGTCACTGTTATTGCCCCTAGAACTCCCTTCTATACTGTTTTCCAGGTTTTCCTTTCCTCCTTGTCCCTCTTTCCCCTGCTCCCTAACCCCTATAGTACTTCCCAGTCCTGGGGAAGGGAAGGGAAAGTTGGGATGGGGCCTCAGGGATTCCTATCTTCCTCAACCCCTTCCTGGAGGATAGGAGGTGATCCAGGATTTCCAAGCTTCTGTGCTGCAGGTCTCTGACTCTCCCTATGATGAGCAGTAAGTGAGACTCTCTAGAGGCAAGGGCTGGGGCTGTTGGCTGGGATTCCATGGCTGGGGCCCCTAGAAGGTGAATGGTGGGAAAGAACACTTGTTTCTCAGGAGGACAATAACAGTGTCTGGTATGGGAAAACCAATGATATGTAAGTTTATATATGTACTCCAGGCTCTGTGCACCCCTGCCTTTTTCATATATACACATATACATACCTCCATCCAAAACTGAGACAAGGCCAGAGCTAGGGCTAAAGGGAGAGCAAATAAAGAGTTTGAAGTTAGGATCCAAAGGAAGATAGAAACTCAGTTTTAGAGCTATCCCCACATACTAATCTTTCACTAATAGCTTCAGATTGCCTCTCACCTCCACTAGTTTCTCTCAGGAACACCTGTTCTTGGCTAGCTACTGCAATAAGCTTACTTTTCCCTATGCCCTGGGCAGGGTGGCTGCACAGATGCCCACAGTACACTATGAGATGCCTAATGGGTACAACACAGATTATGGGGCTGAGAGGCTCCGCATCCCTGAGGGGCTGTTTGATCCCTCCAATGTCAAGGTGAGACCAGGGTCCCAAAGTGGGAGTAGAAGGGTACTGGGAAACTACATGTTTGGATACCTGAGTTAAACAGGTCCTGGGATGTCCTGAGGGGAATGGGCCTTGAACCAGTACACTGGGGCCAGATGGGAGTTTAGCCTGGGGTACTGTACCCTGGGATCTTGAGGGGAATGGAAGATTGGCAGTGGAGTACACAGGATAATGGAGAAAGTTCATGAGGTAGACAGACAACTATAATCTCAGGTGTTTTGTCTTCCTCCAGGGTCTGTCGGGAAATACCATGCTGGGAGTTGGCCATGTAGTGACTACTAGTATTGGGATGTGTGACATTGACATTCGGCCGGTGAGTGAAGCTGCTTCTGGGCCTCTGTGAGTGGGAATGGGAGGTGAGATGAAGAGAAAGAGAGGGAAGAGTTGGGCTAAACCAGAATTCATCTCTTTAATATCAATTCATCCTCATCTCATACCACACAGGGTCTCTACGGCAGTGTCATTGTCACTGGAGGGAACACACTGTTGCAAGGTTTTACTGACCGACTCAACCGAGAACTGTCCCAGAAAACACCCCCGGTAGGGACTCTTTTAGGCCCCAGGGATTCTGGCTCTTCACTTTCAAGATCCAAGCCTCCCTCCTTGTATCCCTTTCTCTTATTCTAGGCCACACTTCCTTCCTAGGTCTGATGCATTTGCCCTCTTTAGAGGGGAGAATGATCCATATGGAGATCCCTATTTTTTTCTTTCTTCCCATGTAGCTGCTCCAGGCCTCCCCCCACACCAGGCCCTGAGTCCACTTCCCAGGACCTGGGTGTCCTACCTTCCCCAATCCAGACTTCTCTTCCTACAGAGCATGCGGCTGAAACTCATTGCCAGCAACAGCACTATGGAACGAAAATTCAGTCCCTGGATTGGGGGCTCCATTTTGGCCTCTCTGGTAAGGGGAGAACAGAAGATGGATGGGAAGAGTAGAGGAGTGGGATTGAGTGGGGTTTAGAATGGGGAAAATGGTTAGGAGAACAGGGTAGCAAAGAATGATCTTGGGAACAGGTCTAGGTATGAAGAAACACAATACATTAGTATCCCAAACATTGCCTTGCTCACAATGGATACATGAATCCAATCCAACAAACATATAATGTCTGCTTTGTGAAGTAGTAGGTAGAGTTTACATAGAAACAAAAATGTTCTCAGATTTGGCCTTTCGGGAATTATTAGTAAACTTAGAAAAAATTATTGCAGTAGAAAAGTGGGATTAGACACTGTCATGCTAAGGATGAAGGAGCTTGGGGAAATGGTTCCATGAAGTTTGTCATGAAAATAGCTATTTCTTAAGAGTTTGCAAATGAGGATCGAGGTGAGAGAGTAGCTATGGAGGCTAATATAACTAAGGACAGAGGATAAATTAGATAGACAGATTTTTTTTTTTTTTTTAGGACAGGGAGATCTAAACATTTTTGAAGCCTAGAGAAGAAGGAGGCAGAGAAGAGGGACAGACTAAAGATGTAGAAAAAGGAAAGAAATGTTAAAAGAGCAAGGATTGAGTGAGATTCCAGAGCACAGATGAGTAGATTATACTGGGGAAGGAGGAGGCATAGTTCTTTCCATGGATGTGGTGGGGGAGGATAGAGGCCTAGTAATGGGAGTAAAAGAAGAGGCCAAAACAGGAGAAGGAAAAAACTAGACTAAAAGGAATGGAATAAGAGGTGTCCTAGGCTTTCTAAGGGGATGGAAAGGAGAGAATAGGATTCAAAGTGGAAGGAAATCTCCCTTTCCCTACAAGTTCTGAGGCATTCCCCCTTCCCTAGGGCACCTTCCAGCAGATGTGGATCTCCAAACAGGAGTATGAGGAGGGAGGGAAGCAGTGTGTGGAGCGCAAATGCCCCTGAGATGCTGAACCCAGTGTGGGGAGGCAGAAAAGAGGGCGTCTGAGAAAAAATCCCAGCCTGCTTTTCCCATCTCTCCTTCCCCAAGATGCTGCTGGGAGAGGATGCTCCCCTCCCACTACACTCTCACTTTCTTTTTCTTTTTCTCTTTCTTACCTACCACTCCTACAAGCTCATCCCCTACATACAGAGAATCTCCATGAGACCCATTCTACTATTTCTGTTGTGATCTCTCAGTTTGGCAAATAATAAAAAAAAGTTTTTAAAAAAATAAAAAAGAAAAATAATTTAGCTCCAGAGTAGGGGATTCCTGGGGAGGGAGGGGAGGAAGAGCTAGAGTGGAATTGCTGGGAAGGATAGGGCTTGAGGGATTGGGGAGGGGAGGTGCAGGGTTACAGGGTCTTTACACCTCTAGCTGAGATCTGTGATCCCAGCATTACATCAAATCTCACACAGGAGACAACAGATTTCATAGAGGCAGGGGGCAACCTAAAACAGGGGTTAAAAAAAAAAAAAATGAAGACTACTCTATGATAAGCTCTTGACCTCCCACTACCACCACCACCAAAATCCAAGGAAACAGCCTATCCTACATACTACTCAAGCTGTCCTGATGAGACTTCACATCTATTTCTCTGTTCTGAGCAGTTAAATGGATCTAGCTTCATATCTAGTTCCTATCTAGTTTCAGATCCTTAGAAACTAGCTATTTGACCCTGGGCAAATCTTTTTGAATATAGAGTGGAGATAATAGTATCTACCTCCTAGGGAAAGTGCTTAGCATAGTACCTGGCAGATAGTAGACCCTATATAAATGTTTTGGTGCTTGTTAATCAGTGTTTGACTCTGTGATCCCATTTAGGTTTTTCTTGACCTGAGTGGTCTGCCACTTCTTTCTCTGGCTCATTTTTACAGATGAAAAAAACTGAGGCAAATAGAATTAAGTGACTTGCCCACAGTCATTAAACTAGTAAGTGTCTGAGTTCAGATTTAACTTAGGAAAATAAGTCTTCCATACTCCAGTCTCAGCCCTCTGCCCACATACTATTAGTACTATAGAACTAATATAGTACTATATTATTTCACATTTTATTTTGTTTTGTTTTTACCTTGCCCAGTGTAGATGTGCAACTTTCTGCAATTTCTAGTCTTAGAAAGTTGCATGGAGCACAGAAAAGATTAACTGTTTTGCCCAGGGTCACATAACCAGTATGTCAGCCATATATTTATAAAAGGGCAGGAAATAGTTGGTAAGGAGGGGCCAGTGGCTTCTTCCAAAAGAGATAGAAACCAGACCATCTAATGAAATTGGGAGATGGATGAAGAGACAGAAGGACTTGGACAGAATAAATCAGTAGAAATAAGAAGGAAACTGAGCATCACAACTACCCTGGATGGTAGCAGAAGCAATAATTGCTCTGGCCTAGCCAGACACCATCACGGAGGTGAGTGAATTAGCTGGGCAAATGAGTTTCCATTTCTAAACCCAAGAGAAGTGGAAATGAGGAGAATACTTTTTAGGGGCCCATTTTAAAAGGGGCAAAAAGAGAGCAGGATGAAAAGATCAGAAGAGCATATTCCCCAAACATACCACCCTTCCTGTCCAAGGATTTGGATATCAGAGCACACTCTTCCATCTGTTCACCATGTCACTGTGATATGCAACACAGATACTTATATACCACATAGTTTATCATAAGACAGATCCTCAGTCACTAACCAAACAACCCCTCTGGGGATAGAGATTTGAGACAGAAAAGAGACAGGTTAATGTATAACAGGAAATGGAGTCTCACCCAAGAGAAACTGGAGGCCAGAGTACAGAGAATGCCTGGACTTGGGTAGCTGTAGGGAGGGGGGAAGGCATGTGGCAGGATGGGATGAGGGAGGGAGAGGGTGTTTCTGTGTAGGCCCTAGAGCAGTCTCTTGGATTCCAAAAAAAGCATCAGAAACTTCAAGAAAGAAGAAGTTAGAGCAGGTGGGAAAATTAGTGCATGAGTGTGCCAAGGGTACAAAGAAAGGTGTTAGGTTTAGCTGGCTGAATAGGAGGAGGAAGCCAGATGGAGAAGGGAAAATAGGGGCCAACCTCCTAAATTCACCACATCCCACCCCCCCTCACTCTTCAACCACACTCTCATTTGGGACCCAGAGGTCAAAGTCTGTTCAACCCCAGAAAATTGATTTTACTGCAGAGAAGGGGTGGAGTGGGAGTGGGAGGAGAGAGGGGTGGAGTTTCTTGATGTTTGACTTATTTCCCACCTCACCCCCAAACTCATTTCCCCAGGAACCCAAGGGGAAAGTGTGTGCATAGTGAAAACAACCACAAAGTTGGGGTTAAAGCCCTAGTGAATTGTTTTCTTGAAGAGAGGATCTAGTTGCTAGAGCTAAAGGGGATTTGAGGGCTTGTTCTTGGGCACAACACTGAGAAGACACCAGAGGAATGGAAAGGGTTCGAGGGTTCTTCAGGAAAACGGTAAGACTTTCGGAAACTGGAGAAGAAATGCTATTCCCCAATTCAAACTCACCCCATCCCACAACCTGAAACAATATGCATCCCTATGCCCAATTTGTAGAGTATCTCACCCCTAACTGTCTTTCCTCTGGTGCTTCTGTCTCCTTCCAAATATCTGTCTTCTAGTTCCATAGACTTCTGATAGCCATAAGCTGGGGTATCTTAAGAAAACTAGTTTCAAAGAGTTCTAGAAAGTGGAAGCAATAGGGGAGGGGAAGATGTGGAAGAAAATTTGTTCATAATAAAATAGGATTCTAGAGGCCAGAGAGTGAAAGATAAGGATTAGGAAGGGGTAGGGGTAGTCTGGATAGTAATGGGAAGAGGTTTTGAAGGAAAGTGTCCCTAAGAGAGAGAGATCTTGAGCTCAAGTGTAAGGTCAGGGCACAAGTTAACAGATGAATACAAGGCAGCCTTCAGATTACAGCAAGGGAATAAATGGTACCCCTAGATGCCAGTTTCTGAGAAAGTCTCAGCTGCCTCACCATAGTTATAGCTTTGTGTGCTTTCCCTCAATCTTCTTTGCTCCCTCATTTTCCTGTCCTTCCCTATCTCTCTATCTTTTGTCAACTCTTTGTCTTACTCCAATTCCACCATTATACCTCTTCCTCATTCTTTATCCCTCATTTCTTCTCCTCCCCCAGCCCATTTCCCCCATTTCATCTCCATTGTCTTTTTCCAATTTCCTTTCCTACACCATCCGCCTGTCTTTTTCATCTCCTTATCTTCTCTCATCTCAATGTCCTGTCCCTCATATTCCTCTCTTATGAAATATCCTCTCCTCCCTCAATTCCCCAAAGGCTTTTCCATGGATTTCTATCCATCTATCCACTCATCTCAAGGTCCCTCTGCTCCCAGAATCAAGAGCTGTCCCACCGTTTCTACACCATCTACAAACAAGTAGAAGAGAACCAGGGGAAACAACTGGAGGAAGATGAGAAGCAAGAGGAAGAAGAAGATCCAGCTGCTTTCATCATGAACATGGAGCTAAGGACCACAAACCAAAAGGGGCAAAAGCAGGGGGAATCTGGGAGGCAGAATCTGACCCCCAAGATAATTACCCACTTCATACTCATCAATCTCTTTGTCTTTACTGTGGGTGAGAACACATTTCCTTCTATGGCACTGGGGATGAGTTTGGGAGGTGAGGAGAGGACTTGATGATGGACTGGAGGACTCAGGGAGGAGGATGCTAAATCAGGGATTTGGGAAAAGTTGTAGGTCTGGACTCCCAAGTCCTGAATTGGGAAGAAGTAGAATGAAGAAAGATGAACAAAGAAGGAGTAAATGGTATTGGGGAGGAGCTGATTTCTTGAATGCCTCAGTCTCAGGTGGGTGGAATGAAGGAGGGTAGGATGGCAGGAGCTCAAGTTCTGAGAGAGGAGAGAAAAGAAGAGGAAGCATTAGACGGAAATCAATCACTTGACTTTCCTTATCCCAGCCTTCCTTTTAGCCTACTTTGCCTTTCGGGATTCATGCCATTCTTGTAAGGATTCTGTGTCAGAAGTGAGTGATGAGTTAGGCTATGATCTGAATCCAGACACCAGTGGTTCTAACCTATACTGGGCTGACCTTCGGGAGATGTTCCACAAATACCTGGGTGAGGAGCAACTGAAAAATTCTATCCGGTAAGACCCAGAATTGGATCTTTAGCACTTCAAATAGAATCTTGCACTTCTCCTAGCCAGAGACTCATATCTTTTCTTCCAATGTCATGGTCCTTGTCTCGTTTAACTTCAATTCTTGGTATCCAGGCAGTCCACTTTCCCTCACCTCAGTTAATGTTCACTGAGAAACTGGGTACAATATACTGTGCAATTGCTACAAAGACGCAAATAGTTATAACTTGGCCTCAGGGCTCAGATATCCAGAAAGTACACTGCTTTTGGCCCAGATGACTGCTATCTCCATGAAATAAAATGGCTTCCCATTGCCTATTAGTAACTCCCTTGGAAATGAAAGCTGAATTGCTCCCTTTCCATTTTGACTGCATCTGTGTTTGTGATTGATTTCCTTTTCCCCTTTTCCCTGAATAATACACATATACTATTTTTCCCTACAAATGAAAAGAAAACAAATTACAGCTCAGTTGTGGATAATGATGACAATGATGATAACCATAATAATAACTACTATTTATATAGCACTTTAAGATTTGTAAATCACTTTACAAATATTTCATTTTAATCTCATGAAATCCTGGGAGGTACTTTGCCTGCCTTCATAAAGCTCATAGTCAGTTAACGAGAGTTACATACACATAGGAAAGAAATAATGATTAATAATAAATATAGGAGCTAAATACAGAAAGGAAGTGTTCTGGGGATAAAAGATAGGAATGATCTGAGAGTGGTCAATAAGACTTTATGAAGTTTGGACTCATGGTAGGAATTTAGATAGAGAAGAGAGAAGGCCAAACAACAGAAGTGATAATAGGGTAATCAAAAGAATATAATGGGACTCAGTAAGATGTGTTCAAAAAACTGTGTGGGCCAATTTGGTTGAAGTATAAGATTTACATTACTGGTCATTCAATAATTTCCAAAAAAAAAAACAAAAACAAAAAACAACAATAAAAAAAAGAGAGGGAGAGAGAAAGGCGGTTTAACATGAACACAGCCCTTAGCATGAGAGATGTGGCTCTTGCCTTCATAGTAAAATGGATCTGGTAAGTAGAGAAGGGTGAGGTGACTTATAAGGCAGGCTTTGAAGAGGGTCAGCCCTTTTTTTATGCACTTAAGTTTCCAGGAAACCCTACCAGCATAGTCTGAGAAGAACAAGAAGCTGTGTCTTTAGCCTCCAGGCCATCCTAGTCTTGGGGATAGCTTTCTTGCCTTTTAGGGAAATGACTGGCACAACCTACATGGTAGAATTGATCCTTTCATACAAAGTTAAGGAGTTTGGAAATTGTAAGGCTCTTAGGCAAGAAAATTACTTCACATTGAAGCATACTTTAACTGCTATCTCCTCTGATTGAAGACTTCCAATGAGGAAAAGCTCAACACGTCCTGAGGCAACCTATTTCACATTTGTACAGCTTTAACCATAAGAAATATTTCTCCTGATATGAAACCTTATTTAATTTCTTTAATTTCTTCCTATACATTCCTGGTCTAGCTCTCTGGGGCATACAGGACCTAGCTTACGGCTTTTGAGATTCAGAAGGGACTCCTTAATGTTGGGGGTCCCAGACGAGTGTCATTAGGTATCTCAAAAGAATTTGCAGGCTTGAACCCAAATCCAAGTCAAGAGGCAAAGTTTATTATAATTGTAATGTCAATTGAAGCAGGGCTAAGTTCCAAAAGAATTTAGCAAAGCACCAGGAACAAGGAGACAAATTTATCCAGTTCTTCATGTCACTGATATGCTAATTTTATGGCCTAGAGATAGAACTGAGGAATGGTCTCAGAAATTTGATTATCACAGACCAAAAGATTATGTATCTGACAGTAATGTTTGTAAGACTATTCTAAGATTTTAGAATCATTGACAAACAAATTTAGAACAATAGCACTATAAGGTCAGAGGGCCTCAGGATTCCTATTATATTTACCCTAAATTCTAAGGGAAGAGATATTATTATATTCCTAGGCCAGAAGATTTTTATAATCATTGTCAGATTGTTAGAATAATGACCCCTCTAAGGTCAGGGGTGGGAAGGGGAACCTCAGGAGCACTGATTCTAAAGCTAGAAGACTTTAGAATCCTTGACAGATAAGGTCCTTAAAAGTATTGCTATATTCCTCCTAGAAACTTTACTGTCAGTCTTATCCACACCTTTCAGATGTCTGAAGCTAGCTATCCTGTCTCCCTAAAATCTTCAGTTTAAATATACCTGTCTCTCTGAAATCTTCAGTTTAAATGTTCCCAGTTCTTTCAGCTGTTTCCAGACAATATGGATTCATTAATCTATTTGTCAATTTCTGAATTATCTCCAGCTATTTAATGATCCTCCGTTAACAGTGAGAGCTCTTTTGGTATGGTGGGAAAAGCCTTGGATCTGGGTCAAGTTTTCACTTCAAAATCTTCCCTCAGATATTGATTACTTTTGTCATATGTAAAATTAGGGAGTATAGGTAGCCTTTGAGGTGAGAGAGAGAGAGAGAGAGAGAGAGAGAAAGAGAGAGAGAGAGAGAGAGAGAGAGAGAGAGAGAGAGAGAGAGAGAGAGAGAGATCACCATTGTACATGGCAGTAATGAAATAAGGACCATTTGGTATATATCTGAGTTTTCCTCCTGTCTCTCCCACTCATGATATACAGATTGAATATCCAGGAAAGGGAGAAGCTGAAACAGAAAGACTGAAGTGGAAAGAGCCCAGAGAGTGTAGAACCAATTTTAAGATCAAGTTATTACAGTAGATCCAGGTGCAAAGTGATGAGGACATGAGCTAAGGTAATTGCAGTAGGAAAGAAAAATATGAATAATAAAGAATTTGAAAAAGTAAGATGATAAGAATTGGTAAGAACTTAAATTGGATATAGGAGATGAAAGAGAGGAAAGAATCAAATGTAACTCCTAGGTTTGTAGTCTGGGAAACTAGAAAAAAAAGGGAAGTTAACATTAACAGAAATGAAGTATTTGGGAAGGACACTTGCTTTTCAGAAAAAGTTGAATTTCATTTTGGACATGTTGAGTTTGGGATAATAACTTTAGAAGATGTCATATAAAGGAATAAAGATGTAAACATGATGGTGATGATAGTGATATTTGTCCCACAAATAACTTGAAGATGGATTCTTATGAAATGAATTTAATCATATCACTCAAACAGAGATTTAGTTCTACTTGGACAATTATCATAACTTGCCACAAATTATCCAAACAGTTCCAACTTATAGTCCAGCTTCAAGTGACTCAAAAGAAAAATACTCTATAATCATATTGTCTACAAGAAATTGAGATATAATACTATATATTAATATCCCAAAATATGCTCTGTGTGGATTTAAAAAAAAGAATTAGATATCTATAAGTTTAATAACTGTCTAGGTTAAATTACTGAGTTCACACGTGACTACTCCCAAAAGAACTGGGGTCTGAGCACCTCCCTCCAAAACCCCATTCATCCCAGAAGCCCTTGTAAAGGAAAACTGTCATTCATTGCTCTCCCCTTACTCCCTACCTACTGGGCTCCAATATTATAGTCATAATTTAGGGAAGAGGGGCAGCCTCATTCCACATTCTGAGTGGTCCCATACTCCCACCCTTTGGGTTAATGGACGCATAACCCTGGCTTATCAACAAGTGACTCTGAAGTCATCCAGGATGCAACAATTCACTGCAGGCAAATCAGCACTGCTTCTCTGGCTATAAGGAGGAACATCTTGTTTATTCCTCCTGGAACCTCCAAGGTTCCAGGCAATTGAGATTTGTATCCCTTCTTTCAAGGCAAACCTCTCTCATGCCCAATGACAACTGGATTTGACTGTCTCTCAGTTCTTATGTCTCTGGCAGCAATGGCAGCTCTAGCTGCATGGTCCAGCCTACTTTTTAAAGGACCCTATTAATTTTTATCTTTTTATGACAAGAGAGGGTTATAAAACCAGCTATAAGATTAAGTTATTACAGTAGTCTAGATGCAAGGTGGACCACTCCTTATTCCTCCCATGCTGGACATTTTCACTCAGCTTTCTATGGTTTCATAGATGCAAAGCCCTAGGTGACCAGTTCTCCCAGAAAGACTATATTTTGAAGGAAGAATTACCAAGGTTTGACAACTGATAGAGTCTAATATGTCAAGCGACAAGGAAGAGCCAAATATTACATTTCTTTTTTTTTTTTTTTTTTTTTTTTTTTTGTTAAAATTATCAGGCTAATAGATCATGAGAGAAAGGTTATAAGAATAGCATATTTGTATTTCAGCAATACTTTTAGCAAAAATTTTCATAATATCTTTATGGGCAAGATGTATACTGGTGAAGGTTAGGACTGGAAACTGAGTGATATCAATAATTTTCTTAAAAGAAAAAAAAAATTCCAGAAGAATTGAGCAAAAGGACTTGTAGATCTTTAACATAGAGAAGATTTAGAGCTTGGGACCCCGGGATACCAACAATTTCCATGTACTTGTAGGACTTTCCAGGCATGAAGGTCAGTCTGTGGGAAGGTATGTAGTGATATATGTAAGGAACAGTAGGAAGGATTTGATTGGGCAGTGGAGTTCATGAAGGAGTAGGAAAGGTAAATTAGAGTCAGGTGGTAAAGGGCTTTAACTATCAAAGAGGGGAGTCTGAATTTGGCTTAGAGGTAATAGTAAACTGGAGTTTACTAAGCAGGGAAATGGCCTGTTCTTTAGAAGTGTCAGTTTGTGGCTATGTGAAAGACAGAAGAAAGAGAGGAGAGACCAGAAGCTACTGACATGATGACATTAGCACCACTGGCACTGGCAGAACTTTAGCTAAAGGATAAGCTTAACAATATGTAATATCATATTTCCATAAAGATTTCTAAGATTTATTAAGGCACTTTCCTATTAACAATTCTGTGAAGGATTCTGAGCAAGCTGCTCTCATTTTTAAGTGAGAAAACTGAGAACTCTGGTTAAAAGACATGCCTAACATTCATGGTTAGCAAGATAGAACCAAACTCATACTCAGTTCTCCTGTGGCCAGATCTTATGTTTTTCCACTATACCTCAATGCCAAGGAACATTGTGTAGCCCCAAGAAATGAAGAACCATTCATAAAGTCGTGGGAATCCAGAAGCATATTGATATAATCCAATATAATAATTATATCAATATGTAATTGATATGATATTGTTAATCATTTCGGATTCTTCATGACCCCACTTGGGGATTTTCTTGGAAAAGATATTGGAATGGTTTGCTATTTTCTTCTCCAGTTCATTTTACAGATGAGGAAACAGACTAACATGGTTAAGCAATTTGCCCAAGATCACACAGCTAATAAGTGTTTGAGGTAGAGCCAAATTTGAACTCAGAAAGATGAGTCTTCTTGATTCTAGGTCAGGCACTTTGCCACCTAGCTATCCTATAACGATAATAGCTAGCATTTATGTAGTGTTTTATGGTTTTCTAATCTCTTTTCAAATCTTTTGAGCCTTATAACAACCCTAGGTGCTAATGGATTACCCCCATTTTACAGATGAGGAAAGTGAGACAGTGTTTTTAACTATCCTAAGTTACATAGATAGTGTATCTGTGCCCAAAGCTGAATTTGAACTTAGGTCTTCCTGACTTCAGGTCCTCCTACGTTGCCTATCATATTGGGGGAGTTCCAAGAGACCCAAAGGAAGGATGGCAAAGCAACAGGAAGTCTCCCTCATGAAAACAAAAAATCTGGCATTCAAGAATCATATTAGGTTGTGCTAGATAAATTCAAGCAATAAAAAGATTGAAAAAACTAGAATTTGATTCCTTTAAGGAAAGCTTATCAGGCTATATAATATAATTTGTTCAGCTACTTCCCACTGACGCAAAAAAAATTTTACTTGAAATGATTCCCTCCTGTTGTGATTCTTCCTCTTAACTTTCTTCTCTCAGTATTCACCTGTTTCTAATAGGTTTAATGTAGTCTATGCTAACTTCTTTGTGTATGATGTGTTCAGTCCTCCTTTGTCAGGTTCAGATAAGAGTGAGGTTTATCTGATGCCTACTGCTTCCCGTAACCCTTTCTCCATTTTTCTCATATATCCTAGTCATGAGAAACTTCAAGTACCACTTCATTCTTTCTCCTTTCTATATGAATATATTCCTTTTACTTTCCTCTTTCTTCCACCTATTAAAATCTTAAAGGGGAATCAGAAAAGGCTTCCTGTATCACATGAAATTTTAAGTCGGTCTGAAGACCAAAAGGTGGAGATGAGGAAGGAGAGCAATCCAGGCATGATAGATGTCTAATGAAAATGTCAATCAGGAAATTGAATTTCCTGTTTAAGGAACAATAAGAAGACTAGTATCATTAGTGACATGTAGATAGAGCCCCAGGCCTGAGGTTAGAAAAATTCTTTTTCTTGAGTTCAAATCAGGCCTCAGACACTTATCTATGTGACCCTGAGCAAGTCACTTAACTCTGTTAGCCTCAGGCTCCTCATTTGTAAAGTAAGCTGGAGAAGGTAGTGGCAAATCACTTCAGTATCTTTGCCAAGAAAACTCCAAATGGGGTCATGAAGAGTCGGCCACAACTGAAATGACTGAACAACAAATCGCTGGAATGTAGAGTATGGAGTGGGTGGGATAGCCTGGGAAGAGAAGAAAGTCAAGGGGCAAAAAGAAGATTTGATACTTCTCTATCCTGAGTTTGTTGAGTAGAGGGGAGTGTCATGGTCAGACCTATGATTTAAGATCACTTTAACAGCTGAGTGGAGAATGGACTGGAGTGGAGTAAGACTTATGACAGGCAGATCAACCAGCAGACTATTGCAGTAGTTCAAGTGGAAGGTGATAAAGGCCTGTATCAGGGTGTCTCAGAGAAGAGAAAGAAAGCATATGAGAAATGTTACAAAGATAAAATCAAAAGTAGACCATTCCCTATAGGGATGACAGAGGATAAAGAGTTGAGGATGACACCTAGGTTTTAGATCTGGGAGTTGAAAAGATGTTTTGTTTACCTAAATAAGATTGAGTTTCGATGGTGTCTCCTTTCCTATTATCCATAGAACTTCTGGCTGTCTTTTGTGCAGATTTGGGATAGAAGTAACATATTGGATTTTTTTTTTTTATCATCATGCCATCTGGTATAATTTTTAGGTTTGAAATAGGTATGTGGGAACTGGGCTGCTTGTCTCTGTTCTGGCAGTCATTTTGATTTGAAGTACCCCTCTTTATAAAAATGGGGAAAATTGAAGCCCAGAAATGTTAAAATGAATTATTTAAGGTTTCATGGGTCATATAAATAGTATAAGTGTTTGCGCAGTATTTGAAATGAAGTCTCCTCACTTTATAGTCAACATCCTTTCTACAATGTGATTGAGATAGAACCCTGGGCACCAATATCAGGGAATGATGATGGAATCTTGAAGATCAAAAAATTCTTAGATCAAAAAACTGTACTCTGGACCTCACAAAGAATACCCTCTATGATTTCTATAACTAGTAATCTTCCAGCTTTCACAAGAAGACCTCTAGGGGAGTTTACTGTCTTATTAGAAAGGTAGAAAAGAAGGGAACTTAACATTTATTAGGTACCTACCACAATATGTATGTAGCACTGTGCTATGTGTTTTGGAAATATATCATTTGATTTGAAGTAGGTATTATTATCTTACATTTTGGAAAATGAAACAGTATGTGACTTACCAAGGGTCACACAGCTAGGAAGAATCTGAGTCCAGCTATGAAGGTCTTCCTGATTCTAGTTCCTACCTCCACTAGTTGCCTTTAGGTGACTTGCATAGGATGGAAGTAGGATTGCTAATAGCACTAAGAATTGAACCTTAATCTCCAGACATCTTGCCCCCATTCCTGCAAACCAGCCTTCTTTTTACTGTATTGTTCTGTAGGTTGGATTTTCTGGGGGTCTGGGGAACACAGTGTGATATGGTGAAGATAATTCTTGAACTATTGTCTCCAAATGAAGCCTACTCCATCATGAGGAATCTGTCATCTTCAAAACCTTCCTGACTTGCTTTGGATATGGGCACTGCCTCCTAAAAGAAGTGTGTACAGTCACTAACCCTCTTCATAATTTCATCTCTATCCCAAACTGACTTTTAGTTTTTTCCTATGGGCCAGACTAGGTCAATCTGCTAGCAGGAATACTGCTCCAGCTGTTCAGGGATGCTGTGCCTTATGATGGAAGAAAAGTTCAGTCACATTAGTGACACAGCCAGGACTACAACTCTTTACTCATAATCTCCTACTAGGAGAGGCAGCCAGGTGGCACAGTAGATAGATTCCCAAGCCTACAGTCAGGAAGTTTTAAATTCAAATCCACTTTACTACCTGTTTGCCTCAATTTCCTCTTCTGCAAAATAGGTATGATATCAGCACTTACCAAATGAGATAATTTTTGTATTGTGGCTGGCACATAGTAGATGCTTAATGAGTGCTTATTTTCTTCCTTCTGTCAGAGAGCTAAACAATGGAAGATATAGGAAGGCAGCTTTGGGCCCACTATAAGGACAAAATTCTAAGGATTAGAGCTGTGCAACAACAGAATGGGTTGATTTCACTGTGATGTTTCTATTACTAGAAGTATTCAAGCAAAAATATATCACTTATCTAGGAAGTTGTAGAATGAGTCTTTGCACTGGGTAGAAAGTTGACCTCTAAGATCCTTTTCTTACTCTCATCCATCTGTGAAGTGGAAATAATATTTGCAATAATCTCCTGGTTTGCTGTGAGAAAGGTGCTTTATAAATCTTAAAGCAATATGTAAATGTGAATGACTATTATAATTATGACATATCTAAAACTGAGGATTTGAAAAGAGATAACAGAAATGGATGACAACTTTCTGAGGCTATAAATTACATTAATTAATTAATTAGTGTATGGATTTCCCCACATCAATGAAATCCCAAGTCTGAAAACCCTTCTCCCCCATGGGGGAAAAAATACTTGCAGTTTCAAGCACAAAAAAGTATGGTGGCTCTATTATCAGAAGAGGGAAGTCAGGAGGAGGTTTCAAGTCATATTCAGTTTGAGGAAGTTGCAGCTCATTCAAAGGATATCTAGTAGTTGGAGTTACAGGACTGGAAAGACTCAGAAAATGTAGATTTGGAAGATGAGCATTAGAGGGGCAGTTTTTGTTGAATGGTGAATAGAGGAGTAAATGACATGATGGTATTGTGGAGAGCCAAAGGATGGGAGGAAATTTTGTTTTGGAGTTGAGGAGATCTGAGAATGTTTAATGGTGAAAGAAAAGGAGTGGAAATTGAAAAGAACTGAGAAAGGGAGTGATTTAGCACAAAAGAACTCACATTTCTTTATAAGAAGCAGATATCTAATCCTTTAATGATCATCCTTCACCCAGAATCCAAATGTCCTTCCCTTCAGCCTCCTTTTCTCCCCAAACAGAAGTATCAGCCTGATGGATCGATTCTCAGGTTCCCCTGGAATGACTACTCTTTCTCACCAAATCCGAGATATGTTCTCCCAGCAGAAGCTAGACCATGTGTGGATGGATACCCATTATGTGGGGCTGCAGTTTCCAGACCCGTGAGTTGGGAGGGTGTTAGACCTGATCACCTTTGCTCTGAAAGAAAATATAATCTGGTAGAACATGGGGACTAGGTAGAGGGTGAGGGATGGGAGAATTTCTGACTTTTTTCTTTTTGCAGGATGCGGCCAAATACACTGCATTGGGTTGATGAGTCTGGCAATGTTTTGGGAGAGTTACATTTGGAGGATCCTGATGTCTATTGTCCCTACAGTGCCCAAGGCAGTGCTATTGTAAGGGGATTTCCAGGGGCCCAGATGTTTTTTTCCAGCCCCACCTACATCCCTTTAGTTTCCACAGATTCAGACAAACTTGTTCTCTAGACTACCTACCCCTCTCTTGGTGCCCTTTGGCCTCTTTTGGACCCAGAAGTACTATCCTCTAGTTCTACACCCTTCTAATAATTCCTTATACGAGGGCCAGGCTCAGGGTGGAGGTGGGAGAGGAAGCTATTGACTTGGTTGCTGTCTGTCTTTCTGGACTCTGTAGGGAGGACTCATCTATGCCAACTATGGGAGACTGAAGGATATGGAAGCTCTCCAAGAGAAGAATTTGGACCCCAAGGGTCATCTGCTACTGGTGCGAATAGGACATGTTAGCTTTGCAGAAAAGGTGAGGGACCTCTCTGGGACAGTGAAGACTGAAAAGGGAGGACAAAACCAGGCAACAGAGACAGACAACACAATCCTACCAGTTTCTACTCCTTCCCAACAAGTTTGCCAGAATTAGAGCTCTTATCATAGAAAGCTAGTAGAAAGTAGAGGGTGGAAAGAAATAGGAAAGAACCTTGGACTTGGAATCAATAGACTTAGATTTGAGTTTTTGACTATCACTCACCAGTTGTGTGAATTTAGAGAAATCTAAGTTCTAATCTCTTTGAACTTCAATATCCTCCTCTGTTAATGAAGAATAACAACAGTCCTCACAGATTTCTCAGGATTGCAGATGTGAAAACACTCTATAACCTTAAAGTGCTGCATAATGTGAGCTATTATTGATTATTGTTTTTATTAGGAAGTAGGCAATGGAAGGAAAATAGAAGCAATCAAAAAAAAATCTCTTTAGAAAGAGGAAATAACTTATGAAGAAACAGGGAAGTAGTGGCTGTTTTGGAAGTAGGAACCATATAAAGAAACTGGAAATAGATTTTGGAGAAATAAATGTGAGGAGTACAGGAAACAGGATGTAGATTCTTGAGGTTCAGAAATAGCAAGGATTCAGGAGGATTTGAGGACTGGGAATTTGGATGCAAGCTGATTTAGGAAAATGATGTTGCCTGACTTTTATACTAGGTATCGAATGCTGAGGCCTTTGGGGCTCTGGGTGTCCTCATTTACCCAGATCCTGCTGACATACAACCAGATCCTCACAGGAAACTAAGGTTGTCTGACCACACAGCTGTGTATGGACATGTGAGTCTGGTACCTGGGAATCTTGCTTTTCAGGATCCTGACATCATCAGAAAGGAAGACCAGGCATGAGGTCAAGTCCAATACTATCTAGATTCTATGATTTATGTAGGAAGAGGACGGGATGGGGAATGGGAACAGGGAGATAAATATAGGGATGATGCTCAGCTGTGTTTCTATACTTGTCAGATATGCCCCAACTCCCCCAACAGGTTCACTTAGGAACAGGGGACCCCTATACTCCTGGCTTCCCCTCCTTTAATCAAACCCAGTTCCCACCTGTGGAATCCTCTGGCCTCCCTAGTATCCCAGTACAACCCATCAGTGCCAACATCACTGCACAGCTGCTAGGGTGAGTAAGGGAAAGGCAGGGAGGGAAAAAAAGCCTTGATTTCTGCTTGGTCACAAGGATGACAAGACCCAAAGACAGAAAACCCCTGTCTTTTCTATTTTTCTCTTCTTCTCAGTCCCATCCCATCCCCATTTACCCCTTTGTGTCCCTTTCTCTCTCTCATTTCTATTTCCCTCTTTACCTCATCTCTGCCACCCTCTCAATCTTCAGCTCCTAGAAACAAAATCTCTGTGACAGGTCTATGACCTTTTCCCTCAACCCTGTTATTTCCCTGGTCCTGTTCTAGAGCTGTCTTGTCTCCCTGACTTAGTTCATGCTCCTAGGAAGCTGTCAGGCCCCAGGGCCCCCCAAGAATGGAAAGGGACTCTTTCTGACACTCCATACCGACTGGGCCCTGGACCAACTTTGCGCCTTGCTGTCAACAATCATCAAACCTCAACTCCCATTATCAGCATCTTCGGCTGCATTGACGGTCACTCAGAGCCTGGTAGGAGATGTGGGCTTTGGTTTAAATTCAACTTCTAATTTGCTCTTAAATATATGTGTTACCTATGCAAGATATATATATATATATATATATATATATATATATATATATATATGGATTGTCTAAACAGATGTTCTGAGGAAGGCACTGATATAATCTGAAGTCTGGACTATCTATGAAGGGGAAAAGGAAATAGTAGGAGGTAGACAAACTTCAGAACACATCATGGCTACTTGGCATTCTTTTTATTGGTCTTCAAAAGGGGTATCAAACTAGAATTATATTTATCTGTCCCATTACATTATTGGTTTACGAATATATAGATTCAGAACAAAGCTACTTTCCTAGCTACTGCACCTTAAATTGGAGGAAATTGTTCCAAGCTCATGTCTACCATCTTCCCCTTTTCTCATTAAATTCTACTTAAAAGTAGAATTCTCCTATAAAAGAGCATCACAAACAGAAAACAATGAATAAACCCATTTTCCCCAAGTAGAGGGCAAATAGAAATTAGGGTATTTATATAATTTTAAATATAAGGGAAATGCACAAAAATGGCTCTTTATATGGTAGTGAGATGAGGTCATAGTTCAACCAAGAGAGAGGTTCTGATTTCACACAAGGGAAAATTCTTGCTCCAGCTGCTCCCTCCTCCCCAAAGCTGGAGTCAATCAGCTGAGGAGCTGATCTTCCCTAAGTCTCTCTTTCTGTTTGAAGTTGGTCCCCCAAAAGATTTTAAAACCATTGCTCTTCCCCTGTCTGTGTGTATTTCTGTATGTCACATTGGAGGACAACTGAAAAAAACCAAAACAAAACAACCTAGCTGTTCTTTCTTAGGTAGTATTAAAGATTCAGATCTAATCCCTTTACTTCACACTTTTACTCTTTGTTCCTGCCCCAGATCATTACATTGTCATTGGGGCCCAGAGAGATGCCTGGGGTCCAGGGGCAGCCAAGTCTGCTGTGGGCACAGCCATCCTGCTGGAGCTGGTGCGCATCTTTTCTACCATGGTGAGGAATGGTAAGGCCAGGGCCAAGATACTAGGATCATGGAGGAAGAAAGAGAGGGGAGGTTCAGGAATGAAAAGTTTTGAGGGTCCTACGAGGAGGTCTAAGGACAGAATTGAGTGAGGCAAGAAAGAGGGCTTGGAGGTCTGGTTCAGGGAACAATTAGGGGGAAAAAAGTTAGGATCAGGGGTTGGAAAGGGAGGTGAAAATACATGGGAGTAAGTGAAGAATTAAAAGCAGGACAAAGTGATAAGTCTAGGAGTGGCCAGTTAAATAAGGATGAGAAAGGTAATTACTCTTCCTCATCCCTTTCCTTCCCAATCATCAGGTT
The DNA here is from genome assembly GCF_902635505.1 of Sarcophilus harrisii. NCBI lineage: Eukaryota > Metazoa > Chordata > Mammalia > Dasyuromorphia > Dasyuridae > Sarcophilus > Sarcophilus harrisii. The sequence continues at coordinate 287,949,026 of NC_045429.1, read as the reverse complement.
TTCAGCCTCGACGAAGTCTGCTTTTTGTCAGCTGGGATGGTGGTGACTTTGGGAATGTGGGAGTCACTGAATGGCTGGAGGTAATGAGCCAGAAATTGAGAGAATCTGGGGTGGGCATAGTCCTGGGTGCTAAGTAGGGCTTATCCTTAATTTTCTCTTTCCTTCAGGGCTACCTCACCATGTTACACCTTAAAGCTGCTGTCTATGTGAGCCTGGACAATGCTGTGCTTGGTGAGCTGAGACCTAAGCTTCCCATGGAAAAAGTTAGGACTTGAGACCTGAATTTAGTTGTCTTCACCTCTCCACTTCTCTCGTCAGGGGATGACCAGTTCCATGTGAAAACCAGCCCTCTTCTCACCAGCCTCATTGAGAGCATCCTAAAGCAGGTGTGAGTCCTAAGAAGACACAGATCTATAGATTATTAAATCTGAAAGAAACACTAGAGGATTTGAGAAGTGACTTGTCCAATGCCATAGAGGCTAGAGAAAACAAAAGGAAAAACCCAGGGAAAAAAAAGGGGAGGGGGGTTGTTCAGAGGTCTAGGTAAAGTATCATTGAAGTTTTTTCCTCTAACCTCTCCTGATCCAGGTGGATTCTCCCAACTATAGTGGTCAAACCCTCTATGATCAGGTGGTGGTTCCAGGCCAGAACTGGAAAGCTGAAGTGTAAGTAACAGACTTCCAGGGGATAGGATGTTCAAGTCTGTAATGGAAAGGGAGGGCAAGGAGAGGGGCTGATCTTCCTGGTAATAGAAGTGCTGATATCCTACTGGGACCTGGAAAAATCTGATCAAGTAAGTGTTTTCCATTGTTGGATACTCTCGATCATGCCTCCCATCCTTAGGATCCAGCCTCTGCCCATGGATAGCAGTGCTTACTCCTTTACAGCCTTTGGAGGGGTCCCTGCTATTGAGTTCTCATTCATTGAGGTAAGCCTTATTTCAACCCCCCCCCTACAACTATGTCCCCTCTGTCACAACCCCATAATTCCAACCTTACCTCCATTCCATATCTTAGATTCATGGTCCTATCAAAACTCTACCCTAGCTGTTATGGACCTTGTTCTTCCCTATCTTTTGTCATCAGGAGGGCCCAGCTTACCCCTTCCTGAACACTAAAGAAGATACATATAAGAATCTGCATGGAGCATTGCAAGGACGGCTGCCAGCTGTGACCCGGACTATGGCCATGGTGGTAGGTCAACTACTCATCCGGCTCAGCCATGATCACCTGCTTCCCTTAGACTTTGGCTGCTATGGTGATGTCATCTTGAAGCACATTGGCAGACTCAATGAGTTCTCTGGAGATCTCAAGGTTAGAACCTAGATATCAGTCCCTAGCCATTGTTGAGATTTCTTGACTGAATCCTGTATTTCCAACTCTCAGTCCCTAGGGGACTTGGTCCTGCCCCTATTTCTATTTATTTTCATTTTTCTGAGCCTGTGTCCTTATCCCCTGCCTTTATCTTCTCTATTTCTTAAAGTCCCTAAATTATACTTCCAATTTCCTTCCTTAGCACCCTGGTACTATTCTTAGTCCCTTTCTACTCTCTAGGCCCGGGGCCTGACCCTGCAGTGGATCTACTCAGCACGAGGAGACTACATCCGGTCAGCTGAGAAGCTGCAAAAGGAGATCCACAGTTCAGAGGAGACCAATGAAAGATTGATTCGAATGTACAACGTCCGAATCATGAGAGTGAGTCAGACTCACATGTTAGCCTTATCCTAATTACTGAAATAGACAGCCTCAACCTCAGCAACTTCAGTTAGCAGTATTATTCCTTGACTGTTATTGCTTCTCTTCTCTGCTTTTGGGTCTTACATCCCAAGTCTCTTCTGACTTTTTCCTATCTTCATTTTCTTTCTTGTGCCTAACTCCAATCCTACCACTATCACTTCCCTGTTTTGTTTCCTACTTTTATCTCCCCTCTCCTTTCCCATCTCTTCTCCAATTCTTTTATTTTTCCTCCTTCCCTTCTTGCTTATCTTTCTTCTCTCCTACCTGGGATCACTAGGAAAGAATGAACAAAGAGAAGAGGGTCAAGGATTAAAGTATTGAGATTTGGGGAATGTCCAGATTTGACAGGGATTAAATTATCAAAGTAGAGAGAATATTACAAAAAAGAATCAGGGAAAGACACCTACCCTTAGGCAGGAGAAAACTAAAGAATTAAAGAAGAAAATCAGGAGAGAATAATGCCAAAGAAACCAATACATTGGAATTCAAAGAGGATAAGGAATGAGAAAAGGCCATTGGATTTTGCAGTCTTTCAGGGAAGAACTGGTTAGAAGACTAATGGGGGTTGAGCTACGGTTAATGAGGGTTGCCCTGGAAAGCTCAGATCGTTTAAGGATGTGGAGGGGGACATTAAATGGAATTGGGAAGTGTTAATGAGGAAAATGAGAGAGAGGGTCAGAGTAGCTATAGAAACAAATGGGGAAGTGAGAAGTACTAGATTTCCTATGTGACACCAGACAAATCTTTTTACCTCTCTGGCTTCTTCATTTAAAAAAAAAAAGGGGGTGGGGGGGATTCATCTAGATGATCAATGATTCTTTCCAGATCTAAATTCTAAAAAAAAAACTTGGGAAAGCATAAAGAGCTGTAGGGAATGAGGAAAGTACTGGAAGGAGTTGGGAAAACTAGGCAAAAGGAAAATGACTAGTGTTGAGGTCTAGATTTGACGTACCTAAATGAAATTAGGGTTTAGTTGAGGTCTAGTGGCAGGTTTGGGGTACAGGAAGTCAAGCAAAGCTCCTCTGCAACCCCCTTGGATTCGGGCAAGGATACTGCAGTAAATGAGGTCTAGTAACAGCGGGAGTCCCCTGTAAAGGCATTTATTGGCCCGAAAGCTAGATTGATAAAAGAGGTTTATTATTGGGTTTGGAAGCAAGGTTAAAGCATATTTAAGGAAATAGGCAGGTGAAGGTAGAGATAAGGAGGGCACCAGACAGAGGGCCCAGTGAACAAAGGGTCCTGACATGGCGAGCATGTTTGGGACCTCTGCAAACAGGGAGTCCCAGCTGTCCCTTTTATAATGGGAGATTTAGCTCGAGGGGCTTTTGGGTGTAGCCCCAAAATTGGCTCAGATTCGGCTGGGGGCTGGGACAGGCCCGGATCTTCTATTGGAATACAAAGGGACCAGAATTTGTGAGATTAACTAGGGGGGGGTTGGGAATCACAAAGAAAGGAATCTTTCCCACTTCAACTAGGAATGCCTGAGGGGGACTGAAGTTGTGGTATTGATGGGGTGGTTAAAGTAGGGTTCAAGAAGAAAAATGATTCTCTGCTTTCTCCCTGACCAATCTCTATTCCCTTGTGGCAGGTAGAATTCTACTTCCTGTCCCAGTATGTGTCACCAGCAATCTACCCATTCCGCCACATCTTCCTTGGTCAAGGAGACCACACTCTGAGGGCCTTGCTTGAGCACCTGCAGCTCCTGAGGGGTAAGAAGGCTGGGGCTGGCTCCCTAACATATTCAAGATCTCATTTTGAAGAGGGCCTATTTCGCCGCCAGCTGGCTCTGCTCACTTGGACGGTGCAGGGAGCAGCTAATGCCCTCAGTGGAGATGTCTGGAACATTGATTAATAACTTGTGAAGATGAAGGATCACAGCACTCAGTCTTGTATATCTCCCTTTCTCAGGACCATCCATTTTCTAGACTTATTCTCAAACCTTCACAGAGTCTCCTTTTCTTACACATCCTTTTCCGTTAAGTTCCAGGATGCTAGCCTGCTAGTTAGCTGCTGATCCCAATTCTTATTTTACCCCTTTCTTTTTTAATGGATACCCCTGTTTATAGTGTAAGAGAGAGCAATAATATGTGATGATAATACAGTTGACAGCAATATTTGCTCATTCTTATGACCACTTTCCTTTTCCCAAGTCCTTGACTTCACCCCCCCAAAAAAAAATCAGAGGAAGAAGATTCAATGTCCAACTTGAAATCCTGTTTTTGTGCACTGGACCTTCTTTCTCTTGAGCTTGGAGGTCCAGGTCTGCCAACACTTTTCTGATGGAGAGAATCTGAGGATAGTCCTGTCTTTCCAGAGAAATCACTTTCCTGGCTTGGTTAGAGCTCTCCCAACAAGCCCTCTTTTCTCCTACCCACCTTCATTCCTTGCCTTAGGAAGCATTTCTACGTTTAATTCCATGGACCTATTCAATGACTGAGGATTTAAAAAAAATATTCTACTAAAAATCACAACACTGACAAAAGCCTAGAATAGGGGAGGGAGCAGGGCAACTAAGGAAGTGTCTTTCCTTTTTTATCCCAGTGACTATTGTGATTAATGTCTGTCTGTTTTATACATGTGTACACCTAGGTAACAAAATTGGCCATGAATAGCCCTCAAACAAAAGGCTATTATTATCAATTCAATTTCAATGAAAGCTTAGTAAGCCATATGCCTGGGGATAACAAAAAGAAGAATCCCTAGTCTGTACTCCAGGCATGATTTGGACAGAAATCCTTCTTGTGAAGCTTTGCCTCTAATGGGAAAGAGGTTTGGCTCCCTTTTCTCATCAAGGGTTTCCTCCAAAAGGGGAAGTTTAAAAAAAAGAATACTCAGTTACAATATGAACTGGGTAATTAAATCCTTTGGTCCCATATAAAAGAAATGTTAAACATTTTAAAAAGGTTTTTTTGCATTTAACAAAAAGAATTAAAACAGGATTCTGTAAAAACTTAGAGCTACTATTAAAATCTGCTGAGAGGCTGAAACTGTAATACCAGAGAAACTGAGGCAAGATAGAGATTAGAAAGATTTTAATATTTTATTTGAGAGGGAGAGATTGTGCTGGGGGCAAAATAGGATCCATGTTGCTCCAGGACTCGATTGGACATCTCAAAGAATCCAGCAAGGAATGAAGAATTCCAGGGATTCTTATAGGGCTCCAGCAATCATTGGAAAAAAGCAGGGTGTGGTTAGAGCTCTGTTGAATGGAAACTTATAGGAATGGACCATAATTCAGTTCTGACAGGTGAGGGATGAAGACCATAAATTCTGATAAGTTAGAAGGATCTAGAAGCCAGAATGTCTGGTTCTGAGAGTCCCACCATCTGCACTTTATGGCTCTATGGAATAATAGTAGTCAGGGCTAGTTATTTCTGTCCTAATTTATATCAGTTTTAATAGTCAGGAAGGGGGTTTGCCATTGAGGCAGAACAATTCAGGGAAACTGAAGTAGAACAATTTAGGGAAACTGAGGCAGAACAATTAAAGGAAACTGTGGGATAACATTTCCTAACCTCAGAAGGAAGAAAACAGGTTTTTAGGACTGTTAACTATGCTTTTTTTCTTTTCTTTAGGGCCACAAGGTGGCACAGTGAATAAAACATCCACCTCTATTTTCCCCAACCATTCATACCCACACCCTAGTTTGGGAGGCTTGAGTTTAAATTCAACCTCAGACACTTACTAGATGTGGGACCCTGGGCAAGTCAGTTTACCTTGTTTGCCTCAGTTTACCCATCTATAAAATGAACTGGAGAAGAAAACGGCAAAGCCACTCAGCATCTTTGCCAAGAAAACCCCAAATGGAGTCACAGATATAACCAAACAATTGTACATTTTACTTTTACTTAGTATTATCTCCTCAAAACTGCCAAAAAGGGCCAATTTTCTCTAAGAGAGCTAAAGAGGTTGCCCTGGACTCTGCCCTTACTATCATTCAGTTCCACCTCATTGACTCAGGAACTCTATCATTCAGAAGATTACCTCTGAGCCATTGTGGGATAAATATTTGCTTTGCCTAAAACCAGATAAGAATACACATACAAAAGCAGTCTAAACCCAGGATTAGGTAAGACAGGTATTAGAAGTCATGTGTTCATGCTACATGGAAGTCAAGGTTGGAGTTAGGTTAGTCTGCCTATCCCAGAAATGACATGATTTGTCAACTAAAAGGAAAAGAAATGAGGAGGCAGTCTATCCCTCCATTCGTTGTGCCATCATCTCTTCCAGCTCCATTTTCATTTCAGAGTGCAAGCCCTGAGTCACAAATACCTGGAAGCAGGTTCCCAAAGTTTTCATGTGGTCAACCAGAACCAGTAATGGCAACTAAGCAATCTCTATGGATTAATCCCATAAGTCAATTCAACCTCACTACACACAGATACACAACATAACTTGAGAGAGAAGAACACTAATAACTAGGAGATTTGGGAAAACTTCCTGGAGGGCACAGTGACTGAAGTATGTCCTAAAGAAAAATAAAGTTTCTGAAAGTCAGAAGTAAGGAATGACAAGGGCAGGGGACAGTTTGTGAAAATGCATAAAGGTAAACATGTTGAGTTTGTGGAGAAGTACATAGTTTATTTTGGTTGAAAGGTAGTAACTGTTTAGATGAAAAGTTGAGTCAAAGCCAGATTATGTTAAATGTTAAGGATAGAGGATTTCTATTTTAACCAAAAGATATTAGAGAGCCATTATAGATTTTTGGCCAGGGAAGTGGCATGGTCAAATGGTATTTTGACAGCTATGTGAAATAGATCCTGGAATGGAAGTTCTGAAAAAGAAGAGATTATGAAAGTATAATCACCCGAACTTGACTACTGATTGGATATGTAAAGTGAAGGAGAATGAAGAATCAAAGATGATGCTGAGACCATAAACTTTGTTGACTGGGAAGATGATGGTATCTTCAACACAAGCAAGGAAGTTTGGGCTCTTCCCCACTCCTTTATTTGTCTATGTGCTTATTTTTAATATTTAAAAAAAATGTTTTCCAAATTTTCTCTATTGTCCCTCTTCTACCCATTGAGAAGAAAGCAATGTGCTATCAATTATACATGTGAAGTCACCCAAAATATAAAATAGCCATTGAAGTTTGGAGGAAATTCCCTGGATTTGGGGCCGAGAGGGGTGAGGAGAAGCTAAGAGTTCCATTTTAATGTGAGTTTGAGATATTAATGAAATATACGGTTGGCATTATAAAATGACTGAAGTTCAGGAAAGAGATTATCATCAGATTTAGAGATATATCAAATAGAGGGATATATAAGTTTCCTGCACATAAATAAGAATTGACTTAGGGGGAGTGAATGAGATCACCAAGAGACAAATTACAAGTAGTGGGTAGGAGAGGCATGTCAAAGATGCCAAGAAAAGAGAGAATATTTAGGCAAAGATAAGTCTGCTACACCTGTGTGGCAGGGCCAACAAAACAACTCTTTCAATGCTTTCCATAATTTCTGATTTCTGTAATTCTTTCTATACCCTTTTAATTATGATTTGTATTTTGTAACTTCTAGTTACACTGCCCAAATCTATCATACTGCTATTCAATCTGGATGCAGATTTCAGCATCTGCAGCAGCCCACTCCCATCTCCAACTGCCTATTTCACAACCTCATCCTAAATGAATTGCTTGCTAATAACAAAAACAATAACAACTAACATTATTATATGGCTTTAAGGTTTGTAAAACATTTTAAACATCTCATTTGTTGCTGTGGAATACATGCTGCATTACAGCTAAGGAAATTGAGGCTAAGAGAGGTGGAATGATTTGTCCAGGATAACATACGCACACACGTTATATATGTATGCCTATATACAAAGAGCTACAGATTATACATTACTATATTAAAAGTATCTTTCTTTGTATATGAGAAGCTTATTCTTTCTCCATACCCCACTCCACATGAGTACACATTTCACTTATCAAGTCCCCAAAGGGGATAAAAATTGATAAGACATTTGTAAGAGTCCTCTGTAAGAAGAATCCAAGACTGTTTTCCTGACTTTAATTGGCATATAACCTGTCTTAATTGCCCCAGGTTTTTTTGTTTCCAACCTTGAAATTAGCTGAAAAGGTATCTCCTTTGCCAAGCAACAAATTTCCTGGGCCCAGGTAACCTCATAGCCCCTGGTATGATAAATAAGAACTTCCTAACTAGCCTTGAGTAAAGGAACATTTCATTCCTATATTCTCCTCTTTAACTGACAACTGTACTCCAAGATCCCAAATTGTTGCTCTGGAAACAGGAATGGCAGATAATATCCTAGTCTCAACCAGTCACCATCCTGACACCCAAGTAAAGGAGGAAAGGAACATATTTAATACACCACATAAATATGACACTTCCTATACAAAAATGGAAAGAGAAGAAGCTATCTTTGGAATAGCTACATTGGCCAAATCTGGGGTACTGCCAAACTAGTTACTTGATCTAGATGCATCTGCAGCAGCCCCCTCCCATCTCCAACTGGCTATAAAGAATAATATATATAGATAGATAGATATAGATATATAGACATATATATCTATATCTATATATGTATACATATATGAAAATCTCCCTGATTAATTGAATTTTCATTATATTAGCATGTGTAAAATCTATGACCAAAAAAAATAGGAATAAGAAAGAACTCTGTGAAGTAATATAATTAAAAATCAACAAAACCAAATCTATGTACTCACATTTATTTCCTACTCTCCACTCAACTATCACCCTATTTAGACTCCCTCTTACTTGAACTATAGTAGTGCCTAATTGGAATCCCTAATTCTAGTCTATCTCCCATCGCCATCCCCTCTCCCCAAAACAATCTTCTTAAGGCACAGATATGATCATTAATACTCTCAGCTTTAAAAACTTCAAATATCTCAAGGATTAATCAATTAACAAATATTAAGTAGCTACAGGTACCATGTTTGTGTTGGGGATACAAGTACAAAAGTGAGAGACTCTCTCACTTTTTAATCCTATAGTCAAATAAGAACCATGGGAAGGAAGGTAATATGGTCAGACATATGTGTTAAAATAACATTCTGGGGACAATGTGAATAAGCACATGCTATGTTCACTTTATTTTTCCTTTTTGTTTTAGCTTTTCCCTTTTGTTCTGATTTTTTCTTCCCCTCCCCCAACACTATTCATTACAGAAATGTGTATTTAAAAATTTATGTACATTTGTAACTAGGAAAAAAAGTATTCTCATAGTTCTATGGAAGATAGAATAGAATATGGAGAGAATGGATTCAGGAAGAACAAGTGAGTAGGCAGTTGGAGACAACACTGATACTCAGAAGAGGGGTGAGGGCTAGATGTATATTCTTCATAGGTGATAGTTGAATCCACAGGAGTAAATGAGATCACTAAAAGAAAGGCTGTTCTAAGAAGAGAGGGCCAGAACAGACCCTTAGGTGGTATCCTTATACATGAGAAGCAAGAAACAAATTAACCACCTAAAAAGATAATACTTTTAACAGGTAAAAAAAGAACTATGACAGAACTTTTTTATAATAGGTTTTAATTTTTCAAAATACATGCAAAGATAGTTTTCAACATTCACTCTTGCAAATCTTGTGTTCCAAAGCCACATCCATCAGAGTTGATCATTACATAATTTTGGTTTTGCTACGTCTAATGTTCTCTTGGTTCTACTCACTTTATTCTCTCCAGAGATCTATTTTTGCTTTTGTTTGACCCGAGATCAGAATTGCTACCCATGATTTTTTTTATTTCAGCTGTAGCATAATGTATACTACTCCAGCCTTTTACCTTTACTTTGCATCACTCTCCTTTAAATATCTTTCTTGTAAACAACATATTGTAGGATTCTGGCTTTTAATCTAGTCTGCTATCTACTTCTGTTTTATGGGAGAGTTCATCCCATTCATATTCACAGTTAAAATTACTATTTCCTGTCATCCTATTTTTCCCCAAGTTAAACTTTTTCTCCCTTTCCCTCCTCTCACCAGTATTTTATTTCTGACCACCACCTCTCTCAAACTGCACTCCCTTTTTTTCAGTTCCTCCCCCCTTTCTTATCCCTTTTCCTCTTTTATTTCTGTCCTCCTTTCTATTAGCTTTCTCCTTTCCTTTCCCATTTCCACTCTTACTTCTCTATAGGATGAGACAAGTTTCTATATCAAACTAAATATGCATGACATTCTCTCTTTGAGCCAAATCTGATGAGATTAAAATTCAAACAATGTTCCTCCCCCTTCCTTCTTTCCTTAAAATGTAATAGGTCTTTTTTTGCCTCTTCATGTGATATAATTTACCTCATTTTACCTCCCCTTTCCCTTTCTTCCAATACAATGCCTTTTCCAAGCCTAATTTCTTTTTTTTTTTTTTTTTTTTTAATTTAATAGCCTTTAATTTACAGGATATATACATGGGTAACTTTACAGCATTAACAATTGCCAAACCTCTTGTTCCAATTTTTCACCTCTTACCCCACCCCTCCCTAAATGGCAGGATGACAGTAGATGTTAAATATATTAAAATATAACTTAGATACACAATAAGTATACATGACAAACATTATTTTGCTGTACAAAAGAATCAGACTCTGAATTATTGTACAATTAGCTTGTGAAGGAAATCAAAGATGCAGGTGTGCATAAATATAGGGACTGGGAATTCAATGTAATGGTTTTTAGTCATCTCCCAGAGCTCTTCCTCTGGGTATAGCTAGTTCAGTTCACCACTGCTCCACTAGAAATGACCTGGTTGATCTCGTTGCTGAGGATGGCCCGATCCATCAGGACTGGTCATCATCTAGTATTGTTGTTGAAGTATATAATGATCTCCTGGTCCTGCTCATTTCACTCAGCATCAGTTCGTGTAAGTCTCTCCAGGCCTTTCTGAAATCATCCTGTTGGTCATTTCTTACAGAACAGTAATATTCCATAATTTTCATATACCACAATTTATTCAGCCATTCTCCAACTGATGGACATCCATTCAGTTTCCAGTTTCCAGCCACTACAAAAAGGGCTGCCACAAACATTCGTGCACATACAGGTCCCTTTCCCTTCTTTATAATCTCTTTGGGATATAATCCCAGTAGTAATACTGCTGGATCAAAGGGTATGCACAGTTTGATAACTTTTTGAGCATAGTTCCAAACTACTCTCCAAAATGGATGGATTCGTTCACAACTCCACCAACAATGAATCAATGTCCCAGTTTTCCCACATCCCCTCCAACAATCATCATTATTTTTTCCTGTCATCTTAGCCAATCTGGACAGTGTGTAGTGAGTATCTTAGAGTTGTCTTAATTTGCATTTCTCTGATTAATAATGACTTGGAGCATCTTTTCATATGACTAGAAATAGTTTCAATTTCTCATCTGAGAATTGTCTGTTCATATCCTTTGACCATTTTTCAATTGGAGAATGGCTTGATTTTTTATAAATTAGAGTTAATTCTCTATATATTTTGGAAATGAGGCCTTTATCAGAACTTTTGACTGTAAAAATATTTTCCCAGTTTATTGCTTCCCTTCTAATCTTGTCTGCATTAGTTTTGTTTTGTACAAAAACTTTTCAGTTTAGTATAATCGAAATTTTTCTATTTTGTGATCAGTAATGATCTCTAGTTCTGCTTTGGTCATAAAAACCTTCCCTTCCACAGGTCTGAGAGGTAAACTATCCTATGTTCCTCTAATTTATTAATAATTTCATTCTTTATGCCTAGGTCATGAACCCATTTTGACCTTATCTTGTGTACGGTTAAGTATGGATCAATGCCTAGTTTCTGCCATATAGTTTCCAATTTTCCCAGCAATTTTTATCAAACAGTAAGTTCTTATCCCAAAAGCTGGGATCTTTTGGGTTTGTCAAAGACTAGGTTGCTATATTTGTTGACTGTTTTATCCCTTGAACCTAATCTATTCCACTGATCAACTAATCTATTCCTGTAGCCAATACCAAATAGTTTTGGTAACTGCTGCTCTATAGTATAGTTTTAGATCTGGTACAGCTAAGTCCACCATCATTTGATTTTTTTTATTAATTCCCTTGAAATTCTTGACCTTTTGTTTTTCCATATGAACTTTGTTGTTATTTTTTCTAGGTCATTAAAATAGTTTTTGGGGAGTCTGATTGGTATAGCGCTAAATAAATAGATTAGTTTAGGTAATATTGTCATCTTTTATTATATTTGCTGTCCTATCCAAGAGCATTTAATATTTTTCCAATTGGTTAGATCAGACTTAATTTGTGTGAAAAGTGGTCTGTAATTTTGCTCATAAAGTTTCTGATTTTCCCTTGGCAGATAGATTCCTAAATATTTTATATTATCAGTAGTTACTTTAAATGGAATTTCTCTTTGTAACTCTGACTGTTGGATTTTGTTAGTGATATACAAGAATGCTGATGACTTATGTGGGTTTATTTTATAACCAGCAACTTTGCTAAAGTTGTGGATTATTTTCTAATAACTTTTTAGCAGAATCTCTGGGGTTCTCTAAGTATACCATCATGTCATCGGCAAAGAGTGATAATTTAGCTTCTCATTGTCTATTCTTATTCCTTTAATCTCTTTCTCAGCTCTTTATTGCTATAGCTAGCGTTTCTAATACAATATTAAATAGTAACGGTGATAGTGGGCAACCTTGTTTCACTCCAGATCTTATTGGGAATGGTTGCAGTTTGTCTCCATTACATATGATGCTTACTGATGGTTTTAAATAGATGCTGCTGATTATTTTAAGGAAAAGTCCATTTATTCCTATACTCTCAAGTGTTTTTAATAGGAATGGATGTTGGATTTTATCAAATGCTTTTTCTGCATCTATTGAGATGATCATATGGTTTTTGTTAATTTGGTTATTGACATGGCCAATTATATTGATAGTTTTCCTAATATTGAACCAGCCCTGCTCCTGGTATAAATCCTACTTGATCATAGTGTATTATCTTGGAGATGATTTTCTGTAGTCTTTGCCTAATTTCTTTTTTATGTCATCACATTAAACTCAATTTATGCCTACACCCTCCCTATATCCTAAACAAAGATATAGTTCTCAAAAGTTATACATATGATCCCTCCTGAGGGATGTAAACATTTTAATTTTTTTTTTAATGGCATTTTTCTTCCCTTTTTATCTTTTTATGCTTCTCTTGAATTCTATATTTGAAGATCAAATTTTCTGTTCAGCTTTTTTTTTATCAAAAATAATTGGAGACCCACACTTAACACCATATATCAAGATAAGATCAAAATGGGTTCATGATTTAGGCATAAAGAATGAGATCATAAATAAGTTAGAGGAACATAGGATAGACTACTGGAGGAAGAAGGAATTTGTGATCAAAGAAGAACTAGAGATCATTATTGATCACAAAATAGAAAATTTTTATTTCATCAAATTAAAAAAGACTTTGTACAAACAAAACTAATGCAAACAAAATTAGAAGGGAAGCAACAAACTAGGAAAACATTTTTACAATTAAAAGTTCTGATAAAGGTCTCATTTCCAAAATATATAGAGAATTGACTCTAATTTATAAAAAATCAAGCCATTCTCCAATTGATAAATGGTCAAAGGATATGACCAGATAATTTTCAGATGATGAAATTGAAACTACTTCTACCCATATGAAAAGGTATTCCAAATCACTTTGATCAGAGAAATGCAAATTAAGACAACTCTGAGATACCACTACACACCTGTCAGATTGGCTAAGATGACAGGAAAAGATAATGATGAATATTGGGAGGGGATGTGGGAAAACTGGGACACTGATGCATTGTTGGTGGAGTTGTGAACGAATTCAACCATTCTGGAGAGCAATCTGGAATTATGCCCCAAATTTATTAAAATGTGCATACCCTTTGATCCATCAGTGTTACTACAGGACTTATATCCCAACGATATTTTAAAGAAGGGAAAGGGCCCTGTATATGCAAAAATATTTATGGCAGCCCTTTTTGTAGTGGCTAGAAACTGGAAATTGAAGGGATATCTACCAATTGGAGAATGGCTGAATAAATTGTGGTATATGAATGTTATGGAATATTATTGTTCTGTAAGAAATGACTAGCAGGATGAATACAGAGAGGCTTGGAGAGACTTACATGAACTGATGCTGAGTGAAATGTGCAGAATCAGGAGATCATTATACACTTCAACAACAATACTGTATGAGGATGTATTCTGATGGAAGTGGATATTTTCAACAAAGGGAAGATCTAATTCAGTTCCAATTGATCAATGATGGACAGAATCAACTACACCCAGAGAAGGAACACTGGGAAATGAGTGTAAACTGTTTGCATTTTTGTTTTTCTTCACATGTTATTTTTACCTTCTGAATCCAATTCTTCCTGTGCAACAAGAGAACTGTTTGGTTCTGCACACATATACTGTATCTAGTATATATTATAACATATTTAACATGTATAAGACTACCTGCCATCTAGGGGAGGGGGTAAAGGGAAGGAAGGGAAAAAATGGAACAGAAGTGAGTGTAAGGGATAATGTTGTAAAAAAAATTACCCATGCATATGTACTGTCAATAAAACATTATAATTATACAAATAATAATAATAATTGGAAATCCCCTATTTCATTAAATATTATCTTTTCCCTTGAATGATAATGCTTAGTTTTGCTGGATAGCTGATTCTTGGCTATTGTCCAAGCTCCTTTGCCCTCTAGAAAATATTAGGTACTTCTATATTCTGGGTAATCCTGATTGTGGTTCCTTGATATTTGAATTATTCCTTTCTGGCTGCTTGCAGTATTTTCTCTTTGATTGACAATTCTGGAATTTAGTTACAATATTTCTTGGAGTTTTTATTTTGGGTTCTCTTTTAGGAAGTGATCAGTAGATTCTTTTAATGGCTATTTTACCCTCTGATTATTATTTTCCTTGATGATTTCTTTAAAGATGTTGTCCAGGCTCTTTTTTTCCATCTTGATTTTCAGGTAGTCTAAATAAATTCTTAGATTGTTTCTTCTGGATCTATTTTCCAGGTCACTTGTTTTTCCAATAAGACATTTTACATTTTCTTCTTTTTTTTTTTTTTTTTTTTTTTTTGGTTTTGTTTGACTGATTCTTGATGTTTCATTGAATCATTAACTTCCATTTGTCTATTTCTAATTTTTAGTGAATTATTTAATTCAGTTAGCTTTTTTACCACCTTTTGCATTTGGCCAGTTGTACTTTTAGAAGAGCCATTTTGTTCATTGGAGTTTTCCGCCCCCTAAAAGAGAACCCAAAATAAAAACTCCAAGAAATATTGTAACTAAATTCCAGAATTGTCAATCAAAGAGAAAATACTGCAAGCAGCCAGAAAGGAATAATTCAAATATCAAGGAACCACAATCAGGATTACCCAGAATATAGAAGTACCTAATATTTTCTAGAGGGCAAAGGAGCTTGGACAATAGCCAAGAATCAGCTATCCAGCAAAACTAAGCATTATCTTTCAAGGGAAAAGATAATATTCAATGAAATAGGGGATTTCCAATTATTATTATTATTTTTATAATTATAACTTTTTATTGACAGTACATATGCATGGGTAATTTTTTTTACAACATTATCCCTTACACTCACTTCTGTTCCAATTTTTCCCTTCCCTCCCTTTACCCCCTCCCCTAGGTGGCAGGCAGTCTTATACATGTTAAATATGTTATAGTATATACTAGATATAGTATATGTGTGCAGAACCAAACAGTTCTCTTGTTGCACAGGAAGAATTGGATTCAGAAGGTAAAAATAACATGTGAAGAAAAACAAAAATGCATATATATATATATATATATATACCGAAGAAAAACACTTCTTAAAATACATACATATATATATTTCCATTTCACCAAATGTGTTTTTAAGGAGTTTTTTCTTCAGTCAAGTTCTGTGTTTCCTTTTCCAAACTCTCCTGCAAAGCTCTCATTTCCTTTCCCCATCTTTCTTCTCTCTTTTAAGATCCTTTTTGAATTCTTCCAAGAGAGCCTTTTGAGTTGGAGACCAGTTCATATGCTTCTTTGAGGCTTCATCTGGAGGTGTTTTACCTTTAGAGTCCTTAGGGTTTGAGTCCTGTTCTTCCCTGACTCCATAATAAATATCTATAGTCACACCTCTTTTTGCTCATTTTTAAAGATTGAGGTCTACTTCTAGGGTATAGGAGAGATTGTCCCAAGTTTTCTCTAGAGGGTGAGAGGGACTTCAAGCTGTCCTAGAACTGGTGGTGCTGCAGGATTCCCCCTTGTGCTGCATGAATCAAGGGCTCACTATTTGTCCTTTGTAGTCTCACAGCTAGTTTGCTGATCCTCTGGTCTTCTGAACCAGGACAGAGTAGGCAGCACTGCTGTATTTTGGCTAAAAGCCTCCCACCAGATTCCTGGTGTGTGTAGCCTCTCCATCCTGGACCTCCCTGTGCTGGGCTATGCCTTCCCCCGGCATAATTGAGACAAACCTCTCCCAAATTTCTTCCAAGATATCTTCTGCTGGAAATCTATTACACTCCAAATATTTTTCGGTTCTGCCACTCTAAAATCTGTGTAGATTCTGAGGGAAGCCAGGAAGAGCTCAGGTAAAGTCCTATTGACTTTTGCCATTTGGGCTCTACCCTCTGTTAAAAGAATAGTAATAAAAAATAAAAAAATAAAAAAAACCAAGGGAGAAGATAATTTCTTAGCCAAGTGTTTAAGGCTCTTATAATCAGAGTTTCATTTTTTAAAGAAAAATATTGTTTTATCTGCTTCTATGCATTCATGTGAACCTCCCTCACCCTCCCACACCCAATATCTGGTATTAACTTCCATCTGTCTTATCTTTCAATAAACAAAAATTGAATTAAACCTTCACTATGTATAAAGGGCTGAAACTCTGAATAGGTGCACAGGAATTAGACAACTAAGTACTTAAGGCTAATTACCTATTAGACAATAATTCTATTAGCTTATACTTGGAAAAATGGCTGTTCTCACTATTCCGTGCTGGGTCGATTTTTTGGTGTGTACAGATAATTGTAGGAGGGATTAGAGAGTGGAGTGAGACAAGCCAGAGTCACTTTGGAGGAGGACGAGGAGAAGGGAGGTTGGTGAAGAGCTTGTGGAAGTTTTGTCCATCCCCTTCACTTCTCCCCCTGAAGACCAAGGAATTTTGCTTATCCTGACTCCGACTGATACTGAGGCCTCCAGGGAGCTAGTCTGGACTTCACAAGTATGTGTCAAACACTGTGTTAAGTGGTAGGGATACAAAGAAATGAAATAACACAATCCTGGCCTTCAAGGAGCTCATTTTTAATAGGAAATATAACATGCAAACAACTGAACACAAGATAAATATAGAATAAATAGAAGGTAATCTCAGAGGGAACAAATACTTCATGGAGAATGGATGGAAAGGGGGAGGAGGCAGCAGAGGAAGACTAGGAAATTGCCTTGCAGAAGGTGGAATTTGAATCTTTGTTTTGCTATATCTTCTCTTAAGCAAGCATCCCTTAATTTCATGGTTGCAATTGACATCTGCAGTTGACATCACCTTTGAGCTCAAGAATATAAAATCTAATACTGTTTCCATTTTTTTCACCTTTATTTGCCAGGAAGTGACAGTTGTTTTTATTTTCTTATGAAGCATCAAGCCAGTTTTTATACTTTTCTCTTTCACCTTCTCTGAGAAGCTTCTTAATTCCTCTTCATTTTCTGCCATCAGAGTGGTATCCTCTGCATATTTAATATTATTGGTATTTCTCCTAGCAACCTTAATTCCAGCCTTTGATTCATTCAGCCTGGCATTTCCTATGAAGTACTCTGCATATGAATTAAATAAATAAGGTAACAAGATACAGCCTAGCATCCTCCTTTTCCAATCTTAAACTAATCCCAATCAGTTGTTCTATGTTTAGTTCTAATTGTTGCTTCCTCAGGAGACAAGTAGATGAATCTGGTACTTCCATTTCTTTGAGGACTTGCTACATTCTATTGTGAACCACACAATAAAAAGTTTTATCATTGAAGATGACGTTTTTCTGGAATGTTCCTGCTTTCTCCATGATCCAGCAAATATTGACAATTTGATTTTAAGTTTCTTTGCTTCTTTCCAAAACCAAAACCAGCCTGCTCTTCTGTTAATTCTTGGTTCACATACTGCTGCAGCCTAGCTTGCAGAATTTCAGCATAACCTTGTTGGTATGTGAAATAAGCACTTTTGGTAATATGAACATTCCTTGGCCACTGCTGTTTTTTCCAAATTTGCTGACATATTAAATGCACTTTAACAGCATCATTGTTAATATTTTTAATTAGTTCAGCTGTAACATCACTTCCACTAGCCTGTTGAGTTCAAATTCAGCCTCATTCATTTACTAGTTGTGTGACTGTAGACAAATCACTTTTTTTTTTTGCCTTAGTTTCTCATCTGTAAAATAAACTGAGGAAGGAAGAAGCAAGTCACTTTAGTATTTTTGCCAAGAAAACCCCAAATGGAGTCATGAAGAGTTGGATATGACTGAATAATAAATAGATGAGAATCATCTTCATAGATGTTTTCTCTAATCATCCTGGTTGTCAGTGTTTTCTGCCCAAATTACTTTTCATTTACTTATCTGTGTATTGACTGCCCCACCCCACTCAACCTAGAGGGGAAGTACTTTTTTATGCCTAGTAATCCTGACATCTAAAACTATATCTTTCACAAAAATCAATAGGCAAAAACTTAAACTTCAGTTTTTATCTGCAACCTATTGTAACTTATAAATCAACTACAACTTATTAGATAAGTCAAAGAGATTAAACAACTTTCTCATGGTCATATATCTACTAAGTGTGAGAAAAATGGAATTTTTCATCTTCCTAAGTTCAGCAGTCTCTATCCACAAAGCCAGATTCCCTTTCATTTTTCACATGATACACATTTTCACATGATAATAATTTTTTGTTCTTCTTGGTAAGACAAATGGACTACATATATATGTATATACAAAAATACAAAACTGGATTTAAAAGCATCCCTATATGAAAGATGTTCTTAACTTTTTTGTATCATGGATCACTTTAGCAGTATGATGAAGCCCATATACTCCTCGCAGTGTTTTAAAATGTGTAAAATAAAATATAGGATTACATAAGGAAACCAATCATATTGAAATATAGTAATAAAAATATTTTTAAAACAAATTCAAGAACCTATAGAATCTTGAAGTGACAACTTAATTATTATCATTTTATGAGGAGTTATTTGTAAAGGCTATTTTACTGTAATGACTAGATTGAGGGAGGGTCAGAGAAAGAAAGTCTTTGGAGAACTTAATTCTTGAGAAGGGATCTCTTGAGGTAACAATCTTTGGATTATATTACATAAATCAAGAGAAGTCAAGAATAACAGTAACAAAGATAATCAAGAGAAATCAAGAATAACAGTAACAGACAAAGATAACTGACTGATCTCACAGTTTAAGCACTGCAAATAAATCTAAGAAATCAGGGGTTTTGATACAGGGATAAAAGTAGCTGCTTATGGAGAGAGGTTTCTCTAAATAGTTTATTTTAGACAGACTAGACAGATGGATTTTTTATGTATTTTTTGCTGTATAATTCTACTTTGTTAAATGTTAAAAGATTTTCTATAAAAACCTAACTCCTGTAAAATGCTCATTTGATTATTTTTGTTGGGAAGTTACAATTTTAATTATAATATGAAATATAATTATTCAATCCTGTTTGAAATGAGTGGAGAGTTCCTCAATCCATATACAATTTGGAGAGGACTCCTACTGCACCATAATCAGAACCCCCAAGCTATCTTGCTGTCACCAGAGCATTTTTCTTCCTTTTCACTCTAACATATGCATGTATTGGCCAGGACTCTCAAAGGCTATTTGTTTGAATCCTATATTAGTTCCACCTAGTATCATCTACCTCCTATCAGTTACTGCTTGCCTTGCATACACTAAGTTCCAGCTTCTTCAATGTGTGGGTCTCAATCTCAAATGGGGTCTTGTAACTTAATTAATTAATATTATTACTTCTACAATGAAATAGAACATTTTTTAAGAAATAAAATTGTGCCCTTAAGAAGGAAATTGAGGTTAGTTCCAGTGAAAAGTGATGAACTTGAAGGCAAGAGATAGATTCACACTCCAGCTCTGTTATTATCTATTGGACATTGAATAAATCACTTAACCTTTTCTTAGCTTGATTTTCTTATCTGTAAAATGTAGCACTTACATCCTATGGTAGTTATGTAGAAAGCGCTTTCACCCCAAAATCCTCTATAAATTTATGTTATTGTTCTTGCTAAGGATGCATATTCTTTGTATGATACTGTATATCATTGGCACGAAGCAACATGAAAAATCTATAGCTGAGTTCCTTCAACTATATCAATATATTTTGATATTAAAGTACTTCTATAACCTTTAAAAAATAAACAACTAAATGTTGAAAACTTTACACGTAATTTAAAAAAATACTATTAAGTGGGAGAAAAAAGGTAACACTCCCCCCCAAAAAGTACTGCTACCAAAATTATCCTGGATACTTTCCTCCATATCCTCCCCAGATTTAATTGGAAAAAACCAAAAACCAAAAACCAAAACAAATTTTTTCCAAGTATAATGTAGGTGTATACCAATTCCTAAATCTTGCTCTGACTTCACTTTACTCAGATAATCTTAGTGGCTGAGAGCTTATCTTGTGGGATTCTCACATTCTATTGGTGCCTTTTGCCTTGGTCCTGGGGATAGTTATGGGTGGGAGTAGGGAGAGGTAATGGAAATGATGCCAAAAAAAAAAAATAGAGAGAGAGAAAGGGAAGGAAGGAAGGAAGGAAGGAAGGAAGGAAGGAAGGAAGGAAGGAAGAAAAAGAAAAATTGATGAAACATTTTTAAAATATGCAAAAGAAATCACAAAACCATTTAGAAGGGGACACAAACAAACAGGACTTGTTAAGACTTCCATGTCAAATTTAATAGAAATTTCAGAAATTCAGAGTTTCATATTCAACCCTCTTTTTCTGTTTTTTGTAAGTATACTTTTCTAGATATTTGTCAAGTTTATAACGAGATATTAACTTAAATTTACATAGTGTTTTAAAGTTTTAAAGACATTTTCTTTCCAACCTAATAAGGTTACCCAATCTTTGTTTCACAGATGAGCAAACTCATGCTCAGAAACATTAATTGGTACAAGTCAATCAAGCAGCTCCTGGGATTTGAAGTCAAATCTCTCTGAACTTCAAGTCCAGTGATCTTTTTATTCTTTTCACTATACTATATACTAGTCCCTCTGAAAATGTCTACTGAAACTATGTCATTTGCTTTATCTCAATTAACACAAATATGAATAAAATTTCCTTGCTATGTGGGGATTCACATCATTTTTTACCTGTTAAAAAGCAGGTTTCTCATACTAAAGTCAATATTCTTTATTACAGCTTCTTAAAACCTTTTCTACTCTTCACCCCTTTGTGCACAAGAAATTTTTACATGGATATATATCTGATATATCCTGGATGTATATCTGATATATACTGGATATAGGTTATAGTGGTAATAAAGAGGTGCAAGAATTGGGGTGGGGAATCCCCTCTGGTCAGCCCAGGTCCAATTCGAAAGAATTCACAAACCTAAAAAGTCTGTGTGACAAAGGGATTTTTATTGGCACTGAGAAGTCAGCTTTGCTAGGAAGAAAGCCTTCTTGGTAGGTAAAAGGTCCTGTTAGGGAAATAACAAAGGCTAAAACTGAGAAGAGAATATCTTCACCATGGGTAAAAGTCCTGGCAGACAGCCTTGCCAAAAAGAGAGCTTCCTTGGCAAAGCAAATTCCTATTTCAGAATTCTGCAGAGATATGAGGTTCAGAGTTGTCTTTTATTAGCAGTCTAAGGCTTGGGCTTCAATGCCCCAGGCTTAGATTTCCAGTTGAAAAAAGATTACTTATCTTGGAGCCTCTCAATAGGACTATTGGGCTGAGATCTCCAACTGAATAAGACCACTTAACTTGGGGAGGAGGGCACTGTCTGGGAAAGGTATACTTTTCCCAGGGGAGAACTTGAGACCCCAAGTCATCCTTCTTTTACACATTAAAGGGGACACAGTTTCAGGGTTCACTCCCATCATAACTATATAAAATAGATCTACAAATCAGACATTTACTGATAATTTCTTGACCCTCACACATTCAGTTATGAGACCCATGGGATGGGATCACAGCCCACAGTTTAAGAAGCTGGATTCTAGATGAAGGAACTGGAGCTTTACCTGAATAGTAGAGAGCTGAAGGCAGAATGTTAGGGTTAAGGGCAATTATGTAACATGGCTAAAGTTGGACTCAGGTAAATTGTTTGAAGTCATGCTTCTGTCACTGACAAGGTAATTAGGGAAAGCCACTTAAAAGTATTTTGCTGATTTTAAACTGCTATGTTGTTTTTTGGCTTTTTGTTGTTGCTTAACTTTCTCTTTATATAGAAGAAAACTGAGAATAAGGTAGAGGAACTTGCTAAAATCATACAAGTAACTCGGCTTAGATCAACTGACTCTCCTAAACAGGAACTCATTCTAAGAGTCATTAAACATTTAGATCTCAGGGATATTGAAAGGCAGAATATATTTCACTAGAAAGAAGAAAAAGGGTAAGTATAGGAATGGAAATAAGGTTTTCTTCACATTGACTTTTTATATTTTTATTATTCATTCTGTAAAATGATTAAAAATTATCAGGTTCTTGCACACATATATTGTATCTAGGATATACTGTGACATATTTAGCAGGTATAGGACTGCTTGTCATCTGGGGGAGGGGGTGGAGGGAGGGAGGGGAAAAGTCGGAACAGAAGTGAGTGCAAGGGGATAATGTTGTAAAAAATTACCCTGGCATGGGTGCTGTCAATAAAAAGTTATATTTAAAAAAAAAAAAAGTCAAGCCAAATCAACTCAAAAAAAAAAAAAAAAATTATCAGGCTCCTCAAGAGGTTGAGGAGGAAATAGCCAGTACAAGTCTGAATGAATAAATCAAAATATCAATGTCTCAGCGACTGTTCTCAAACTCTACCCAAAACAGGAGGGGAGATCTACATTTCAAAGAAAGCCACTGAGAAAAGAGCAAGGAGAGGCAAAAGAAGGAAAGGGCAGAAGTCAATTCCTTGCAAGGAAGGATTCAGTGTCCTGCCCACCCTTTCCAATCCCAACTCAATTTTATTACTAGCATTCAAGACACTAAGATTTGTCCCAGAGAAACATGTAGGATGTGGGGGAGTAGGAGACTGAACTGTCCATGCAGAAGGAGTATTAGGAAGGTCACATATAGACTGTCAGAAGATAAGAGAAGATAGATACTGGGGCTGGTGATATCTGGGAGATTCACTGTTTGAAGTTCCACCCATTCTTCCCTTTCTCTTCTCCCCCAAATGAGGCACTGGATCCCACAGACCCTACTCCAAGGGGTCCCTGACTGTGACAGAATTCTGAGACAAGCAGTTCAGAGTTACAGGGTAGAGAAGTCAGAGAAAAGAGGGGAGAGAGCCTAGCATGTTAACATCATTACTCACCTCCTGGGGGCAGGGCCTACTTCTTCTGGTAAATGGCAGGAACTTAATTGTTTCCTGATTAATTCATCCGCCTGTGGTATAGGTCAGATGGTCTGGGAAGTATCTTTCTTCAATTCTCTGCCGAATTAACTTTCATATTGTCCCTTTCCGTTTAGTCTCCAACCCTACCTGATTCCAGCATCTCCATGTGCTCTGGCACACCCTTGCTGTCAAGAAACTGGTAGGTGTTTAACAGGGATAGCAGGAGCCGATCAAGTATGCGGCCTTAAGCATATCCCCGTATGTTCATAACAGAGGCTCTGAAGGGGGCTTTCCAATGGAAGGAGTGTCTTCCAGTCTCAACCCTAGGCCCCTTTCTCCCCCGCCCCGCCCCCCACATTGTAGTGCTAGAGACGAGGACCAAATGATACACTCTATCTTTCCAAAGGAGTTGAGGGCAGAAAAGGGGATTAGAGAAAACGACAAATGATGACTGGGGAGAAGCTCTCGAGAGCGACAGGAGCTTGCCACAAACGCTTCCCTGTCGGACAGGAGGAAACGGTGGGGTTACCCTAAGAGAACTAAATGTGGTGACAAATTAAGCAGGCAGCGGAATATATACTTCAAATGTCGATTGGGAATCAAGAGTTCCCACATCCTTCTGTCCCCAAGACTGACGTCAGCAAAGATCGTGGCCCAAACGAGGTTAGACTGTGAGGTGCGCCCCCAACCAAACCCCGGCGCTACCTCTCCAAGGATCGAGAGGGCTCTTCTCCAGCGCAAGAGTAGGATCCTTGGGCGCAACGTACCTCCGGAGGTCCCTGCGTCCCCGGTATTGCCGCCCGCCCTAACCCCATAAGGGAAGCGCAGGCCCGGGGAGGGGCACGGCCTCTCCACAGGCACGTTTGAAAGCCCGGTCTGGCAGAGAAACATGGACTGGGACCAAGTGCCCGGAGAAGGGAGAGGAGCGCCTCGGGCTCGGACTGTTCTCAAATCCACCAGATGCACAGAAGCGATAACCTGGCGACCCAAACTACCGCAGCCGCGGAATTTGAATAACAGCGGTTCCGGGAGGCCCCCATCCAGACAGAACTGATAGAAAGGGGGCGGGTTTAAGGATCAAATATTCTGATTGGGGAATCGATAAAGGACAATCTAGGGAACGCCCAGATGGGACGTTTGCGGAGGGGCGAGTTCAAGACCAGTCAGGAATGGGTGGAAGCTAGAGGGGAAGGATGCGCGTTCTGGTTAATAGGCGTTTGGCAAATGCGCGAGACGCTCTTCTGGAGAAACCCCACGTTTCTTCGGCTCCTGTTTATATGTTTTACCACAATCCCCACTCCCTTCTTAGACACTGGCTCAAGAATCTCCTAATACGCGCCCCTTTTCTCTAAAATTTCTCAGGTTAAAGCCTTTTGTAGCGTCTGGCTAGTGGCTTGACAATTCGGCTTCCGGGTTCAACCTTACTGGTTCACATTGGCCAAGAAAGCCGCCTATCACCCTTGAGGGCCATTCAGCGCTGTTCGTCCTGTCCCTCCGGGCCACAGAGCTATGCCTAGTGGTTAATAGAAAATTCCGAATCCGTACGCCCCGCCTAAGGGCACTTTTCATTGGCTCAAATACACGTACGTGGCAATTATTCAATTGGCGTATCCTGGACTGGGAACGTAGGTCTTGGACAGTCCAGTTGGGATCGAGTGGGGTTCTGGGTAATGACACTCGCCCCCTGCATTCACTGAGCCTGCCCAAGCTGGGGCATCTCCACGGAGAGGAGTTGCCTGGCCTGCCTCCCTTTTCTTTTAGGTTTCCCCTGATCGGCTTCTTGCTGAGGTCCCCACACTGTCTTCCTTTCTCCCTAAGCCTAAATCTTGAATCCAGCTGACTTGATCTGGAAGGCTTACTCTGGTGGAGAAGGGATAGAAACCAACCAGTTAAGAACCACCTCTTTTTTTGTTTTTTGGGTTTTTTTTTTTTTTTTGGGGGGGGGAAGATTTTTTTAAGTTTCAGCAAACTAAGAAGTCCTTGACTCCCTCCCCCTTTGCCCTCCTCTCCTTCCCCCCAGTCTTCACCCTGACAAGTTGTTTCTTTTCTTCGTCTAGGTGAACTTTATTTGTATTTATTAGAGAAAGTTTGGAGGTAAGAAGGAAATTAGGTAATAATTTGGTGCAGGTCATCTCAGGCCCTGGCTGGAAGCTGGGAAGGACACTTCTTTTTGCTCATGTTGGTAAGGATCTGGTCCTGGTTTGGTCGATATAGGACCACAAAACTGTTGGGGTGGAGGACTGCTCTTCCTTCTTCATCCACACTACCCATCAGCAAGTAACTAGTCCCTAAAGGAAAATTGGATAAATGAGTCAGGCAAGAGGTTCTATGTCTCCTTCCCATTTGTTCTTGGAACCCACAATATGTTATCCCTTACCCATACTTTATACATCTCTTCCCTAAGTTCTCTTACCTTTCTTTATTGGGGGACACTGCCGACAGAGTACATACAATTTAAGTGGGGATCCAATGGAGGTGGAAGACAGGACAAGAGCTCCTGTCTTGTAAACACCCGTGAGGGTGATGGTAACAGTGATGCCTTCCCCAGGACCTCGAACCATTGACTTCACTGTCCCTGTCACCACTTAAAAAAAAAAAAAAAGACAGGAAAAGATCAGAAAAATAAAATTTATAGGGAGGATTCATTCGAAGCTCTCCACATGGTGGACAGTATGACTAAAATAGCTCAGTTCACATGATAGACCAAAGGTTAGGATGATGCTGATTTGAAATAGGAAATAAAGCTTGGATAGGGAGAGTATAAGGACTGGCAATAGAAAACTGGGGGAGAGAAAGAGTTGAAAGAGAAAGGTATTGAGGAAGGCAGGAAGACAAAGTTTGTTCATAGATTGATGCTTGCAAAGAGCAGAAGGCTCCCACCAGGAGGTAGGTATGAGGGAGTTCATTCTTGGCTTCCTTACCAAAGTCACTGGCACAGAAGTTGCTTTGTAGAGTGCCTGTTCTTCTACACTGTTTTGGGCAGGTAGTCTTAGGAGTATCTATGGAGGAAACCAGCCTTATGAGAGGTTTATTCTTCCTTCCCCCCCCCCCCCCAATTCCACACCCAACCTTGCTTCATTCTTTACCAATCCTCCAAGATCTAAGTTGTGTTTATGTGTCCTAGTATCCAGGCCCCAGATCCCTGTTTTATTCATCTTCCTTACCCCCCCAAATCCCTGCTCCCTAAACTCTGGTGTTTAAACCTAACCATACTTACCGGACTCTGTGGCAAGGGTAGGTTTTAAGTTCTCTTGGACTGGGGCCTGGGGTTTGGTAGGAGGTTTGACTTTAGGTAGTGGTTGTGGAGAAGGTGGGACTGGTTGGTTGTTCCCCATGGAAAAAGTCCCCTCCTTCCCACCTCCTCTGGGTTGGGCTTTATAGGAGGCAAAAAATCCATCAGCAGTGACACTGAGATCAGAGACAAACTGGACCAGGAGTTCATTTCCTTCTGAGGTGATGGAACTGAGGGAAGGGAAGTTAGTAGGGTATCAGCAGAAGGAAGTGCCCAAGCTGTATAGTGCCCTCATATTTTCCTCCAAAGCCTCTGTTCCCACCACTTCCTCTCTTTTCTCCCTCTCTTCCTTCTAAACTTACCCAACCCATTCAGTTAGGGGACCACCTCTTTTTAAGTCATGGCCCTTTCTATTTGATCCAACATTTCCCCCCCAACTTCATCCCAGCCACTAAAATTTGCCCTTCTAATGGCCTTACCCACTCACCTCGGGGCAGTGTCCCCACAATATTTCCCCACTCTTTTTGAATCATCACTTTGCGCTCCATTGAAAATGCTAACTGAATCATATCTGCAATAAGTGTCTGGCTCCAGGTCAAATTTCCCAAAAGTCAGAGAAATCACCTAGTGGAATAGAAATTAACTGGTCAACTAGATACTTGGGTTTCTAAGAAGTACAGCAGAGAGGCCAGATGTTTGAGTTCCCCATGAAGAGCCTAGGGAATGTTACCTGTTCTGGGGGAGCAATGATGAGCCAGGAACAGCTGACTCCAGGAGGGTAATCAGATTCAGGCCAGTTGGGTGTGGTCAGGGTACCTTGGGGCTTCTCTAGCCGACCCCCACAGAACTGATGCTCTGGATAGAGAGAGAGATATGGGGTGGGGGCAGGGAGAGGGAAAACTAGTGTTCAAGGGTGGGGGGGAGGGAGGAAATTCAAATATATGGATTCCTGAGTGGAGGAGGGTTGGGGGGAGATAAGGAGAGGGGAAAAATTAGCAAAAAGAGAGTAAAGAAAAGTAGGGACCTCGCTTTTGACATAAAGGCACCCTCAAATTTTCCCTACTTCTTCATCCTTAGAAAATGATAGGAATTAGCTGGAAGGTTCTCAGCCCACTTCCCAAACTCTCCCGGTCCTCATAATCTCCTTCTCCCTCTTATAACCACTTTTTCCTTCTCTAAGGGAAATCTTATATGCCAAATTTAACAGAATTCTCCCAGATTTTTTTTTAGTCCTCTCAGTTGGAAGTTTCTCAAATTTGAGGGCTTTCCAACCAGGTGAGGGCTCTCTCATCTCAAATGGGAGAATGCCTTTTCTAATGCTTCCCTGTGATCCAAGTGGTCCTTACATTTATTTTAAAGGTTGTCTTCTGCTATGGGAAAAGGATGATGGGGTCATAATCAGAATCCTAGGGCTGGGCTTGGGGGTGGTGGTAATTTAGGACAGGGGGAATATATGTATGCATCTGTCTCATCTCCATTCTCTTTCCCCCCTCCCCTCCCCAGCTAGGTGAGTTCTAACTGCAGAGGACATAAAGGGCTAAACAAATTACTCACCATCCCAGTAACCCCACGCCGCCCAGTCCACCCGTGGGTCTGCGCCCCATTTCCGCCTTGCACCTGGGGGGGTGCCTAGAAGAGGGGGTTTGGTGGGAGGGAGGGAAAGGAAGGATAGAAAAGATGGGGAGGTGGGACTGAAGGAGCAGTTAGTAAGGACAAAAGGAGAGGGGAGGATGCAAGGTGGAGGATGGGGATTAAGAAGAGTAACCTGGAGACAAGGCCCTCTATATGGCATGGGATGTACTAGCAGGGATAGGCCTCAGCCTCTTGGGAGAAGGGTTTGTATCTCATGGAGAGGGATCTGTCTTTCTCTTTGGATTTTGGTAGAACCCAAGATAGAGGATGGCAGGGCATGTGTTGTACCCAAGAGTGAGAAGTGAGGAGAGGGGTAATCTCACCATTGCCATTGGTAGCCCGCCCACTGTACCACAGCAGGAAGCCTCGTCCTCCTGTCCCCTCATCGGCCCTCATCCTCAGTGTCACCTGGTTGCCAGGGGCAACCACAGGCCCTGGCCTGAAGGTCCCACAGAAATGTCCAAGACGCTGGCCTGATGTCCCTGCCCCAGCAAAAATCTCTAGGGAATCATAGCGGCAGGAGGGATCCAATTCCAAGTCAAAGACTCGGAAGGAAAGAAAAACAGTCTGCCCCTCGGGGACCTAAGGAAGAAAAAAAAAAAAGGACAAAGGGGACAAGAGTTATACTTCAAAGATTTAATTTCTTTCCATACCTATAATCCCAAATTCACCATTACTGGGGAGAGCTTTGTCCTTTGCTATTTGGGATCAGATTGGGAGATGGAATAGATTTGGTGAAGTTCAGGGAAACGAGCAAAAATTTCCCTCTCTAGCAGTTAAGCCAAGGTAGTATGGGGGCCCCAGGGTCCAAGATACAGAGAAGGGATCCCTAGATATTTTTCTTTGGCCAGTGAGACTTCATTTTGGTAGGGATGAAACTTGATTTTACTCCCTTGGTCTTGCTGCCCAGGAGTATCCTTTAGCAAAGGCAAAGAAGAGCCATTACTTCTATAAATTCAGAAGCCTCAGAAAAATAAAGGATTCCAGAATCCTAAATGAATTATATGCTAATGAGTGCCTTGACTTAATAGGATATATCAAAAGCAAACATCATCTTTGGAGTAAGTGGGTAGGAAGACCGCAGTAATCAGATCTAGTTTGATGAGTATAAGAGATGGGGATTTTCTGGAACCTCACTGGGGGAAGGATCTTAGAGTCTTAGGGAAGGACTTGATCCCAAGAGAAGCTGTCCTGGTCCCGAAGGTAGGAAATGGTTGAAATTTGGCAGAGTAGAAGACAGAAGGGACCACTCACCATGATTGTCCAGATGCACTCCTTGTTAGGGGGATAGTGATTGGGGAAGCCCTCACTTGCCACGTAGCCTGATTCCCCGGTCACATCCCCTCCACACAGGAACACGGGTCTAGGGGGTTGGTCAGACATAAATGAAGGGGGTGGGTAATCAGTATCAGTGAGAGTAGACAGAGAAAAAATAATGTATAAGAATGGAAAGGTCAGGCTTTGGTGTAGTAGTATACAAAGAAATGGGGATGAAACTCAGATGCAGGAGAAAGGTTGCTAAAGTAGAGGTGATAATACTAGAGAGTAATTTTCTAGAAATGGGCAAAACATTTGGCAAATGAGCAAAGCAAATGGCATTACAGCCACCTGGGATAGGAAGCAGAAGAAATAGTTTTGACTAGCTATTCCCAATATCTTTTCTACTCCCATTCCCCAAGGTCCTTCACCCCTACCCTGGCTAGAAGGCTGGAATTCTTGGAATTCTTTCCCTTTAATCTGCCTAGCAGCTGACTTAACTAGCACCAGATGTGGATATAGCCACAAGTCTGCTAAAACGAGGGGATAAGATTTAAGGGGAGAGGAAGCAACAATATCTCAATCCAGCCATCAAGCTCCCCTTAACTACCACACTTGTCTCAGCTTCTGCTGGTCTGGGATTTGGGTATCAAGACTTCCTGACCTTCTAACCCACCCATCCCCTTTCAAAAGTCCTCTTGAATACTTAAATTCAAACCCTCTAAAGGTGAGGTTGCTCCTTTCAGGTCACAGTAATTGGAATAAGGAGATGAAGGATAGAGAAAAGAGATAGAAGACAAAAGGCTCGCTCTGTGGGGAGGAGGGAGGTTTCAAATGGGAAACTAAATTTAAGAGCCAGAGAGCCAAAACAAGACTAAGGAGCGTTTAGGATTAGGCAATAGTCAAATAGGATGGGGGTGTCAAAGTGTGTGGGGAGTTCTTAAGGGGTGAGACGGGAAAAAAACCTAATGGTTTCCCGGCAATATAAAATCCATAAAGCAGAGGTCCTTTATTGGATTCTGTGGACATTGGGAAGGGTGGAAATAGACCTACCTGGTGTAGTTGGGGCTCTGGGCAGGAGCTCCCTGGGCCTGGGTGAGGGATAGCAGGGTGAAGGAAGTAAATAAAGGCCCCAGGACGAAGAGTGGGATAAGAGGCAGCATGGCTAGGGGGAAGAGATGTCGGGGTCCCTGAAACAGAGGCAGCGGCTGAGTCCAGCAGCAACAGGATAATCAAAGCCAGATGGGTTGGCTTTGAGTGTGTGGGCGTGGGGACTGAACGAATTAGGAAGAAGAATGGGGGAAGGGGAGGAAGACAGGGATGTGAAAAAATAAGAGCCAAGTCTGGGGGCCTCTTAGGTCCAGTACACACAAATATTGACTTAACCTAAGTGACTGGGGTGGAGAGACGAAGTGGAAGCATCCTAGCTGTTGGCCAAGCTCCAAATCTCTTATTTTACCACAAACTCACGTTCTTCTTTGGGGACTCATGCATTCAGTTCCTATTTAGGACTCCTTCCTGCCTCATAGTTCCATCTTATTTCATCCCATACTAGCTCTTAATTCTACTTACTCCGATTTTCTGCTCCTCTTTTCCCTGCCCCCATTTCTATTCCTTGGTCCCAGGCATCTGGCTCTCCAGTCCAAGTCAGGGGAAAATTTTGAAGGGATAGGTAAATAGCTCCACCACCACCAGACAAGTTGAAGTAATAGGAGACAGAGGATTACACAAGAGTGGAAGAAGGTACTATATGAAAGAATATATGTTTGAGAATAACAAAAAAGTTAAAGACAGCCCGAGTATATATATGGTGATAGAATCTGAGGAACAATGGGTGTGGGATGGATGGATATTAAAAGAAATGTGAGCAGACAGGAGACTTTGGGGCAAAAAGAGAAAGGATCTAATGGGGGAATCAGATGAGTGTTTTGGAATATAGAATACGACCCTCAAGGGAATAGCATTTTCCCTACCATCTAGATCACTGGTTCTCAAAGTATGGTCTAGACGCAGGGGTCCTCAAACTTTTTAAATAGGGGGCTAGTTCACTTCCCTCAGACTGTTGGAGGGTCGGACTATGGTAAAAACAAAAACTTTGTTTTGTGGGCCTTTAAATAAACTTCATTGCCCTGGGTGAGGGGGATAATCGTCCTCAGCTGCTGCATCTGGCCCCCTGGCCTCAGTTTGAGGACCCCTGGAACAGAATCCTGGGGATCTCTGAAACCCTTTTAGAGGGTCTACAAATTCAAAAATAGTTTTTATTTCCAATATGGTAAGTATCTATAAATATAATCCAGATAAAAACACTTTGGAGAGATCCTCAGTAATTTTTAATAAGATAAAGATACTGAAAACAAAAGTTTGAGAACCATTGATCTAGATCTTAGATGCTTGCTGTAATATAGGTAGAGTTGAAGAAAAAATTAGCCACCTCCTTTGACCATCTTTTGCTGACCAGGTCTCCTACCTTCCCTTAGGTCGTCTTCCTAAAGCTTCAAGCATTCTATTCTCAGGTTCCCTGCTTCCTCCTCTTTGAGCCCTTATTTCCCATGGGCATCCAAGGAAACAGTCATTACTATTCCCCTCCTAGGACCCAAGTATCCAGGGCTCTGCTGCAGCTTCTTTTATTGTATCCATCCATCAAATTTCTTTTGTCCATGATGCCCAGGTTGGGGGCCCCTCCTGGGAAATCCCCCCAACAATTTTACAAAACAACCCCCGTCCCGACCCAGTGCGTGTCTCCTGTTCCCTCCCCCTTCCCCAAATCTCTCACATATATATAGTACACGCTTCAGCTCTTCTCTGACCTGGCCTGGCCCCTGGCCAGTCTCTCCCCTTCCTTTTGGGGGAATAAAGGGGGTCAGCTTTCAAGGGGTGTGGGTCCTGGGCCACTTCCCCCAGCAGCCCTCTGCAGCATGTCCAGTGCTTCCCAGAAGAAATCCTTCTGTGCAGCTAGCAGAGGCATCCAGCCCACAATCTCCTTCATCTTCTCCATCCGGTCCTGCAGGGTGGGACAGCTGTGAATCTGGCTCAGATACTCTTCACAGGCTCGGGCTGCCCCCCCAGGATCCTGGGATGTCCCCGTCCCCATACTGGGATCTGAAGTCCCTGTGGCCCTGCTGGCTGGTAGGTCACGGTAAGTGGGGCGGCGTTCAATATCATGGCTGGAGAGCATGTAGAGGCATTCTCTCGTGGAGCAAAGAGAGCAAGCACAAAGAGGGACCTAAGTAGAGAGAACATGGTAGGCATCTGAGGCTAGAAGAGGCACTAGGGAAGATGACTCTGTGTGTGGAGGAGGAGGATGATAGGGGCCAGCTTCTTAAAACTGTGGTTTACGACTTCATATAGGGTCTTGTAATTGAATGTAAGGGGACGAGAAATTATGATTTGTTATCAGTAAATGTTTGAACTGTATTCTATTTTATATACCTGTTACGTACAAATTTCTCAGGTGAAAAGGGGTCGCGAGTGAAAAAAAGTTTAAGAAGTCCTGGGATAGGGCTGGAGTTTTGGAAGGGAAGGTGAAAGGCCTGGACTTTGGGAAGTCTGCTTCATTTTCCTACAGAGTCAATTAAATAGGAGAAACTAAATAGGCATGGGGGAGGGGCCAGGGAAGAATGAGGATTATTGGGTAGGGCCCCCATAACAAATGGAATACAACAGAAAAGGGATCAAGAAATAGAGCTATGTGTGCATGTATACCACTTGGGGCAGGGAGGGTAGAAATCAAAAAAGCCTACTTTCTTGTTATCTATTCTTGACCCGTACTTTCTTGATCCCTGATCACAAAATCCCCCTCTGCTTCCCCCACCATGATCCCGACCTTGACATGGAGCTTGACGAAGGAGGCACTCCCCTTGGGCCAGCCAGGGAGCCGACCCCCAGCTCCACAGCCACAACCCAGCAGCTCCTTGCTGAAATCCGAGCTCTGGCTCAACACGAGGGAGTGATTCAGGCCACACCAGAGGGCAATGGGGCGCTGCAGGTAATGTACCTGGGGACAAGATGTCAGGATCCCTGAGGTGAGGAAAGACACCAAGGATTCTTGGGTTGGGGGGCAGGGAGGCTTGGGGAGTGGGAGGTAGGAAAGAAGAGACTTTCAACTTGAATCCCACCTCCTGTGTGAAACTTTCTCTGACTTGCTCCATATTTCCTTATCTTGAATTCTTATAGAAATTAGTTTGTAGTACAAACTGATCTAGAACTTTTTGCCACTCTCCAGTTTGATCTTGTGTTTTCTCCTCAGTGGATTTTAAGTGAAGGAACCCTGACTTCTACTTTTATACTTTCCCTCCATATCCCTTTACCCAATACATTTCAGTTCCTTTATTCATCTGCTCATCTTAACCTTCAGTCTTCTAGAAATAGGTGTTTTCTCTTTGTTTTTAAGGTTTACCATACTACATATTAGTACAGTCCCTGTGACAGACTATAAAATTAAAATCTTACCCCTCTCTCTTTCCATTGGCTTCTTTGCTGCTTCCTAATATGCCTTCCCTCGCTTCCACACAAACCTCTTACTATCTCCAGCTGCCTCTTAGAGTCAAGTAAAGTGAGAAAAAGCTCTGGATTTGGAATCAGAAGATTTATATTTTAATCATGCCTCCAGGATTAGTTATCTGTATGATATGTGGCTTTATCTCCCTTGGATGTTAGTTTCCTTATCTTGGAAGATGAGGGTTTGAGACCAGAGGGAGAATCTCTATGGCTCCTCATGTAAGCCCAGTCAGTGGTCTTCTGATCCAAGTGATAATATATTTTTATTACAAATATTACCAAAAAATTACAAAAAAATTCAACCATCCAGTTTCTTCCAGCCTGTACTCTAGTTTTCTCTATTATACAAAAGTGTAAAGATTAAACATTGTCCTGGATTGATCATTCTGGTGACACTTTTTGCCATCCTCATTTTGCTAGAACTTAGATAAACATAATAATGTTTTCCACCCTGTTCTGGAAACTTTCTTCCCTTAGCTTCTATGATACTACACATCATCCTGGTTCTCTCTTTCTACCACTCTGCTTTTTAAAAATTTTTTCATTTTTTCTTTTTCAGTCTGTTTTTAGCTGTTCTTTTTTCTCTCCCCCCCCCCCTTTCTCTCCTTTCTCCCTTTTTTCCTCTTTCATACATTCTCACCACTTCACTTATCACTTCTCTAAAAAGTAAGGTGGGATAGAAAAAATAGATTGGGAGTCTCAGTTCCACCATCTGCTCACTAGCACTGAAATCTCTGACCAATCATTTACAGCTTCTTCAAACTTAAATTCCCTCTTTTGTAAAATAGGAGAAATGGATTAGCAATACTTTCACTGTTTAATTCTTTGAATTCCTATTAGTATTAAATGCAATAATATATATATATATATATATATATATATATATATAAATGTTTTATTAACTATCAAGTGTTCTCTAAACAAATGCAGAAGATTTTAAGGCTATATGAATGAATCCTTACTCTAAGATGAGTTTGCTAATGCTGTCTTGTCACCCAAACTGCAGGCAGTCTTTCTAATTACCTACTAACATATTTTCAGTTAGCCTTCATTGTTAATTTTCACATATCCAAAGTGCAGCATTTATCTTTTAGTGTAGCTCATCTTTTCCCTTAAACCAGTTCTTTCTCCCAATAAAAGGAGGTAAAATTTTATTTCATAGTTACAGTTGAATCTTAGTGGGATAAGACTCTTTCTTCCTGGAATATGACTCTGGAAGAGTATACATTAAATCACTTAACTCTCTAAGCTTCAGTTTTTTTCATGTGTAGATAAGGGGGAGATATCAGATTAGATGGCCTCTAAAGTTCTTTCTGACTCTTACGATCCTAAACCTTTCTGATAAATGAAAAGGCAAAGATTGGGACCCAATAATATTTTATGTATATTAAGAAATTAAACTTGTGTGAAGAGATGCAGGAACGAGAGAAGCATAGTAGAAAGCACTCCAGTGAAGATTATCAAGAGGCAGAAAAAGAAGCAATATTGTCACTGAAGTATACCATAGAGCACCAGGAAAGAAAGGGGACAAAGATGAAGGGCTTGGCAAAGATGTGAAGGCATGATATAATGGTGCCAAGAACCCTCAGTTATCCAGATATCTCAAGATGAATGATCTTTTAGATTTGAAAAGACAAAAATAAAATGGCAAATAGGGAAATGATAGCCCTCTAACATGGAGAGTTAGTAAAAGAACACTTAGCTGATCTTGATAAATTCAAGATTAAATGCTCAAGACCAAGTTCAACTGAATTACATCACTGGATACTGAAAGAAATGGTAGATAAGTCTACTGGTTCACTAAGTGATCTTTGAAAATAATACAGAGAGAGGCAACTAGGTGGCGCAGTGGATAGAGCACCAGCCTGAAATCAGGAGGACCTGAGTTCAAATATGGTCTCAGACACTTAACACTTCCTGGATGAGTGACCCTGGGCAAGTAACTTGATTCCAATTGCCTCAGCAAAAAAAAAAAAAATTTAAATAAAGACAACAAAAAACAAACAAAGGAAATAATGGAGAATAGGAACTATCATAGGACTGAAGATAGGCTGTCTTAATTTTTTAGAAAAGGGAAAACTGAAATCTGCAAATCATAGGGTGGTGAGCTTGACTTTGACTTTCGGCAAAAACTGGAATTTTTTATTTAAAAGCTATATAATAACGGATATCCAGAAAAGGAAGCAGCAATCACAAAGCACAGTTTCATCAAGAACAGGTCAAATGAGATTAACTTAATTCCCTTTTGTGATAAGATTACTAAGCTGTTAGAGGAATGGTGTAGGGATAGTTTACTTAGATTTTAGCAACACATTTTACAAAATTTCTATAGATTATAATATAGTCAAATATTGACTGAATGGCCAGACTCAAATATCAGCTTGGAATATCAGCTCCATATTGTAGAAGAATTCTATGCAATTGTTTGGCCTTATTTTAGATCCATTCATTCAATAAACATTTATTAAACACTAATTATGTGGCAGGCAGTTAGTTAGCTAGATCCTAGGCATACAAAGTCAGTTCCCATAAGTTTAACTCTCATCCCTATTTAGATGACTCCCGGATCTGTTTCCAGCCCAAGTCTTTTTCCTCTAGTTTTGCATTATCAACTATTAGATATTTCCAACTAAAAATCCCAGACATCTTAAACTGAACATGCCTTAAACATGCCTCATCAGCCTCCCAACTCCTCCCTAACTTCCCTATTTCTGCTGAAATTCTTAGTAACCAAGGTTTTCAACTTCAGTCTTCTGTCTTATTTTGTTTTTTAATCTGTTATAGACAATAAATTATCAAGTCTTGGCAATTCTACCTCAGTAACATCTCAAATCTAATTCCCTTTCTGTTCATTCATAAGGCCCTTATCACCTCCTACTTATATTATTACAACAGTCTTCTAATTGCCTCAAGTCTCTTCCCTTTCCAATTAATCCTTCAGACAATTGCCAAATTGATATTCCTAAAGCACAGATCTGACTATGCTACTTCCCTGCCCAGTGGTTTCCAAGTGACTCTGGAACCAAATACAAGACTCTTGACATTTAAAGCCCATTACAATCTGGTTCTTTCCAAGCCTATCGCACATTATTTTCCCTTCACAAACTACCTTCCAGCCAAAATGCATGTTTTCCATACATGTTATATTTCCCATCTTTTTGCCTTTCTATAGGCCATTTCTTATACCATAATGCTCTTCCTTCTGTCCTTAGATTCTTTTAAAACTCAGTTCAGATGCCTCATCTTATAGGTGGTTTAATCTGTCCCCGTCCCCATTCCCAGTTCTAGCCTTCTTTCCAGAAATCATTTTGTTTTTATTTTTCTACTTAAATCTAATACTCTTAATAGTATGGAAACTCTAAAAGGTATAAACTGCTTCATTTTTTGTTTTTGTAACTGGCACCTAACCATGTCTGGTGTTTAATAATTACTTGATACACCCATTGATTAAAGAATGCCTAATCCAGTGTTTAACAGAGTACCTGGTAGACTCTAAGCTTTTAATATATACTCTGTGTGTGTGGTAATTAGGGTTAAGTGACTTGCCCAGGGTCACAAAGCTAAGAAGTGTTAAGTGTCTGAGGCTGGATTTGAAACTCAGGTCCTCCTGACTCCAGAACCAATGCACCATCTAACTGCCCCGCATTTAATAAATACTTGATTTGACTTGATCAAATACTGGTACATGAAAGTAATGGAATATTACTGTACCATAAGAAATGATTATGAAGAATTCAAATAAGCATGGGAAGACTTATATGAACTGATATAGTAAAGCAAATAGAACCAGAAAATAACATATATCACTACAACAATATTAATGGAAAGAAGAAATGGAACTGAACAATATATATATAATAACCAACTTTGGCCCCAGAGATTAGAAAATGCACCTCCCTACCTTCTTTGCAGAGGTGAGGGATTGTGGCTGTGGAACACTGCATATGCTGTCAGATATGCTGGCTAGTTTTGTTGAACTGCTTTTTTCCCTCTTTATTCTTTGTTACAAGGAATAGCTTGATGGGTAGGGGAGGGAGGAAGGATATATTCATAAATGAAGACGATATAAAAATGAAAGATATCAACACAAATTGAAAAAAAATTTTTAATACTTGTTGGATGAGTGAAAGATAAAAACAAAAGAATCCCTAATCTCAAAGAACCTTACATTCTACTGTGGTGAAAACAGTACATATATAAAGAGAAACAAACCAAAAAATATACATCATAATTGTATATGATGGGAGAAAGGTAGCTAGCAACTTTGCTATATATCATTTTCAGGAGTGGCTTCAATAGAGACTTAAATGTCCATGTTTCTCAACAAGGAAGCAGATAATGACAGATCAGAATTGTGAAAGAATCTGGCAACAGACCATATATCATAAAAGTTGCTGTTTTTTATGGAAAGGGACAGGCAGGTGGTACAGTGGATACCAGACTTAAAGAGTCAGGAAGACCTGAATGACCTAACTTCATATACAACTTTATTCAATTACTACCTATATAACTCTGAACAGATCACTTAATCCATTTGCATCAGTTTCTTCATTTTGTAAAATGGAGAAATCACCCACCTCCTAGGGTTGTTGTGAGGATCAAACAATAACTGTAAACCACCTACTTAGCACAATATCTGTAAATCTTGCCTCTTGAGGACCTGGCACAATCGATTGCTTAATAAATATTTATTGACTGACTAGATGTATGACCCTGAGGCAAATTTTAGACTCAGTGGTCTCCCACATGCTCATTTTGCTCCAAATCTTAAAATCCTATGATCTAATAAGATGACATTTAATAGCAATATGTCAAATCTTATTTTTTCCGAAGCTTAAAAAATCAACTTCCTAGTGAAAATTGGGAGAAGTATGACTAAAATGGAGCTTACTTGAAAAAGATCTCAGCTCAATATGTGTGATCAGTATAATGCAAGAGCCACAGAAGCTGATTCAGAGAAGCATATTCTCCAAGATTAGAGAGGCGATACTCCTGTTGTACTCTGTCATCGTAAGTCCATATTTAGAATATTGTGTCTAGTTCTGGATGGCAACCGTTGGAAGGACATTGATAAGCTGGATAGCACTCAAAGGAGGGCCATCAGCATGGGGAAAGGTCTTAAGATCATACCATATGAGTGAGCATCATTTGAAGGAACTGGGGACATTTAACCTAAAGAAGGAAAGGATTATAAAATATAGAAGGAGGATTGGCTTTCTCTGTATGGTGTGAGGTCAGAATAAGGAACAGGCAAATTTAGACTTGATGTAAGGTATAACTTTCTATCACTTAGAGCTATCTAAAGAACAAGTTTATCTCAGGAGGTAGTAGTTTTTCTTTCTCACTGAAGATTTTCAGATTTTTGTTCAGATAGTGATTAGATTTAATTTTTAAGTGCCTTCCAAATATTAAGATTCCATATCTCTGTTGAAGGTACTATCATTCTGAAAATCTTATTCATTTATACGTTCATCTCTTTTGCCATATAATCAATTATAAAGACATTTAAAAAAATATTTCTCACAATACTTCACTTATATTCCTAATGCCTTCCACCCTAGTCTAGGTTCTTATTACCTCATGGATAATGACTTTTATGACCTTCTAGGCCCAACTTGAAATGTAACCTTTGAGTTCAAATTTAGCAAAAGACACGCTGCTATGTGACCCCAAGCAAATCAACCATGTGCTTCAGTTTCCCCATATGTAAAAAGGGGCAAATAGCACCTACATTCCAGGATTGCTGTGAGGATAAAATATCTGTAAAGTGCTTTGAAAAATTTTAAATGCTCTATAAATGCTGTTAATATTATTGCTAATTACAGAGAACTTTTTTGGGATAGGAGAGCTTTCTTTGTATATCCAGCACTTGATACAGTGCCTTAGCAAAGAGTAGATGTACTTTTAACTTGACTACCTAAGAACCTCTGCCCTTCCACAATGATGGAAATAACCTTTCGCTCCTTTGTATTTCTTTAGCAGTTAATTGGTACTTATATTAGGACTCTTCAGATTCAAAACTAGAAGGGATCTTGGAGGTCATCTAGTCCAACCCCTACTGATGAGGAGACTGAAGCCCAAAGTGGATAATCATGGGGCCCCAAGATCACATGGGGTAAATAATAGAGTCAGGATTTAAACTTTTTATTACATCCTATGTTATAAATTGTTTGTCCATGTTTTATCTCATCTGCTAGAATATAAGCTTCTTAAAAGTAGGGACCGCATCTTAATCCTCTCGTATCCCCTACAAAGCTCAGGGACATGAAATACTTAACATTAAAACTATAAAGTTGTAAGGACCTAAAAAAATCATACATTTGTGGAATGAATGGCTTCCCTGACTATTCTTCCGCCTTTAGCAATCCATCTTTCTCATATCCTTTCTTTATCACTTAAAATTTTTTAGTGATATACTTTGCTTTTACATCACCTTCATTTCTAGATATGCACCCTTCCCCCACCCCCTTGCAAGCCATCCCCTTTGTATTAAAAATAATGAAGGAAAAAAAAAAGCAGTTCAGCAAAACCAACCAACACATCAATCACAGACTATTTCTTCATAAGAGATAGTGTAGTAGAATGGAAAGAGTACTTATGAATCAGGAGACATAGGTTGTTCAAGACCCAACTTATGATCCTGGAATGTCATAATTTCTTTGAGCATGAGTTTCTTTATTTGGGAAAAAGAGATAATGCTTCTGCCTAACATACAGAGCAGTGAGAAAAGCATTTTGAAAATCAGAGAGTGGTATAGGAACAAATTATTATGAACTACCACTTTCAATCATGTCATGGCTCTACTTAAAAATCTCTGATGGTCACTTTATGCCACATAAACTTTGTTCTTGGTCCATCATAATTTGGCCCATTCATTGCCTATTCAATCTTATTTCCAACAGACAATGAAATGAATTTGTGAATCATAGAACCTTGGGTCAAATCCTCCCTCTGCTGCTTGTTTGACTTTAGGTAAGTCACTTACCTCTCTAAGCTACTTGTTTGACTTTAGGTAAGTCACTTACCTCTCTGGGCTTCAGTTTCCTCAACTGTAAAATGGGGAGTGGTGGTGGTAATTAAGTAACCTCTGGAGTCCTTAAAGCTCTAGATTTGTGAACCATCGACCTTAAAAATCACTCTGCTTTTATCACTTTTGTAAAAATGTCATGTCTTATTGTGTATTTTATCTTACTTGACTGTAAACCACATGTGGCCAAGACAGCCTGACTGATGTAAGATTTGTCTTCTTCAGAGCTTAGCACAAAGCTGAGTCACACATGTATTAAGCACTGAATGTTTGTTCAATTGAATATTA
Organism: Sarcophilus harrisii; assembly: GCF_902635505.1. Taxonomy (NCBI): domain Eukaryota; kingdom Metazoa; phylum Chordata; class Mammalia; order Dasyuromorphia; family Dasyuridae; genus Sarcophilus; species Sarcophilus harrisii. Next base: position 287,907,825 of record NC_045429.1, on the reverse strand, counting down.
TCTTATTGTTTTTATCTTATTGTTATTATCTTAGTGTTTTTCAGTTGTTTCAAGGGTTCAAAAATCTCCTAGTTGAATTGTAAGCAGTTAAAAGACAAACTTTTCCTATTCTTTTTTCCCCATAACACATTGCCATACACAATTTTTTCAAGTAAATATCTTTTTGATGATGATTAATGCTGGGCACATGGAACAAAAAGTGATATACACCCACACTGAATTATTATTTCTTGCTTAGTTGGAGACTAGTACTCAATTCTGGGAGTATCTAATAGGAGAAGCAAGAAACCTAGGTTTTATAATATTAGTAAGAGGGTATGCATCCGGACAACTGAGTCAGCTATCCCAAATTTTGGGCATGGATCTCACCTGAGTGGGTTCCCCACGGTCCATCTTGTCCCCTGTCCCCAGCTGCCCGTACCGGTTGTTTCCCTGCATGAATATTCGTCCGAATTCATCTACCAGACCGAGGTGATTGTAGCCAAGAGCACAGAATAATATCTAGAGAGGAAGATGAAGTAGAAGGGATTGAGCTCCTTTGGCTGCAGTTCCCAAAAACCAGTTCCTCCCTTTTTTCCTTTCCCATTTCTTTTTGACTCCTTAATGACTCCCTTTCCCATTCTAAACAAATCTTTTTTCTCCATTTTCTCCATTATTTCTGCTTCCTAACTCCCCTCCTCTTCCCTTTAGAGGTTCTCCTACCTTAGCAGGTAGTGAGAGGGCAAGTGGCATCTGCTGGTCCAGAGGATCAAAGGCATGAAGGGTCCCAAAGAGATCACGATATACTCCAGGAGTATGTACCTCAAAATACACTCCCCCCTGGTCTGGGGGGGTGGGGATTCTCAGCACTGAAGCTCCTAAAATACCCACATGTCCCAAGGGCAAGACTCCCATCCCTAGATGAAGGCTATCTCTAGATAAGACTGTTGGAAAAATGCAGTAAGGGAGAAAGGGGATGGAGGACAGGATAAAAAAATTAGGGACAGTAGTCCTTGGGTGAGTGGGGACCAGAACTTTTAAAGTCGGTAGCAATACCAGGTACTGTAATGCTCAATGTATATATGAGTAATACTCAGTAACAATGAACTTATTCATAGGTCCATGGGAAAGGGGCTGAGGATTTGAACTAAGCAAGGTTTTACAATGAAGTGGGGCCCTGGGAGATGTACCCGTAATGTAGAGTGTGCTGCTTTGGTTGGAGGCCATTCGGGCCACTCGGAGATGGGGCAGACAACGAGACACTTTCCTCAGTGCCAGTTGCACTGTGTATGACCGAGGCTGGTCTAGCTGTGTTTCATTCACCACGAGGGAGTAAATCTTTCCTTCCTCTGGAGAATGTAGGGGGATGGGCCAGGAAGAGGTTGTTAGGAATTCTGAGGGAATAGGAGATCCCCACTCCCACACCATTCAAACTGACCCTTCCAAACCAGGGAATAATCTTCCTTTCCTATGAGATGGAAGATATGGCACACTAGAAAAGAGTGACTTAAACAAGTCACCAAAGATTCTTCCCATCCTCCCCCACCCCAATCTGACAGTCTTCTCAAACTCAGTTGAGTTAGAAGGTTGGAGACAGGGAGAATTTAGGTAAAACAAAATTGTCAAGATCCATATTTCAAGGAATTTGAAGCAGAATTGAGGTCTAGATGGGATAATATTTAGGGACCTAGCAAGAGTTAATGATCTTTTTGATCAATCCATAAGCAAACATTTAGCACTTCTTATATGCCAGGTAACTGTGCTAGGCTCAGGAAATACAAATATAAAATAAGATAATCCTTTTACCTAAAAAGCTTATGCATTTAAGTACTTTATTACATGCTTATAAGCACTTTGGTTTTTCACATTTATTTATTTTTATGACATTTTGAATTCCGATTTATCTCCCTCTTTCCTTCCCAACCCAGCTTAGAGAAGACATTTGATATATACATGGTTGCATAAATTTTTTACATTTCTAAGGCATTTACTTATCTATGCTTGTCTTCCCCAGTACTTAGTACTGATTTGTGATAAGTGTGGGCTTAACAGACATCCATTTACTGAAATTATGGGAAAAAGAGGCCACCATGGCCTCTGAAAGTATCCTGGGCCAACTATCTAGATGTCTAATTCAGACTGTGTGATCTTAGGCAAATCATTTCCCCTCAGTTTTCTTATCTGTTTAAAAATGAAGGAGAAGATAGAAGGAACTCCTAAGGCCTCTTCTGACTGACTGACATTCTGCAAATTTAGATTTGGGAGACGATGGTAGGACCCTACCAGTAAGCAGTAACAGAGCCCGCTGAGTCTCCTGACCAACCAGCACAATCTGCTTGAAGCGCATGGAGTGGTGGAATGTCATCTTGAAGACACGCTGCCCGCTGGACTGCAGATAAACCTCCACACAGTCGCAGGCTCTTCCACCAGGTCCCCCCACCACTCCTGGCTGCTCCCTTGTGGCCAACACATACAGATATTTACGATAGACAGTGTCACTCCGTGGATCTGAGGCAAACTAAGGAAAACAGGGATACCTGGGTTCCAGAGGGTACTTGGCAACAAGGTGGGGCAATTAGGATACCTTAATCTCAGAATAGGTGGAAATTACTAATCCCAAAGTCCTAGGGCTAGAAGGCAGTGGATTGGAGCTAATTTCCACTTGCCTAGGTCTAAGGGGACGCTAATGGTAGCAGGCAGAAAGGGGACAATGGTCTACTTGGGTCCCAAGAATGAGTAGGAGAGTTTGGCAGAGGGTCTGTAAGGGTTCTCAGTCTCTCACATCCTTGGCTCCCCGGCACAGCACAACATAGCGGCATGCCCGCTTCCATTGGATCTGGCCAAGAGTGGAAGACACCAGTGCATTCTTGAGGAAGAAGAGAGTCCCAGCATAATCAAGAATGAAGACATGGTCCTTGGTTGGCAGGAAGCGTCGGTATCCGTGGGCAAGCAGGGGGGCCACGCTCTTACTGAGGCAGCGGCGGCGGCCCCCGAACGCCTGGAAGTATAGGCCTTTGGTGTCTGGGGGAGGGGGAAATTATATATGGCAGGGGGCAGTGGTTAAGAGTTTGGGGTAAACTGGATTCTGCAACTCCATGGTTGTTAACTCCCTACCCCTCCCCATTTATAGGATTAGGAATCATTTAAAAATTCATACCCACATTTTGTAATTCTTAGGTCACAGGCCTGGGCACTCCCTTCTTTCCCTTTGCCCCATGCCAAATCTCCCTGTCCCCAAAGACATGCTTAGTTATAAAGTCCAGCCCTGTGTCAGAAATAAATACTAGGAGATTATAGATTATAATATTAGGAAAAATACTAGAAGAGAGATAAGCATACAAACAAAATAAAAAGACACAAATGATTGGAAGAGACAGAAAGAGGCCGCCTGTCCAAAATCCTCATACATACTGAGCGCCTAGAGATAGAAATACAGAACCCAGGATCCTCCCTCAGATTCATCCGTCAGAGAAAAATGGGTTAGAGAAGCAAAGCTAGAGATTGGCAAGGAATCTTTAGAGAGGTTTGGGTAAAATCTTGGATAATTCTATTTCTCAGAAATTTAGGATTAGGGATCTTTAAGTTTCTCTGGGAGAATGCTAAATTTCTGGACTAAAGACCTTTTAGGAGCGGGGAAGGAGAAAAAACTAAAAGAAACATGTTATTGGACTGGTTATACAGAAGTAGGGGTTAGTGGAGTAGCCAAGAATCTTTAGATTACAAAAGGATTTTCTTGGAGAGCTACTAATTTCTAGAATTCTAAGGAACTTAATGGCATTTCTAGGGAAAGAAGTGGAGTAGGACAGAGGGCATACAGTTGGAGTTTAGTAAATCTCTTCTAGGATATCTCTTAAGATCTTGGGAATCATAAGGTAGATGGAGTTAAAAAAAAGAGCTTAGGGCCAAGCTGTAGGAATGGGGTGTGTTAAGGCTGGGGAATCCTGTTATTGAGTCATACAGTTTAGGATAGCAGCTCTTTTCCAGGGCCGGGCACCAGCACCCTGCTCTCTGAGTCGGGGGCTGAGCCGGCGACAGATTCTCCTCCATACACCCTCAGCATCACATACTTCCTGGAAGTAGCGGCAGGTCTGACCCAGGGCAACAATGTCCCGGACCGGGAGGAAAGAGATAATATGTTCCACCTAGAGGATTCAGAGAAAGAATAATATCAATCACTTGGGACAACCCAACCTCAGCACTGACCCCCAAAGTCTCAGGCTTCTATAAAAGTCCCTTAACTTACCAGCTCAGGGGGGAACAGCTGAACAGACACAGGGTTCCCTCTGCCCTTTTTCCCACCACTTCCAGGCTCTGGTCCACATGGGGGGCAGCTCCGTTTTACCTACCCAAGAAGAAAAATGTCAAAATCATTTAGTCATGTGACCACATTTTTTTCTCTTTTATTTTCTTTCTTGTAGCTTTGCCTGTCTCTTTCTTATCTTTCCCCTCTCTCTAGTTTCATAGTTATATTCCCTCCCATTATGTCTTATCTGTCCTTCAGGCCTGTTTCTGTGCAGAAGACATAGTTATTTCCCCACTACCCTATGCCCTGCCCCTGTCCCCCTCACCCTGAGCCCCTCCTCCCGACCGCACAGCCTTGTGAATCTCTGCAGCCTCCTTCTTCGGCTCCTCCTCACCATCCTGACCCCCCTCCCCCCCCTGCTCCGTCCCTTCCTTGGCCACCTGGGCCCCCCCCCTGCCCCCTTCACTCAGCTCCTGGGCCCCACCCGTGCTGCCCTTCCCACACCATGCCCCCAGCCTGGGCTTGGGGGCCCTTTGAGGCCCCTCCCCCTCTGCAGCCCCTCCCCCACATGGAGCACCAGGCAAACAAACTTCTCTGTGACCTCACCATCCAGCCACTGTGACCTGTGTACCCAACCTTACCCAGAATTGTATCTCTTAGCAAGCCCTGGTAGTCTGACCAATATCTTACCCTATGGCCTCAGAGGACTCACAGCATGATTCATCAATAAAGGGATACTTCTTTCTTCCAGGATCTATTCAGGAGCAGTAGCTGGGATCTGCCTACTCCACAACTTCCAATCCTCCAACTTCATATTCCAGTAACGACTAGGACTATATAGCACATAGTCCTGGGATAGCTAATCTACCTTTCTTGCCAACTTTTACTGGGGTCTGGACAATGGAGTCTTTTTGGGTGGCATGATGGAGGTGTTTTTTCTACTACAGAAACATCCTAATAATGCTCAGTATTTGCTCCCTATGTTGGCTAGCTGGCTTCAATAGCTCATGGGTCCTGACTACCAGCCTAATTCCTGGCCCAGCTAGTTTGGAGCTTTTGGTATCAATGGAAATCAGTCAGCCTCCCTAGAACTACCACCAGACAAAACAAACAAAAAATTCAGGATTATGCCTTAGCAAAAACATCTTCATACCTGAAAGCACAGCTTTTTGGGGGGAGGAGAGAGAGGTAAGAGGGAGAAAGCATGGAAGAGATTTTTTTTTTCATTCCTAATCCTTTTATCCAATCCTAGACCTGTTCCCCCGGCTCCTGGGAAGCCTCTTGAGGAAAAAGAACCTCAAGGTCACATTGGGAGTTTTCATTCTTAGTTCAGCAGGAATAGCGATTTGTAATTGTATTCCGGAGCTGGAAAGGAGAACAGCTTGGAGGCGGAGAGTTCACCTGCCTCCTCTCCCTTCCAAAGACTGACAGCGGCAGCTTCCCCTGCAACCACCCCGGGCAGCGGCCCGTGCACCCTCTAGGTGCCTCTCTCAACACCCGGACCCTCACACTCCCCTCCCTTTGAGTTGCTTCAAGTCTCTGGCATTTTCCGGGCACGCACATACACGTACTCTCCCTCTACGACCTTCACATAGGCACGCTCACCTCCCTTGCACCCTTAGGTCACTGCCTGAGGAGTCCATCCGGCTTTTGCACGCTCGCTCGGCCACACTCGTGCCTCCTTATCTGTAGCCAGTCTCCAGCACTTCTCACCAGTTCCTGCCCCTTTCGTCCCCCTGCTCCTCCTCTTTCAGTCCGTACATAAACCAGTCATCCTCCCTGGGCGCTCCCAACTTTCTCTAGCTCGCTCATCTTGCCCCCTAGTGGTGACAACCCATAGCTTCTCTCACATCCGTCCTCTTCCAAGATTAGTGGAACCTCGGCCTCCACCCACCTTAACCCTGGCACCGCCCCCTTCTATTACTATTGGCCGGCAAAAACGTTCCTCAGAGCAGAGGCCACGCCCTCAACTCACGCCTCTTAGTTTTCTTCCTGAGGGTCTTCTGATTGGTTTGTTTGGCAGTCACTCGCCCGCTGCTAGCCTATGATTGGCTGCTGTGAGGAGAGGGCACAGCCTACTGTGTTCGCGTCGTTTGACGTACCCTTTTACCCAAGTGCTGGAGTCCCCGCCTTCTCGCTGGACCTGATTAGCTCTCCGCTCAGTTTCGGACGTTATGATTGGATGCAGCATCGAGGGGTGTGACAGCCTCCAGCCGCGGCCGTTGGCGAGCACTCCATTCTATCCCTCCTCCCCTTCTCTCCCCTCTCTCGAGGGACAGAGTCATCTCCCGTAGTCAGTCCTGATTGGCTGATCTCACCCATCCCGCTACGGCGATTGCTCCGCGAGGTTTTTGACCCCTCTCTCTCTTCCCCCAGAGACTACGGCGGCTCCGAGGAGGGGGAGGGAGAGTCAGGCCGCTCCCGTTCTTCAGACAGTTGTGAAAATCGCCGGGAACTAATGGCTGCTGCAATTATAGCCCCACTTGCCGTCGGGGGCGAGGAGACCACGGCAGCGGCCCGGGTTCCGGGATCTACGGGGTTGCCGGGGAGTCGTAGCGCCGAGCGGGCTCTGGAAGAGGCTGTAGCCACTGGGACATTGAACCTGTCGAACCGACGTCTGAAGCAATTCCCCAGGGGCACGGCCAGTGGCTACGACCTATCTGATATAACCCAAGCTGGTAAGTGCACCCTTGCACCAGGCTTGGGACTGGTGGGTCCTTAATTGCATAACCACGCCTCTTACGTGCTTTTTCTCTGGAGAGCTGCCGATCGTTTCTCTTTTGCATAGCTACGCCCCTCAAGCTTGGCCTGGGTTATCTGAGCGCCCTTTGCGTAAACTTTAGCCACCTTCTTTCCAAATCTGGCGTGTCGGCCTTTGCATTCGCTATTCGTTTTTACATAGTGATACACCCAATTGGCTAAATTCTACTTGGAACTTTTCCGACCGCGCCTCTTGATTTGCATAACTTGACGTCCACTGCTTTGCATGGAAGCTTGTTCCCTCACTTAGAGGCGGAAGAAATCATCTAGCATCTATTCCAACCTCCTCATTTTGAAGTTCTGACTTTTGAATACTTTTCTCTTTCCTTCCCAAGCTCATCTCAAATCTCACCTGAACCCACTTCCTTCTCCCAAGGCCTGAACCACTCGTTTTCTTGCAGGAATTTTAACATACTTCCTCCCACCAATCCAATTTATCAAGTAAGCCTAATAGTAGAACCTTGTGAATCGAAGCCACCTTACCTAGGCTTAACTGCCCTATCCTACCCCCTGGTTTCTTATTTGAGCTGCTTCTGCCCTCCATCCCTGAAGTCATTAAGAGGAGCCTGTGACCTCAGAGGGCTCACAATTCATATCTTTATAATTTCTGCTTTACTCACGAGTTGGAAGGTCGTTAAGATTAAAGTTAGATGGAGAAATCAGAGTGAAAGGAGAAAAGACTCATTCTCCCTGTTTCTTTCCCGATATCCCATCTTAGTTAAGATTCTAATATTTTACAACCAGGTCCTCCTTATTTTACAAATGAAGAAACAAAGCTAAAAGAAAAGTAACTTGCCCATAGTCATACAGGTTTACTACCTTTATGTAATAACTACTAGTTATTTACCAACAGGGATTAGAATCCAGGTTTCTTAACTCCATGTTCGGTATAATTTCCATCACATTAGCCTGTATGAATTACCTTTTTTCTCACACTCAACTCATAAGGAATAGACAATATTGCCTTCTAATCATGGTATCTGCAGAGCTGATGTTAGTTGGGAAACAGGGGAGCTCAGACCCAGCTGCTTGTTAAGGCAGGCTAGGACTTAGAGCTGTCAGCTGTCAGAAATGTGCATTCTTGGAGTCCTACCCAGGCCCAGCCAGTATAAAGAGTCAAGTCATCTTTCTCTTATTTTGATGTTAATCTGGGGGATCCTGTACTTACTGAATGAGAACTCTTACCACCAAACTCAAGGAGCTTTTTTCCCCCCTGAAGCCTGCTCCCTTCCCATTTCTGAACTAGAAAGAATGAGTGTGTCTCTTATTTCTTCAGTTTTCTTGGGTATTGAGTGGCTAGTAGGCCCATCTCCTTAAGTTAGCTTAGAGTTATCTTCCTACCTCCTCCTTCTACTCCACTCCCACCAATTCCTTCTTTGGAGACATCTCTCATTATCTGTGGACCTCCTTGGCCTGTAATAATAGGCTTTGTTGTTGTTTAGGAAGTTTAAAGTTCTTCATGACTCCATTGGTCATAGCTATCATGGGCTTTTCTTGGCAAAGATATTGGAGTAGTTTATTATTTCCTATTATTGTGGATGCTTTTGACAGTTAGAGGTTAAGTGATTTACCCAATATCACTCAGCTAGGAAATGTCTGAAGCTGGATTTAAACTCGGGTTTTCTTGACTCCAGGACATGCTTTATCTAGCTACCAGCTGTGTCTCTATTTTTTACTTTGCAAAAGACCAAATGTCATCCATGGGTCTTGATGGTGGGTTTTTTGACAGGAAGCACTGGAGATAGGGGAGAGAAGGCCATTTAGAATCCACTTCCATTCTTTTTCCTTTTTTTTTTTTTTTTTTTTTTTTTTACCAGTTATCCTCTTTCTATACTCAAACAGCTCTCACTTCCCTCCTAGTCTTTTATCTGAGACTTCAGAATTTGTATCCACAATTGTGTGCTAGCTAGAGAGAGTGAGAAAATCTCAGCTACCTTTGTAACAATTTCTCCTTCAAATACACTATCACTCCCATTCCTTCTGCTAGTTCTGTATGTACTAAACTGATGCTGCTGTATCCAGGGTTCTTTCACAGACTTGGAAAGTAATGTGGAAAAGGAAAGTGTTTAAAGCATTAGGCTGCTTCTTTCTTTTTTTGGAAGGAGAGAGAGGAGGAGGTTAAATGACTTGTCCAGGGTCACCCAGCTAGGATGTGTTAAGTGTCTGAAGTTGGATTTGAACTCAATTCTTCCTGACTCCATGGCTGGTTGCTCTCAAGCTTTAAGCTTCTTAAAGGTAGATATCATCATATCATAGGATCATAAATGTAGAATGGAGGAACCAAGTCATCTAATTTTATAGAAGTCCAAAGAAGTTCAGGGCTTTTATGACTCAAAACATAGTACTCTTTCTGATATGGTTTTCCCCTCATTTACTATCTTCTTTTATTTCTGTTTCTCTCAACTCCTCAATTTCTGTTTCACAGACAGGTTCTGTGATTTTCCTCCAAGTTTAAGGAAGTAATTGAGGCCTCCCTGGGAAGCCCTACATGTAACTCTGCTCTTTCCCCCATCACTTTTATTCTTATGTTATTTTTATATTATTATTATGACTAATAAGCATTCACCATCTTCATAGAGAACAAAGTAAACCTCACTTTCTTCAGAGATTCCTCTTTAGTGTTTCCCCTCCCCTGATAAAACATTAGGATTCCCCCTCCTTTACTTTTCTTGACTTGACTTGAAAGCTAGAATTTCATTTTTCTGTCAGCTCTTTCAGAACTTAGAGAAATGGATTCCCCATTTCCCTTGTCTTCCCCGAACCCATCTATTTCAATACCTCCCTCTTCAAACAGGAGAAATATTTTTATTTCCTCATTCCAGTGGATTCTATTCCTTGGGGCCTAACACAAGGATGAACCTGAAATGGGGTTTGGGGAATAATTCTAGAAAAAGAGAAGTGCTGGCAGCCTGTTGTTGACCACATCCTGTCTTTGCCCTCCTCTTCCCTTCCCCCCCCCCCAAAAAAAAAAAAAAGGCTTGGGCTCCTCTTTCCTTCCTACTTTGAGGGCTTTTCCCTGGCTCACCAAGCCAGGTGGTGAATGAGATGGGAATTCTAGGTATTTCCAGAAATGTCTTCTCAGATGACACACAGCTAGCTTATCTATACTTTGTGGAAACATAAAGCTGAACCTTCTGAGGCTTTCCCCTGTGAAAAACTGAGATGGTGGTGGATAGATTTTTTTCCTTTTGCTTTGTTATGAAGCTAATTTCCTTGGGGGTTAAATGTTCCCCTACCTCAAGAAAACTGGAGAATAGGGGTGGGATATAATCCTGAGAATTGTCCAAGCCTTCCACTCCCATATCCTGGTTAACCAGTAGGAATAAAAGGAGTTCTGGGTTTCTAGATTTCCTAGAGTTGGGGGGAGTCTGGCCTAAGTGGATTAGCAAACTAATTAGACTCAAGATTCTGCTGGGTTTTCAAGTTGAGAGAGATGGTTTCTGTGAAGACTGAACTTCTTCACATGGCAGGGTCAGGTGAAAGAGGAAGTGAAGCTAAGTTATACAATCTTAACTATAGAGGGAGGGGGGCCCCATTGGGGAATGGGGATTGTAGAGAAGTTTCTCTAGGCAAGCAGCCATCTGGGGCCAGTCTGGAGGGAATTGGTTGAGAGGAAGGTTGGTTTTTTTTTTTTTTTTTTTTTTTTGTTTTTTTGTTTTGTTTTTTGTTGGTTTCATTTTCTTTTTTTTAACCCAGTGGATCCTCACCTCTTAGCTCATTACTGCTTGGAGAAGGAAGTACCTTTCTACTCTTTCTACCTGATCAGTTGGAGCCCCAGGACACAGGGAATCTTGGATTTCCCCTGAGATAGGCTTACCCACCTCAGAGGGATGAGGTGAGGATGGAAAAGAGTGTCATATAGGGAGATAGAGAACCCCTGTTTTCCTGTCTCAGGCTCTTCCCTTGCTCCCTCTGCCTATAACCTCAACATTTTCTTTGTTTCCCCTTATTTCATTCTTTTGCCTTCTCTTTTGTGGGGCCTAAGTTTTGTTAGCCTTAAGTATTCTTCTTTTTATAGTAAGAGGTGGAGGTGCTTATGTTACCCCTGAATAAGTCAGAAACCCTGTTATATAGAAGACTGGACTTTCCCATAGCTATCCCCTACTCTACCTGATCCCCTCTAGACCTGTCCAGGAACCGGTTCCCTGAGGTGCCAGAGGCAGCATGTCAGCTGGTGTCCCTAGAGGGGCTGAGCCTCTATCACAACTGTCTTCGGTGTCTAAACCCAGCGCTGGGAAATCTCACAGCCCTTACTTACCTCAACCTAAGGTACAGTGGTTATTTGGGGAGATCTCAGCTTTACAAGTGAAGGGGAATGGGAACATCCTGCCCCACTCTGAACCTCATGTATGGGTATTAAACCCTGGGATTGAATCCTGAACTATTAAATCTTATAGAACCTTCTAAAAGCAGTAGGCATTCCCTGGGCCATCTAGATCTTATCTTTTTCCCTCCCCTTTACAGCCGGAACCAACTGTTGTCGCTGCCTCCTTATATCTGCCAGCTGCCCCTTCGTGTGCTCATTGTCAGCAACAACAAGCTGGGATCCCTGCCTCCTGACATTGGGGCCTTGGGAAGTCTAAGACAGCTTGTGAGAATGGGACAACCAGGGAAGGGGAAGGTTGAGGAGAAATAATTGCTGGGAGTTGGGTTGAAGGTGGGGAATAAGTGATGATGCCAAAATACTAAATGGATTGGGTTAGAGGGGCTGGCTCAGGGTCACCTCTGTCCTCAAAAATCAACTTCTTAATTTCAGGATGTAAGCAGCAATGAGCTTCACTCCCTTCCCCTCCAATTGGGTAAACTCCACTCTTTGAGGGACCTTAATGTTCGAAGGAATCAGCTCAGCACTCTTCCTGATGGTGAGGGAGGTCAGGGCTTGGGTGGGTTAAAATCCTCATTGTTCTTTCAGAAGCTTGCCTCTATTCACCACCCATCCCTTTCTCAAATTAACCATCAGTCATTTAACAAAAAATCATGTATGGTTCCTACCCTCACCAATCTAGTTGAAGAATGACAAACTAACAGACAAGAGACAAAGAAAAATACAAGACAGTGTGTAAATTAAATGCTAAATTATGTGGTTCTGATTATAAGTATACTAGGAGTTCAGAGAAAGGAGAGACCAATGTGGGCTGGAAGAGCCAGGGAAAGCTTCATGGAAGAGGTGAAACTTGAGCTGAGCCTTGAAGGATGGTAGGATTTGGATAGAGAACCTTCCAAGTGGGGGTAACATGATGGAAGAAGACACAAAGGCAGGAATGAGCATGGTATGGACCAGTAGACAGGAGACCAGCCTGGTAGGAATGGAAGGTGTGTGGGGTGGGGGAGTAGTGGGAAATAGGGTTGGATAGTTAGGGTGGAGCTGACCTTCCATTCCATGGTCCAATCTCAAATCATTATTTGCTCTCCAGAGTTGGGAGATCTTCCTCTTGTCCGTTTGGACTTCTCCTGTAACCATGTTTCTCGAATCCCAAGCTCTTTCCGCCGCCTCAGGCACCTCCAAGTCATTCTGCTGGATAGCAACCCCCTTCAGAGCCCTCCTGCACAGGTGAAGTATCCTGGACGCAGAAGGGCAAGTGGGCAGGATACAGTATTTTCAAAAGTTGGGAAGAGGGGAACTCTGAAGATTGCCCCTCATAATAGTTCTTTTTGCATTCTCCCTTTCTTCTGACCCCCAGATTTGCCTGAAGGGAAAGCTTCATATCTTCAAGTACCTTTCATTAGAAGCTGGAGAACGGGGAGTCTCTGGGTTTGGGGACCTGCCACCCTCTCATTCAACAAGCTTCAGCCACTGGTAGGTCACAGGTTATAGAGTTACATGGTTAATGAAAGCCTATGTTACAGTTTTGTGGACTATGGTATTCAGGGTAGTTTTGGATTGGATTCCTTCTTAGATAAATGGAAAATTTATGCTTGTGAATAATGTGGGAAAGGGGAGAATATTAGCTCTGTTCAGTTGACATTCAACCCCCAACTCTAGCCCTGTGGAAGATTTGTTCCCTGGACGCTGGTATGATGGTGGGCTGGACTCTGGTTTCCACAGTGTTGACAGTGGAAGTAAGAGGTGGTCTGGAAATGAGGTAAAGACCTCCCCAAGTAGAACATTCCTTTCCCAATCCTATGAGAGAACTTCTAGGAAAGAATCTTCTTCTGAAACAAAGAAATCCACTGCCCCTACTGTCTTCCTCTATCAGAAGAAGAAAAAGGAAACCAGCACTAGGAGTCAAGGGACTTTGCTTTTTATAGGATGCTAAGGTTATCTGTTTCCCATAGAAGGAGCTGAGAGTAGCAGTAGGAGGATCAGACTCATGATCTGACACTTTTATTTTTCCACCCCTACTAATTTATACACACAAAATTGTCCACTTCCTCCTTTCATCACACACTGTATAATTGTGATGTTGGGGGTTGGTCTCAGAGGTTCTCATTCTCCCTCTTTATAGCTTACAGATGAATTTTCAGAACTATCTTTTCGTATCTCAGAATTGACTCAAGAGCCTCGGGGGCTTAGGGAGCAGAGGGAAAATCATATAGGTGAGTGGGGCAGAGGTGACAGAGAATGAAGAAAAAATGGGGGGTATTAGTGATTCTGGGATGGATAAGGTGGGGCTGGGAAGCTAAATATTTCCTTGACCACCCTTCCTTGGCCTTTTCAGGTGATGGGGACCCTGAACAAATTGACTTCATAGACAGCAGTGTACCTGGGGAGGAGGAGGAGAGAGGTCCTATTGAGGTGAGGGTGGGGCCCCAGCTTTGGTAATACCAAGGGAAATGGGAGGGCCGGATGGGCTCTTGAGGAAAACTCAACACAACAGGATGAAGTATGGATATGGCAGATCTATCAACATGACTATTGTGTACCTTCCTTTCCCAGGAGCAGCAGCTGGCAGAGCAAAAGATCCCAGAGATGCAAGTAGAAAAGCCTCCTAGTGCCAGGTATCACTGCCCTAGTAACATTATCTGCTCACTGCCCCAGGATCACTCCATTATAATCACTCCTCATTCTGTCCTTTCTCTTCTTTGCCTTTTTTCCTCAATCCTCTTTCCCTTTGGACATCATGGATGGGGTAACCCCTTTCTTGACTTCCCTGTGTGACCTTTCAGATTGGAGGAGCAAGCTGGGGAAGAACGTCGTCGGCCAGAGACTCTGCAGCTGTGGCAGGATCGAGAGAGAAGGCAACAGCAGCAGGGAGGCTTGTGGGGACTCCCCAGAAAGGAGAGGTATGAGAAATAGACAAGGGTGAGACTGATGGGATGAGATAGAATGTAATGGGAACATAATGGCTATGTTTGGTTGTTGGTGATGGTGATGATGGTGGAAGGTGGAAGTAGAAGGAGCTGCCCCTATGTGTGTATCTCATTCACCTGCCATAGGCCCAAGGCTTGTTGATTTTCCCACTTACCTTGGAAGAATATTCACATAGAGTGAGGAATTCATTTCTGTATGAATATTCTTCCAATGTATATTTTCCACTTTCTGTCTTTATGTTTCTTTCTAGTTTCCTGAAAATGGCAAACAAAAGTAGTGATGGAAGTGTTACTTGCATAGCCTCCTACAAGTAAGTCTTTTCTTCCTCATCTCTATTCTTAACTTATCTTTCATCCTTCCCAACATATCTTCTCCCAATTAACTTTTTCCCCTTAGTAATCCCTTTAAGAGAAGTGGCCCCCAGTTTGGAGCCCCTGAACCTAACCCTTCTTCCCTGGACCCTCACCAAACAGCCTGTCCAGGTGAGATATAGGGCCCTTAAGGGTGAGGGGAAAAGGCATCTCTTAGATGGAAATGGAATCTGCAGGAGAACTATGGACAGGAGTGGGATGGGAGTACAACTTTGACGTTCTAAGGTTTCATCTTTTCCTTTCTTTTAACTCTTCATTTTCCTAGCCACTGGCCCATCTTTCCAGCCACTTGGTTCCTTCCAAAAGCCAAATAGTTTCCTATTCCGTTCATCTTCTCAGAGCAGCTCAGGTGAGATGCAGGCCTGTTGAGCATCTTCTTATGTTCCTGTGTTAATCACTTCCCATCCTACCCCCCTACAAATTTTTGAAATCTTGGATATCATCCTAGACTTGTATAACTTGTATAAGTATCTCCCATTTGGAGATATATATATATATATAGTATCTCCCAGTTGGAGTGTTGAGGAAAAATGTGAGGGAGAGGAGAGTATAGCATGGAGAAGTCAACTTTATCTTTATCTTCTTTCCCAGGCCCATTTTCATCAGAGCCCATTCTGAGGCCAAGAAGGTCCCACCAGTCAATGGACAAGGAAGAATTAATGACTCAACTCCGACAGGTAGGTCTTCAGTTCTATCATAACCCCAAACAGAGACCAGAAGTAATTTCAGATTCCTTTTAGGGACCCAAGAATTCTGCTCCAACCTCATTTTCAGATACTAGATCTCCTCTAACAATTTCCACTTTGTGTAATTCATAAAGAAAATGGAAAGGTAGAAAGCTAGTGCTGTAACCATTATGTGTCCTCAGGTCCTTGAATCTTGCTTACAACAATCCCTGCCTGAGGATTTAGTTGATGCTCTGGCTAATGGTGTTGTCCTGTGTCAGTTAGCCAACCACCTCCGTCCACGTTCTGTGCCCTTCATCCATGTACCCTCACCTGCTGTGGTTAGTATATAGGGGAGGAAAAAGCTGCAAGAAAGAGGGTGGGTCACTAATCACCTTATGTTTCACCTCCAATTTCCTCATCTCCATCTCAGCCAAAACTTAGTGCTCTCAAGGCTCGAAAGAATGTGGAGAGTTTCTTAGAAGCCTGTCGAAAGATGGGAGTACCTGAGGTAGGAAGCAAGATGCTGTGGGACCCTACAGGGTGGGGTGCATGCTGTGAAGGTGGGAGAGAGGTACATGGAGGAGGAGGGCTGGGTGTATTGCATGAAGGAAACAAAAGGGATGGTAGATCCCATGAGAAAGCATGTCTATATGGGGAAAAGCTTAGCTTATGGGTTTCAGCATGTGAGGGAGATTTGGGAGGGGAAGGTTTTGCTGCTGCTGATGTCTGTCTGTCTGTTCTGCTTCCCTGCCCTTCTGACCTACCTCAGGCTGACCTGTGCCTGCCCTCCGACCTCCTCCAGGGTACCACACAGGGGCTACGTACCACGATGGAGGCTGTGAAGTGTGGTGGGAGGGAGGGCCCCCTGCCCCTTGGGCTCTCTCCCAGCCTGGGTGGCTTCGCCTTATTCTACGTGGTCCTCATGTTCCTGCTCTATGTCACCTATGCTGGGCTCCTAGGCTCCTAGGACCTTGGAGTCTGAACATCCTCAAACCTCTTGTGCCTATTTATGATAATTCCTTCCTCCACTACTACCCACTCCCCTCAAAAACATTTTTGACTTGTGGGGACTTAGCTCAGTTACCTTTTTCCTATTCTTTCTGACTAATGATGCCTTTTGCCTTCACAAAACTTTACTGCTTCCCGATTCCATATATGCATACAGTGACTTCAGAAGTCTCATGCTGCCTCATCCCCATTCACCATGGGCCCTTATCCTCACTTATTGTGGGTTCTCTTCATTCCCTCTGGTTCTGGATTCTTTAGAGAGGCTTTGGGCCTCCTGCACTCTGTTCTACCTCTCTTCTCCCTTTTCCTCTTACCTTCCCCCCTCCACCCAATCCTCTCCTGTTAAATTATCTTTATTTTGTAGAGAAATCATTATATTTTTAGGGGATGGTAGGGCCCTTGCCCAAGACTCCCTCTTTGTTTATAAATTGTATAGACCTTGACCACTGCCTCTGTGTGGTGTTATGTGTATTTTGTATCTGCTCTGTGTTACTCTGATACCATCTCCCCACTCGCTTCCCTTTTCCAGCCAATAAATAGGAAGTCTCCTGAGTCAAAAACATTGCCCCACTCTGCTGCCACTTGGTACACTCTGAAGTGTAGTCCTCCAAAACGGCTTCAGATCTTCTCTCCTTCAGACATAGTTTTATTCCAATACTGCAATTAACAGTTGATGAGCACTTTGTGTTAAGCACTGACCTATCTCGTCCCTTCTAGACGTTTTTCCAGTCTATGTGCAGTGTCTGTATGCAGGGCTAGATACAGGAAATGGTGTTGGCTAAGAACAAAAAGTGTGCTCCCAGGCCAGACTGGGGTCTCTTATTTACCTCACCAGGAGTGGGTGGGCTAGAGAAGTTAGTTCATGAAGACTAACATAGAATTCTTCATTTCCCCTCTCCCCCCCTCCACCCCCGCCCAGGAGTCCCTGTGCCAGCCCCACCACATCTTAGAAGAAGAGGGGATCCCTGAAAAGGGCCTCCCCAACATCGCCACTGCTGTCCATGCCTTGCTGGAGCAGGCAGGGTCCCATGGGCATCCTTAGGAGAAGGGAAGGGAAAATCAGACAAGACATCCAGGAACCCAAATACTCTTCTCCCTCCATCAGCAAACATGGATATTTATAGGTTACTGCCATTCACAAACCAGTTGGAAGTTGAATGAAGCAGAGGGACCTTTCCTCAGTCCTGTTCCCCTCCCTGCCTCCCACTCCCTCCTAGACTCTTAGATGGGAACACCTCCAAGCCCTGACCCCAAGGCCCCTCAGATAATGTTTCTAGATTGTTACTGGTGTAGGGAGCAGTAACTCCTAGTGAAATGCTGAAGTACCCACCACAGAGCTCCCCATGGCCAGCTGGAGAAATGGCTGGACTGGATTCTGAGGGGAGAGGCAAGTGAAGTCTGGGATATAGAGCAAGGAAGATATATATGGACTAAATCTTTCTAGACACCTCAGGCTGTGTCAAGTCCCCCAATAAAGGATAGCCTTCTGGGTTGATTTTTCAGTTAGGCTGCCTGTGAATCAATTGTCTTGAGACTTTTTTTTTAATAATGGGGGTGGGTGGGTGAGGAGGGGGAAACAATAGGGAAATTAGGCTTCTAGTGTACTTTTTACTCGGACTATCTCAATTCCATTATCTCTCGAATCAGTTTTTCGGCATTTTGCTCTGCCCCGCCCCTCTTTCTCACCCACTTTTGCTATTGCCCCACCTCCATCAGTGACGTGTGACTATTCCCTGGGGGGAGTCCCAGGTGGTAAAAGGGCCATCCCCTTGGTCCTGGCTTCCTGCCCTTCGGCTCTTCCTGACCTATTTGCGGATCTGCTGTCTAAAAAATTTTTTGGAAACCCCTACCCCAGGCACGTGCCCCGCCCTGCGGGGTTAGCGTCGTCTCCGCCCCGATTCAGTTGGGGAGGGAGGTACCGCGGGATCCGTCCGGCCACCTCACCCCCTTCTTTTCCTAGGTAAGACTTGTCGGGTCTTTGAGCTACTCCTCAAAGTAGCTGTCTGGGATACCTACCTGGTGGGACTCGAGGGCATCAGGGTGGAAAAGGGTTTGTTGGCCCAAGGTTATGACCCCAGTTAAGTGTGACAGAGGAAACAGAACCAGAATATGAGGGAACACGGTGGGAACAGAGCGCCAAGAAAGCAAGAGGAAAGTTGGGAGAGATGATATATACAGGTGGAGGAAAAATGAGGAAGCGGACTTCTAAGTGTAAACGGTATAGAGGACATAGCTTTTTGTACTCGACTTCCCCTCCCCCCTAAAATGATCCCCTGCCTCCCCCCGGGAGAGGAGACTCTTATGATCAAGAAGAGGACTGTGGCTGAGGAGAAGAGAGTCGGAGACACAACCAACCCCCATCACACAGGTCAGTGTATGTTAGGGTAGAGCTCAAGGTCGGTGGGGGTTAGGCTTAGCAGAATAAATGGAAGAGATAAAAGGTGAGGTTCTAGGAGGTCAATAAAGTATTTCTCTTGACTTTCAGCCCCCAACCTGAATCCTTTGCTGGGCCTCAACTCCATAGGGATCAAATTCGGCCACCAGAGATTATGTTTGGCTGTGGAAAGCAAAATCAAGGGGATCAGAGTAAGTGAGCCAACATTTTCCATCCCATTAAAATTTTGAACCTAAAGTGCGTTCTTCCTTAATGGTTTTTGGCCTACTCTGACTATACTTTCCTTTTTTCCTAGCCCCAGTTCTCACCAAGAACCGCAAAAAGAGAAGGCGGGCAGCTGCTCCCTGGGAGTCTGACTATAAGAAAGGAGCAGTAACTGAAATGGTGATGCGGGGTGTGAGAGGGGAAATAACAGGACATGGGGATGAAGACTGGGGCTTAAGGATGGTTTGGAATCTGAGAAGTGATCCTGGGAGGGAGAGGATCAATGTTGAATTTGAAAATAAAAATCTTTTCCCAGGCAGGGAATTCTGGATCTGGTAACTCGTTCTCCTTCAGAACCATCTGGCACCCATCATTCTGTGAATTGTTTGATGCCCAGGCCAATGACACCCAATCCCTAGCTTTACCTGAAGTAAAAAGGAGTAGTGAGAGCTCCCAGAATGACAAAGGTACTGAACTTGGTTTTTATTAACTAGGTTACAAACTCCTGGAGATCAGGACATATGTTGGTGGATTGAGGAACCTGGCTTTTCTATCTCTTTGAAGGTTCCTTCCTGGGAACCCCCTTCAATTCAACTCCAGGTTTTAGCAATTTCTGTTATGAACTCTGTAGCTAAATTATGGATTCCAGAGAAAGCACCAACTCCTCTTGGGAATCAAGAGAAGACTTTCTATAGCAGGGAACCAGAAATATGAGGCTTAAGTTTTGGAGTTCTCTTTAGTAGGGAAACCAAATGGTAAAGTCTAGATTTAGGGAATGAGATTAGGGTTTCTGGTGGTCAGGAAGTTAAATGAGATCTAGGGGCGGGGTTCAGTGAACCAAATGGAGAGGTTTGGCTCCCCTGCATCCCCTTGGGATTCGGCGCAAGGTAGGGAGTTTTTGGGAAGTCTTTTCTGGCGGCACAGAAATTCTCTGTAAAGGAATTTACAAACCCGAAAACCTAGATTGATAAAAGAGGTTTATTGTGGGGATTGGGAAGTAAGGTTAGAAATCCTGACTAGAAAAAAAATATTATTCCAGAGGGCAGAGGCTTCTTTGGCATAGCATGGCATGTTTAGAACCTCTACAAATTGATGATTTTAGGTTGGCTCTTTTAGAATAGGATCTTTGGCTACAAACTGAAGGGGGCTAGTGGGTGGAGTTCCAGATTGGCTCATCTACAAACTGGGTTTCAGTTTGGGCTGGAATTTGAATAGAATTCAATGAGTTTCTTTAATTCTATAGGGTTGGAATTCTTTTGCTCGAGACTGAACCGACCTCACCTAGATAACAGAATGAAACTGTTTGTCTTGTTTCCCTGGGGGGAAAGGGGGGAGGTGTGTCCCTCACTGAGGCAGAGTTGAAGGATATTTTGAGTTTCTGAGTTCCTCCTTCAGTAGTTCTGTTTGGTTGGTTGAACTACACAGAGTAAATGAAAATAGGGAGTAGTCAGTTCAAAAAGCTAGGTTGGCACTAGATTGTTTTTGTTTGGAATCCAAACAGGAGTTTGTACTTTATAGAATAAAAACCAAACACAGTAAAGGCAACAACTGCAGTTTCTCTAGGCTTCTTCAGACCTGTGCTTTAGGAATATCAATTTGGTACCAGTGATGAAGAGCAATTTGTTGTGTACTTTGTATATTTGTAAAGTACTTTGTGTCTATATAAATACTAGCTATTAAAATTTAAGTCTTCACAGAGCTGAGCCTTGAAGAGAAGCATTTGATGGGAGTGTAAGGATAAAGAGCATTTAGGCATATGACACAGCTTCTACAAATACATGAAGCGGAGATAAAATGTCCAGTTAACTTTTGTTAATGTTCAGTTTATCCAGAAAAAAAAGAGCTTGCAAAGGAGAATAATGCTTTCCAGTTAAAGCTGGAAAGGTAGGATCTGGGCCCTTCTGTTGGGGAAAGCTGAAAGCTTTTGCTTTGAACTAAGCTTTAGGAATCTTTGGTAGATATTTGTTGCTTGAAGCAATTAAAACCACATAATTGTCTTTTTGTGCTGTGGAGGGCCTGAATCAAGATTGTGACTGTGATTGAGTGGAAAAGATCCAATTTGGAGATGTTTAGTTAGAATCTGCAATTTGCCGACTGATTGGATTTGGGTGTAGTCCTCAAGGGCAAATTCAAAGTTAGATAATGATAATCACTCTCTTACCATGCTTTGTTGAAACTGAAGTACCCTATGAATGTTAATCACTCTCTTAAGGTTTCCCAGCTCTTTGCTCCGAAGACTTTTTTTTCTCCGACCCTCTCTTGCCTTATGTTGCTCGGATTCCTCTTGGCCTGTCCCAACCTCCCCAGCAGGTGAGAAATCCTCCTTTTCTATCCAGGACCTGAAGTGGACTGGAATAAGGCCCTTATTGCACGCTCAAGACATTCAAGCATCCTCCATGTTAACCCAATTATTGTTGTTTCTTCAGATCCTGAGGAAGTCTAGGCAGCTTCTTACCCCACCACCCATAATGTCTCCAAACCCAGCCCCTATCTTGACTTGGCAGTATGGTCCGGAAATAACAGCTGTTACCTGCTTACTTGAGATGAACCGAGGGGAGACCAAATCTACCACTACCACTCCACAGTCCTCCCGAGGGGAGACCAAATCTACCACCACCACACCAATGTCCTCCCTAAGCCCACCCACTCAGACCACCTAGCCAAAAGTGGATTCTATCATCACATTCTCATCCTATGCACTTTTCATTGCAAGTTGAGGAAAGCTACTCTTTTCTTGTTTGTAATATTAGTGTTGGGAATGAATAAAAGGGTTCCCCCTCTGCCCTTTTGCTGTATTTGGTGTATTGCTGTGGGGTTGAATAAAGAGTTAGGGTAATGTATGCTTAACTGTCTCACTGTCAAAATGCATTATATTGTTAGGTGCTAACAAATACAAAGAATAAAAATTCCTACTCAAGCTATTTACAGTCTAAACTATTTGTAACATAGTCAAGGAAGACAAGTAGCAGTTCCAATATGTCCTGTGGGGATGATAAATCATCCAATTTTTTCCCCTTTTACCTAGCTTGTTCTATTGGATTTGGGTATTTAGGGAAGATAACATATGGGGAAATCACTGTGGAGTTAGGTTCTGTCATATACTTAGGGATCATTATTTTGGGCAGACTCTATTGAGAGGCCCCAGTTAAAACTGAAACTTCCACTTAGTTAAAAGGGGTCACTTCCAGAATTTACATATAGGGTGCCTTTTATGGTCTCTCTGTCAAGGGAGAAATATTTAGATTATTCCCTGGTTCATGGAAATTTAACTAGGAAGACAGTGGAGGGACTGATCTATAGAAAAACACCAGGACATTTGACTTTACAAATGTGTGGGTCAGGATGTGGGAAGATCACTGCAGGAATTTGAAATAATTTGGAGTAGTTTGGAAATAAAGAAGCACCTCTGGAGAGTTGCTACAGTAGAATTCCCTGTGGTTTTGTTGTCCAGATTCTAGAGAGAGAAAGAATTAAGCAGCTATCTTATATGTGGGTAGTTTAAAAATTTTTTTTTTATTTAATGGCACTTTTTCTTTTAAAAAAAATTTTTTTTGGCTGGTGTGCTCTATCCACTGCACCATCTAACTACTTATTTAATGGCATTTTTCCAAGGAGAAATTGGATTTTTGAAGGTGCATTTTCTGGGTCGAGTTTTAAAGGAAGCAAGCCTAGCCAGGCAAGTACTGAGGGATTAACTGGATGACTTTACTGGGGAAAGATATTAGGTTTAAATCTCTCTAGTTCCTGGATCAGTTGTATTGGGTTCTAAAAGGACAGGGCTAGCACTCTACATACACCGTTCTATTCTCCCAATCCCAATAAATCCAATTGCAACCAAATTGCCTGGAAGAAAACAGCTGACTATAATTACTCAAGACTATAAAGGAGTGAAAGGTTGACAAGAACGCTCTGGTCTACAGAGTTTTCGCTGGACCTTCTGAATTTGATTCTTTGTCTCATAGGAATCTGAGGATGAATCTAGGTCTGATTATTTAGACCTGCTTTAGATCCATGTCGATCTAGTTGAGGTTACCCCTTTTCTGTTCTAGTTTTCATGGCTATGTAGTCTGAACTTTAAATGCCTATGTATTCCATTCTGGGAGCCCAGGAGTTTGTCAGTTTGACAGCCCTGTGGAATGCCAGGAAAAAGCTTTTTTTCACTGTGCTGGCACTGAGGAGTGGGGCAAGGGAGCTGGAGGTCCGAGGTGATTCTGGGAAGGGCTTTATTTTACTTCGATGATCATGTACTCACTCATGGCAACCTGAGTCTCACCGCACTCTCCATTACAGGATACAAAGGAAGCCATGTACCTTTCTAGTGCGATTCCATCACAGTAATGTACCCCTTGGCCTTGATGCCTCTTGTGCACAAAGTTGCCTGCAGCCTCCATCCTAGTGTCTCCTCTCAACCACTACCACTTGGCTCTAGCGGTATCTGTCCAGAGGACATTGCTTCCAGGGTGACTTTCCTCTTAAACCAAACCTCAGAACCTGAGGGGAGAGAGGGACTCATCTGGATGTAATCTTGGCTAACAGTTGAGACTTAGGGGCTCTCTGATGCTGGGCTATTGGGGGGTCCCCGGGGAAGGTCCCTGCAAGGCACTGCTCATTGCCTAACCCGGTCCTACTAGGTCACTTTAGAGTGTCCGGCACAATCTTATGGATACTACACCTCCCTGGGGTCCTTGGGAACCGAACTGTCCAGTTCCAGGACAAAGCGTTGGTATGTATGCTACAGGCACAGGCTTAGGCCCAACGACTGGGCAGACTGCCGGCAGGGGAGGGACATGGCTTCCGTATTCCCAGACTTCTAGAAGTCCTAGGACTTCCCTGATTCCCAGTGCCCCCGAGCTCCGGTACAGAGAGTATGCAGCCCGCTTCTTAGGGTCGAAGGATTACGGGTCACACCACCTGGCAACACAATAGTGTCTCGGACCCCAGAATCCTCTCCCAGACTCCACCCTGGAGGAAAGGAAGGCTATGAGGATACAGAATGGGCAAACAGGAAAGGGACCCAGTGGTGTTATTTCTGCAGTATCCGGAGAGAGGGATCTAAAAGAACCCACAGATAAAAGGAACATCATCGTTTCCCAACAATCTTCACAGGTCTTGGAGTCCCTTCCGGGACTCCCTAGACCTCGTTTATTCCCCTCCCAGATCTGAGGCCCTCAGCTGTGCTTGTGCCCTAGCTGGCCCGTGCGCAGTTTCAGTATGACGCTATACCAAGTCTGTCTGTCACGTGCTCTCATTGCCAGCCGCCATTCCCAGACTGCTGGAGGGAGGGAGTTGTAGCGTTGCAGTATTACACGGTGGCCCAGAAGCGCACTGGCACCAGCAAACTCGCCGTCCCTAGGTCTGGCGCATTCTAGCCATGGAGGGTGCGCAGAGTATGAAGAAGCGGAGCAGCTGCGGCTTTTGCTTCCACAGGTGGCCTCCAGGCTATATGTCAGGACGACAAGGCCAGGGCGAGTCTGTGACTCGGTGGAGGGCTTGGGACGCTGAAGTCCTCCAACCCCTCTCACCCACCCTAGCACGGCATGTCCCCAGCTCCGTCTTCCGGGCACGGGATCGAAGAATTGATCTAGGCTTAGAGGCAGCTAGGGGAAGGGAGGCCAAGGAAGTTAAGTGGAGATGAAGACAGAGTTCATCTAATTTACACACACTCTGCCAAGTGAGACTAAGTTCGCTTAAACGGAGCCAGTTCAGGACAGCTCTCGCCTGAGTTCATGGCTGTCTCCTAGCCCTCGACTTCAGCCTTGCAGGGGGGTTGAGGGAGGGGAAGTGGCGCAGTGGTGCCTGGTTAGCCTCGTCTGCCTTCCCTGCGAGTTTCTTAGAGACCCTGAGCGGTGGGTGGATCTTGTGGCTGGAGAGATGTTAAGACAGTGGATGCTGCGGCGGCTCGGAGTTCTAAACTCCTGGGGCTTAATCCCCAACGGCCTGGAGTAACAATAAGGCTTGGTAGCTGGGAGGAGGTAAACTAGGATTTAGCTTAGATAGGGGGAGAATTGATTTAAAGCAGGGCATGTGCCACAGGGTAGCATTGCAGCAAATTGCTTAGAGTCGCTTTACTGACAAGAGCAAAAAATCTTGGGATTGTGGAGGGGCTAGGAAAGGAGTATTGTGTTCACAGGGACTTAATTCGAGGATTTAGCCGCGGGCCAATCTTGGGATTTGTCAGCCAAACACTGACCAATAGGCGTTCGCCGCTACCATCTAGCTCTCCCACCCTTATTTACACGTCTTATTCGATATCTTGTAGCGTTTAGGCGACTCTACCTCAGCTCCAAGCTACCAATCCCTGCAATCTCCCACCCGGGACTCCCTTTTCCCACGCCCAAAGTAACCGTGAAGGCTGAGGTTGAGGCATGTTCAGCTGTATTTGTTGCTTGTAGTTGGTGAGGGGAAAGAGTTTAGCTTAGCTTTTATTTCCGGTGGGCCCCAGTATGTGAGAGGTCCCGCATCGGTCCCCAGCGGTAGGCCAGACCCACCAGGACCCCTGTCAAATGTCCGCTGAAGGAGACCCTGTGGAGGAAAAGAGAGGTTCTCGGTTGCGGCTTCTCGGTGCTTCTGCCTCGAGTCTGTTCTTGGGTGGCAGCCGAATGGTTCCTGGAATTTTCTCATTATTTGTAACACTAAATACTAATCAATTACATAATCTTTTCCTAAGATCCGTTTGGATAAGAGAGTTATCTGAAATCATTGGGCTTTCTTTTGAGCTGGGAGCCCTCGCGAAGGGGCGTGTCAGCAAATGGTACAAGAAAAAAGACGGTGTAGTGTATTCGAAAAGTCCACAGAACCAATAATCAAAAAATCTGCGTTGTGGCCCCAGCTGTGATATATTAGCTATGATTACCACGTGTCAGGTCATCTCTAGGACGTGAATCCCCAGCCCAAGGGCCCCACTCACTTGGGGGCGAAGTAGCTGGCCACCAAAGATTCTGCTAGGCACAATAATAGATTTCCCACAAGGGAGTTCTCGGAACTGGACATCACCTGCATGGCAAACAGGACACCTTGGGGGTGGAGGGGAAGAGGACTCCATGGGTTCACTACCCTCCAGGAGCCCCAGGTTTTCTTCCCATCCCCTCTCCTTTTCTTACGCAGCTATTAAGTCTCAAGTGTCTGGGGGCAGATTTGAACTCGGGTCCTCCTGACTTCAGGGGCGATGCTCTATCCACTGAGCCACCTAGGTGCCCCTCCCTCTCCTTTTGAAAACATGAAAATCTCTAACCACATATTATAAAGTTCCTCCTTGTGAGAAACACTATATATAGCTAAGGTGAAACAATTTCTCTGGATATTCTAGCCGGGGTTTGTGTGGCGGATCAGAATAATTAGAACAATCCAGAATTTAGTTGACCTGAGCAATGGAAGACTGAATTTCACCCGTGATACCACCCTTCCCCACCTCCCCTGGGGGGTTTTCTCCTTGCTTGAAATGGGGTTTTCCTGTCTCCCACCCACCCACCCCCTGTACCGGAGAAGCCAAGCGCACAGTCAGCTCGGTAACTACTTTCTTGGAGTGTGACCTCCATGGCCAAGTTGAGGGCAAGGTGAAGGAAACCAGTGAACAGGGCAGCAGAGGTCATCAGGACTAGCAATAAGCCTGTGCCCACAGAAAGTTCCAAACGACGCCCAGTCAGCCATAGTCCCACCACATTGCAGGCCAGGTGCCAGGGGTTCTCATGGTGCACGGGAGCTAGCAGCAGCAGCCACCAGTGGTTGACTGTATCTAGTGAGAGGCAGGCATTGCCGGGGTCCACGAGTGGCCACAGGAACAGACTTATAAGAAAGGATATGGTCCCTATTGTGGCTTGGGGCCAGGGTGCTGACCCCTTTTGTTGTTTTACAAGCACCATAGGTGGAGGGAGGGAACATAGAAATTAGGGAACTCAAAGCATTTCCCCCACTCAGATCAAACTCTTGTGGGCGGTCTTGTCCTCCCTAGCCCTAGATCTTCTCACAGGGACCCAGGTGCCCATTCCAATTTCCTTATTTCCAATCATGGGAAGAGGGTCCCTCCCCAGACTTCTCTGCTCTCTGTTCCTTTGTGACGCAGCTGTGATTTCACAGAGACATACCCCTCAGAGCATAATGGTAAGGTGGGAGGGCACTAGGAAACTAGGTAAAGGGGTAAAATTGAGTGAAGGACCAGAATTAATGTATGTTTTGGAGGATGGGGGAGGTATGGCTCTCAGCACTAGGAGGAAAAAAAGCAATGGTCTAATCCCTACCTTCTTAAAACTGGGTTTTGATCCCATATGGGGTTTCATAATGTGGGGGTTGTGAAATTATTTTTTATTAGATAATCAGTAAATGTTTGGTTTGTACACCTGTGTTATATATAGGCAGCATCATGTAAAAATTTCTTGGGTAGGGAGGAAGGGACCCCCAATGGAAAAATTTTTAAAAGCCCTAGTCTAATCATTTGCCCTCTAATTTATCCATCCTACTGTCTTGTTAACTTGAGCTCAGTGGGTGTAGGAAAACTGTTTAGAGCTAAAAGCATCTTCCTTCCTGTACAGGAGAGAGTGAGCAAGCACAGAATATGAAATATGGAGTTAACTAGGTTGTGGTGGAGTCATGATTCATCTCAGATTTACCTAATCATTTTGGTGATTCTGAGAAAAAAAATTTACCAAAGTAGATTTCCTAAAAGTTAGGCTTATTTATCCATGGTCTCCCAATTTAGCTTTTTGAATTTTAACCCAACCCAGATCTAAGACAGTTCTTACCCACTAAATTATTTTCTAATCCCAGGGATATAGTGAAACCTGGCAAGAGAAATAATTGGTTCTAATGGATAATTTCTGATATTTATTCTTGATCTGTGGGTGGTTTTTTTTTTTTTTTTTAATGGTTCCAGGATAGAAGACTCATGCCCTTTCCCCCAGTCTCTACTTCACTCCCATTGATAAATTTACTATAAGATTTGTGAATGAATGGGTAACTGATTCTAAAACAGAATACAGGATAACCAAACAGGTGACAAGTAGGAAACAATACCTCAGAATTGTAGATCCTTGATAACTTTCAAAATAACTTTTCAAAATTTGGAGGGTGATTTCATCTCAGAATTGCACCAAACCAGCCAGAATCTCACAGGCTATTTAGGAAAAAGAATCTGCCCAAAAATATTAGTGCCAGGGGCTTATTAAATAAAATGGAAGCTTTCCAGTTCAACCAGAGACCACTTACAGCTGACAAGTCTTTGTATCCAAGAGATAGCCCAAAATGACTGAAAATATCTAACATGGATTTTGGAAAGGATTTGAAATAACCCCCCCTACAAGCCAAAGGATTCCAAGTAATGGAATCCTGGAAAATTAGAACAGACAAAAAAGAAATCAATGACAATGACAAACATAAGAACAAAGTTGAGGCGATTTTAATAATGAAAAAAGTTATCTACTATTTTTTTTTCCTTTAATTAAATGCTGCACAGGAGCCAAAGCGGTAATAAGGGGAAATTTTATATCTCTAGAGGGCTACTTGCCTCTAGTAATAAAATAGAGAAAGAGAAGATCAATGAATTTGGGCTTGCAACTAAAAAAGCTAGAAAAGGAGCAAATTAAACCCCTCCCCCCCAGTCAAACACTAAACTTGAAATTCTAAAAATAAAAGGAGAGATTATTAAAATTGAAAGTTAAAAAAACCTATTAAATTAATAAATAAAACTAAGAGTTGGTTCTATGAAAAAACCAACAAAATAGATAAACCCTTGGTAAATTTGATTAGAAAAAGAGGAAAATCAAATTGTTAGTCTTAAAAATGAAATGGGAGAACTTGCCACTAATAAAGAGGAAATTAGAGTAATAATTAGGAGCTACTTTGCCCAACTTTATGTCAATAAATTCAGTAACTTAAATTAGATGAATACCTTCAAAAATATAGCTTGCTCAGATTAACAGAGGAAGAAGTAAATTGGTTAAACAGTTCCATTTTGGAAAAAAAAAAATAGAACAAGCTATTAATCAGCTCCCTAAGAAAAAATCCCCAAGACCAGATGGATTTACATGTGAATTCTACCAAACATTTAAAGAACAATTAATTCCAATGTTATATAAACTATTTGAAAAAACAGGGATTGAAGGAGTCCTACAAAATTCCTTTTATGACACAGACATGGTACTGATACCTAAATCAGGTAGGTTGAAAACAGAGAAAGAAATCTCCCTAATGAATATTGATGCAACAATCTTAAATAAAATATTAGCAAAAAGATTACAGAAAATCATCCCCAGGAAAATACACCATGACCAATTAGGATTTATACCAGGAATGCAGGGTTGGTTCAATATTAGGAAAACTATTAGCATAATTGACTATATCAATAACCAAATTAACTAAAACCATATGATCATCTCAATAGATGCAGAAAAAGCATTTGATAAAATCCAACATCCATTCCTATTAAAAAATACTTGAAAGTATAGGAATAAATGGACTTTTCCTTAAAATAGTCAAGAGTATCTATTTAAAATCATCAGTAAGCATCATGTGTAATGAGGATAAACTGGAATCATTCCCAATAAGATCAGGACTGAAACAAGGTTGCCCACTATCACCACTACTAATTCAATATTGTATTAGAAATGCTAGCTTCGGGAATGAGTTGAGAAAGAGATTAAAGGAATTAGAGTAGGTAATGAGGAAAACAAATTATCATCTTTAGAGAACTCCAGAGAATCTACCAAAAAGCTATTAGAAATAATCTACAACTTTAGTAAAGTTGCAGGATACTAAATAAATCCACATACATCATCAGCATTTTATATATCACTAACAAAATCCAACAGCAAGAGATACAAAGAGAAATTCCATTTAAAATAACCATCAATAGTATAAAATATTTGGGAATCTATTTGCCAAAGGAAAGTCAGGAACTATATGAGCAAAACTACATAACACTTTCCACACAAATAAAGTCAGATCTAAACAATTGGAAAAATATTAAGTGCTCTTGGATAGGCTGAGCAAATATAATAAAGATGACAATACTACCTAAACTAATCCATTTATTTAGTGCTA
This sequence comes from Sarcophilus harrisii, assembly GCF_902635505.1. Lineage (NCBI taxonomy): Eukaryota > Metazoa > Chordata > Mammalia > Dasyuromorphia > Dasyuridae > Sarcophilus > Sarcophilus harrisii. Next base: position 287,877,914 of record NC_045429.1, on the reverse strand, counting down.
TACCAATCAGACTCCCAAGAAACTATTTTAATGACCTAAAAAAAATAACAAAATTCATATGGAAGAACAAAAGATCAAGAATTTCAAGGGAACTAATGAAAAAAATCAAATGAAGGTGGCCTAGCTGTACCTGATCTAAAACTAGATTACAAAGCAGCAGTCACCAAAACCATTTGGGATTGGCTAAGAAATAGACTAGTTGATCAATGGAATAGGTTAGGTTTACAGGACAAAATAGTCAATAACATCACAGGACAAAATAGTCAATAATAATAGCAATCTAGTATTTGACAAACCCAAAGATCCCAACTTTTGGGATAAGAATTCACTATTTGACAAAAACTGCTGGAAAAATTGGAAATTAGTATGGCAGAAACTAGACATGGATCCCCACTTAACACTGTACACAAAGATAAGATCAAAATGGATTCATGATTTAGGAATAAAGAATGATATTATAAACAAATTATAAGAACATAGAATAGTTTACCTCTTAGACTTGTGGAGGAGGAAGGAATTTGTGCCCAAAGAAGAAATAGAGATCATTATTGATCAAAAATAGAAAATTTTGATTATATCAAGTTAAAAAGCTTTTGTACAAACAAAACTAATGCAAACAAGATTAGAAGGGAAGCAATAAACCAGGAAAACATTTTTACATTCAAAGGTTCTGATAAAGGCCTCATTTCCAAAATATAGAGAGAACTGACTTTAATTTATAAGAAATCAAGCCATTCTCCAATTGATAAATGGTCAAAGAATATGAACAATTTTCAGATGATGAAATTGAAATTACTTCAACCCATATGAAAAGGTACTCCAAATCACTATTGATCAGAGAAATGCAAATTGAGACAACTCTGAAATACCATTATACACCTGTCAGATTGGCTAAGATGACAGGAAAAGATAATGACGAATATTGGGAGGGGATGCAGAAAAACCATACACTGCTTTGTATGGGACATTGATACATTGTTGATGGAGTTGTGAATGGATCCAACCATGCTGGAGAACAATTTGGTACTATGCTCAAAAAGCATATCTGTGTATACCCTTTGAACCATCAGTGCTACTACTGGGCTTATATCCCAAAGATATATTAAAGAAGGGAAAGGGACCTTTCCAAAATGTGTCAAAATGTTTGTGGCAGCCCTTTTTGTAGTGGCTAGAAACTGGAAATTGAATGGATACCCATCAATTGAAGAATGGTTGGGTAAATTGTGGTATAGGAATATTATGGAATATTATTATTCTGTAAGAAATGACCAGCAGGATGAATAGAGAGGCTTGGAGAGACTTACATGAACTGATGCTAAGTGAAATGAGCAGAACCAGGAGATTATTAGATACTTCAATATATATGAGGATGTATTCTGATGGAAGTGGATATTTTTAAAAAAGAGAAGATCCAATTCAGTTCCAATTGATCAGCGATGGACAGAATCAGCTACACCCAGAAAAAGAACACTGGGAAATGAATGTGGACTACTTGCATTTTTGTTTTTCTTCCCAGGTTATTTTTACCTTCTGAATTCGATTTTTTTTTTTTTGTGCAACAAGAGAACTGTACGGATGTGTACACATATATTGTATTTAAGATATACTTTAACATGTTTAACATGTATGAGACTGCCTGCTATCTAGGGGAAAAGGTAGAGGGAGGGAAGGGAAAAGTTGGAACAGAAGTGATTGCAAGGGACAGTGTTGAAAAATTACCCATACATATGTTCTGTCAATAAAAAGCTATAATAAAAAAAAAAATGCTGACCAGGAAAACAGGTTAAGGAAAGGTGCTTTGGACTTTCCAAAAACCATTTTAAAAAAAATGTAAAAGCCTGAATATTCTATTTAAAGTCATTAATGATAAATGAAAAGTTCTCAGTTTTTCAGAACCAAAAAGTATAATGAAACTTGCAAGAATCCACCCATTGTTTCCTGAAAGAAATCCCAAAAGGAAAAATCCCATGAATGTCATAGTCAAGATCCAGATCAAATTAAATTGCAAATAGCACCAAGAGTTTTAGCACCAAAGAATCAAAGTACATTGGTACATAAAGCTTGACAGCTTCTCTTTGAGATCTTAGAATACAGCTTCCCAAGAGGCAAAAAGATAGGAATAAGTTACTTAAATGGTCTTTAATGGCACTCTTGATGAAAAACCAGAGTTTAGGGTTTAAGGTTAAAAGGAAAAGATCCTATTAGGGAGGGAGTAGTGGCAATCAAACTTCAAGTTTTGGAGAGTATTGTCCTGAAGGGAATTATAGAAAAGAGAAAAAAACAGAAACTAAGGGGATATATCATTTGCAGATCAGCTAAACAAGCTGTGACATATGGATATAATGGTACATTACTTGTGCAATAGATTTCAGAGAGTCCTGGGAAGATATATGAACTGATAAAAGATGAAATCAGCAAAAGAATAATTTAGATAAAAATAATGCAAAGAAATACAACTTTGAGACACCTAAAAATCCAAATTTTCAAAGTCTCTCTAGTGAAGCATGTTGAATACCTTCTGACATAACATTTCTGGACATGGCCAATATAGATTTGTTTTGCTTGACTATACCTATTTGCTATGAATTTATTTTTGTTGGTGGGGAATATGAAATTATGATATCAGAAGGAAAAAAAATCGGCCACTGAAATGCTTAAAAATGCATAGGAGGATATTCAGGACATAAAACATAGACAAAGGCGAACAGCTTTGAAAGCAATGCAAATTTATTGTATACATTTTTAAAAAGCAAGCAGTATGGAATAGTTGGTTTCAGAAGCAAAAATCCCGACATACAGCAGATACTTTTTTTTTTTTTGGTATATTGAAAAAAAAAAAAAAATCCCAACAACTCATGATTCCAGAGCTACTGCTCTTATCCTGCATCGGTAAAGATCAGACCTTCAGTTTCCACTGAACTCACATAACAAATGAGACTAGGAATGGAGAAGATCAGTTGTAAGCATTTAGTCTCACTCTTCCTAACATACCCTTATTCTCTCTACCCTGGGATCTGGGGCTGACTCAGCACTATCACCTATGACTATCTTCCCTGAAAAAGCTAAGAGAGCCTGGGACCAGAATGGAGAAAAAGAGTTCATTATCTGGCTCAGTAAATGTTAGGGGAAAGTTGGAGGGAGCCACTGAATATAGGGCACCAAGCACCAAGGAAAGAATGATATCTCATATTTAAAGTCCTTTTAAATTAGTTCTAACTAATCCTTGGTAAATGAAGAATGGGGAATAAAAAAAGGTGGCAGCAAGCTATGAGAAAAAAAAAAAAAAGGTTTAGAATATAGCTCTTGCCACAGCATGTCAACCAGGCCCTTGACTCTTCCTGATATCTCAAAGCACCCAAATGACCAATTAAAATGAGATAAGTAAATAAGACACAAAACACATGGAGAAGGTACAGAAACACAATATGACTTGGGGAGAAAAAAAGTTAAGATGGAGAAATGGAAATACAGTACATCAAGATCAGAGGCAACATTAGACAGTGAGAGGAAGTGTCCTTCTATGAGATGTCTTTCCTCTACAGGAGAAATTCATTAGGCTTCTGCAATGGAAACCCTTAATTCATTCTCATATATGCCTGTGTTTGTGACCAATTGGAGAAAGGAATTTTGGGGTCTGGGTGTGTACCTATTCTGTTTCCCTGACTTGGCCTTGAAAGAAAAGTTAACAACATGCCTTTCCTAGGCATAAATGCCTATAATAGTGGGGTAGACCTTTGCAAAAGGAGCAGGGTGGGATTGGGGAGGAACCAGAGGGTAAACAGATTATATATAAAGGAGGAAGTGACAACAGTTCTTCAGTGCTTAGATTTCCTGTCTTACCCATAACAAAAATAGGGCATAGAGATGAATTAGGAATTTAAAAGGACAACAACATATGGATTCTGCTCCACAATGAAGATGAGGTGAAATTGATCCTGTCAATAGAAATTACACACAGCTGCAGGCATTTTTCCAGAAAACTTCCCCAAATCTACTAAGAAAACCATTCTTCTACATTCTCAAGGCTACTGCAGGTTAAATATTTAGTGGCAAGTGCTCTTATCCTATTACATAGGTCTAAATAGCAAAGTCATAATCTCATTATGAGCAGAAAGTTTACCCTAAGCAGATACCCATGTTCCCTACAAACAGCTCAGCCCTCAGAGCTGCTAATATACAATGGACTAGGCAGTATAAGGAGTTGTGATGTCTGAGGTGATTGTCAGGTAATGCTTTGGTAGTCTGGTTAGGTATGGGCAAATTTAACACTAAGGCCTTCCTTGTTTCTGCTCATATTTCCACCCTGATCTAGTCCTATCCCGGTGCCCTCTCCTCCACCCCCATCCCAACCCACTCTTTGGAGTCACTTTGCTATTGTCTGGACAAAACAACAACAAAAATGTTAAGTAAGCTAATCAGGCAAGTAAGTTTGCTGTTATATGAAACCAAGGGATCCAAAAGCTAGATAACAAGCAACATGTTTTTTCCTTTTTCTTTCAAATGAAAAATTATTTTTCAACATTACCTTTTGTGCAAGAATCAAGGTCAGGGCAGAATGGGAAGTATGAAAAAACAAAGCAGCAACTACACAAAAATGTCTCTCCTGTCCAGGAGATGTAATGCTGGAAGAGATCTTGGAACATGACTGATGGAATAATGGTCAAGAGTAGATAAAGCATACCTTTATTACCCATAAATATCTGTTACCTGATGATTCTTGGGGGAAGAGTGCACAAGTTGTATAAGATATGTATAAGATATATATATATATATATATATATATATATATATATATATATATGTATTGTGTGTATACATACACACATATGTAGAATAGGCTATATTAGAAAACTTTGTGTTTATAAAACACTGTTATCCAAACATCAAACCAACAGTTAACTAAAGTGCCTAACATGAATTTGGGGGAAGAGTAAAGAACCTAAGGGGTTCTACACTTCTAAAACACTTTTGAAAACAAATAGGAAAAGAAATAGTTTTGATAAGAGGGAAAGGAATCTTTCATTCATTGCATGTACAGACAGGGTGACTGGGTCAAATTTGTTGAGGAGACAAAGTCTTTTTGGAACCGGTGGCACGACTATGTGGAAGATGATTGGAGGTGCCCAGCTAATGCAGACAGAAGCCAGGAAATGAAGGTGCCCTAACTGTGGTGCCATTCCTTCCCATATGCTTGCCATGGCTTGGTCTGAGCAACCATATTTGTCACTATTTTAGCTTGCAATGAGGCCCTTTTGAATGTAGGTTAAGGTCCTATTGTGTAGGTTCAGCTTCCCACTGCCTACCAGCAGTTTGACTAGAGCTCTAGAGAAGGAAATCTGTTCCAGCCTATACATGATTATAATAACTTTCTCCACAGGAGAAGGCATTGGGAGCTGGATGAACCATATGTATATGAGGGAGAGGGGAGAAGAAAAAAATTTAGAATAGTAAAACACTGGAGGGGCCACTCCCACAGTTCTCACTGCTCTGGGCTACTGGCTTAGGGGCTGGTGTTTTATCGGCAAGCCCAAGGCAAAACAGTAGCACTTTCATTATACCCAAGATACCATTATACCACTCAAAAGTAAGGCAAGTCATTCCCTATCTTGGGCTGAGACCATAGTAATGCCAAAAAAACCAAATATGGCCACCAGGGTTCTAGGGAACAGAAGGATACTGGGGGTAGAGAGAGCAGGAAGGATGTAGTCCTCCTGGGCACAGTGCTACAAGAAGGGATTAGTAGGAGGAAGTTTGGAAGCAAATGGACTTGATGAGGATCCAGTCTGGAGAGAAAAAACAAAATAAATAATAATCAGATTTGGGAAGAGGAAATGAGTACATTTCAATATCACTCCCCACCCCCAATCCCAGAAAGAAAGTAGTATAAAAAACCAGGATATAAAGAAGATAGGTTCAAAGAAACAAACAGGATAGGAGGCCTAACCTAGACTGCAGCAAACACAACACAGTGGGGAGGGATTCATTCCTAATTATGTCTGCTGGCACAGGCCCCTATCTCCAACACTCCACATGAATTTATCACCTAAACTCTCCTTTCCAGACTTCTTCAAAGATCATTCTTTTCCTTCCTTACCATGAAAGGATTGGTAGAAATCCCTACTGGATGGTTCATAGGCCTTTGCCCCAGTTTAGCTGTTCCTAATCCTACAAAGCCCGAGCCTGAAAGATAAAAAAGAAAAACAAAATTTAGCTTTAATGAATAAGTAGCATTCATCAGAATTTAACCAAACTTACGAACTAGGACAATCTTTGTCATTGTCATAGATAGTAGGCATAATTGCACATTCCCAGCTGGAATTGGGGGGAAGACACTCCCAAACTGGGGAGATGTATATTCCTAGAGTCTTTTACTTGGGGGTAGACAGATTTTATCCTTTTTTATTCCTTTATGTCTATCTGAGAAAATGATTAGTTTTTAAAAATTCATCTGATGAGCATGAATAAGAGTCTTTTACCATTTTGCTGCTGAGCCAGCAAGGTTTGTGGAGGGAAGAGATTAGGAGAGAAAGTTCCTGGGAAGCCACCAGGGGTCGGTGCAGAAGAGAAGCTAGGTACTACAGAGTTCATCCCCAAACCAAGCCCTGTGGAAACAAAGCAGATGAACTGGAACTGAGAAAGAAGGGATTTAGGGCAATATTATCAAGATTCAAACTGATGAGAGAAACAGGCTTCTGTAGGCCAAAAATCAAATCACTGAATTATCCTGAATATAACTGTAATTTTCAGCTTCCAGATTCATCCTGGCTTCCCAAAGACACTACTGTCCTTCTGTTGTCTCTATATATAGTTATAGACTTCCACCTACATTTTTAAGGACTCTTAATTTCTTTGAGAATTTGGGAGTGGAAAGGCTAAGACTATTGGAGTTGGGAAAGTCTGAAGAGGGGAGTATAATGGAAAAGTTTAAAGACTAAGGTGAGGATAACATGAATCACATAGCCCTGGCTGAGGTGGTTTAAGGAATTAAGATGTTAGGGTAGATACAGGATCGGATAAAGCTTATAATAACTAAAACCTGGGGGCAGAAAGGAAGAAGAAGAAAGGCCCCCCTTAGGAAACACCACTGAAAATTACTTCAGAAGTAGCGAAAAGATACAAGTTATAAGGACTTCAATTTAAGAAGAAAGAGGATTTACTCACAGGGATTTAGATCATGGTGAGTGAGCATGAGATTAGGAGAAATTTGATTTGCCTATGGTTTCCAGTGACTGAAAAAAGGTTCGAAGAAAATATTACCTAAAAGATGTTTGGAAATCTGGGAAAGATAGAAGACAATTAAAGAAAGACTTACCAGAGGCCATGCCATTAGACTGGAATGGGTTGGTGGAAGGCAACTGTGAGTGAGGAGCTGGTGCGATGAAAGGGTTGGTGAAAGCTAAATATTGGGGGAATAAGGGAAGACAGAGTTAGTCTTTTCTTATTGGACTGATATATAATAAACATTTCTAAATCTTTCTTAATCTTTTTCCCACCTTCTTTTTCCTTTCCTAGTCTTGTACCCCTAAACTCCTTTGGCTTTATTGGTCCTCTCTTATATCCCTAGGTTTCCATATCACCCTAGCTCTCTACAAGTAGAACTTACCCCCAAATCCAAGTCCAGCACTGCTGCTATTACTGCCAGAAACAGCAGTATGGAGTCCAGAGACATGGCCAACAGTCCCAAAGGCTCTGTGAGAGAAAGAGAAACTGTATCACTGATATCAGAGAAGTATCCTCCACTATGAGCTAAGCATTATTGGATACCTATACAAGCAAACCCTGGTCCTTTGTCTTCAAAAGTATTAAATAGAAAACATTGAGAAGGGAAAAAAAAGGAAAAAATTAGGGACTACATGGGACAGGAAGAATCGGGATTTAAAAAAAAAAAAAAAAAAAAAGCATAGGTTTTTCTTCCTCATAGTGGAGAAACCTATAATCTCAACCTACCTGCTAGGAATACCACCAGTTGACATCCCAGTTTCCATGACATTGCTCATATCTGAAAGGACACTTGTCTGGGTAGCAGAAACAAGAGGAGAAGTACCAAATGGGACCACCTGGCTGCTGCCTGTGACAGAAAACAGGTACAAAAACTTGAAAAGTGAGGTAGAGAAAAAAGGGTTGACTATTCCTTAAGGGGAGATAGCTAGGCTTTCCTATTACTATTCTATGCCTCCCCCAATCCATACCAATAAACAAATGTAGGCGTATAGGGTTACATTGTGCTGACATTACCAGAGATCCAGAATCGTTACCTTTTTTACTTTTCCAGTGTCTGAGGGACCTTATCCCTAGAAGTGATTTTTGTTATGACACCTTGCTCTAATTTCTGACTTCAAAAGATGAGAAAACTTGTTCTTGCCCAACATTCTAATTGTCCTATCTCTCCAAATTAAAATCATATCATTATATCACAGTCCTCTTTTATTGTCCTGACTCAGTTTCCCTAATTATCCTAACTCAGTCCTGCCCCAGTTTATAATTGTTCTGCTCAATCCTACAAACCACTCCTCTCCCTCTTAATCAGAATATTTGATAAGGATCAAAGATCTTATATTTGCGGAGAAGGGCTCTCCCCCGGGCGGGACCTTCTCGCCCCGGCGGGCGCGTCCCTCGGAGCCATCGGGCGCCCGGCTGCCCCGGAAACAAAGGCTCCCGCTCCGCGGGGCTCTGCTCCCTAGCGGAGACCATCGCGCTTCCAAGGCCGCTGGCCCCACTGCCCCTTGGGGGGTCATCATGCCCCCTTGGGGGGTCATCATGCCCCCTTGGGCTCCCCGGTGTCAGGAGGGGTTCCGAGCCTGGGGAACGCGGGCCCCCCCCCCCCCCCCCCCCCCCCCCCCCCCCCCCCCCCCCCCCCCCCGCAGCTTGGAGACACGTCATTGAGAACTCACATTGTTTACTGGATTCTTGGAGATGATAGTCTCACTCAGCCCTGGGACCAAACCATGGATCCTTTGGTCCCAGTAAATCTTTTTTTTAAAAAATAAATTATTAAATACTCTCTAATCTCTATCTTGCCTCAGTTTCTTTTGTATTACATTTTGGAGGCTTCCCACCAAGATGTTAGAAAATGAGAGCAGAATCGGAAAATTCTCTCCAGTCTCCTCCTTGGGCCTCAGGGCAGCTGGGGATCTGGGTTCTCTGCTTGGAGAGGCAGGCCCTCTGGATTTTTTTCCAGAGCCTCTGGGGGAAAAAGCAGTTTTCAGCCACAACTGTGCCTGACGTCTGATGGTGGCACATTCCATTTGGCCAAGGGAGAATTTGGTTTCAAACCCCTGCAGGATAAGTTTTCTGTCTGATTTTATTGCTAGCAAATCTGGTCCCCAGAAAAAGTTGGGCTGATGAGCCATAAAAATGCTAGGAAATGCCAGTAGGATGCTACGTGGCATTATCTGGTTCTGAATACCCTTTGGGTACTTGAGTGTCTTTTGGTACTATAGTACTTTTTGGGTACTATCTGGTTCTGTGTACTTTTTGGTCTACCTGGTTTTAATCTGGGCATTCTCTGTGAAGGCAGAGTTTAAGCTGGAGTTTAAAAAAAAAAAAAAAAAAAAAAAAGCTCCTTTGGATTCTGGAAGGGAAGACTCTTGAGCTGACAATTTCCCTCAGGGTTATTCTAAGATTTCCAGATAGCCCCTGGTCTGTGTGTTAAATGTTTTGACTACACAGTCTATATCTGTATGTTCTGTGTGACTTGTTTGTCTGTTCTGTTGGTTGGGAGCTCTGCTAAATTAAGAAATTTGGGGATTAGTTATTTCAATGTTGCAATTGTACTTTGTATAAAATTTGCTTATGATTTTAAACTTTTAAAAACTGGTACTGGGATTTTTCTTTGCAGTAATTTTAAAATTCAGGGTTGAGCTAGCCTAAATAAGGCCTCTGGAGAACAAAAGGAGTTTATGCTAATTACTTTGAACTCTGGCTGGAGAAAACATGAGATTAGGAATTTTAGGATGATTCTGAAATTGTGGGAAATAATTTTACTGTTGCCTTTGCATGCCAGATTTGTTCTGAGTATTCTTTTGGGCAGCTTTAAAATTGTGGGAAATAATTTTACTATTGCCTATGCAGGCTACATTTAGTTATCTTTGAATGTAAGATTTTAAGAACTTATTAGAGTGAAGTTCTATTAACTTACCTGAAAGGGGTACATGCCTCTAATTAGATAAATTTTTCTAAAGGCTCCAACTCTGGCCAAAGTTGGAGCTTAGGAAAAGTCCATTGGGAAAAATGGCTAAGTGGAATCCTCTCCTCCCCCGCCTTAGCTCATCTTCCCTCCCCCCTGCCTCTTTGGAGGTGGAATGGGGAAAGGGCGGCCACGTGGAATCCCCCCTCTTTTCCTCCCCCCTCCCACCCCAATGTGTTCCAGCCTCTTTCTACAGAGGTTTGGCTTTGGCAAATGATTTCAAGAGATAGCCCCGACTTTCAGTTAATTGACTGATCTATAATATAGTAGGGCTATTTCTAAAAGTTTAAAGGATACTTTAAAGAATCTTTCAGATTCTTTTATGTAGAATTGGGTATTCTGTATAGGATATTCTAAGTTTTAATTGATTGTATTGGGTCATCTTGAGGTCATTTAAAGAGTCTCTGAAAATAATTTTTTTCTTTTGAAATTGTTATGGACAATATGTAATTTGGGATATTCATCTATGTATTGGGTATTTTTAAAAGCAAACTGACTCATATGTATAATGTTCACTTATGTTAACATCTACTTAGATATGAAAGAAGTGAACTTACCGAGACAGATTCTTACTGTTATAAATGTAAGGTTATTGTAAATATCTGTTTAAGATTTATCTGAAACTTTAGTTAATGGGATTTGTTATTGGAGGTAAAATTTCTTGGTTTGTAATTAATATTTGGGAGTTTTAAAGCTTCATTGGGACAATTATCTGGAGTAATCTGGGTTAAAGTGGCTCATTTATCCTGTATGAGCTTAAGGATCAGTTTTGGTTGCTTATATTATAGTTATGTCCCTGCATTTTTCCTCCTGTAACTAATTTCTATAATCAGACCAATGGTCAATAAGAAACTGTTAATGCAATTCAATTATGTCATACCTTGCTGTTTCCAACCTGGTTATATATAATCATTATATCCTAAATTCTTGGCAAACAAGTATTTACCCTGGTCATCTCTCTGTTACTGAATATTTGTGTCTGTGAATATTCAGATTTTTAAAGGTTTCTAAATAATGAGAGGACAGTTAGCATAGTGAGACCTAACTGCTATTTATTTATGGGGACTATAGCCAACAGCCGTTTGTCTGTCCTGTGAGGCTACTGGCCAATTCATAATGCCCTCCTCACATTTTGTGTCAGTCTGTTCTAACCTTTGTTTGTTAGATTTGTATTTTTTGTTCTAGATTTAGGTCAGATTACAGGCATTGACTTGCTTCTGAGACATGGATCAGCCCATCTGAAGCTTTGGTAGCAGGCAGCACAGCCACGCCCATTTCCTTCCTGGACTGAGCATCTCAGCCCATCCTCAGCATGAAGCAGTTTTTGAGAGACCACTGCTCCTGATGTAATTTGGACTGATATAGGGGAGTGGGAAAGTGGTTGAATTATTGTTAAAATTTGAACTGTATTACTATGTTTAAGATTTGTTAAAACTGTGTAACTATTGCTGTATACCTGAGGGATTTTTAGGAAACTTACTATACTAGTCTGTTATGTATAGGAATTTTGATTCACTCTTGGGATTTATACGTGGAATCATTATTTGATAATTCTTTTCCGAGAGATTAAAAAAAAGGGTGGAAGAAACTGGTTAGGAAATTGGGAAAACTGATATATTTTTATTAGGCACTTCTGCCCTGCCCCCATTCTCATTAGTTCAGATTGAGTTGGAAATTATTTAAACAGTCTTTTTTGTTTTTTACTCCTTGCTTAAAAATTACTGGACTATGATTTGCTGGTTATGTTTTAACTTTGAAATTCCTTATTCTGCTGGAATTGCCCTGGCAGATTCAGTTTTGGGGATTATTTTTTAGAAACTGAAGCAAACAGGGTTAAGTAAATTGCCCAGGATCACACAGCTAGTTAGTATTTGAGGCCAGATTAGAATTCATGAAGATGAGTTTTTCCTGACTTCAATCCACTATGTCACCTAGCTGCCCCATCTCTATTTATTGCTCTCTCTCAACTGAATTCCTATCTACTCTGGCAGTCTCTCTGATCTGTTTCTCCACTCCTGTTACCACAGTTCCTTTATTAGTATTTCAGCATTCTCAAAAGTTGGTATCAGACCTCTAATAGTTCGGGGTTGCCTGCCCTGGTCTAACTGCATAATTTGCTCAGAAATCTGGATTTTAGTAGCAGCTCCTGTTCTATCGATAGGGGACATGTGGAGTTACTCCAGGCCCCACTTCTTTCCCCTTTTGGAGTCCCTGACAGACTTGGGGTGGCTTCTTAGAATGGGCAGCAGGACTGTCTTAAGCACTGCTACTCAGCAGAGGCTAAGTTAAATGCACAAATGACCACAGACCTAACTCACAGTCAACTGTCTATCTCAAACTGGATTCTCTGGGCTAAGATGCTCCCCAACTGCAGAGAACCTGCTATTTCTGCAACAGGGAGGCCTGTGTGCTTCCCTAAATGAGGAATGCTGTTTTTATGCTAACAACTCTGGGGTTACCAAGGACAGACTTGTCCTTGCCAAAGTCCTTGCATTTTTCTAGTTTTAGTTTGGTTTATTTGCTTTAGATAGGGTTGGTCAAAATTATGGTGTTAAGACCTTCTAGAGGAAGGTAATTAATTCAATGATTTGAATATTCAGAAGAGAGAAGAGTGTGGAATATTGTGCCACAGTTCTCTTTTATTGTCCTGACTCAGTTTCCCTAATTGTTCTGTCTCAGTTTATAATCTGCTCCGTCCTGCAAAACCACCCTTCCCTCTTAATCAGAATTATTTGATAAGGATAAAAGGTCTTATATTTTAGAATATCAGAATGCCTCTCTCCATCCCAATCTATCAGAATATCAGATACCATCTTAGCAAGATGCCTCCCCCAATTATGTCATCCCCATCTCTGGTGGTTCACCCCACCTATCAGAATACCATTCTCCCTCTCAGCACCCTGACTCCACCCCTGCCTCAATCTACCCCGAGTCTGAGCCATGTGTATATATGTCATTGAGAACTCACATTATTTGCTGGATTTTTGGAGTCTCATTCAGACCTGGGACCAAACCATGGATCCATTTGGTCCCAATAAATCTCTCCCTTTTAAATAAATTATTAAATATTCTCTAATCTCTACCTTGCCTCAGTTTTTTCGGCATTACAATATTAAAGAGAAACTATAAAGAATACAAGAAACAGAAATAAATCAACAGAAATGAGTTGAGATTTCTATATTTGTATCAATCAAACATGTCAGAAAGGAGTTTTATAACTTGTTATGGTCCAGAACTTGAAACAAGGTACTAAGTGGAATTGAGGACACAATGGTTAAATCTAGTTTGTCAACTGATTTAATCCTACAACAAATAATGGTTTCCTAGTGATACAATGATTGGTGTACACTCAGTGTGGAGCATATAAGCAGGGACTAAGAGCCACAGAGGGGAAGCTCTCAGTGACAGAGAAGACAAGTGCACTAGAAGCTCTCGGAGGCTAAGACAGATTCATTTCATCGTCCACTTTTGTGGTGGCTGGAGGCTGAAGCACAAACCTCTGGATTTGGAGAGATTCAGAGGGCAGAGAAGATAGGCGAGAGCTCAAGCTCTCGAAAATAAGGAGAGGTAGGCCTCTAAGAAAACTAGCCGAGCCCCAAGTGAAGGAGATAGGACTTTGAAGGAGACAATAAAGGATTTCGACTTTAACACTTGGCTATATTTGTGGTGATTACTCTGAACTGAATCGAAGGCTGCTCCCAGAGACCCCCCCCAAAAAACCGAAACATTTTGGCATCCGAACGTGGAACCAAGAACTTTCATCTGTGACCCAGAAATTAGGGTGAGTACAAAAATAGACAAGGAAACTTTGTTAAAGGCTAAAGTAGTATTCCAGCTAAAATGGGACAGATGTTTAGAAAGGAGATTTCTCCACCGAAAAGAAAATTTGTCGAAAGCTTAGTTAAACTCATTAAAAGCCAAGGTTTGATTCTAACTCGGGAGCAGATCATTGAACTTTTAGAAACATTACAATACACATCTCCTTGGTTCTTTAAGGAAAAAGATTTAGATCTAGATGAGTGGAAATTAGTAGGAGAGCAACTATGTGAATATTGCAATGATAATGGACCTGACTCAATTTCCAAAGAAAGACTTTATATAAATAACTTAATACAATTGGCTTTAGGAAATCATATAAATTATAGAATAAGGGAAAAGAAGAAAGTACAAGAGGGGAGGAGCCAAATAAATTAGGTGAAAAGGATGAAGAATTAGACAAGACAGATTGGCTAAGATGACAGGAAAAAATAATGATGACTGTTGGAGGGGATGCGGGAAAACTGGGACATTGATGCATTGTTGGTGGAGTTGTGAATGAATCCAACCATTCTGGAGAATAGTTTGGAACTATGCTCAAAAAGTTATCAAACTGTGCATACCCTTTGATCCAGCAGTGTTACTACTGGGCTTATATCCCAAAGAGATACTAAAGAAGGGAAAGGGACCTGTATGTGCACGAATGTTTGTGGCAGCCCTTTTTGTAGTGGCTAGAAACTGGAAACTGAATGGATTCCCATCAGTTGGAGAATGGCTGAATAAATTGTGGTATATGAATATTATGGAATATTACTGTTCTGTAAGAAATGACCAACAGGATGATTTCAGAAAGGCCTGGAGAGACTTACACGAACTGATGCTGAGTGAAATGAGCAGGACCAGGAGATCATTATATACTTCAACAACAATACTATATGATGACCAGTTCTGATGGACCTGGCCATCCTCAGCAACGAGATCAACCAAATCATTTCTAATGGAGCAGTAATGAACTGAACCAGCTACGCCCAGAGAAAGAACTCTGGGTGATGACTAAAAACCATTACATTGAACTCCCAATCCCTATATTTATGCCCACCTGCATTTTTGATCTCCTTCACAAACTAATTGTACAATATTTCAGAGTCTGATTCTTTTTGTACAGCAAAATAACGGTTTGGTCATGTATACTTATTGTGTATCTAATTTATATCTTAATATATTTAACATCTACTGGTCGTCCTGCCATCTGGGGGAGGGGGTGAGGGGTAAGAGGTGAAAAATTGGAACAAGAGGTTTGGCAATTGTTAATGCTGTAAAGTTACCCATGCATGTAACCTGTAAATAAAAGGCTATTAAATAATTTAAAAAAAAAAAGAGACAAGAAAGGAGTTAAGTACAATTCTGATGGGCATTCCCCATCTCATGACCCTCCCCCCTCAATTAACCCTTCATGGGTAGAGGGAAGAGAAGGGGAAGAGGCAGTAATACAATTAGCACCTCCTATGAGGTATCCTATGACAAGATTACAAAAGGCACTGATTAAGGCAAAAAATGAAGAACAGGATGTATCAGATTTAATAAATGCATACCCTGTTATTGAAGAGCTTGACTCTTCAGGTCAACAAAGGAGAAGATACACTCCTTTTGATCGGGAAAAAATTAAGGATTTGAAAAAGGCTTGCACTCTTTATGGAGCTACATCATCTTATGTTAATATGTTACTAGATAGTTTCGGTTTTGAAATCTTAACCCTGAGTGATTGGAAATCCATATCTAGGACATGTTTAGAACCTGGACAAAACTTGTGGCTTTCAGAGTATAGTGAATTATGTAGGATTCATGCCCAACACAATAAGCAAACCGGAGTTAATATACAAATCACCTTTGACCAACTAGCAGGTGAAGGTCAGTACACAGACAATTCAGCACAGACTAATTACCCCATAGTAGCATATGAGCAAATTGCTACTGCTGCAATAAAAGCATGAGGCTCCCTCCCAGGAAAAGATCAAGGGGAAGCCTTCACAAAAATAGAGCAAGGTCCCAATGAACCTTTTGCTGATTTTGTGGAACATTTGCAAACAGCTGTCATAAGAATGATTGGAGAAAATGCAGCTACAAGAATCATGTTAAGACAACTGGCTAAGGGAAATGCCAAAGAGGTTTGCAGAAGAATTATATGGGGACTACACAAAGATGCTCCTTTAGAGGAGATCATAAGACAGTGGGCACAAATGCTTATTACACCCAAACTATGATGAACATGGGAAGACAGGGTCCCTCTTGGCAAGGGATTCAAGAGACACTCACCAATGCTTTCAATGTGGAAAAATTGGGCATCTGAAAGCCCAATGTAGGTATGGTATAGAGATAGAATGAGAAGACAGGGTAAGAGAATAAGACTCAAAACCCCATGTCCAAAATGTAACCTAGGTTTCCACTGGGTCTCAGAATGTAGACTGACCCAGGGAAATGAAAGGCAAGGCCCAGCTCCAAGATATCAAACAAAAGACCGGGTGGGGCATGATAGCAGCAGAGGTTACACCTTTAGAAGTTCAAGACTCTGATATTATCAATCAGCAAAAAAAGCAATCAGATGGAAGAAAGGGATTACAATTGGGGAGAATACAGGCTTTTTTAACTCAACAGGACAGTGTCCAGTGCGAGCAGCTCCAGTGTAATTGCCAGGTGATGAGGAGAAATCTAGAAAGTGGCAAATATTAGGGATTAGATAGGTTAACTGCTTAGGAGAAAGGGTTTGCTTGTATTTCTACAGATGAAGGAGGAATCAGATGGGTGCCAATGAGCCGTATTCACCTTGTCCATCAGAAAGAGACAAAAAAAAGGGATAAAGCTCAAAACAAAGGTGAAGATACAAAAAAATCTGACACTTAAAGAACATGGCTGATAATGAGACTGTTGCAGAACTTCAAAACCAGCAGGAATTATTGGATTCTCTGAGATGAAAAAATTTTGATGAGACTTTTGCAGGACTTCAAAACCTGCAGGAATCATTGGATTCCTGGCACATGAACTAATGGACAATAGATTCCTTTTTGACTATTTCTAGGACTTAAGGACATGTATAATTCCTCATGTTGATTCATGTTATTTGTTACATCACTACTAGCCTGTGCTACTATGTGCTTATGTAATTTATGTAATTATGTGTAATACCTCCCACATTGATATTATTACTCGTTTCAAATGAGACCCTTCAGAAACCCACTAATCTGATTTGATTTCCCATTTCCTTTGGTGTTTTCATCTCCCTTCCTGAGACGTCAGGGAGGGCGTGACCACCTTCCCCCCCCCCCTTTTTTGTTTTGGTGTTTTCACCCCTTTTTTGAGTAGTCAGTGAAGGTGTGATTACCTTCTTTTGGGGATTCTCACCTCCTTGAGAAATCAAGGAGGACATGACCACCTATGTTCTAAAACAAAAGAAAGCAGGAGTTGTTATGGGCCAGAACTCTGAACTTGAAACAAAGGATTCTTACAAGGTGCTATCTCAGTGGAATTGATAAAGACAATGGTCATCTAGTTTAGCATGGTGCTTAATAAGTTCTATAGTTCAGTACATGTACTTAATACTTAATATAGTTTTACAAGATTCACACCTATGATGAGAGAGCATATAAGCTTGGACAAACTCAGCTAGGTTCATTCAGAGGCCAGAGAAGACAGAAGGCTGGAGGCTGAAGCACAAGTTTGGATTATTCATTTCCATCTTCATCAGCACTGTGGTAGCAGGCCTGTTCTCTTTGGCTTTTCCACTGAAACCAAGACTCCGGAAGGCCTCTAAGAAAGTTGCCCAGCCCCAAGAAAGGAGACAGGACTTTGAAAGACATAATAAAGAATTTGGACTTTAACCCCTGGCTACTCGTGTGGCAATTACTCTGAACTGAAAAGAAGGCTGTTCCTGAGACCCCCAGAGACCCCAAGAAAACACAACCAAAGAGAACATTACAATTACTTGCTTTGCTTTACCACATTCTATGGAATTAGATCCACTTGGTGATGCTAACCAGAATACAAGTGACTAGTCTGATTGTTCTTTATCAATAACAACTTACATTTATATGTGAAGACCAAGTATTTTAAAATCAGCCGGAATCAGGAATTCAGGTTAGGGGAAAATCGTCAATCTTTATTCTCAGTGAAGAAAGATCGGAGATGGAAGAGAATGGGCAATAGCAATGTCTGTAGCTGAGTCAAGAAGCTAGCTAGACCAGCAGCCACACGACCAACAGCTAGGAATATGGAACCCAGGCTCAATCTCTCCCAACTTCTCTTCCTGTCTCTCTCTCTGCCTCCACCCACCAAAATCGTCATTTCCTCTACAACACATCAGGACTTGCACAGAGAGTGGGCGGGGGCCATTCTTTATCCAATCATGTATATTAATAGGGTATAGTCCAATTACTATTTAGCCTCACGTACTTGGGACCTCAGTGCATCAACTCAAACCTCAGCCCATTACATTTATATAGCACTTTAAAATTTGTACAAACTTTTATACATTTCATTTGAGCCTCCCAACCACTCTATTAGATACTGATTACAAGTATCATTTGCTGGTAAAAATGAATAGCTTGAAACAAGACAAATTGCTTCTGAGTAAAAACAGGGCTTCTTAAAACTTTTTCTATTCATGACTGCTTCTTGTCCAAGAAATTTTTATATGACTCCAGGTATATAAAATAGATATGCAAATCAAACATTTATGCATAAAAAAAATCCCAATTCTGCAACCCCCATATTCAATTGTGAAACTTCATATGGGGTTGAAAAATCATAGTTTAAGAAACTCTAGATTTGGGCTCTACAGGGCACTTTTTCTATCCAAATGTGTTCTAATCACCTCTTTGGGTAAAGAAAACATAATCTATCTTTCTCTTTAAGCTACGAGCAGGAAAACCAGAGACTGAGTCATGTTTGAGGCACCTTATTTGGCTTCCTGAAATCCAGTGCTTCTTTGAATTCCAAGCACTGTAGTTTTGTAAAAAGCCTTAGGTCACTGCATTTGTTGTTTAGCAAGTTGTTTATCCTCTGATATATCATTTATCTCATAGGGAAATCATAACAGCAAGAAAAGGCTTTGAAATACCATGTATTAGTAGAATACCATGCTAATTATTGATATAAAGTAGTTAATATCTCTATCTTCAATTTATAAATGTTTAAACTTTTCATTGCCTCAGTTTCCTTATCTATAAATTGAAAAGACTGATTAAGATTACAGATTAGAGCCAGAAAGGATTTTTTAAAAATCCAATCCCCTCATTTTATGGATAAGGAAACTAAGTCCTCAAGTGGTGAAGTGACAAGGAATAAAATCCAGTTCGCTTTCTAACAGGGTAAACCCTGAAACTGTCCCCCTTGACTTTTGGAGGGAAGCAAGTAAACTCTGGAACTCACCTCTGACAGATCTACCCCTCAGGGCAGTTAAGTGGTTTCATTTAGTAGTAAATTTGGCCAGAAGTAGGGTCACATCCTCTATTGAGTTGAAGATTAGTCCAAGACCACTCTCAGTAGCTAGAATTCCGAGTTATTGGAGTGGCTTGAAACTCCAAGTAGTCTCTTTTCAACTGGCAGATTTCCTAGATTAGGCCTGGGGGCATTGACAACATTGAGGGAATCTCATTCAATGGAAGCCCAAGTCTCAGACTATTATAAAAAGATAGTGAGAGAAAGAATTATCCAAGTCTGGAGTAGAATTATGCTTTGCCAACGAAGCAAAGCTGCTTGCTAGGACTCCTGCCAGCTGTGAAGATCCTCTTTTTATTGTTAACCTTTATTTTCCTAACAGAGCCTCTTGCCACTAAAAAGTCTGGCTTCCTAGCAAAGCTGACTTCTCAGTTCCAATAAACTTCCCTTTTCTGCCGTTCAGATTTTGGGTTTGTGAATTCTTTCACATTGGACCTGCGTCTCCAACCAGAGGGGATTCCTCACCCCAATTCTCCACCACTAGCACCGCATCATTTCCATTGTGTGATGCTGCATTTTAAGGTACATCCTTAAATTTATAAACAGAATCATAAAGCTTGTAAGCATCTGAGGCAGGATTCAAATGCTGACCTCCTGATACCAGCATGACAGGGTGCCTTTCTTAGCTTCCTTTCTTAGCCATAAGCTCCTTAAGGACAAGAAATCTATCATTCCATTTTTCATGCTTCCTCAATAAATGTAAAACATGAGAGGCATGATGGGGCAGGGAACAGAGAACACTCTAGCTGTGTAATATTGTCCAAGCTGTTTGACTTCTGTGCTTTAGGCAACTTTAAAATTATAAATTACAGATAAACAATACCTTCCCTCTTTCCCCTTTTCTTATCCCCTTCATTTCCTACTTTCCTGTATACTAAGATAGATTTCTACACCCCACTGAGTATGTATGTAATTTTCTATTTGAGGCAATTCCATTCAGAGTAAGGGTCAAGTGGTCCTCTTTCCTCCCTCCCTCATTCCCCTCCACTATAAAAGCTATTTCATGCCTCCTTTTATTTCAGATAATTTATTCCATTCTATCTCTCCCTTTCTCCCAGTGCATTCCTCTTTCTTTCCTCTTATTTTTATCCTCTTGGGGCAGCTAGATGGGCACAGTAGATAGAGCACCAAGACTCCAGGACTTGAAAGATGATGTCTAAGCTCTTTTTTTGATCATGGCTTTCAGGTAGTCCAATAATTTGTCTCTCCTCAGTCTGTTTTCCTAAATTAGAATTGTACAAAACTTAGTGTCTACAGCAATAAAACCCTGCAGGTTCTGGAATCATAGCTATAGACAAGCAAAAGAAGTAGGTCTGCAGCCAAAAATATAGTCAGCAAAATTATCTATAATTATGAATGAGAAAAAAATGAATATTCAATGAACTTGCAGATTTTCAGGACATTTTGTCAACTAAACCTGAACTTAACAAAAAATTTAATATATAAGAACCAATATGAAAGATCAATTTTAAGGAACTTTACATGCATAAGCTGTTAAAACATGAAGAAATTATTATTTTTTTTTATCTGTGTATATGTTTAAGATTCACAGCAACAATAAATTTCTCTGATAAAGATTCCATTTTCTCAAATATATTGAGAACTGAATCAAATTTATAGAAAAACCATTGCTCTTGAAAAACTGAAAAATGGTCAAGGATATAAACAAGCAGTTTTCATATAATGTAATAAAAGCTATATATAGTCATGTGCAAAAAATGCTTTAAATCACTATTGACTGGGGAAATCAAATTAAAACAACTCTTATCAGATTGCCTAATATGACAAGAAAGAAAAACAACAAATATTGGAGGGAATGTGGGAAAACTGAGACATTAAAAATGTACTATTGTTGAAGTGGTATATTGGATTAAACCATTCTGCAGTGCAATTATGAACTATGCCCAAAGGACTAAAATGCCAAGCGTACCCATTACTATCCCAGAAAATAAAAAACAAAAAGAAAAAGGATCTGCGTGTATAAAAATATTTATAGCAGTTCTTTTTGTGGTGGCAAAGAATTGGGAATAAAGGGAATATTACATCAATTGGGGAATGACAGAACAAGTAATTGTCTATGATTATGACAGAATACCATTGTGCTATGAGAAATGAGGAGCAGGATGTTGTTAGAAAAACTTGGAAAAGCTTACATGAACTGCTAAAAATGAAATAAACAGAACCAGGTAAACAATGTATACGGTAACAGCTATACTGTATGATAATCAACTGTGAATGATTTAGCTATTCTTAGCAATACAATGATCTAACACTGAAGGACTTAAAATAAAAAATCCAGAGAAAGAACTGATGGAATTTAAATGCAGATCAAAACATACTTTTTATTTTTCTTCTTTTTTCTATCAGAATAGTTATCCTTTTTTTTTTTTCATAACATGACTAACAAGGGAAAATGTGCATGGCTATAGATGTGTAACCTATTTTAAATTGCTTATAATTAGGAGCAGAAGTGGAAGAAGGGGGAAAAGGGAGAAAATCTGGAATTCTAAATTTAGAAAAAGAATGTTAGAAACTGTTTTTTACCATGTAATTGGGGAAAAAAGGTTAAATTCTTCTTTAAAAACTCTCATTAGGTTTTAACTTTCTTATTTATAATAATGCTAGAAGGTCTAACAAGGGGATCTTTAAATATGAGGTTATTTCTGCCTTATAGTTCTGAGGAAGGAAACTTACCAAAGCTGTAACTTCCAGTAAGCATCTGACTGGCTAGCAATAGAGAGGAAATAGGAAAGAGTAAAAGAAAATCAACAGAGAAAAGCAGTCAACTTATCATTTGTTCTCCCTTAAACAAAAGGCTTGCCAATTCTGGGGCTCAATCATTAAGTGTCTTAAGTAGTCACAGAACAAGGAAAGAGTAAGGGTAGGGCAGAGATCATTTGAGTTCAAATGTTAGACCTGCCTTTTAACATCTGTGTATGATCTTAGGTCAGACACCCATGCTAGGTCTTTGTTTCTTCATCCACAAAATGAGAAAAATGGACTGGATGACACTGCCTTTATTCTGAGTCTGACATCCACTCTCTAATGAGGTGGGACATTGTAGATCTTGAGAGAGAAATAAATTATGCCCAGGCTTGCTCTCATGTTCTCAAACTGCCTGGTCTTTCCAGTCAGAAATGGAGTCCTGGCTGAATTCAGCTTTTTTAGGAGGACCTAATGCAATGTCAGTCTTTTTCTTTGGTCTTCAATGGAAGAAGCAAATAATGGAGTCTTCCTCTTTTGAAAAGACCAACCATATAATTATTATTAAAAGATTCATTAGTCTTTTCTTTAACTTAACCCCAGTTGTAATATTCCTCTAACCAAATCTTGAACTCAGTGATAAAATGAGAATGAGGAAAATGGGGAAGGAAGGGCAAAGAGTAGAGAGCAAAACAGTGAACAGTTACCTATGGGAATTGGCTGGGTCTGGAATAAAGCCTGGCCAGCTGAGGGAATTGTAGAGGAGAAAGGGCTGCTCCCAAAGGCATCAAAGTTGGCAAAGCCTCCATGAGAAGTCCCCTGGCCTGTAAGTAAAGGGAACAGGGAAATTAGCAGCACTAGAGCTAGTAAGCAATGCTTAAAGAATTTCTGCTTTACCTCACAGCTGTCTTCTTTGGGTTTTGCCTTCCTCAACTGCAAAATAAGGCAGCTGAAATGAATAATTTCAAGCCCCACAATTTTGGACATACCCAGGTATATGCAGACAGAGATACTTTAAAGGAGCTCAAGTTTTCTGAGCTCCATCTCTTCACTGAATGAGAATCACTAAATTTCAGAGGCAAAAGATATTTTAGAGGCCATGTAGTCTAACACCTGCCTAATATAGAATGCATTTTACAACTTTTAAACCATCATCCAACCTTTGCTTGAAGATCAAAAACCTTTTTAGTTTTAGAAATATATATAAAATATATAAAAATAAATTTATTTCTTTTTCTAATTTAAGAACTCTAGATCTGTTCTTAGGGTAGGCTAGATCAAAAACAAAAAACAACTTGGATTTAAGAGTAGGAACCCAACCTTGAAAAAAAACTTTAAATCCTTGCTGTCTTCAACCCTGTAATTGGCCTATAAAAATCTCAGGAAAGTACCCTCTTTTCTACTTAGAACAATGGATTCTAAGATTCAGAAAAGATCATGATACTGATAACAAGAGGACCCTTTCTAGCATTAAGGGGAGGGGCCAAGTTAAGACTTGAGTAGTTCTAAAGATAAGTGACTACTGCTAGGGAACATTAACTTCCAAACTGCATTTTAACATGCTGAAATTTTTCTTTTCAAGATTCTTATATTATTTCATTATATTAGGGTAGTGTCCAAGGGCATGTGTAAAAGAAAGCTGTGTGTTTAAGGGCATGGGGATGGAGCATATGTCAAGTTGGACATCTTTCTCTAAACTTAGAAATGTCTGGAAATTACAATCTAGACTAAGACTAGCCCAGACCTTTTTTTTTTTTTCCAACAAAGGGAACCGACTTCTTCCTATTACATTTCTGGCCAAATTTTAACTATTAAGTCTTCCCTTTTATGGCATATACACCTACCTCCCTGAAACTTTTACTCACTGCTCCTAGTTCTGCATTTTAAAAATATAAATAATGTTGCTTTTCTAACTAATGCTGAATTATTCTTATACACCTGACAATAATTTTTTTGATAAATTTATGTCACCTTAACAGGATTTTATTTAAATTTTTTGAATCAATATTCATTAAAGTTATAAGTCTATAGTTCCATTGTGTGTTTATCTTTCCCTGCATGTATTAGTTTTAGTGCTAGGACTGTATCTGTCTTCTCTGGTATGATGTTTTCGTTCCCCGTTTTTGAGAATTTGTATAGTAGTGGTACTAAATGCAAGTTTAATAGAATTCTCTTGTGAATTCAACAGGATAACGAATTTTTTTCCTATAGTAGTTCCTTTACTGCTACTTCTATTTCTTTTTCTAAGATTAATATTTGAGTTCTGTTTGAATCTTTTATATTTTTGAAGGTCTTCCTCTATTTCTTTTGTATTTCATTTTGTTAGAATAAAACTACTTGTACATAATAGTGATCATACCTTTTTATTTCTCCTGGTTTTGTTGTAATATTAATTTGTTACGCTGCTGATTTGTTTTCTTTTTAATCAGACTGCCTAAAAATTTACCGATTTCATTAGTTTTTTCAAAGAACAAACTTTTAGTTTTATTGGTCATTTCTCTAGTTTTTTGGTTTCCAGTTTTATCCATTTCTTCTTTAATTTTTAGTATCTCCTCTTTTGTGTTTATTTTAAGTTTGCTAATTTGCTAGCTTAAAAAAAAAGTATATTCACTTCATTAATCCCACCTTTTTCTATTTTGCAAATATATGTCTGTAGAGACAAGGAGATTGCTTTAACTCCATCTAAGAATCTTGGTACTTTGTTTTATTATCTCTCATCCTCATAATTGTTGTTCCTATTTGTTCTTTGACCCACTCATTACTTAGGAGTTCACTATTAAGTTTCCATTTGTGTCTGTGTTTTTTGTTTATGCTCTCTGAACTGATCGCTATTTTTATTATGTTCTGAAAGGATGTGTTTACTAATTCTGTCTTTTGACATTTGTTTTCAATTGCTCTAACAAATTTCATGTAGTGTTAAAAAATACTTATATTCTTAAGCAGTCTCATTTGGAGGTATCTTTTAGCTGTAGATTCTCCAACAATCTGTTCAATTCTTTATTTTCCATTTTGTTTATCTTTCTGTTAGATTTGTGTGAAGCTGAGAAACAATAGAAATCTTACCATTACGGTATTACTCTTTATATCTTCCTGGAGTTAACTATTTTCTATTATGGATTTTTATGATAAGGCATTTAATGGAGCTCAAGTTTAATACTGATATTGGTTAAGTTTTGGTTACTTTCATTCATACAATAGTTTGTTTTTCCTTTTTTATGTTACTTTAAGGTTTGCAAAGCACTTTATAAAAATTGTTTCACTTGAATCTCGCAATAATTCTGTAAGGTAGGCACAAGGAAATCAAAGTACTGAGAGGTTAAATAATTTGCCCGTAGTCACTCAAGGAATTAATTGTCATTAGAATGAGATTTAAATACAGTTTTTCTGCTATCACTACTACTTTCCTTCATAAAGGCTTTTCAGATCCTTAAAAACTGCTATTATTTCCCCTAAGTTATCTCCTTTCTCTGCTAACCATCCCCTATATGATGTTAAAATCTTCTCGAATTCTTCTCTCCTTTAGTATCTTTTCTAAAGCATGATGCCACCCACAATGCTTTATATTATTGTCTGACCATTAGTTTAATCTTTAAGTCAATCAATACACTTTTACTAAATGAGGTCTGAGAACTTAAAATAAATTAACTGTATCTTAGTATAACAGATGTCCTTTTAATACTATTTTATTTTGTGTACTTAAAAACATTATTTCTAGAAGAAGTCTATAGTCTTTAGACCGTCCAAGGGTTTTAGGACACAAAGCAGGTTCAAGAATCCCTGCAGTATTATTTCTCTCAAGATATTTATAATCTAGTGGGGAACACAATATTTCCAGAAACATAGGCTATAAAAAGAAACAGTAAAGGAGGAGGGGATTTTTATACAACTATGGAAGTTAGGAAAAATCTTAAAGGAAATGGCACCTGAGTTAAGTTTTGGAGAGAGCTAGAGATTCAATAAGATGGAGATGAGAAGAAAGTACATCTTGAATATAGGGGACATAAAGTCTTTGCAAAGGTATAGAAGTGACAAATGAGTAGAGGGAGTATCAAATAAGGCAGTTAGGAGCACAGAGAGCATGTGGAGGAGTAAAGTATAAAAAACATACAGGCAGATTGTTCGAATTCAAATGTCAAACAAAGTTTGTAGTTTATCCTAAGGCAATGGGGAAACAATGAGTTTCCTGGGCAGAGAAGTGTCATGTTTATCCCTGTACTTTATAACAATTATTTTATATTATAATTATATAATTATATCAATTTTGGCAACTGCATGGAAGACACATTAGAGAGGAAAAATATCTTGAAGGAAAAAGATCCATTAGAAAGCTACTGTTCAAGCAAGATGTGATGATTGCATGAATTAGGTTGGCTGTATTATGAGTTGAGAGAAAGGGACTGATACAAGATGTACTGAACAAAAAGAATTGGTATGATTGGTCACTAATGGAATATGGAATTAGGGAGGTATAAGAGAATTGAAGATAACTTCAAGGTTGCAAATTTGAGCAACTAGAAGAATGGTGTCTCCCTTGACAGGATAGGGAAGAGGAAGGATGTGTATAAGAGAAAGATAATGAATCATTCTGTGTAAGATATGTTGAACTTGAGATATCCAGGTAGATATGTCAGGTAAGCCCACAGAAAAAAGATAGGCGCTCTGAAAAGAAATGAGGAATGAATGCGTAGATTTGGAAATCATCTGCACAGAGATTATAGTTGAGAAGCCATGGAAGCTAAAGAGATCACCAAAAGGAGGGAGGAAAGGAGGATCCAGAATAAAGCCATGAGATATATCTATCTACACATAAGCAGGCAGAATATGATTAAACTGTAAAAAAAAAAAAAAAAAATGAATGGTTTGTCAGGTAGAGACTACGATTTAAGAAGTGTCATGAAAACCCAAAGATAAGAGAAAAATAGGAGAGGATGATCAATAGTGCTGAATACTCAAGAAAGATGAGGACCTAGAAAATGTCACTGGATTTAACAGTAAAGTGATCACTGAAGATCTTGGAGAGTATGTGTTGAATTATAGAGAGAAAAGTGAAACTGCAAGTTGAGGAATGAGTGGAAGGAGATGATGTAAGGAGTTTTCTCTCAAAAGTCTAGCTTGTGAAGGGGAGAGACACAAATAGAAAAACAGGTAGCAAAGGCACCAAGATCAGGTGAATAACCAGGATCTGCATGACTATTTTGCCTCCTTTTCCATTTGGCCAAACGAACATCTAAAGGAGTTGTTTTGTTCATTGGACAATTTTTTTTCCTATTTTACCAATTCTATTTTTTAAGGAATTGATCTCTTTCCATTTCACCAATGCTATTTCTCAAGGAGTTGTTTTCTTTCCATTTCATCAAATTTATTTTTCTTGGTATATATTTTTATTTATTTATTTGAATATTATTTTCAGAAGTTTAAGAGGAAGCTCTAGGATTCCTCCTCCTTTTATTTTGTGCCTCCCCCCAAATTATTTAGTACCTCAACCAGCTCTCAATGTTATGACTTTTTTTTTTCCCTCAGTATTATTTTACTTTTCCAATTATACATAGATAGTTTTTAACATTAATTTTTGTAAGATTTTAAGTACCATTTTTTTCTCTCCCTTCCTCATCTTTCCTCTCCCCAAGACAGCAAGCAATCTGATATAGGTTATACCTGTATAATCATTTTAAACAGATTTCCATATTAATTCGTGAATTCAATTTCAAGGTCAAACAAAAGGAAATTTATCCCAAAGAAATGGCTTCTACTAGACCTGATGTGTTTTGAATACATGAAACTTTGTTTTTTAAAATCTGGACCCAACTTACCCCCAAAGACAGCAAAATTCGATGCCGGTTGGGGAGCAGCAAAAGGGTCTCCACCAATATCAGCCAGAAGGTCAGTGCTAGCTTTCTTGACTGAAGAGAGGGAGGGTGGTTGGTAGCATGGATGTTGGGAGAGCCGAGCCTGAGGGACAGACTAAGGAGGAATGAATTATTGCAATTATGGAGGCAAGAAATTCCCAGGACTTTCTCTAATTTCATACTATTGTAATGCAGAGGTACACTGGAAACCATTGTAGTTTCTATGTTGAAAAAATTCCAGGGAGCAAGACAGGATGTTTTCCTTTACATTCCAGTTTCTAAATTCAAAGTATCTTAGGCTTTAGAGCTCATATAGGAAAGGCAATAGTCTCAGTGAAACATTGTCAACAAATAACATAGTAATCAGTTCCAAACATAGCTTTTATCAATCAAATTCCTATCTTTCTCAGGTTGCTGAAGAAATAACAACTTAAGTGCCCTTCTATGGCTCCCTCCAAATGCAAAATCACTAGGTCTGTTCTGACTTTCCTCCACCCTATTTAGATGCTATCTACAAATTAAGTTTTTATATCTGATACCTACTTGGTTAGTGCTGGAGATGGCAACAGAGGGCACATGGTCCCCAAGAAGAGTCCTCAGGGGCTTTACATCTGGAGTAGAATCCTGGGTGGGAGTAGAGGTGCTGCTTTTGGTGTGGGATGGCCCCTTGACTTGGTCTGGGGGGACATACCTTCAAGGAACAAACAGTCTAAGTAGAACAAGAAGGAGTAACACCTTATGGTATCCCCAGTTTATGTGATCCTTCAACTCCTAGGAAAGCAGACATTGCAGTATCTGAAGTAAATCATGGTGTTTTCAGAGTTGGAAAAGAATTTAGATATTTTCTAATCCAACATCTTAATCAGTGCAAGGATGCCCTTTACAACATCGATGTCAAAACATGCAGTCTGTAGATGTGAAGCCTTAAGTGAGGCATGTTTAAATGCAATAGGGAAATATTTAACACAATTAAAAAAAATACAATAAAAATAACATGTCTCAAAACTAAGTTAATATGTAATCTGTCAGGATCCTTAGGAAGAGATTAGTGGCCTCCCTTTTTATTTGAGCTCGACACTGCTGACCTAGAATATTTCTGACAGTGGTCATGCAACTACTACAAAAATGATTTGAGTGACAAGGAAGCTACATAAGGACAAAAATGATAATAAGCACCCTCCTTCATTCTAATGCCTGGGTTTGTCACCTGGGTTCTCAGCAAGCTCCTACTCTAAAATGAATCATCTGAATTCTGAGAGAAATACTACCATATTCGCCAACATGGAAATTGCCCAACTTTTTCTTATATGGACTTATCTCCCCTTCTAATTCTTAAGGCTTCTTTCCCACATATCATGTCAGTCACATCATCATTCCTAAGCACCCAATTCTGCATCTCCATTTGTCACTCCAGCTCTTATCTTTCCTATCTCTAATTATCCTCTCTTGCCTCTGTGTATATACTTTGTTCTCCCCTTCTCAAAATGTTTATCGGCTACATTCATAATTAAAGGAAAGGCTAACTTCAATGAGAGGTTAGTAAAAATCAAGATGTAATTTTCCCCTCATTCAAGTTCACAGAAACCATGAAATCAGTGTTTGGTTAGACACTGTTCAGAAGGTCAAGTCCCTTGGAACATCTAAAATACTACCCCTATTCAAATTAATCTGCATTCTCCCACTTATCTTCCAACTAGGAATCAAAACTGAAAAGAAAAAAAAAAAAAAAAACTTGAAGAGAACAGAAGTTCTATTACAATATGAAAAAATTTTCTTCTTTGAGAAATTAATAGTAATATCCCCTAATGATTTATAAGGGATAAAGTAAATACTGTTAAATTTAATATCATTAAAAAAGTATTAACATAATGAAGTTCCAGATGTCACTTGGCAAAATACTTGCCTCTAATTTCTCTCTCCCTACAAAAGATAGCAATTTGATATGAATAAATACACATTGCTGCCTACATGCTCCCACAATTCTAACTAATCCATTTCCTCCATTAAACTTGAGAACACCAACAGTATGTGATAAATGACTAAGGACAAGAAATACTATTGTACTGATTCTGTAGAATTATGACAGGACTTAGCTGTGGTTGACTATTTAACCTAAGCTTCCAGAGGAGCCCCAAATTCATTTCTGGAAAGAGAGGAAGTATACCACACATATCTAGGTAACTGTTTCCTCCCTCCTCCATGATTACCATCGCTTCTTCTCATATTTCTCCTGAAGAAACTCCTTCACCTTTTGAGGGTCCCTGGAGTCTGGCACTAAGGAGGTTTGTGAATCAAAAAGACCCAGCCAGATCTTCCTGCAAACCTGTGGTATAATAACGAGACAGGTAATATAGGTGAAGAAAACAGCTTAGAACTAAAAAACATATACCTCAACCAGAAGCAAGCTGAAAAATTTTCAGTGTGAGCATTTATACCTTGGAAATTAGGAGATGCAGGACTTGATTTATTGTTTTGCTGACTGTCTAGATTTAAGAAAGTATGGAGAAGATATTAATACACAGATTAAACTCAAAACTATCATGAAGGTGTCCCTCTTTACCTTCCCCCACCAGAACTATTGAACATTTATCAGCATAATGAAGCCTCTAATGGTGAGAGGCCCATGTCCTCGTGATCCAAAATTCCTCTTATTTACTCTTACTAACTAGCATTCCACAAGCCTTTTAGCTTACTTGAGGAAGGAGGAGGAATTTACTTGCAAAAGAAGGTGAATTCAACAAATATTTATTAAGAGTATATATAGGACACTGCCCTAGACACAGCAGGAGACACAAAGTCTATAACAAAAACATTTCAGCTTTGCTTCAATCTCTTTGGAATTATGCAGTAGCATAATCTAGAAGAACCTTAAATCTAGAAAAAGATATAGGAGATATAGGAGAATTTATGAGTCAATACTTATTTGGAAAATTCCTTAGGGGTGGGTTTTTAATACAGTTTAGTCATACCTTTACCCAATTTCCAAGTAATAGAGTTCTGACTTAATCACAGGGTTGGGTACTTGTGAGTGATGATCAGATTTTGATCAGGACCTGACTGTCCAAAAAAAAAAAAAAAGCCCAGAAATTTCATGTCACACAATAACAAATTAGCAATACCTATTACCTTCAGTTTGGAGCATCTGGATTAGCTAAAGTTCCCTTTATAAAGGCAACTATTACAGCTATCTCTAAAGAGGCCATCTAATCCAATCACCTTTAATAGGTGAGCAAATTGAGGCCAAGAGAAGTTTAGTTATTTAGATGTTAAGATATTAAAAAAACAATTTCAATCAAGCCAATTATTCTCAAGATGAACCTTTTAAATTCTACAATTACAAAAGAGAAGTTAAAATTTAAATGTAGATAACTCTGCCCAAAGAATAAGTTTCACAAAGAGGATTTTATACCTTACACCAAAAGGGAATAAAATGTTATCAATTAAGACAATTTATAGATAGCAGAAGGGCCAAGAAAAGAGCATTTTCAAAGAAAAGGAACCTCAAACAAAGGATAGCTGTCTTAACTTCCTGAAACTATTTCACATTCTTGTTATCAGCAAGGTCTTTCAGAGATAGGACAAAGAATCTCTTAAGCTTAAAAATAACATTTTGAATTCCTACTGTTCAATTGAGAATTGGAGCTTTTTATATCTTTATCAGTAACAGAAACAATTGACAAACCTGGTCCTTGTACTTTAAACCTGATATGTACTTCCACTGTATCATATGCGGCCTCCTTGGAATAATATTGATTCTCAAGAGTTCAGGTTTATGCATGATGAAATCATTTTATTTATTTTTTTATTATGAACTTCACAAACATCAAATATAAACACTAAAATTTCACATATAAAAAATAGGAAAATCTGTACATGATGCGGTGTCTATTATTTACAATTTGTTTTCTTTGAAAGTATATATTAAATTTAACCCAGCAATCTCAGCACTATCCTGCTTGTCTCAGTCCTCTTCTGAACTTTCTTCTGCTCTCTTCTATATATGTTTTAAAATATTTCTTTCTTTTTTTTGCTGAGGCAATTGAGGTTAAGTGACTTGCCCAGGGTCACACAGCTAGGAAGTGTTAAGTATTTGAGACCGGATTTGAACTCGGGTCCTCCTGACGTCAGGGCTGGTGCTCTATCCACTGCGCCACCTAGCTGCCTCTATTTCCCCCTTTTCTTATTTCTTCTGGCAATGAATTAACTTAAATAATTTGAATTTGTACTGATGTAAATTGTGTCCCCTCCCACCTTTGGTGGGGTGCCTTGAAACTGTGTTCCCTTTAATCTGTGGGGGAAGAGTGATTCGGGGTCTCAAACCCTCCTTTAGAAGGGGCACACCATTCTGTCCATAAGGGAAACTCCCAAGATAAGTAATTTCATTCAATTTTGAACTGAATTGAAAATCAGTCTCTGCAGATTCATCTGCAGATTAGGCCTCTTGCAAACCCATCTTTGCAATAGCCCTGACAGGACCTTCCCCACTAAGAAAACTGTCTTCTTAGCAAAAATAAGGATTTTTTTATCCTGCCAGGATTCTTTGCTTACTTAGCAAGCTGTCTTCTTAGTTAATCCCTAATTTAGGGATTAGTTAAATCCCCTTTTGCTACACAAATTTCAGGTTTGCGAATTTTTTCTGAGGGATCTGAAGGGATTTCTGAGGGACTAGAGGGGATCTCTTACCCTCAATTCTCCCACCTTATCAGTACTGCTCATAAAAGTAGAAGTCACACATTGTTAAGATTTTTGCCCAATATTTAAAAACAGCCTTCCTTCTATGCTTAATCTACAGAAAACACAATTTAAGTTTCTCTACAAGGGGACTGATTTATCTACTTTCTCATGTCTGTACCTGGGACACAAACAATATACCCTAAGTAAAATAAAAAAGGGGTGAAGCATGGCCCTGCTTCAAAATCCCTGAGGAAAACACTTAAGTATCAAAACTTATTGCAAATCTGGGCAAAACCAAGATATCAGAGTGGTAGGAAGCAATGTGATGAATTCTCATTCACAAATTCCTCCAATAGATCTAAAAAATACAGAATGAATCTTGATGAAGAAATTCAGAAAAAGTCAAAGACCTTTGTCCAGCATAGCTAAGCAAAGGGAGGCAAATAAGGTCTTTGGACATTGGGAATGGATCTGTCTAGGAACATGCAGCATGGAACAAAACAAGAGGAAGTACTTGACCCTGCAAACCCCACTAGGTAAAAATGAAGACAAATGTGAAATGGCAGCTTTGTTGCCTACCTAGGTCAAAGATATAGGGCAGATCAAGAAGGGAAACTTCATATAAAGGTAATGTTCTCAGGAAGGGAGGCCCTAGGCACAGCATATGGAAAAAAAGAGGAAGTTCAGAAGTCAGAAGTCAGCAGCAGCAATGTAGCTCAGAACCCAGAATCAGAACAGGTCTCTCTATTTTATCCTTTTTTTTTTTTTTTTTAAGCTTTTTATTTTCGAAATATATGCACAGATAGTTTTCAAACATTCACTCTTGCAAAATCTTGTGATCCAAATTTTTTTCTCCCTCCCTTCTTCCCACCCCTTCCTTAGATGGGAAGTAATTCAATATATGTTAAACATGTGCAATTCTTCTATACATATTTCCACAATTATCATGCTGTACACGAAACTGAATTTCCATTTCAGACTACTTCTTAAAAAAAAAAAAAAAACCCACAAAATTTGCATGTTACTTTCAAGACTTCCCTGCTTGTCTATGCTTTCTTTAGAATTTCTTCTGTGTATTTAAAAAAAAAATAATTAAATGGTCCTTAATTTTTTTTTTTTTTTTTTTTTTGGATATCATTATTGCTAAGTCCTTCTGGAATTTCCCTCTTACCTTTTCTCTTACTCTTAAATATACTGAAAGAAAGGTAACCTCTATGAAGTATATCTTGAAACCAGAGGGCCAAACAGAAATTTAAAAAATCCACTAGTTACCTCCTGAAAGAAGCCCCCCAACAAAAACTCTCAGAAATATAATAGCCAAAATCCAAAGCTTCCAGGTCAAAGAAAAAACAGTATAAGCAACCAGAAAGAGAATTCAAGTACCAAAGATCATACACATTTTCTTAGGCATCACTATAAAAAATGTAGGAAAAAACCAGGAAAACATTTCATTACATATACTCTCATCCTGATCCAAAGAGAGAATTTAAATAGACATGGTCTAGGAATGGTTCTATTCTGTATTACTGATCTGAAGGAAAGAGTGGAAAGAGAAGAGAAATACCTTGGGGACTGGGGAAGATTAAATAAAATTATCTCACAAAATCAGGGTATACAAGTAAATATCTATATACATGAGAGGACTGAGGAGAAAGGGAGCAGCTGACACTGAAACCAAACTTTTAACTGAACTCTTCCAAAAAAAAAAAAAAAAATCTCCATCCCCACTCCTACTCCCACCTCCACAGAGTTGAGTCCAGAATTACCATTCACTCAACAGGAAAACAGAAGGAAAAGGGAGTGTAAATGAGAGGAGGGTATTAGAAGCAGGGAAGATTAAGAGTGCTGAACACATAAGTAGGCATTTAATAAATGATTAAGTAGATATACAAAAATATTAAGCTCTTTTGGAGATTTCAAAAAATAAGGGAGGCCTAGAAAATGAGGAATAAATGAACAAATCCTATATACTATATAAATGTGACAGAACAGTATTGTGCTGAACACACAGATGAATCTGATGTAATACATGAAACTACACAAACTAGGAAAAGATGAGGATTAAGAAGGAAGAAGATTAAAGAGGAAATTATCACAAACTTTTAGATGCTAAAAGATTATAAGAAAAAAAACATAGAAACTAAAAAGATACATTTTAAATTGCCTCTTAGACAATTGGGGCATCCAAAACAAATTATGGTATTAGATATTATTATGTATTAGAAAATTGCTTGGAATTTTCTTGACAAAGATTTTGTAATGATTTGCTGTTTTCTTCTTCAGATAAAGAAAATGGAGCAAAAAGGATCAAGTGTCTTGCTAAGGTCACATAAGATTTAATAGTCTCTGAGACCAGATCTGAATTCATGCAATTTGAGTCTCCTTGACTCCAGAACCTACATTATAGTCACTCTGCCTCTACCTGCCTATTTAGAATGCACTATAAAAAATTACAAAAAATGATAGAGAATATTGATTAAGCACGCATTGATACACTGAGTGAAGTATACTGAACCAGGAGAATTTATAAATGATAATATTTTAAAGAAAAAATTTTTGAAAGACACAAGAATTCTGATCAAATCTCTGGAGGATCTATCATGAAGCATCTTTACCCATCTCCCAAGAAGTGATGGACAAGAGATTCAGAAACAGATTTTGCACATGGCCACTATGTGGATTTGTTTTGCTGAACTATGCTTATTTGTTACATAATTTTTTTCATCTTTCTTTCAGTTAATTTAAGGGGTAAGAGGAAAAAAGGTAAGAAGGAATTCCAGAAGGAATAGCACTACTGATACCAAAAAAAATAAGGGCCATTTATTTTTTAAAATATACAGAAAAGAAGAAATTCTAAAGGAAACTGATAAGCAAGGTAGTGTGAAAGCAGGTAACACGCAAATTTTGTTGTAGTCTAAAACAGAGTTTAATTTCATATAAAATCATCCTTTTATATTGAACTATGTATATGTAAATATTCCTTTGTGTATGTTTAAATTCAAAAGAAAAAAAATTATGTCCTTCCCCCCAAAATAGACAAGAAAATTTTAACCAAAAGAAAAAATATATATACTAACTTCAGAAACACAAAAATCCTTTGTAGCAAGCTTCAGGTCTCTAAGGCCTTCTAATATATTTTATCTGTGTCATCTCACCTCATTTCCACGAGACTGGAGGAATATCACTTCAGGCTCAGTAAAGGTTGTCATGGAGATGGACTTGACTCGATGAGGAGGATTCAGACCTCTCCTGTATGAGGAAAGGCAAGATAAGATATGTGGTTAGCACTGCCAGGCTATTTAAAGGCAGAGAGAAAACAATGAAAACATTATGGAAGGAAGAGAAGAAAGATTTTGAAGCCTGCTAGAGAGGTTTAGAAAACAATAGCCAAGAACATCTAAGGATCTGTCACTCTGAAGAGGAAACAACCTGCTTATCTTTTTTTTCCCTGCAGACTAACAGATCAACATCACTAGTGTTCTACCTATGAACTATAAAACACTCCTTGGGGCAGGACAACCAATTTCCATTTTCCTCAGTTTGTCTTTTCTCTGCCTAGCCTTCCCCCATCTCCACTTTCGAGGTCCTCACAGCAGATAGGAGTCTTTCTCCAGCTTTCTTCATTATCAGATCTTACACTAGGGAACCTATTCTAATTCAGAAAGATCTAAAAGCCTTTATATGTCTGTAGAATATGCTATATACTAGAACCATGCTTTTAGTGGAGATGCTTATATAACTGCTGTGGGCTGTTTACTCCCTGTGAGTTCAACTATGGTCAAAGGAACCCTGTAGAGACCACATGGCCAATGGGACAATATTTTCTTTTAAGTCACAAAACCAGTTCTCCTATGGGGAAGTGCTCTAACAGGAAAGACACAATAGCTCTCCTTTTATTAGTCCTACTAGTCCTGTTATTCTAATAACAAAATTATCCCTTGGGGCAGAGAATGGAGTACTAATTTATTTTCCTAAAGAATTTTTTTCCTACTTTACTCCTAAAATATTTTAAACCATAGAGGTACCAGAGACAAAGAAATAAGTTAGAGGAACCATTTCAGATGATGTATATATATATTAAAAAAAGTTTCCCAATTCCCCAAAATCTTGGCCAAAAGTTTATTAAAGAGCAGAATAGAATGCATGTGTCTCCCCTTTCTTACATATGAAATCTACATATTGTCAAGACTGTGTGGATGTGATAGAAAGCTAGAAACATGCTTTTTTTTTTTAATAACTTTTTATTTATAAGATATATGCATGAGTAATTTTTCAGCATTAACCCTTGCAAAACCTTCTGTTCCAACTTTTCCCCTCCTTTACCCCATCTCTCCCCTAGATGGCAGGTAGACCCATACATGTTAAATATCTTAAAGTATATGTTAAATACAATATATGTTTACATACTCATACAGTTATTTTGCTGCACAAGAAAAATCGGACTAAGACACAAGGTAAAAATAACCTGAGAAGGAAATCAAAAATGCAAGCGGACAAAAACAGAGGGAGTAGAAATGCTATGTTGCTGTTCACACTCATTTCCCATAGTTCTTTCGCTGGGTGTAGCTGGTTCTCTTCATTATTGAACAAATGGAACTGATTTGGTTCATCTAATTGTTGAAGAGAGCCATGTCCATCAGAATTGATCATCATAAAGAATGGGTGCTTAAGTATATAATAATGACCTCCTGGTCCTGCTGACTTCACTCAGCATCAGTTCATCAGCACCAGGCCTTTCTGAAATCGTTCTACTGGTCATTTCTTACAGAACAATAATATTCCATAACATTCATATACGACAACTTATTCAGCCATTC
The DNA here is from genome assembly GCF_902635505.1 of Sarcophilus harrisii. Classification (NCBI taxonomy): domain Eukaryota; kingdom Metazoa; phylum Chordata; class Mammalia; order Dasyuromorphia; family Dasyuridae; genus Sarcophilus; species Sarcophilus harrisii. Next base: position 287,840,442 of record NC_045429.1, on the reverse strand, counting down.
TCCAGTTGATGGGCATCCATTCAATTTCTAGCCACTACAAAAAGGGCTGCCACAAAGATTTTTGCACAAACAGGTCCCTTTCCCTTCTTTAAGATCTCTTTGGGATATAAGCCCAGTAGTAACCTTGCTGGATCAAAGGGTATATACAGTTTCATAACTTTTTAAGCATAGTTCCAAATTGTTCTCCAAAATGGATTCGTTCACAATTCCACCAACAATGCATCAGTGTCCCAGTTTTCCCACATCCCCTCCAACATTCAGCAGTATCTTTTCCTATCATTCTAGCCAATTTGACAGGTGTGTAGCGGTATCTCAGAGTTGTCTTAATTTGAATTTCTCTGTATAATAATGATTTGGAGCATCTTTTCATATGGCTGGAAATAGTTTCTATTTCTTCATCCAGAAATTGTCTGTTCATATCCTTTGACCATTTATCAATTGGAAAATGGCTTAATTTCTTAGAGTCAATTCTCTATATATTTTGGAAATGAGGCCTTTATCAGAACCTTTGATTGTAAAAGTTTTCCCAGTTTATTGCTTCCCTTCTAATCTTGTCTGCATTAGTTTTGTTTGTACAAAAGTTTTTTAATTTGATATAATCAAATTTTTCTATTTTGTGATCAATAATGATCTCTAGTTCTTCTTTGGTCATAAATTCCTTCCTCCTCCACAGGTCTGAGAGGTGAACTATCCTATGTTCTTCTAATTTATTTATAATCTCATTCTTTATAACCTAGATTGTAAACCCATTTTGACCTTATCTTGGTGTACAGTCTTGAGTGTGGATCAATGCCTAGTTTCTTCCATACTAATTTCCAATTTTTGCAGCAGTTTTTGCCGAACAGTGAATTCTTATCCCAAAAGCTAGGGTCTTTGGGTTTGTCAAACACTAGATTGCTATAGTTATTGACTATTTTGTTCTATGAACTTAACCTATTCCACTGATCAACTAGTTATTTCTTAGCCAATACCAAATAGTTTTGGTGACTGCTGCTTTGTAATATAGTTTTAGATCTGGTACAGCTAGGCCACTTTCATTTAATTTTTTTTTTCATCAGTTCCCTTGAAAGTCTTGACCTTTTGTTCTTCCAGATGAATTTTTTATTTTTTCCAGGTCATTAAAATAGTTTTTTGGGAGTCTGACTGGTATAGCAATAAATAGGTTAGATAGTAGTGTCATATTATATTCACTCGACCTATCCAAAAGCATCTTAATATTTTTTCATTTCGTTAGATCTGACTTTATTTTTTGTGGAAAGTGTTTTGTAGTTTTGCTCATATAGTTCCTGACTTTCCCTCGGCAGATAGATTCCCAAATGTTTTATACTATCAGCAGTTACTTTAAATGGAATTTCTCTTTTTATCTCTAACTGTTGGATTTTGTTACTGATATATAAGAATGCTGATGATTTACATGGGTTTATTTTATATCCTGCAACTTTGCTAAAGGTGTGGATTGTTTCTAATAGTTTTTTAGTAGAATCTCTGGGGTTCTTTAAGTAAACCATCATATCATCTGCAAAAAGTGATAATTTGGTTTCCTCATTACCTACTCTTAATTCCTTTAATCTCTTTCTCAACTCTTACTCCCGAAGCTTGTGTTTCTAATACAATATTTAATAATAATGGTGATAGTGGGCAACCTTGTTTCACTCCTGATCTTGTTGGGAATGGTTCCAGTTTATGCCCATTACATATGATGCCTACTGACAGTTTTAAATAGATGCTACTATTTTAAGGAAAAGCCCATTTATTCCTATACTTTCAAGTGCTTTTAAAAGGAATGGATACTATGCTCAAAAAGTTATCAAACTGTGCATACCCTTTGATCCAGCAGTGTTATTACTGGGCTTATATCCCAGAGATACTAAAGAAGGGAAAGGGACCTATATGTGCACGAATGTTTGTGGCAGCCCTCTTTGTAGTGGCTAGAAACTGGAAACTGAGTGGATGCCCATCAGTTGGAGAATGGCTGAATAAATTGTGGTATATGAATATTATGGAATATTATTGTTCTGTAAGAAATGACCAACAGGATGATTTCAGAAAGGCCTGGAGAGACTTACACGAACTGATGCTGAGTGAAATGAGCAGGACCAGGAGATCATTATATACTTCAACAACAATACTATATGATGACCAGTTCTGATGGACCTGGCCATCCTCAGCAATGAGATCAACCAAATCATTTCTAATGGAGCAGTAATGAACTGAACCAGCTACGCCCAGAAAAAGAACTCTGGGAGATGACTAAAAACCATTACATTGAATTCCCAATCCCTATATTTATACCCACCTGCATTTTTGATTTCCTTCACAAGCTAATTGTACAATATTTCAGGGTCTGATTCTTTTTGTACAGCAAAATAACGGTTTGGTCATGTATACTTATTGTGTATCTAATTTTATATTTTAATCTATTTAACATCTACTGGTCATCCTGCCATCTGGGAGAGGGGGTAAGAGGTAAAAAATTGGAACAAGAGGTTTGGCAATTGTTAATGCTGTAAAGTTACCCATACATATAACCTGTAAATAAAAGGCTATTAAATAAATTTAAAAAAAAAAGAAAGAAAAAAAAAGGAATGGAGATTGGATTTTATCAAATGCTTTTTCTGCATCTATTGAGATGATCATATAGTTCTTGTTAATTTGGTTATTGATATAGTCAATTATGCTAATGGTCTTCCTAATATTGAATCAGCCCTGCATTCCTGGTATAAATCCTACTTAGTCATGTTGTATTATCCTGGGGATGATTTGTTGTAATCTTTTTGCTAATATTTTATTTAAGATTGTTGCATCAATATTCATTAGGAAGACTGATCTATAATTTTCTTTCTCAGTTTTCAACCTAGGTTTAGGTATCAGTACCATCTCTGTGTCATAAAAGTAATTTGGTAGGACTCCTTCATTCCCCATTTTTTCAAATATTTTATATAACACTGGAGTTAATTGTTCTTTAAATGTTTGATAGAATTCACAGGTAAATCCGTCTGGTCCTAGGGATTTTTTCTTAGGGAGTTGATTAATAGCTTATTCTATTTCTTTTTCTGAAATGGGACTATTTAAACAATTTACTTCCTCCTTTGTTAATCTGAGTAGCCTATATTTTTTAAGGTAGTCATCCATTTCACTTAGATTATCAAATTTATTGGCATAAAGTTGGGCAAAGTAACTCCTAATTATTGCTCTAATTTCCTCTTCATTGGTGGAAAGTAGAACCATGGTTTTAATGGAGATGCTTATATAACTTCGGTGTACTGTTTACTCCCTGGGAGTTCAACTACAGTCAAAGGAGCCCCGTGGAGATCATATGGCTGTTAGGATAGTATTTTTTTGAGACCAAAAAACCAGTTCTGGAAAAGGTTTAGTGATTACGATCAATATAATGATCTATGACAACTGTAAAGGATTCTGATGAAAAACACTATCAACTTCCAGAGAACTGATAAACTTTATTTTTCTTGACACACCTTTTCTTCTCCCCTTCCCCTCCCCCCCTCCCCCGCCTCCCTATAACATGGGTAATATGGAAATGTTTTGCATGACTTCACATTTATAAGAGATATTGCTTATCTTCTCAATGATGGGGAAGGGGTTAGGGGTAGGGTGAGAATTTAGAATGGAAAATAATTTTTTAAAAATGATATAAAATGGGGAAAAAATGACTGTATTGATGTATTGGTTAATTAGTTGAAAAGCATTTCCCTTTCCTATGTTTTATTCTTTGTTATAAGGGATAGCTCCCTAAGTGAGGGAAGGAGAACATATTGGGGAATAAAAGTGATATAATAGCAAAATATGTAATAAAAAAAGAAAGAAGGAAATACTTAACTAAAATCAATACATTACAAAGATTCAAACAATTTAATGTTATGTTTCTAGCAAGGTAACAGGAAGAAGAAAAAATGCACATTTTATATACTTGTAAAGCAAGTAATATGAAATGGAGAGTCAGTTTAATATGAAATTCTCTTGTATTTTTCTGAATCTAAGGGAATCCTTGGAAACTTTACAGTTTCATAAATAGAAACTAATTTCCAAAAGGCAGGAGGAAGATAGGGACATATAAACAGAGGGAAAAAAGGTGTCATTGCCAAGTTTAGAATAACAGCATTGTTTATGAAAGTAAGTAAAGGCTGTAGGGGTAGAACAGATAATACAGAACAGAGTGAAAAAATAACTGCTTTCTTTACTGAGATTCTGCCCTATTAGACAGATGCTGATTAAGAATAGATCTGACAATGATATAAATTGTGTCCCCTTTAACCTTTTGAGGGGGAAGGCCAATTCAGGGTCTTAAGCTCTACCCAGAGTAAAGCACACCTTTCCCAAACTAAACCCTTTCCAAGTTAAGTGAATCCTGAATCTTTGCAGAATTCCTAACAGGATTATACCCAGTGCTGAAGATATTTTCTTCTTAGTGTAACCCACCTTTGCTATATTCCTTGCCCACTAAGAAGTCTGTTTTTCTAGGATTCTAAGTCACAAACCTCCAGCCTGTATTCAACTGGAGTTTGTGAATTCCTTCGCAATGCCTGCCACAAGCCAAGGGGATCCCATTGCTGTTAGGGGATCTCTATCTCTCTATTCTTGCACCTCATCAGATCCATGGTTGTTGGTTAAGGGTTGTAGCAGTTCAGTTGTATAGAAATACCCAGAAATGTGTAACAAGACTTCCAAGAGAAAGATCTTTAAACATCTCCAAGAAAAGGAGTGGTCAGCAGAGAAAATTACTTACCCAAGAGTATATAAGGAATAGAGAAACTAGTATTCTTTACTTTAACAATATTTGTTCTGCCCCAGATATGCTGAATGTCCCTAGATCAGGAATGCTCTAGTTTCCATCTTCTCAGGACATTTTAGCTATTCCTATAAAATGCCACAGGTTTTTCTCCCTTGCTTTATCTTTTCACCAGGTCTTGGCCCCTCAAGAGTAGAAAGAATACTAGACTTAGGGCCCAGGATGAATCTGGGTTCAAATCCTGCCTCTGACACTTGAAAGAACAAACAAAACTGGTAAAAATCTACTTCACTAACTTAGCTGTGAATCTTAAAGCTGACATATACCACTTATTGTTATTCTTGTCATGATTTTTCCTTGTGACCAAATTAAAGTTCAACAAAAATACTCCACAACTCAGCAGAAATGATTTCTCAACCTTATGGTTTAAGCTACTTTTATGACTTTATCCTTTCCCCCCAAAATTCTTCCCTTTTACCTTTCATTTAGCAGCTGATCGTTTATTGTACATGAAACTTTGTGTGTAGGTGAAAGATATCACAAGCATATTAAAACTGAGGCTGAGTTTATAATGAGCCTTCATAAACCAAGTTCAACCAATTAGCATAGCACCATTATAGGCAGCGATAGCCTATATAGAATATGATTCTAATTTGCCATGTAGGGGTGGGAGGAGGAAAAGGGGTAGAAGGAGGGAGGGAGGAAGAGAAAATGAGAAGGCATTTATTTTGGGTTTTCTAGTTTCTTAGAATTAATAAACACATCACAAAAGGAGTTCTGATAGGGACAATTCATGACTGTTAAAAGAATTGGCAGAGTAAGTAAATGTATTTTCTTGCTTAAGGGAAAATCCAACAAAAAATATTAAAAGAATCATGAACCCATAGGCCAGCATACTGAGGTTTTGGAGTGGGGTATTGGGAGGGAGTGACAGTGAAGGAAAAGATGACAAAGTAAATACAGTCCCAAGTACGTTAGTTTAAATGAGTTTGATCAAACAAGATATTCCTAGGGCACTTTGGCAAAGATTAATTTGTCTTTGGTGTCCATTAAACAGGTTCATACTGTCAGGGAATGCAGAGAAAATGATACAGATACACTATTCAGCTCTAAAAATAAGGTCAAGTTAGAAAAATCTGAATCTCAAGATGGCTTAGTTAGACAAACTTGTTCTCCACCTCTAGGAATTGCCACAGGTCATTTCTCAAATGCACTTTCATTTTTTCCTTGTTAAATCTTTTCTTCCCCCCCCAGCTTAGGGTCAGGAGCTCCCTTTCCTCCCTTCTTTGGCAGATCAAATATTGTGAAAGTGAAGAATATCAGCTTCTCTTCCTTATTGGGGAAGCAATTTTCTCTGTTGACTGATCCCTTTCCTGGGTATGTTTAAAGATCTTTCTCTTGAAAGTTTTGAGTTACACATTTCTGGGTATACCTCCCTTCTCCCCTCTCTCCCCAGTATACCTCTCCCTCCAGGACTGAACTTCTTGACAATCCTCTCTAAGTATTCATTTCCTCCTCACATTTTCCTTGTATATTTTGCACAGATCTCTCCTTTGTCCTTCTCGTACTCTATATTATATTATATTATTTACAGTTTTATCCACCCAAGTAAACTAATCTTCAGGAGGACAGGGACTTTTGTTATTTTTCATCTTTGCAATTCCAGACACTTACTTGTTCATAGGAGGCACTAGATAAATGTTTATCGAATTAAATTGGTTGGGTAGATAACAGATTCAGGGAAAAGAGCTCCCCAGAACTAAAGAGCACATGACCCAATTTTCAGAAAAAGTGAAAAGAATCTGTGAACCAGAGGTCACTCAACTTGACTTCAATTTCTGCCAAAATTCTAAAGTAAACAGTGAATACCAAGCAAAGGATTACAAAGATTCAATATAGGCTTCATCAAGAACAACTCAGGCAAAACTAACAATTTCCTTTGTTAAGAGTTAAGTGTCAACTGACTAGTATATTAGAAACTAGATTTTAGCAAAACGAAGCATATTATACTATTTTTGAGGAAAAGATTAGATGACAATAAAATCAAAACTTGGAAGGAGTTGAATCCTTCAAGAGTTAGTAAGAGCGGGCATTTATTGTCTTAAAAGAGTTGTCTAGAACACTTCACAGATTAAATGACTTGTCCAGGATCATATCAGCATTATCAGAAGTTGGGACTTGAACCCAGGTTTTCCTGGCTCCAAAGCCAACACTATCCTCCCTGTGCTAAAGTGACTGAAAACTAAATTGAATAGAGATCTGTATAATTCTAAGCTAAGCCTCAAAGAGAGATGAGAAAATAACTTCTCTTTCACAAAGGTGGAGAGGTAAGGAGCATTGAATCTAATGACAGATTTCTGCATCGTATTCCTCTCTTAACAAAATTCTTTGTTATTATATACAGCTTCAGAAAAGATGAGGCCTATGGTGGGGAGGGGGAGAACTAGGATATATATAAAAGCAAACATCAACAGCAAACAAATAAAAATAACCAAAATCTATTTTGAAAGGCAAATTCAATGGAAATAATTGTAAATTCTTAAATTTAGGTTAAAACAGCCAGCCTCACAAATATAGAATGGGGGGAAAGCATTTTGCCTGAAAAAGATACGAGTTCTAATGGACTTCAAGCTTAATATGAGTCAGTGTGTGATATGGCATTCAAAAAGCTAAATTGCTATTATATTCCATTAAGGAAGCCACAGCTTTTATGAATGAGGATAATAGTGTCAAAAGACTTTGTTTTGGTCAACCACTTCTAGAGGACTGTATTCCAGTTCTTATCAATGTAGACATTGATAAGTGGAATTGTGCTCAAAGGAAGGCAATTACAATAATATATGCTCTTGAGTCTGTTATAGAAGACACCGCAAATATTTAATCTAGAGAAGAGCTTGGGGGGTGGGAAAAAAAAGGAAATGATAACCATATTCAAGTATCAAGATTGGAAGAGAGTTGAGACTTGTTCTATATAATCCCAGAGATCAGAATTGGGAACCAGGTGGGAGTTGCAAAGTGTTTCCACATTTAGGCTTGATGTCAGAGAAAACTTCCTGACAACTAGAGCTGTCCCAAAGTATTTGCTAGAGGAGATGGAATGTACCTCTTTGGAGGTCTTCAATCAAAAGCTGGAACTGATCAGTTGTCTCTCAAGTGCCATTGCTCTTCTTGATTCCCCCACTTGCTATTGCTTTCCCACTAAAAATATATACTTACATGTCTACAAGTTTTGTTTTGTTTTTTTCCGATAGAATCTAAGTTCCTGGAGAGCAAATATAGTTCCATTTTTGTCTTTGTATCTGCCACACCCAATACAGTGCATAACATATATGTTTTATGTGTTAGACTGGATGGCCAAAAAGATCCTTTTCAAATCTAAATTCTATGATTCTGTCATCCAAAAGGGTGGATGTCAATCCATGATTTCACACTAAGCAAAATCAGTTTAATCTGTTAATTCTTTAACAAAAAGTAGAGATCATCTGAGGGAAATTGTTAAGTGTTAGAATCAGAGGATCTGGGGTCAAATCCTGCCTCTTAATGACTAGGGGACAAGTCAATTAACCTCATTTTGGGAGGGAAGGGGGCTGAACAAGGTGGTTTCTGAAATTCCTTTTAGCTCTATTATCTATGATCTATGGGTCCTTGATGTCTCAGTTATCACAACTCAAATTATTTTTTTCTGACAAGGAGCTATAGAGGAATAGAGACAACCAGGATCAACAAAACCCTCATACCACTATAAGAACCTTAGTTTTTATTTAATCTACCACCCGCAGCAATGAATTCCTTATTACCAAGGCAGTTCATCTCATAGTTAGAGAGCCCTAATTACTAGGTGAATCTTCCTTATAGCACCAAAACTTGTATAACTCTAACTTCCAATCACTAATTTTGGTTTTGTATTGAAAAATCAATCAACATTGAAAACTTTCTCATATTTAACAACTCTGAAGTCTTGTTAAAATCCTTTCTAAATATGATGTTCCATCACTTGAGCACTGGGACAAATTAATCAAAGATGACAGTAATTGTCAGAAATCAAGATCAGCCTAAATGGCAACAGTTGATACTCAGCACTGGACTGAAGCCAAGAATATCTGAATTCAAATGCCATCTCTAACACTTGTGTTAATTGTATGACCCTGGGCAAGTCACTTAACCTCTCTTCAACTATAAAATAGTGATAAAAATAGCACCTACCGCTCAGGGTTAGTTTGATCCAAATTAGATATCTATAAATTCTCAGCATAGTGCCTGGCATCTTGTAGATGCTTAATACTGGTTTCAGCTCAACTACATTCTACCTACCTTAGATACTTAGATAAAATACTAAATTGCACTTGAAGCATCCAGCAGACGGCATACTATATTTGATGGTCTCTTATTTAGTCTATTATATAAATACATTTGCACCAGTTCTAAAAGGCTATGAAAGGTGCCCTTCAGATTTACACAATCCTTTTCTTTCAGTTGAACCAGATTTGTAGCATTAATACCCTTTGTCCTTGGACACTTGTAGCCAAAGAAACACACCCTGATTGCTTCTGGGAAAAAAGGAGACTCACTTTAGAATCAATCTCAGACTTGGAAAGGAATATGTTGACAGGACTGCAGCTAAACTAGGCCAGCACTTATGTTTTTGGCTTTCTGTATAACATGTACCTTTAATGTTATACTTTTTAACATTGTACTTTTTACTTTTTAAAAAACTTCCAGGCTTGCACATGATTTTTTCTGGCCTCCTGTGCTTTTAAACTGTTACAATGGCTTTTCTTTCCTTTTTTGCCACCTTCTCCCTAACCTTCCAGCCCTACATTCCCAATTTGGACAAAAAAGAAAAAAGAAACCAAACTTTTGTAACCAACATGCAGAGTCTGATTCTGCATCTTGGTTTTATCCATCATGACTCTCTTAAATGGTATAGCAACATGTTGCTTCCAAATAATTCTATAGGAATAATCCAGTTTCTACCCTGGTTCTGATTCAATGCTACTTATTCTTTTGAAAAAAAAATTTTTTTAAGCTAATTTAGTCTTTTCTTTCTTTTTCTAGCTTCAGAGGCAAGAGTAGAGGTGATATGCATCCCCTTTTCTAAAACTTGTCTATAAACTCAAAATCCTATACCTTTTTTCTGTAGTCATGTCTTTTCGAATCAAATTCTTATTGATCTTTGTCTTATTACATCATCATAATATCCCCATGTAGCCTTCCTGACTCCCAGAGATCCATCCCATATGACAAATAGTACTTTTAAAGACCAAAAAAAGGGGAGGGAGAGGGAAAAAGAGGGGAAGATAACTGATCAATACACTGAAAGACTTATGTAATGTTCATTTGTAGAGCTTCAATTTCTGCAAAACCCTTTGCAGGGTTACTTCTAATTGCTTTTAAAAAACGAATTTATACTGACTAATCTAACAAAAAAACAAAAATCACACAGAAAATTAGGATAATGTGCTATGAGAGGAATGGGACCAAATGGAACCACAAAGTTCCCTTCAAACATGCTCAGATGCATGGAAAATACTGAATTATTAATTGTTTATACCTTTCCTGCAATAAAACCACAGTACTTTAGCCTTATGTTGGGCAGATTTGATGTTAGAGATGAGATTTGAATCAAAGTCTTTATCCAATATTACATTTCTAAGAATTAGTAAATTATAAGGGTAGGGAGGGTACCATTGCCCTGAAGCAGACAAAAGCACATTTTTCCTTTGCTCCATTCACAAGTCCTTAGATTAGCAGAATTAAGGAAATCGAGGAGTTGAAGAAAACCCAAAGCTATCCTTCTCAGGAAAGGTTACCATAAGTCCATCCTCCCACTACAGGAGATGCAACCAGAACAAGAGAAAAAAAGGAAGTCAGCCCACTGGATTATGTTTTAACTCCACTTTTCTATTATTCTGTTAAGATAACTCACTAACCCATTACCACCCAAATACCTTACATTTACAAACATGGAGCACTCCTTGCCTCACTCCAAGCCTCAGGGGCAGATTCAATCTACAATGGCACAGCAAGAAAAATAACTTTTCCAAAATATTAGGGGTACAAAAATGGAATCTACATCTAGAACACAGAAATTAGGTTTGCAGAGTGGGGCTAGAGAGAAAAAGAATTAAAAAGGAGGTCAGACTCAAGACTGACAACTGTGTCAACATTCTTATAAATTTAGAAAGTCAACCCCATTTGCCTTTCTTTCTGGCTACTACACTAAAAAAAGCACAGTGGACAGGTTGCTGGATCTGGAGTCAGTCAGACCTGAATTCAAATTTGACAGAGATACTTATTAGTTATGTGACACCTAGCAATTTACTTAACTTCTATTTGCCTCAAGTTTCCTCAACCGTAAAATGGAGGTGATGGTAACTACCTCCAACTATTTTTGTTATTGTGAGGATTTAAAAAAAAAAAAAAGATCTTTAGAAGATCTTTTTAGTGTTAAGCATAGTGCTTCTCTCCTCCTCCCCCTCTACTTTACATTGCAATCTCAACCTTATGAAAACCACAATAGAAGGGGGGGAAGGGGTGACATTTCCCACCAGGAAAACAAAACAGGTATTCAAAGGAAATTTTCAAAAATCCAGATATACTTTTACAACTCCCTCCTCAAAGCTCTAGGGAAATTGTTTTGGGATCCATCAATCAGAAAGTAAACTTTACCATGTTTGCAATCCAACCACACCTTTCAGGTTTTTTTTTTTTAACGACTAGGCAATATGTATTCTTGAAAAGGACCAACAAATTTTTAAAATTCAGGCACAATGGCTTTTTAAAGTAAAACCAAACATCCCTTCCCTGAACAGTGTTGTACTTAGTGACTCAGTCAAATATCTTTAAATGTTTTTATTATTCTTGGACATCCTCCCAATCCCTTCTTCCCTCCCGCCCTGCTCATTTTCCATTTTTAATACCTACCTTCCCTGAATAAGAACCTAGTTCCAAAAGTTGACAAAAGTCAAAAAATATGTAAGCTGATTTTAATTGACATGAATGCTGTCACTCAGAGTCCTCTCAGTAAATATGAATAGGCACAACTCTCAATCAACATCTGTTCAGCAAGTCACCTTTCTCCCAACCATATACAACTAAAACTTGGTACACTTCCTTTAAAAAGCTGTCAATTATTTCTATTCTAGGGTAAAATTTAGCTCCACAGCCTCTTCCTCAGTTTTTCCCCCATTTCAGATTTATCCTTACCCCAGTCTCAAGGTCACTCCAGTTCACCTTTACCTTGATCCAGGTTGTTTCCTTTGTGAAGCAAGAGTGTGACTTTATTCTTAGTATCTGTGGTCAATTGATTCTTTCTGGAAACAATCATTAAGTTTCTTTTCCAACAATTAAACCCCCCCCCCCCAAAAAAAAAAATCTATCATTTTTAGACATAGATTTAAAATAGTTTCCTCTATCTTCTTTAAAACCAAAACCAGATGCAAAAATTCCACTGTTTCCTTGAAACTAAGCTCCTAGAAGCAAGGTTTAGTGTTGTATAGGCAGTTATAATTGTTGTCAATATTAAACAAGTCAGGTCCCACCACATTCTGCACAACACCATTCCCATTTATCCAACTGGAAGCATGATGAAAACAAGTCCTAAAGGAGGCTAACAGTGGCCATCAGTAGAGACAAAATTTGATTCTTCATGTGAAAAGTGAACTTCTTACAAAAGTAATTTTTTAAAAAGAGTATCCCAAATTATCTCTCCTCCTCTACCTCATTTGAGGACTATTCATTCAAGGCAAACACTTAATTCTTATCCATAAGTGTTAAATTGTTTATTTTTATGGCATCTGATGTGGTCACAGAGCAGGATCTAGAAATACTATTTTTATAGGATTTATCAGAACAAAAACCCTGATAGTAATGCCAAAGCCAGTTCTTATTTACCATAACTTTTTTGTAAAGGGAAATTACAGTTCAACTATGGCAACAAGTCAACTTACAGCTTTCCTTATGCTTTCTTTAGAGGACCCCTTGCACAACTAACCAATCAATTTTGTCATTCCTTCCCTTTTTGTCCTATCCCAAGTCCTACAGCCACAATTTCCTGTCTTCCTACTTTTGTTCTCTAATCAATCTCTAAACTTCATTTTCAGTCAATCAATTATTGTTTATTAAGCACCTACTAAGTGTCGAACTAAATTTTGGGAATCAAAGTTTTAAGGCATAAACTGTCCTGGCTCTCAAGAAATTCACATTCCAGTGGGGGAGACAACTTTGTATAAACAAGCTATATACACGAGATAAAGTGGAAGCAGTCTCAGAGGGAAAACACTAGGATTCAGGAAGACTGGGAAAGGGTTTTTGCCTTTTTCATAAGAGGCACAATATAAAAATGTTTATTCTCTCTCCTTCCCTACATTATACTGCCATCTCAACCTCAACCTTTCCAACCACAGTTGGAAAAAAAATTTTCCATGGATCATGAACTGAGTTCAAGGGAGAAGTTAGAAAGAGATGAGGAAGGAGATAGTTGCAGACATGTAAAAATGTATTAAATCAGAAGAAGGGAGTGTTTTGTATAAGGAATAAGTCAGTGTTCCTGATTGATAGAGTACAGATTCAGTACTCTATCCTGTTCCTATCCCTACTGACAAAACACCCATAGTTCTATAATATTGTATGAATCACAACAGACTGCTTAATTAGGGGTGAAAGATTTAGTTCATTCTCACAATATACCTATTCAGTATGTAAGAGGGCAAGTTTGATAAAAAGGAAATAATATTCCAAGGGGGAAAAAAATCTACTCTTGGAAAACCTGTTTTGTAAATCTGATTTCCTATAAACAAAAAAAAATTTTTTTTCAAAGAATAAACAGTGATTCAATAGTGGAACAGTTGATAAAGGTCTCATCTCATTTCTCCCCAGCATGGAAACGTGGGAAGAATTAAGAATGTCCTCTTCAGTTTCTTGAGGACAAGAAAAAGAAAAATAAAGCCTTATATTTTAAAAAATAAAACATAATAGGTAATAATCATAGTAAATCACTGTCCAGCTCATGCAAACTTAAGACTTGAAATTAAAATCCAGCAACCTAACTTAAGTCATGTTTTTGTCTTAACTCTCAAGAAAAGCACTTCAATATATCCAAGCTTACAGAACTATCACTGTGGATTCAAATTAGACAGGCTATGTCCTTAAAGAACAAGTATCACCTAAGCACTTTAATATAAACTCATCAAAAGTTGGGATGGACCTGTTTGTTGGTTCAATGTCTACTGATGACATGAGAGGTAGAAATTAGTTTGGGTTAGCGTACCTAAACTTCCACATCTTTTACTTTCCCTTCAGAGAATTAAAGGGGAATTTAAATTACTTCAGATTGGATGGGTAGGTTTAGGAAAATTCCCTTAATAGTACTTTCTGTTTTACATTATTCCTGCCCATTTAGGTGTTAACTTATATGAACAAACATATCTAAAACAGGTTTCTAAACCTGTGTCCAGGGAAGAACATAACCCAGAAAAAGGAAAGCTAGTGTTTTTATACAGTAAGGAAGAGAACCTTCCCTTAGAATTGGAAGATTCCTTTTGCTCCTTGCTGAATATTCTATTTGTCAACGAGCATTTCATTGTTTTCTGACTTTTCTTCCTTTCTAATCTTGGATTCCACACTTTCAGAACAACCCCTTCCCTCAGTTCTACCTCATGTCCCTGTGTTTCATTTTATTACAGGGCTCCTTCTACTACATTTCCCTTCTTCCCTTTTTATCCCATTTCTCTTTTCTCTAAGAGGATAGTTTTTCCCTCCACTACTCAAGGAAAACGATCATTACCCTATTTAAAAAAAAAAAAATATATATATATATATATATATATATATATATATATATATGTGTATTGGTATATTTTGTTTACATATGTATACGTACGTTCTCTCTTCCCCCTCCTACAGAGCATTCCCTTAATAGAAAAAAGGGGGAAAACAGTTTGTTAAAAACTAACCAACTTTTTTTTTCAGTCTGACAGTTTTATGCAGTGCTCCAAACCCATAGTCCCTCACTTCAGCAAAGAAGGCATGGAGGTGCTTTCTTATCTCTTCGTTGAGGCCAAGCTTGTTTATTATTTCACAGCTTTCAATTCCTATGTTTTGTTTTTGTTGCTCTTTTCACTTACAGTCGTAGACATTGTACGTTTTGCTGGTTTTGTTTTCTTCACTTTGCATCAGTTCATTTAATCTTCCCATGCTTCTCTCAATTCATGTAAGTCTTCCCATGCTTCTTTATCATATTTTTTACAGCTGTACTCTTTCATTATTATGACAACTATTTTAGCTATTCCCAATAGATAGGCAGCTATTCCGGATCCAGGTCTTTGCTATTACGCATAATAAAAAGCATTGCTATAAGCATTTTTAAATAGTCAGGGTCTTTCTTTTTACTCTTTGAACTCCTTGGGGTCAAAATAATTAAAGTTTATGTAGTCATTTAATACGCTTAAGGGCGTAATTTCTGATCAAAGGGTATAGGCAATTTAGTCACTTTCTTAGCATAATTCCCAATTGCTTTCCAGAATGATCGGACCAATTCACAATTCCGGCAACTTTCATTAATAGTTCACAATTGTTCCAAAATCGAGTATTCGACAACCCAATCCTGATAGTCTCCCACCCCTTGAAATGGGACTCCTTGCCTTCTCTTATTCACCCCAAAGCTCCTCATCTCCGCCCCTAGAATCCCCCACGACGGTCTCTTCTTCCTCCAAAAGCCCCCTCCCTCCCGGATCTCCCAGCAGACAGGCCTGCAGCCCCTCCGAAACTGAAAGACTCACAGGAGACCAGAGCAGGAGGTGCAGACAAAGCTGCCCACGGTGATATCCACGTAAGTGACCCCACGTTGGGCACACTCGAAACAGTGGCGGTTTCCGGCCTGGCTGCTGCCACCCAACTCCCGCACCCGGCGACACCACACTTCCGAAGCTGCCTCCGCTTCCGCTTTCCCGTCGCCGCCGCCGCCAGGGCCCGAGCCCTTCTTCGCAGCCATCATCGTCGCTTTCCCCCACCCCTTGCCCCTCTTCGGCTGGCTCTCCTCAGACACCAGCACCGCCAGCTTCTCACCTACCGGGCACTCTCCTCACCCACGATCCCGCAACTAAAGCTAGCTCGCGCAGGCGTCGCCGCACCTCAAACGCCTTCCCCTCCCCCTCCCCAGGCTCTGATTGGACGGCCTCTCTACTCCGCCTTTCTCACTGGTCCGATTATAAGGAAGCCGCGGGATATGGCAGCTCATCTAGCTTCGCCCGGGCCCCGCCCCCAACTTCATGACCTTCGTGCTTTCCGATTGGTCTGAGGGAGAAAACGAATCGTGTCACTTTTTCTTGGCCTTGCCCCTTCTCCGGGTAATCCGGTCCTGGAGCTCTCATTGGTGGCTCGTTCCTTCTCCTCATTTCTCTTCTGCCTTGGGGGAACTCGGGCTAGGTAGTTTCTACAAATCTGGGCGGGCATTGTCAGCGCGCGCCACCGGCGCTCTTCCCGGCAACGTTAGCGTCTGGCAAAATAGGAGCCTCTCCACCAATCACTGAATAAGACTCATTACGTTCTCTTTCCGTTAAAGCAGCGACGTGGACCTCCGGGACACTTTTAAAAAGGCTCCGTGCACCTCGCGGAGGCAAAAGCCTGCACCAATTTGCTGCGTCAGCCAGTCAACAAACATTTATTTAGCGGCCTGCTTGGATAGCGTTACCGCAATGCTAGGATAAGTACTGGAGATAGGAAGAAAGGGAAAAGATATTTTCTGCCCTGAAGGAGCTTACTAGAGAGAAGAAACCCAACGTGCAAAAAATATATATTCAAAGCAAGCTCTAGTCAGAAAAAAAAAGGAAATAAAAAAGAGGGAAGGCGTCTGGTAGAAGGTGGGACTTTAGTTGGGATTTAAAGGAAGCCAGGGGAGTCAGGAGTTGCCGAGAAGGAGAAAGCTTATTTTAGGAGTGAGAGAGCCAGAGAGAATGCCTAGGACCTTGAGATGAAGTGTCTTGTTTGTGGGACAGCCAGAAAGCCAATGTCACCGGATGGAGTAGTTAGGGAGTAAGATATAAGATGACTGGGAACATAGGAGGGGTTAGATAGTAAAGGGCTTTATATACCAAAAAGCACTTTGTATTTGCTTCTGGGGTTTTTGACAGTCTAATGAGGAAGATAGCATGGGGAGAATTAAGTACAAATAAGCTATCAACAAGATAAAGAGAAGGAAAGCTTTTTTAGAATTAAGTGGGATTGGAAAGGTAAAGGTGAAATTTTTACTGGGACTTAAAAGGAGGGAGTTAAAGTCAGGAGGCAGAAGTAAGGATGGAGAGTTCCAGTTTTGGGGCACCACTAGGGAAAATGCTTAGATAATAGGGAGATGTATAAAATTCAAGATATCCAATAGGCAGTTAGAGATATGAGAATGAAGGTCTCAGCAGAGTAGTTAGAATTGGTTAAGTTTTCAAATGAAAATCATCTACTTAGAGATGATAATTTAATTCATGGCAATTGATGACATCACCAAATGAAATGGAATAGAGGAAGAAGAGAAGAGGCTTTAGGACTGAGTACTGTGTGAGATCTGCATCATTAAGGAGAGATGTCTCCTTCTCTGATTGGCTGTGCATATGACCTCATAGACCCTATGTAAGCTGTGGGGAGAGGAAGCAGATCTTTTTTGATGAGAGTTCATCAGGAGTTCACTAGGAGTCAGCTGGAGGTCAGCCGGGGGCAGGATGTAAACATGTGAATAAAAAATCTTGAGCTTGCACATGGCTGTTCACAAGCACTCTATCGTGTATTTAAACAATCATTCCTATGAAATGATGGCCAGAGATCTCTGAAAGCCTCAGACAGAGGCGAGCTTGGTAAAATTGGTTTAAGCACTGCAAAAGACAGTGACTGGAGATTTCTCTGAGGGCTCTGGGATCATCAAGCCTTGGGTGATCCAGATTAAGGGGTTCTGTTAACGATCCTTATGGGCATTCACAATTCAAGGGGCAAAAAGTTTTATTTTTTGAGGTCATAAAATACAAAGTTCCTAATGAACTCACTATTTGCCAAGGGGAAATGTAAAGTACGGACTAACTCCCTGGAGGGCCTTAGGCTTCAGAGTTTCAACCTTCTATAGGAAAAGACACCCTAAATTAGGCAAAGTTCCCTAGTGGAACTCTTAATTAACAGGGTGAAATGAAGGACCTTATATACTTTTTTTTTTTAATTTAATAGCCTTTTATTTACAGGATATATACATGGGTAACTTTACAGCATTAACAATTGCCAAACCTCTTGTTCCAATTTTTCACCTCTTACCCCCCCCAACCCCCTCCCCTAAATGGCAGGATGACCAGTAGATGTTAAATATATTAAAATATAAATTAGATACACAATAAGTATACATGACCAAAACATTATTTTGCTGTACAAAAAGAATCAGACTCTGAATTATTGTACAATTAGCTTGTGAAGGAAATCAAAAATGCATGTGTGCATAAATATAGGGATTGGGAATTCAATGTAATGGTTTTTAGTCATCTCCCAGAGTTCTTTTTCTGGGTATAACTAGTTCAGTTCATTATTGCTCCATTAGAAATGATTTGGTTGATCTCGTTGCTGAGGATGGCCTGGTCCATCAGAACTGGTCATCATCTAGTATTGTTGTTGAAGTATATAATGATCTCCTGAGGACCTTATATACTTGAGGAATATACTTAACTTTATGACATCTAAAAAAACCTCTGGTTTTATTCAGTAACTATGAAGTTAAGATAATCTTTTTAATGCAGGGAATTCAGTAAGAGCTCACTGCAACAAAGGCCCATTTAAGGATAAAATTATTCTGTTAATGCCCCTCCTTGCTTTCCTTAGACAACAAAGGTCCACTTAAATTTTTAAAAAGCCTTCTCCTGTCAATGGCCTTCCCTATGGCCCACCAAGATATTCAGTTGCTAGTTTTTTGCTTACCCATCATTCCCCCCTCAAACAAATGGGAACCAAAATCTTTTGGGGGTTAAAGAGTCTTCTGAAAATGTTTCCTGATAAGATTGGGCAAATTAGTTGTCCTGTTTTACA
Organism: Sarcophilus harrisii; assembly: GCF_902635505.1. Classification (NCBI taxonomy): domain Eukaryota; kingdom Metazoa; phylum Chordata; class Mammalia; order Dasyuromorphia; family Dasyuridae; genus Sarcophilus; species Sarcophilus harrisii. The sequence goes on along the minus strand of NC_045429.1, from coordinate 287,821,655 downwards.
GGTCACACTTGAAAGGGTGATGAACTCAAGGGCCTGGAAGCTGGTCAAAGCAGGATCTAATGTGTGCTAAGTCTCAGGATCAGAATTAGGATGGTATCCAGTGTTGACCAGTGAATCAGTTGGAGACTAAAGGAAACAATCTAAAGAGATGAAGTAGGGAAAATAGTGTTGTAAATAGTAAAGGCTGCTCAGTTGGCCAAGAATATATATGTTAAAGTATTTAAAGTATTTAGACATTGATAGTCTGAGGGGATTTCCACTTGTCATGGTGTGTGGGACAGGTGCTCGACGCCCTTTCCCAAATGAATTAATCAGAGACATCTTCATGTACAAAGAGAAAGCATTTATTTAGTCCCTGCAGGGAGAAACCTAGACACACACCTGGGAACCATGTGCTGCTAAACCTGATCAACTTCCACTTGTCCAAGATTTAAAAAGCAAAAGACCCAAAGCTTTTCATTGGATAGACTAAAAGGAGGTAACCATCCTTTACCAATGTCCTCTGCTTCCTGTGGGTCAGGTCACTTCCTGTGAGTCTGATCTTTAGAGACTGATGTAAATTGTGTCCCCTTTAATTCTTTCGGGGCAGGAGGGGGGGAGGGGAGGAGACAACCCTGATGTAAACTATGTCCTCTTTGGGGGAAAGGATGCTCCTGACTCTCAAACCCTCCTGCCTCTGGGAGGGGCACACCCTTTCCAGACAACTCCCAAGATAAGTAATCTCATTCAATTGGAAATCTTGGCCTGGCGCATCATTCAAACTGCTCCCCAGCTCTAGGCCAAGACTAACCCTATATAACCAAGGATTTGTCAACCCTTCTTTGCTAAATGCCCTTCTGGACTTAGCCACCGATGAAGATATTTTCTTCTCAGTGGAAATCCATCATTGCTAAATTCCTAATCAGGAATTTGCTTGCTAAGAAAGCTGTCTTTTTAGCATACTGTTTTCTTACCGTAAATAAACCCATTCTTTGCACAAACCTAGTGCCTATATTTATTGGGGTTCATGAATTCTTTCTCAAAACCTGTACAACCGGCCAAGGGGATCCCATTGCTGTTAGGGGATCTCTTATCCTCAATTCTCATATCTCATCAAGACCATGTGACTCCCTGCAACCCATGGTTCAAGACTGGGAACAGGGATCATGTGACTTCCTGAAACCTGAGGCCCAAGACCTCATCTTCCCCTCTGGGTATAGGGATCATGTGTCTTAGGCATAGTCTCATAAACTGAGAAAACTTCATCCAATCAGTCCCATTCAATGGAAATATGATAAAAACATTGTTCAGGTCAAATTCTTTTCTCTGAATGTTTCTGATTTAGTTTCAATAATCAATATTGAAAAAAAAGGTCTCAAAAACAGTTGCATCAACCCCTATTCTTACATCATTTTGAAACACAGATATAGATTTAGTAATAGATAGATGACTAAATCAATTACTTATTTACCTGATTGTTTAAGATGCAATGACTACATATTATCAGATTGAAAAGAGCAAGCTCTTACACACTTGCATTGTGCTCATGTCTTCTACTGATCATTTGTTCTGATTATAGAATTTTGCTATAAGAATTAAAAAAAAAAAAAACAGGGCCATGATTGTAACAGCATCAAACTAGTCCTTCTGGCTTAAGCCTAAAAGCCCATATGTGGCAGGATAAAGCATCCTTAATTCTGTTTGACTTCAGTACATTCTACTAACCTAAGGTGAGGTGTTTTCAATGAGCAACAATCACCCATTTTAGACTTTAACATTATTACAATAACTCCAGATAACTTAATTAACAATCTTAGCAATTTTCATAAGGGATAACCAAATTGTCTTAGCTATAACTTCCTCTGAATTTACAAGAAAAAGTGAAAATATCCAATTTCCTAAATGGCAATTACAAAATACCAGGGTTAGCAGAGCAGGTAAAATAACAATAGGTTTTAAACAACGTTTCCAATTTCTTTTAATTCTGTTCACAACATTTAAGTTGCTGGCTGACAAGCCAAATAGGACTTTATCTAATTTATATATATATATATATATATATATATATCATTACTAATAAATATATATTATATTTATGACTCATTCATTAGTATTTACTGAGTCCCATCACCCAATGGGTAGTATTTTTTCCTCCTTTTCCCAAGCTATTGAAGCTCCCTTAATTTTTACTTTTGTTTTAGGAAGAAAATAAGACAATTCTTAAAATGTGGATAAAATATGATCTATCACAAAAAATGGGTGAGTGTCATATTACAATCAAACTTTTTTGTTGTTTCACACAGACCTTTTCTGTTTTTGTGAGCCAAGAAATCCAGGGTTTGAGTGCCAGTTCTTATTTCAGAGTGAGATCTTCACCCTGGAATTTTCACTGACAGACCCCAAATCTGACTCTTGATTTTCTTTCTCTTTCCCATCTCCACACTCCTGGAGCAGTTAGGAGGGAGAGAGAGGAAAAAACCAAAGAAACTCCATTTCCTCTCTTCACTATTCTGAAGTAACCCAGGTTTGGGGATGCTATTAATTACTAACCAGGTGAATTTAATTTATTAAAATGCACTTCCAAATTACCTTACACAGAAAATAATTTATTTCAACATTAACAATATATATTGGTCACATCTAAAAACACATTTAAATATCAAATATGAAATAATTACATCCAATAAAAGTTAGCATTCATATAGCATTTATTCTATCCCTTCCTGATGTAATAGAATTTTTTGGTCCCCTGATTTTAGGAAGCACCTTCTGTTTTAGCAGTAAATCAAGCAATCCTAAATCTTCTGGATTTGGAATCTGCCTTAGAAAAACTCTGACCACTCCTTAGCCAGATAATTTCTGGCCTCAGGAAACTTCTACACCCAGTACCAACCTTAATTCACCTGGAGATTATTCCCTAGCCCACCAATTTTAATGCATGTGGAGATTATTCCCTAATCCCACCAACTCTTAATTCATCTGAAGATCACTTCCTAGCCTTAGCCTCAAGTGGTAGAATCATCATGTCCAAGATAGACTCCTTAGCCCTTAGGACATGTGGGACTGGGTAAAGCTGTTCTAGTTCACTGAATTCTCAGCATCAGATAAACCCTTTTTTGCCAACTTAACTTGGAGACTGGGACTGCGAATTCTTTTGCAATACCTGTGATACTCATTTGGGGATCCCCAAACGCTCTTAGGATGTCTTATCCCCCAATATTCCTTCCTTCATTTTCTTTCTTTCCCTTTTTTCTTCTTTCCACATAGGGTACCTACTCTGCCATACATAGTATAATGTATTCTGTATATACAAAATGTACATTTTGATCACAGAAACCTCAAGTTATTTTGAAGTTTACTAGCGAGATTTCTTTCTTAAAGACCATGCCTTAAACCCAAATCATTCTGACTCTTATTGATTAGCCAACAATAGGACCCAGTCCAAGCCTACTTGATGACACAGAGTAAAACTAAATAACAATTGTTTCTGTTTTGGTCAGAAACTCTGAGGGTCTTTCCCTTCCAGATTGACTTTTTTTTCTTTCTTTCTTTCTTTCTTTTTTTTTTTTTTAATACTAAGAAGTCATTCTTTACCTCATTTCTTACCTAGCCTTAATCACTGGTAGGGCATTATGTCAATCACACTGAGACCTTTAAAAACCTTTAAGAGATACAGCACACCTTGACTTAAATTCAACTCACTTAAATGTCATAGTGATGAAATCCTGATTGTCCAGTTGGGCATTATTAGAGAAAGCCTGAGTCACTATAAGTAGTCTGGAAGCCTACCTACTTCCTGTGGCAATCTGGGAGGAGCACTGATAGGACCATCTCAGCCTTAAGGGCCTTTTGTTTTTAAGTAGGCTTTTTGTTCAAGTGGACTTTTGATTACAGTATCACCTTTGGTGGAGGTCTCTGGAAACCCCAACTTTATTGTATTCAATAAGAAAGCCAAGTTATGATGTAAAACTTTCAAAAAATTATACTTTCCCTATAAAAGAATTTAATAGTACTGTTAGAAACATACTTGATACTGAAATTCAGATATCAAGGTAAATTTATTAAAGAAGAATTTTAAGGAATTGTCTTAACATTTCTGGCCAGAAGTGGGCTCTACTCCTCTTCCAGAAGAGGAAGTATTGAGCATAGGCAAGAAAAGCTTTATATTTGTTAGCTCAGCACAATCTCCTCAGAGAATGGATTGGTCAGTTCCCTTTTGGGTTACAATCTTTCTGATTCGTGCTCTGTTGTAGAGGATCACAGTAAGTGGGAAAACTCTGGGTGAGATATAAGACCTTTCAGCCCAGAGGGAGCCTTCTAACAATGTCTGGTTCAGCTCCTCATCTCCCCTAAGGGCTCTGGGCCCTCCTGAGAAGTCAGGAGGCAGTGACAACCTGTGAGTTGAGATTGAAGCAGAATGATAGCAGGTAGAAGAGTGATACCAGGTGGCAAACTACATACAATAGCAAGTTGTTTATGTGGTCCTATGTGTACAGTGGTGTTTTTGTTACATTATATAAAGGGGAAAGTCCTTGAAATAAACAGACTCCATTTTTCCACCATCCTCGGGAGCCCCACCTCATCACTTCTCTTCTAGGAAGGTATATTTTAATTACCCCAGCTTGGGGATTCTAGAAAGCAACAGTACATTTTGTTATCCCAACTTAAGGACTCTAGAAAACAGGACACAACATACTGTATGTTTTCCTTAAATATGCATGATATGTTTAATATTCAATTACCCTATTAAGCAAGCACAGGAGTGATTTAATGAGTCAAGTCATTGACTCAAATCAGTTTGAGCTAGACCAGCTATTATCTTGACTTTGTGGTTTTCTCAAAACCACACGACTCTTTCTGATTAGCTGAGTCCACCTGTACCTTTCTGGCTCCCCAATTCCTTGTTTGCTCAAGGTTTCTGAGAGACTGAAATTGTTTTGTGGAAACTTAATCTTTGTTAAATTTTCATTTTCTGAAAACTCATTGCTTAATGGTACTTACAAGTGATATCTTACATTACTCTGAAGCTTGCACCATTCTGTGGAAACCTAACATTTCAGTATTTCTCAAAGTACCTTACTGCTGGGTTATGGGACCCTGCTGAGAGGGAGTACTGACGCCACCTCAACCTTTGATGCACAATAAGTTTTCTGTCTTTGCAGAATTCCTGTTGCAGAAACACCCTTGTTAAGCAAGGAGCATTGATTTGTGATCATGGGAACAAGTATAAGCCAAGGGTCACAGCTACTGGCTATGTGAGCAGGGATGCTTGAACAGGGCCTCTCACCTGTGAGCAAGCTGCTGAATTGCTGGATTGGCTCTCCTCCCATTGATAGATACTGTGTATGTGCAAAGCCCATGATCTGCTTCTCTGAATGGTGTTTGGGGATTGCCTACTGTTCACACGCTGATCATGCTTGCAAAAATGTATATCAACAAGCTGTACAGCATAATAAGCTGGAGCTTTTTTCATACCCTCTGAGTCTCCCGCTTCATTCATCTCACCTCTGAGATCAACGGGCTCATATGCCATGAGCTCTTAAAAGACGGCTGCAACAACTGAGGAACAGGGATGAGAACCTGGAAGGGTGCCAGAGTGACCCCTTCTCAGTCAAGCACTGCCACGTGTTCAAGACAAACTCTATGAGGATTCCAGAGAAAAAGCCCGCTGAACTGCATTGTTTCTGGACCATGCAGAGTGTGGCAGAGAGTGGTTAAGTAACCCAATGGGGCAGAAAATAAGCACCCTACTGCCTTCAGAGAGGGAAGCATATGTCAGGACTATATATAAATGTATAAAAGAGCAGAGGCGCACAGTTCAATCAGGAAGCATTAGGAAATTCCTGGATATTGCTTACAAAGTTTCTCCATAGTTACCTGAGGAGCATGATAATGAATGGCCTCCCCCCTCCACCACCTTTGGCCCCACCTTATTTTTGTGTCTATCCAGACCTATAGCCTTTCAAAAGTTCTCCTAATGTAATAAATACGAACTGAAGAAAAGCAGAATCAGAAATATAAAACAAAGATTGCAGTGACATTTAGCAGACAAAAAGCAAAAGGTAATCAGATATATTCTTTACCTTCACTTCAAAAAGTTTTGCAGCTGGCTAGAGATCAAGAAGAAGATAAGGAGGGGTGGGAAAAATTATATCCTGTTATAGAGGAGGATGACCCTTTTAACCCAGGACAGAGAAGACGTAGACATGAACCACTTCCCTTTAGAGTTCTAACCCAATTTAAGGACTCAGTTCATATGTTACAAGTTTTGTACCCCAATCATTGGAAAGCAGTCTCATGGGCAGTGTTGACTTCAGGCTAGGCAGTGTTCTGGATGACAGAATTTTTAAAACAGACTCGGTTGATAAATCAGGAATGGAGGAACAGGTATGCAGCTTTAGATGCCAAGGGACACTCACAATAATACAGGACTGTGGTGGCTGCTTCTCAATGGCCCTCTTGGCAGAGGTAGAGGGCAGTAAGGAGGCTTTGATGATTGCTGAACCAGTAAATTGACAAAAAGATGGAAAGACAGGAACCATTTTTCCTTTAATAATAGATGGCTTACATATTAACTTATGGGGTAGAGATATATTACATTAATTTAGGGATGAAATATCACCACAGAATTTTAGGAGGGGTCATTGCTGTTGTGGCTTCCACCACTCTAAAATGATTACCAATGCACCAGAATGGGTAGAGCAATAAATGGCCCTTGACCAAAGAATAAACAGCTGCTCTACATCAATTAGTATAAGAACAATTAGAATTAGGACATATTGAGGAAATAAAACAGCCCATGGATCTCTCCTGTATTTCTTATAAAGAAAAGACATGACAGCTGAAACAGCAAGGAAAATATTACTCAGAAATATCCAATTAACTGGAGAAACAGGAATTATATGGATTGACATAGATAAGGATAGGTTAGATTGCTTAATAGCTACTCAGAAAACCTGGATCATTTTGTCAGGGTTAGGATATGAACAGTGGCAATGGATATTTCCCACAAAAACAAAAATACATCCACTTAAAGACCCTAATGTGTTCACTGATGGCATCAAGCAAAATAAAGCAGCCATATATTCCCCACAATTGGGCATCTCTAATGTATTTACTACACCTTATACCTCAACACAGCAAAATGAATTGTATGTTATTATTCAAGCACTGAAAATAGACAAACCCATCAATATCATTTCAGACAGTCTCTATGCAGTTGGGGTGATTCAGAGAATAGAGACAGCATATAAACAAAAGCTCAAACAGGACCTATCTTCTCATTGTTTCAGAAGGTACAAGAGGTGATTTTTAATGAGAGTCTATCCTTTTTATACAAAATACATCCGCTCTCATACAAATGGGCTGAGACATATATTTAAAGAGAATAAAATAGTAGATGGTCTGCTTACGCGAGGTATTCTCCTTTGCCCTCTAGAACAAGCAATAAAAGCTCATGAACATTTACATCTGTTTGCCAGATCTCTTTGGAGATTGTATAGGGTGTCCCAGAAAGAAGCAGCAAGCATAGTAAAAAGATATGTAGCTTGTGTACCATATTCTCAAAGACCTGTAAGGCTGGGGACTAACCCCAGAAGTGACAGGTCAAATTATATATGGCAAATGGATGTTACACATATGGGAAAAACATGCATTCATGCTACAGTTGACACTTATTCAGGCTTTGTATTTGCATCCTCTCAATGAGAGAAAGTTGCTTCACATGTAATAAATCACCTATTTCACTGTTTTGCCTCTATGGGTATCCCACACACCATCAAGACTGATAATGGACCTTCATATACCTCAAAAATATTAAAACAGTTTTTACAGGAATTCTCCATACATTATATTTTTGGGATTCCTTATAACCTTACAGGACAGGACATTGTAGACAGGACTAACAGACCCTCAAGAGATAGGATTATTCAGAAAAAAATATAGATAACAATAAATATATAATATATAAATATAACATAATATGATTTGATATAATAAATATATAAATATAGATAATCACTCAAAGATAATATCCTATCTTCATTAAGAAGGCCCCCTAAGAATGAGACCATGGTAATGAAAAAAGGTCCTGAAGGATGGGAGGGACCCTGTAGAGTTCTAATGTGGGGGGCCAGGATATGCTTGTATCTCCACAGGAGAAAACCTTCAGCAGTGGATTCCCACCAGACATCTCAAAGTTGTCCATAGAACTGAAGAGGAAAAGAAGGAAGAAGAGGTGACTGTCCAGGAGGAGAACGTGACCCCAAGACCACTAGAAAGATGCTTTATAAATATATATATATATATGGGTTTGTGTTACATACACTCAGGATTGGCAACAGAGGCCAAAAGGTGGGCTATCATGATGGATCTACCATGGCCTAGGATTGTCTCATGGGGAGAATGCATACTGGACGTAGTGCTCACAGGAACTGTGTCCCTAATAATTAGAGATGAATTTCACCTTGAGAAATACAATGGAGGGGCAGCTAGGTGGTGCAGTGGATAGAGTAACAGCCCTGAAGTCAAGAGGACTTGAGTTCAAATTTGACCTCAGACAATTAACACTTCCTACCTGTGTGACCCTGGGCAAGTTACTTAACCCCAATTGCCTCAGCAAAAAAGAGAGAGAGAGAGAGAGAGAGAGAGAGGGAGGAGAGAAAAAGAGAAATACAGTGGAACTAAGGCAAAGGTAAAGTACAGCTTTGCTGGATTTGTGAATAGGCTTCCTTTGTGCTGGTTGGAAGGAATAGTACCTGTTGTGCACAAGTGAAGAAGGTGGCTTTACGAATGCCCATTTCGGGTATGGGGTATCATGCAGGGGACGCCCTGTCCTAGCGACACCCTCATCCCCGTGGGGGGGCTGCAGTGTGTGTCTACACAAAGGGGTCATCAGGCCGGCCCCCCATATCTGCGTGCTCTGCCCATACTCATCCTTGTTATATGATTGAAACTGGACATGGCAGTTGTGGCATGAGGCTAAAAAGACGACCTATGACAGTCTCCCAGGACCTGTTTGGGAACCTTACAAAGGCAAAGCCTGGAAAGGTTTATGGAAAGCACAAGCCGCTCCCAGCTTTTGGGATAAGAACTTACTGTTTGATAAAAATTGCTGGGAAAATTGGAAACTAATATGGCAGAAACTAGGCATTGATCCATACTTAACGCCGTACACCAAGATAAGGTCAAAATGGGTTCATCACCTAGGCATAAAGAATGAAATTATTAATAAATTAGAGGAACATAGGATAGTTTACCTCTCAGACCTGTGGAAGGGGAAGGTCTTTATGACCAAAGCAGAACTAGAGATCATTACTGATCACAAAATAGAAAATTTCGATTATACCAAACTGAAAAGTTTTTGTACAAACAAAACTAATGCAGACAAGATTAGAAGGGAAGCAATAAACTGGGAAAATATTTTTACAGTCAAAGGTTCTGATAAAGGCCTCATTTCCAAAATATAGAGAGAATTAACTCTAATTTATAAAAAATCAAGCCATTCTCCAATTGAAAATGGTCAAAGGATATGAACAGACAATTCTCAGATGAAGAAATTGAAACTATTTCTAGTCATATGAAAAGATGCTCCAAGTCATTATTAATCAGAGAAATGCAAATTAAGACAACTCTAAGATATCACTACACACCTGTCAGATTGGCTAAGATGACAGGAAAAAATAATGATGATTGTTGGAGGGGATGTGGGAAAACTGGGACATTGATGCATTGTTGGTGGAGTTGTGAACGAATCCAACCATTTTGAGAGTAGTTTGAACTATGCTCAAAAGTTATCAAACTGTGCATACCCTTTGATCCAGCAGTGTTACTACTGGGATTATATCCCAAAGAGATTATAAAGAAGGAAAGGGACCTGTATGTGCACGAATGTTTGTGGCAGCCCTTTTTGTAGTGGCTAGAAACTGGAAACTGAATGGATGTCCATCAGTTGGAGAATGGCTGAATAAATTGTGGTATATGAAAATTATGGAATATTACTGTTCTGTAAGAAATGACCAACAGGATGATTTCAGAAAGGCTTGGAGAGACTTACACGAACTGATGCTGAGTGAAATGAGCAGGACCAGGAGATCATTATATACTTCAACAACAATACTAGATGATGACCAGTTCTGATGGATCAGGCCATCCTCAGCAACGAGATCAACCAAATCATTTCTAATGGAGCAGTAATGAACTGAACTAGCTATACCCAGAAAAAGAACTCTGGGAGATGACTAAAAACCATTACATTGAATTCCCAATCCCTATATTTATGCACACATGCATTTTTGATTTCCTTCACAAGCTAATTGTACAATAATTCAGAGTCTGATTCTTTTTGTACAGCAAAATAATGTTTTGGTCATGTATACTTATTGTGTATCTAAGTTATATTTTAATATATTTAACATCTACTGGTCATCCTGCCATCTAGGGAGGGGGGGGGGGTAAGAGGTGAAAAATTGGAACAAGAGGTTTGGCAATTGTTAATGCTGTAAAGTTACCTATGTATATATCCTGTAAATAAAAGGCTATTAAATTAAAAAAAAAAAAAAAAAAAAAAAAAAAAAAGAAAGCACAAGCCTCCGTGGGACACATTCTTGTTTCCCAACAATTGAACCGGCAGTTTGGCACATGGAAAACCATCTTGGGCCCTGGTTCTTGGACAAATGGCACGAGAATGGGATACCAGTTCTACACTAAAGCCTGTCTGGGAGGGGAATATGCATTTATGTGAGAGATTCTGTAACTGTTACCAAAGAAACCTGGATTTTTACAATATTACTTGTTGGAATTGTACAGTACAGTTAGTGGTTGCTTGGATATTGACATTGGATACTGTATTTGTGATCCCCGGAGCTCACTCATGTAGCAACGCTTCCTGTCAAAAGTGAGAAATGGTACCGTGCTGATTGATCATATGTACAACACCATAATAGAAAAGTGTAATGACACAGCACCCAGGACACCCCAGAATCAGCTGGAGTCAGGATAAGCAAAAGTCCATCTTTATTCTTGGTCTTTAGGAGTAGAAGTGAAGGGGATGGAAGAGAATCTCTGCAACTGCCTTCTCCCTCGTCTACCGCCAAGAGTGTGACTCTGGCTAGTCTTACTCCACCCCCTAGTCCCTCCTAAAATCCTCTATACACCAATCACAGTACGGATAGTGGAAAGGACCATTTTCCAAGCATATGCCCATAGAGTATTGTCCAATCAGTAGTTAGCTTCAAGCGCTCAACAGTCCCAACCTCAGTGCATCAACCCAATAGTTTCAGCCTTCTACAGAAAAGAAGGAAACAGATCTCAGTCCCATTAGAAAAGAGAGATGCATCAGTTGTGTCATATTAGGTATCACTATGCTGGTTTCACTTAAAGTTTCATCAGTCTCTCTTGCAATGTCCATATCTAATGTACAAAACAGCGTAATACAAGCTAGATATATAATAGCTAGGAATGTCTCAGTGGGTTTTGCCCAACAAGCTAAGATAGATGAACAATTGTATCAGACGATAAAAGATTTAAGGGAAGTAACATTGGAACTAGGAGCAGAAGTGGAGTTACTGAAACTCCAGGCTCAATAACAATGTGACTACAGATATACAAAGATTTGTGTAACCCCTTTGCTGTGTAATCCTACAAGTCAAGATTATGATTGGGACAGTATCAAGAGGCATTTGAATGGTTTATTTCTCAATAACACAACTAAAGGTGACATAGAAAGTTTATATAAACTAGCATCTGACACAGAGAAAGCTTCTCATGAAGATTTGAAACCAGATAAAACTGCTGAAAAAATAATACATTGGCTTGATAATGTCTTCATAGTGGTTAAAATTAGAAGCATGGATTGCCCTGTGAGTTGTGTTGTTACTGCTTTGTTGTTGCCCTGTAATATTAGGATGCTTTTATGGATCTTTCTCCACCTTTCAGAGGTTGCAGCTCAAGAAAGGACTTTTTATCTAAAAGACAAAAAGAGGGAATTGCTGAATTATGGGACCTTACCAAGAGGGAGTACTGAGGCCACCTCGACCTTTGATGCACAATAAGTTTTCTGCCACGGTGAGGAAACGAGGATTGATTTGTGATCAGTGTCTACATTGGGAACAAGTATAAGGAGAGGGTCACAGCCAGTGGCTCTTGCCTGTGAGGGAGTTGCTGAATTGCTGGATTGGCATTGGTAGATACCATGCATGTGCAAAGCCCATGAGCTTCTTCTCTGAAGGGTAATTGGGGATTGTCTACTGTTCACATGCTGATCACCCTTGCAAAAATGTATATCAACAAGGTTGTCCAGCATAGTAAACTGGAGCTCTTTTCACACCCTATGAGTCTCCCACTTCATTTATCTCACCTCTAAGATCAAAGGGTTCATATACCATGAGCTCTTAAAAGACAGCTGCAAACCTTACCAGCTTGCTAACTCCTTTATGGAGTTAATCCAAGTCAGTGATATACTTCCACCTTGTGGCCTCTTTCTCCTTGTTATGGCTAATTTCTTTTTGGGGTTAGTATGCTTGCTAAACTTCATGATGGTTAACACCTATTAGGATCCTCAATTCCTTTTCTGGTTAGCCCCATAATCCTCCACTTGCCATGTTTTAATGGCATCTTCCTCCAGTTATTTGTGAATTCCATTAGGGAACTTGTGTTTCATCTTGTTAATTTATCAAAATCCTTTTCCTTGCTAACTTCTCTTAGAATTTACCCCATTCTTAACAGCATAATATAATCTTTGCCCCCTTTGGAAAATGCCTTCTGCATTCAGAGAGAAAACTATGGAAATTGATTTCTACCTTTGTTTGCTTTTTTTTCGTTTTTTCACTTTTGGTCTAGTTTTTCTTGCACAACATGACAAATGTGGAAATGTGTTTAAAAGAATTGTACATCTTTAACCTATATCAGATTGCTATCTTGGGGAGGGAATAGGTAAGGGAGAGAGGAAGAAAAATTTGGAACATAGTCTTACAAAAATGAATATTGAAAACTATCTTTACATGTATTTGGAAAAATAAAATACTGAGAAAAAAAAATCTTCACCTCTTGATTTGGAGACTGTCTAAGGCCTACACATTCTTGTGAGAGGACTTGTAACACCAACCCTTAATCCCAATTTGCTTTTGGGGTATCACCTCATACACCATCATTTTGGTGGATAACCTCATCATCTGCATTACCTCTTTGATAATGTGGTCTTCAAGAAGAAAGAACAACCATTCACACTTGCCATTTACTTAACATATGGTTTGCTGTAATTTGTACAATAAGATATCAATTTAAGGTCAGTTGTTAACTTTACAATATCTTGCTTTATGTAATATAGATCTTTGATGTGTAAATCATCATCTTTCCTTATTTGTTCTTTGAAATCCTGTTGTAACCATTTCACTTATGAAACTAAAATTATATAATGTATCTTAAAACTGATGCTCATAACTCAATGACTTGTTGTTGTTCAATGATACCCGTGTTCTGAGTATAATAAACTGTGGTTTTCCCCTATCTTTGCATTATTTATTATATGATTGGCAGCAGCAGCAAATCAACAGGTCCTTGGACAATTCCCCCTCTCCCCCTCACAATTATTGGTGACTCCAGAAGGGACTAATTAGAAAACTCATGATTGAGTTTTCTAGCCCAGAATCCTTCCATTGCTCACAGGCTAAAATTGACCTAGAAAGAATTTTGGGCAGGAAAACTGGCTCACTGTAAAGTTGATATATTAATATTCTTGTACTTGTTTCTATTATTTGTTTATTTGTCTATCACACCTACAAGACATAAACTGTCAGACTCTGTAGTGACCAGCCTGGCAGCTGCTCTATTGATAGCATACTATTATTCTGAAGTCAAAAGCAAGTGTTAAAAGTGAGAAATTGAGATCTTAATGGAAAGGCCTCCTTTTCCTTTTTTTTCTGGGTGAATACCTGGGCAAGAACTAGGATTTATCTGAATCTGTGCCTTTTCTTCTTATTCTTCATAGGCAGATAAACAAGAGACTTGTCTTGATGGAGTGAATGGATTACAGAAAAAGACCATGTCCTTGGTAGCAACCCAGTATCTGAATGCACCTCAGTGAGGAGCAAACTGGTTTTGTAGAATTACCTTGTAATGACAGAATTATCACAAATAGATAGAACTATCCTGTACTGACACCCACTGTTACCTTAAGCAATTTGTAGGTTAAACTCTAGCCATCAACTTCGGAGACTATCTTGTATAAGATAGTCACAGTTGATTTATTGATCTAAACACTTAACATAGTTGGTGAACCTTGTTTAGAGTCCTTTTCCCTATCAGTTTCCACCTCCCCCTTTGTTAATTGCAAGTCCAACAGGAATTTTGCCTGCTTAGCAAGCATATTACATATATTATATAATATGTAAAAGCTTTGTCCCTTGACATGAAAGTGATTTGACTCAGTAAATTCATTACAAAGGATTCCCCACAGTTGTGACTTGCTGGACCCATATTTGTCATTATCTACCTATCATTTATAATCACCATATTGTCTTGGCTACCTTCCCTATCAAATTCTGGGGGAATCATGGTCTGGTTTGGACTGATACAAATCTCAATTTGTCAGTGGTCATGGGATTACTCAGGTTCTAGTAATTCTGATTTGTGGAAATTTGCCTCTATTTTCAGAAACTAAATTAATCCTGATCAAATCTATTTACTTTCTAAAGATAACCTTTTTGAGGGAGAGCTAGTTAGTATGATAAATAGAGCAGCAGTCCTGGAGTCAGGAGGATCTCAGTTCAAATCCAGCCTCAGACACTTAATACTAGCTGTGTGACCCTGAGCAAATCACTTAACTCCAATTGCCTCACAAAAAACCCCAAAATAAACAAATAATAAAGATACACCTTTGGGTTGACTACTGATTATTTGAAAGAAAATTCCTTTCAAATAAACCAATCTATCCAAAACCTGGTTTGGACATCTTTGTAAAAATGTCTAGATCCAGTTAATTTCTGAAATTAGACATCCTTGACTCTAGGGAAGGTCTTTTGAAAATGAAATATTAACCAATTGTTAATTAAGTAAAATTAGTTAGTGAAGTTTCATATCCAAATTAATTCTTTGTATTTATTGCAATTCTAAAGTGAAACTCATCTTCACAATAAGCAGGGAATGCTGCTAATTCTGATTAAATTTTCAGTAAGAAATAAATTTTATGAACAGACAGGAAGGGAATGGAAACTTTTTCTGATAAAAGTTTCAAAGCTTTCAAAAAGTTATAATCTTATCTTTGTGTTCCTAAGTCTGATCAGTTTGGGAATGCAAAGAGAGAATTAGACAAGAGGGAAAAGAGTTTCCCTTTGCAGAAATTTATAGAATTGGAAACTACTTAAGAGACTGAATTTGTGAACTGAAAGGAAATCTGTTTACCATATATTTCCACAAATTGCAATGGAAATGTGGTTTAAATATTTTTATATGCTGAAATATCCTTGTAGGGTTTGGGGGTTGCAGTTCCTTGGGACTTTTCCATACAAATAGTATACTCATCTATGGCTCTTTTTTCTCCCTTGAAAATGACAGAAATTGCTCAGATCTTAAGCAAAACTAAAGCTGGTATCTAAAGAAAAGGAGAAATTAGGAGAAATTCTCCTTGAGGACTCTCCAGAGGAAAGAAAGAGAGGAGGGAAAATGGTTTGGCAACTTTTAAGTGGATGCTTAGGAACCTTCTGTTATTAATTCTTCTCTCCACCTTGGAAAATTTGGATGTTTGTTTAAATCAGGAAGCAAATAATTTCAAATTAATTTTCAAAATACATAAAATTTAATTTTAAGAGATTTTATCCCACTATCATGGTTTTTTTTTTCAGTGATTAATTTAACAGAAATTAATTGCCTAGGTAAATTAAAATCAAAAGCTCTA
The DNA here is from genome assembly GCF_902635505.1 of Sarcophilus harrisii. Lineage (NCBI taxonomy): Eukaryota > Metazoa > Chordata > Mammalia > Dasyuromorphia > Dasyuridae > Sarcophilus > Sarcophilus harrisii. The sequence continues at coordinate 287,805,787 of NC_045429.1, read as the reverse complement.
AATGTAGGGAATTGGAAATCAACTTTGTATTTGTAAGCTCTTAAAAACTTAAAAAAACTGGGGGGTCTCTAAAGTGGGAAAGATCTGGTATCTGGAACAGAAAGTTTCTAATTAATCCTATCATAATAGATAGGAAGGCCAGGAAATCTCTCAAAATAGTGATCTCCTTCAAGATAGAAACAGTAGGTTTAACTCATTATTCAATAAAATGAAGATTGAGAACAGTATTTATACAACTTTGTAACTTTTTTTTTAAACCTCTGAGTGCTTTTTCTGGGAAGAACATGTTTCCAACAAACAGAAGTTTTGACAAGGAAAAGTAAAAACTTTGTTGTTATTGTTTTGTCCTTCATTCTCAAAGAGGACCATGACATCAGGGAGGTTGAGAAGGGGTGGATCCCAAAAGTTTGGGGTCCCAGACCAATGTTACAAAGTATGTCAAAAGAATCTGCAGGCTTGAACTCATCTCCTTAATCAAGGGGCAAAGCTTTATTGCAATAGTAATTTACTTACATTACAAAGCCGGCTGAATTGTAAGGTAATTCAACAGAAAAACAGAAGAAGACATTTTTATCCAGCTTTTAGTTATAGATATGCTAATTCTATGCTCATAGGTAGGAAGGATTGGTTTCCAGAATTTGGTTCTTTTGACCAGATTATTAATGACAAGATTATCAGTCAGCAATGAACTGAGAAATGATCTTATTCACTATTATCTCAGGAGTTTGATCTGTGGAAGTTTCCTGAGGTCAGAAGCTATCTGATTGAGTGATCTATTTAGAATCAGACAGATTTGATATGGGGGTTTCCTGAGGCAGATTACAAAGCTAGAAGATTTAGAACTACTGACTTATTGTTCGAACAGAAGTTCCCCTAAAATCAGGGGACCTCAAAATCATATTACAATCACCATGACATGCAATGAATTGGATTTAAGTGAAGGAGGGCTGTACAAGGTCACTTGCCTCACTTTCCCTCCAGAATAATCTGGATCCAATAACCAGATATAGATCAGGAAGACTGGAGATGCCTCTGGATGCAATTGTAGAACTTGGCCTTTTTAAGCTAAGGTCTTCAATGGGTCTCAGTTTGACTGAGGCTACATCCATTTGAAGCGGATTATGGTCCCTTTAAGAAACTGATTTGTGATTCCTTTCAAATTGATTTATTCCTTTCTGATTCCCAACCCCTCCTGGCTGATGCATTATCATCTAAGAAGCTAGGGTTTTTGATTCACAATTCCTGGTCAAAAGCATCCCTTTGAATTCCACTGGGAGACTCAGGCTTGTCCCAGCCCCCATTGGATCTGAGCCAACTTGGGCTGTCCCAGCCCCCATTCTAATGATCTGCTCAGGCTTCCCAACCCCCACCAAGACAAGCAATATAATGAGCTTCCATCAACTAAGGCTTTTGCAGATGGACCTTGGCAGTGGCCTTTACAGTCAGGATCTTTCTGCCCACTGGAATACTGTTTCCAGTGTTATCTTTTCTTTACCCTCACCTATTTCCTTAACTAGACTTTAACCTTACTTCCAGTTTCCATAGTAAACCTCTTTTATCAATCTAGGTTTTCAGGTCTGTAAATTCTTTTATAGGGAGCCTCCATGCCGCCAGAAGGGAGTTCCCCCAAACTCCCTACCCTTGCACCGAATCCGAAGAGGTTGTAGGGGAACTCTTTTTGACTCCCTGAATCCCGAACCTGCCACTAGCCTCATTTAACTCCCTGACCACCAGAAACCCTAATTTCATTTGGGTTCCCCAAATCTTAACCTCATCACATTCAATGATTAAAGCTAGGTAGCAACTTTTACCTAGTTAAAAAAAAAAATCTAAGTAAATAAATAAATCTGAGAGGGAAAAACCCTGGGTAAATTTCTGGACAAAGCAGAAATGATTGCTATTTATATTCAATCTGAGTTGATCAGACCTAAACAATGACCAAATAGGGCTTGGCCTGGGACCTATGGGTGGCCAATCAATGAGAATTAGAGTAGTTTTATTTTAAGAGATTTTAAAAAAGAATTCTAGTCATTAAATCCCAAAGTATCTTGAGAGGATTCAAAGGTGCTTAAAGAAAAGGAAAAAAAAAATGCTTTTAAGAGCATTTGTAGGGAAGTTAATTGTAGAGGGCTGAAACTCCCAAAAAGGTATGCTTGAATTAGACAACTGAGCACTAATTACCTATTCGATGTGAGATAATTACAATATTTATGATAATTACCTATTAGATGTGAGAAAATGACTCTATTAGCATATGTTTGGATAAATGACTCTTCTCACTATTGGGTGCTTGCTGAATGTTTGGTGTTAAGATAATCATAATCAAGGATTGGAGAGCAGAGGGACAGAGGCCAGAGTCACATGTGGCTATGACTAGGAGGAGAGAAGCTGGACTCAGGACTCCAGGATCCAGGAGAGATCTTTGGCAAGCCTCCTGGCACTTTGTCTGTCTCCTTCACTTCTCCCCCTAAAGACCAAGGACTTTAATTTATCCTGACTCTAGCTAATAGAGCCCTCCAAGGAACTAGCCCATACTTCACAATTGGCACCCAATGTGGACCAAGGACCTTAATTTCACTGAAGAAGTCCCTGTGACCAGGAAATAGGTTGAGTATTTTAATAAAGAGGGAACTTACTTTGTTAAGCGCTAAACTAGTAATTTTCATTTTTTAAAAGCTGAAATGGGGCAGATATTAGGAAAAGATTCTCCCCCATCCCCATCCTCATCCCCACCCCGAGGGAGCTCTACAGGAAGCATACTCAGACTAATAAAGAGGCAAGGTTTGCTTATAACTTGGGAGCAGATTGATAGACTCTTGGATACATTAGAATGCATGTCCCTTTGGTTCTTCAAGGAAGAAGAAATAGAGGCAAATAATTGGAAACTAGTAGGAGATCAACTATGTGAATATTACAATGATAAAGATCCTGATTCATTTTCTAAGGAAACATTCTATATGTACAATTTAATACAATTGGCCTTAATTAATCCCACAAGTTCTAGAAAAAAGAAAAGTTTTAAGATGAGCCAGATGAGGAAGTGTGAAGAGAAAGAGGAAGAGAAGGGAGAGGATAATGGAAATCTCACCTGAGGGTATGGGGAGGTTTAAAGAATGTGCTTCTCACTCTGACATTCCAGCTTCAACTCTGCCTATACCCGAGCAGGCTCTTGACCCTCCCCCATCAACTTCACCCTCCTGAGTGGAGGGAGAAGGAGGAGAAGTGGAAGAAGTGATATCACCAGCACCTCCCCCTCAGCAATCACCTCCTCCTATGAATTGAATGAAAAAGGCACTACTTAAAGCCAAAAAGGAAGGGCAGAATACAGCTGATATGATAATAGAAATGTATCCTGTGATTGAACAGCTTAACTCTTCAGGTCAAGAAGAGAAAATATACTCCTTTTAATCTAGAAATCATCAAAGACCTGAAAAAGGCTGCACTCTTTATGGGGCTACATCATCTTATGTTAAGACATTATTACAAAATTTGGCTTAAGAAATTTTAACCTCTACTGACTGGAAATCTATAGCAAGGACATGCCTAGAACCTGGACAAAACTTAATTGTGGCTTTCTGAATATAGTGGACTCTGTAGGATACAAGCCCAATGAAATAGGCAAACTGGAGTTAATACACTAAATCACCTATGACCAACTAACAGGTGTAGATTCTTATGCAGACACTTCAGCACAGATTAATTACCCCATAGCTGCATATGAGCAAATTGCTTCTGCTGCTATTAAAGTATGGGGCTTTCTCCCAGTTAAACAGGACAGAGGAGAAGTCTTCACAAAAATAGCACAAGGGCCAAATGAACCCTTTGTTGATTTTGTGGGACGTCTGCAGACAGTTGTTATAATACAAACTATTGGTGAAAATGCAGCAACAGAAATTATAAGGCAACTTGCTAAAGAAAATGGTAATAAGTTTTGTAGAAGAATTATACTAGGACTACACAAGGATGCTCCTTTAGAGGAGATCATAAGACGCTGTGCCACAGTGGGCACAGATATCTTTTATACCCACCTATGATGCAGACTTCCCAACATCCGGACATAGAAATACAGGGTCCCTTTTGGCAAGGGACTTCCAGAGAGGCTCGTCAATGCTTTCAATGTGGTAAAATAGGGCATCTGAAAGCTGAGTGTTGGCATAGAGACAGCGTGAGAAAACAGGGTGGGAGAACAAGACCCAAAACCCCATGTCCAAAATGCAACAGAGGCTTCCCTTGGGGCATCAGAATGTAGATTGATTCAGGGAATTGGGATGGGAGGCCTAGCCCCAGGGCCCCAAACAAAAAATACTTGGGGCATGATGGCAGCTGATGCTACACCTAGAGAGTCTTTAGAAGTTCAGTACTCAAACATGAACAATCAGCCAGGAAGCAACCTGATATTTGAAAGGGATTACAGTTGGGGAGAATAGAGTTGTATGCAGCTGGGACAACTGAGATAACCCCTGGAGAGGTGAAATCTGTTCCTCTCTAACCTATGGATCGCTTGCCTCCAGGCATAATAGGCTTGACCATTTCACCTCCTGAGAGTACTTACAAAGCAATGTTGATCTATAAACTGATATGGGAAACTGGGGAATGTGTAGATAATATCCCAGTCACTAATACAGGTAGACAATGTGTGATTTATCAACCAGGAGAAGTAGTAGCATCAGGTTTACTGATACAGACTCCTAATAGGCAATCTGGTGATAGTTGCCCAGATTCTGACTCCAAGCTTCTATATCTGTGTTCTAAATCCATGATATTATTTTATATCAGTATTATTCTTAACTTCTTGCATTATGATTTTGAAAAAAATATATATAAGAAATGCTGTTCATTTAAGAAATAATAGGGGAAAAAGAAATAATAGTACTAGTGTAATAAAATTGCTGGTGGTTAGCTCCTCTAGTACCTTAAAAACTTTTTTTTGGAAGGAATTTATTTATAATAATTGTTTTACCTAAGAAACTTTTGTTTGGAAGACAGAATGCCCCTCTGGTTAAAGGTCTTCACTGGTATTCAAATGGGTATGTTCTGATTTGTCCAAATTAACTTGTTTTCTTATGAAATCTAATTGACTATAAGAGAATTTTCTAGACCCACTTAAATTCTCAAAGATTAGAAATCCTTATCAACTTAATGAAAGAAAATGAAGTCTTTCATAGGGAGAGAAAGGCACAGAAAAGAGATATATAAATAAGAACTTAAATCCTACCCCATCCTAGAAGTGATTTAGGACAGAAGTACTTTTCTAACACAGTTACAGCTAAAGTGCAATGTGGGATGAAGCTCTGCTTATGGTATAGAAGTAATTTATATATGAAATTTCATCTGGAATACTATATGTTAGGTTTTTCTTTGAACCAACTTAGTATCAACAGGCTCTGATTTAAAATATTTCCCCTCCCCCTTTTTTTAAATCCTTCAGAATTATTATCAAGTACCCTAAGAATCTAGATTAATATCTAGACAAAGGAGTTCTGGAATTTGAGTGGGTTATCATGTATTTTTCTTTATGCATAAAACTCCAGAAAATCAAGTATTTTTTTTATCAGCATGTGCTTAAACTAGAAAAGTAAAAATAATGACTGAAAGGCCTTGTATATACTCAATTGGTATTGATAATAATTATTTTTACTAATTGTTATTTTCTGTTTGTCAGGTGTTACTATACATTAAAAAAAAAACTTTATCCTACTCTATATTATAAGTAGTGGAACTTTCTGTGTTGGTTGGAATTGTAATTTGATTTGTTTTGAATTTTAAATTCAGATATCAATTTGTTAGTTTTTTAAAAAATCATTTTAACCATATCTTTATTTTTTTTCCTCAATAGTATTTTACTTTTCTAATTAAATGTAAAGATAGTTTTCAATATTCACTTTTGTAGATTTTGAGTACTAAATTTTTTCTAAGTCCTTTACTTTCCCCTCTCCCCCACAGCAAGCAATTTGATATAGGTCATACATGTACAATCATTTAAAATATATTTCCACATTTGTCATGTTGTGAAAGAAAAAAGGTAAAAATTAGTATGCTTCAATCCCTCTGCATGTGGTTGACATTTTCTATCACAAATCAGGAATTGTCTTGGATCACCACATTGCTGAGAAGAGCTAAGTCTATGATAGTTGATCATCACATAATTTTGGTATTATTATGTACAATGTTCTCCTGGTTCTGTTCACTTCATTCAATATCAGTTCGGATAAGTCTTTCCAGGCTTTTCAGAAATCAGCCTGCTCAATATTATAGAACATTTTAGAATTCAACATTATAAAATTTTCCATTATTTTTATATATCATAACTTATTCAGCCTTTACCCAATTGGAGGACAAGTTTGATTGTGGTTAAGCCAGTAATGGCATTCAAAGACAATGCTAAGAGCTGCTCAGGGAGTCTTCTAGAAAATGCTCCTGATGGATGTCAATGATTGAGAAGATTGAGAAGATGGTCTTATAAATGTAATGACAGGATCCTCTTGACTCAGTTATCTAACTGTGCTATTTTCTTTCTTTTTTTTTTTTTTCCTTTTTTATTTTTGCAAGGCAATTGGGGTTAAGTGACTTGCTCAGGGTCACATAGCTAGTAAATGTTAAGTGTCTGAGGTCAGATTTAAAGGTCCTCCTGATTTCAGGACTAGTGCTTTATCCACTGTGGCATCTAGCTGCCCCCACTATTTCTTTTCTGAATAGGAATATTTCCACCTGGTTTTCTCTATACCTGACAATGATACTCTGTGAATAATGTGGAACTCAGTTCTTAGTTGGCTTTTCCAACTATTCCAGAAACAAGGCCTATTCCAGATACTATCAACTAACAATTGACATCCCAGGAAAGAAACTAAGATGTTGATTTAGGAATGCCTGTCTCTTTGTTCAAGTAGACAAAACTGGAAATCTGTGGACAGAGGCCAAGGACAGACCACTTTGATACAGAATTTCCAGGAGAAAATGTTTTCTAAAAGCAGACAACTTCATGAAGTAGATAGCTAAGGATAACAGAATTAGAAATCTGTTTTTTAAGTGAACATTAACTAAATATGTTTGAGCAAACTCTTATAATTACCCAGCATTTGAATTGCATTAGGGAAGAATCTGGAGGAGATTAAGCATGAAGCATGAAAAAATATTTGACTAGGATATTGACCAGGAACAGGCTGGGATTACAGAAGTTATGAAAGCTTATATATTAATTAAATTTATTATTTATATTATGAAATTAATCATAATGAATAAAGAATAAATTAATTAAAATTATTTAATATTAATAATTGTTTTTATATTGATTTTTCTTTGTTGCATTCAGTCTTCCTAATACTTATATCTCTCTATGGAAATACTTGCTAGAAACTCATTTTAAGATTCAGGGAGGAGATTAATAGTATGTACAAGAATCTAGTTAAGATATACATGTTTAGTAATCTATGACCAAAGTCTGAGACTCTAGCTTAACTTCTTTAAAGTCATTTACTGAAGATCAATAGGTCAGGTAATTAGCTAGCATTTGCAAAAATTGGGCTTAAGATATCAACTACAGGGCAAGTAGGCCACACAATAGATAGAGCACCAGCCCTGAAGTCAGGAGGACCTGAGTTCAAATCTTCACAAGTCCTAGCTATGTGACCCTGGGCAAGTCACTTAACGCCAATTGCCTCAGCCAAAAAAAAAAAAAAAAAATCAACTACAAGTTCAGTGTTAACTAATCTCCTGTTTTACATGATATATATAGATATACTTTTGCCATCTGTTCTTGTGCAAATCATCATATTTCCATATTTGCTTTTTGAAATTCCATCATGCTTATGTAACCAAAACCTATGTAGCTTAAAACTGATGGTCAAGGCTCACTGATTAGCTTTTTCATTGTGGGCTAAATTCTAAGCATTTTAAGTTGTGTTCCCCCTCCCCCCCATCTCTGCTTCATTGATTGTGTGATGAATGGCACCTAATCAACAGATCTTTAGACAATTTTTGTCACAACTGTTTGAAGACAGGAACCATAATGTTTCTCTGCCCGGCACAAAGCTTATTGTTTTTTTTATTCATATAATAAAATGACTGATCTTGAAAATTACTTTGCATGTATTTTGAAAATAAAAAGTTATTATTTTAAAAAAATAAAAAAAAATAAAATGAATGACCAAAGAATCTTTTTGTCCTTAGTTTTATAAATGCAATCAAACTAAATTTAAGTATAACATTTTCAGAATGGTGGGTGGGGATGAGTTATAGAAATGTATAATTTTAATTTTTTTCACATATTTAATAATCTATAAAATAGAAATCAGAGTCCTAGAGAAGGAGACTTTCTTCTTAGCCCATTCCCTTTAGAAGTCTCAGGGATTTATTGTGTGGGCCACTGACATGAAAGAATATCTGCACATGTATTTGAAATAATGATTATACCACTGGCCTAGTGGCTTGAGCAGAGACTCACCTGGTGGTCAAATTTATAACTATGCACTGATGAAAGCTACAATTCCTGTGAATGTAAGGAAAGCAAGCTATGAAGGGAAGGGGAAAGGGAATAAGTATGTAAATAGCACCTATTGTGTCAGTTACTATGCTAAGTGCATTTACAAATATTTCATTTGGTAAAAGTACTCTGAGGTAGATATTATTATCCCCATTTTATAATTGAAGAAACTGAAACAGAGGTCAAATGACTTGCCTAAAATAATTTGTAAGGCAAGTCATACACAGCAAGTGCCCAAGACTGAATTTGAACTCAGGTCTTCTTAACTGTGAGGCTTAGCACTGCATCCACTGTACCACCACTATGGCACAGATTGCCATCACTGGTTGGTTGGTTTGTTTGCTTGAATGGTTGTCTTTCATTTTAAAAGAGGAACAAAATTACATCACTATGTTAGAGTCAAGTTACAGTGTGTCTGACTGTGGCTGATCAGATCAATATAAGTCTGGAATGTCCTGCCACAAGTTGGACACAAATAATCCCTATGAACATTTGGGATGCATTCTTTAGCTTTTATGTACCTGACATTTCTTCTGAGATAATTAAATTCTACTTTGATCATAGATCACAGCACCTTCTCTGACAGAGACATGTATGCTAATTGGTACTATGCCAATGTCAATTCTAAAAATTTTTTAAATTTTATTTTATTAAAAAAAAAGAAAAACAGAAAAACAGAACATTGTCATGTGCCCAACAAAACATCAGGGAGTTCAAAATATTTAACAATAAATTACCAGTTCAAGTATATATAATAGTAGAAGAAATTATATTCATGAGTGTCCATCTTTTCTTTACTTCCTTGTAGGTTGTTCTTTTTTTTTTTCTTTTGTATACTTTTGCATACTTTTTTCCACCTTTCATTCCCTCCCCCATCTATATATATAGATATATATAGATAGATAGACAGATAGATATAGATATAATTAAGCAAGGATATATTTATGTACACATATATAGATATATACACACAAATACATACTAATACACCTTCCTGCCCTCCACTCCATATACACCACTCTGGCATAAGGGCTTTAGAAAGCATGGTACGTTTTGTTACCCCAACTTGGGGGCTCTGGAAAGCAGGACACAATACTTTCCCAATGCTACTCAACTGCTAATGTCAATCTTAAATATATGTTATACATTTTCCATGTAAAAAACCATAAACAATTTGTCCATGTTAAGTTCCTTAAAATTAAGTTTTGCTTTTGGTTAAAAGAAAGTCCTGAAAATCTGCAAGTTGGTTGAATGTCCATTTTCTTTCATTCAATATTATGGATAATTTTGCTGGATATATTTTTGGCCATAAGCTTAGTTCTTTTGACTACCAGTATATATGATTCTAGAACCCGTGGTTTTTTATTGTGGCTGCTGATAAGTCCTGTACAATTTTAATAGCTTCAGCATATTTGAATTGTTTTTTTTCCTTGTTTCTTGCAAAATTTTCTCTTTGATCTGGGGGTTTTGAAATTTGGCAACAACATTCCTATTTTTCACAAAGGATCTCTTTGAGGTAGTGATGCAGTGGATTTTTTCTATTTTTACTTTCCCCTCATGTTTTAACACTCTAGAACAATTTTTCTTGGATTATTTATTGCATTATTGTGTCAAGGTTCTTTTTTTGGGTCATAGTTTTCAGGAAGTCTAATTATTCTTATATTTTCTCTTCTTGATCTGTTCTCCAGATCTGTTGTTTTTCTTATAAGATGTTTCACATTCTGTTCTATTTTTTCATTCTTTATGTTCTGTTTTGTTATTTCTTGGTCTCTTATAGTTTCACTGGCTTCACCTTGCCAAATTCTATTTTTCAAAGAGTTATTTTCATTTTTAAAACTATCTCCTTTTTTTGTTAGTTAAGTTTTTTTTTTTCATAACCTTGTTTTTCTTGGATGGTTTTTATTTTATTTTTGTTTAGTTGTTCCTCAATGTCTCTCATTTGATTTTTAAATTCTTTTTTTGCGTTCTTTGTTTGCAGTCATCTTGATTGGGAGCTCAAAGTATTATAAGTCCTTTGATCTCAGCAGTAAGATGAATGAGTGCGAAAAGAGCTCCAGTTTATTATGCCATACAGCCTTGTTGATATACACATTTTTGAAAGCAGCATGTGAACAGTAGGCAATCCCCAATCACCATTCAGAGAAGCAGTTTGTGGGCTTTGCATATGCATGGTATCTGCCAGTGGGAGGAGAGCCCTTCCAGCAATTCTAGCAACCTGCTCACAGGTGAGAGGCCCTGTCAAGGCATCCCTGCTTACAAGCAACTATGCTGTGACCCTCAGACCGAACTTTCCCATGGTCACAAATCATTGCTTCTTGTTCAACAAGGGAGTTTCTGCAATGTGACAGAACACTTATTATGCACCAAAGGTCGAGGTGGCCTCTGTACTCCCTCTCATACCCTGGCAATTCTTCTATAAATTCTATAAATGGCAGAGAGCCATTTCATATTACTCTTTGGAGTAAAAGAAGGTTTTTTTTGTTTTGTTTTGTTTTTTTTGCTATGGCAATTGTGACACACAGCTAGGAAGTGTTAAGTGTCTGGGGTCCATTTGAACTCAAGTCTTCCTGACTTAAGGGCTGGTACTCTATCCACTGCACCATCTAACTGCACCCTTTTTTTACTTTAGTGTCCTCCTCTGAAGATGAACTGCATTCTTCCCTGTTCCCATAGTAAGTTTCTATGGTTGGTTTCTTTCTTCTTTGTTGGTTCATTGTTTTTTTTAATGAAAAGTATTAGTGTAAGCACCTCTAATTGTGAGGGTACGGAGATGGTGCCTTTAGTTTCACTTGAACTCTTCCCTCTGACCTGGAACCCCAAACCAAGATTTCTACCTCCAGCAAATCCCTGCTCAATTGCTTCTGCACTCATGGGTATGCTGATTGCTTCTTGCCCAGGGCCATGTCTTTGCTGCACAGCTGGACCTGGTGTTTCTAATTAGTTATTTCATTCAATCTAGGATTCAGACCCGAAATACAACATACAATTTGGGAGTTAAAAGAAAACTGTGAGCTAGCCCCAGAGGTCCCTACTTCTTGCTTCTGCCAAGCTAGCCTGAGATGCTTGTATTTCACACGTGGTAATGACCCACCTGGGGTTTTTCTTCAGCTCTTAGGTTATATTATTGTATCTGTTAGGAGGATCCCTGTTCTGCCGCAACTCTTCTTGATTTTTCACCAGTCTATGGTCACATTGAGGCAAAAATTTGTGCTAGAAGTGCATATGTTTGATATATATTGAATTATTTGCCATCTAGGGGAGGAGGTAGAGGGATGGAAGAGAGGAAAAAAATTTTGGAACACAAGGTTGTGCAAAGTTGATTGATAAAACTATGTATGTGTTTTGAAAATAAAAAGCTTGTTAAAAAAATTGTTCTGTTTGTGGGGGAAATCTTTGATATTACTGACCTACTCCATCATCTTCCAAGAATCTTCTACTCCAATTCTAAAGTTCTGAAGAGAGACCTTGAGAGTGTCTTCATAGTCTTTTCTAATATATTTTTTATTTATTTATCTATGTATTGGTTATTTCTCCCTGTAGAGTATAAATTTCTGAGGGCAAGGGACTACTTTGTTTTTTTATCTAATTTTTTTTATTTAATGCATAATAGGAACTTAATATAACACATATAACATTAGTACCCAGCCCTTTGGGAGATCTGTCTTCCAGGAAAATTAAAAATATTTCCTTATTCAGGTAGATCTTAAATCTTATCCTCTTTAGAGGAGTCTTATCCTCTTTCATTTTAGTTAACAAATGGACATTCAATTTCTGACTGTTACAGTTGTCAATTCTCTGTTTTCTTTAAATGTCTTCCCTATTTTAATTGTTTTTTACTCAAGGGAATTCAAGGAGATTAAGAATACAAACCAAGGACATTGTTAAAATGTTAGTTTAAAATTTTTTTTAAATACAAAAAACTTGGTTTTGTATGCTTCCACAATATATAGATATATTAGCAGAGGTTGTGCTTGTGAAGAACCTTGATAAAACCCTCCAATCTTAATGAACTAGACAACTTTGGTTTTTTGATAAAGTCTCATATTCCTTTAATGGATTCTTCTAAACTTCTTTCCTTGTAACCATATTGCTCTCCCAAATCTATTTCATATGTACCATTCCTGGTGCCTAGTTTACCTCTTCATTTTGTCCATAACCATTTTTCCTAAATAAATGTCTCTTTTGGCAAGGAAAATGGTAATTGTGAATTTGTCACATATTTATTTTGAACTAGAAATTGCTTCCTGACCTCATCAATTTCATTGGAGCAAAAATTAATACATTTACAAAATCTCTCCAGAGAATCATAGGGAGTCTCCAGAGATGAAAGTAGATAGAATTTGAATTGGCCACATGGAGGAATACCTGGACAAAGTTTCCTGATGAGGAGATTAAATAGGAGGGAGAGCTGAGGAACAGTAAGAAGAATAACAAACATAGACTTCATCTTTTGTTAGTACTCTGAATAATGTGCACTGTGTATGTTCACAGAGGGGAAGAGATATCAATTCTCCATTGATCAAGTGTCTTCTTCCTGTTGGAAGTGAGCCATCTAATGCCTGTAGTAGAGGACCCGAGGAAGATAAGCATAGAGAATTTTCTTGACTCTGTGGATTCAGATGCTAGGCCTTTGCATTTTGCATTCTCTAGTTTTGTAATTGTCACATATTAAACTTTTTATTAATGGAGCTCATGTGAGAGATGACTACTCTTTCCTTTTTCATAAAGACATAGATGTAAGGGTTAAAAACCCTCTAGAAGCAAGGAATGCAGTTCAAGGCATGTGGGAGGACCTGAGGGATAAGAGGTACCAAGGCACAGGTGAATCCTACATGGAGGTGGGGCATAGCCCCAGGAGGCGGTGTCTGACCCTAGGTACCACATCTCCCTCCTTAGTGCTCTCAAAGCCTAGCACACCTCCCTCCCTCTTCTTGGGCCAATCCCATTATGCCAAGTTCCTAGAGGATCTCCTCCTTCCCACAGATCTTCAGGAGGGTATAAATATGTGCTAAGAATAAAGTTCTCTTTCGCTTCACCTCTATCTCCTGATGGTCTGTCTCTATGTTATTTGGGCTGGTGCCTGAAGATAGGTAAGTGTGGCTTAGCCGTGCCATCCATGGATGGCCATCAAGAGTAGCTCAAAGCGGAGCAACAAGGATAGGGAAGCATTAAGAAACACTATAAGTGGTGCCCAACATGGGGCAATTTTGGCTAGGACCTCACCTTGTAACAGGCCTACAGGAGGGAAGAGAGATAGAACTCTGCTCTAGTGAGTGAGTAGAAAGTTAGGAAAATGGGACAAATTGTTGTGAGGGTCCCAGACCAGGAGGTACCAGGGAAAGAAGCTTATAGAATAGTAAAGCAAGCAGGATTGGAAATGGATTTTAAAAATGTGGGAGGTAGTAGGTAGTCAGATGACTTCCTATGCTAAGGAAACTCCAGGAGCCATCCCGGAACAGCATCAAGTGATTGCAGGCACTTTAAGAGGTGCAAGCTGCAATCCATTAAAAGTAGATAATGAAGTGCAAAGGGAGAGCCATAAAATAAATGAGGGTCGTAAACCGGTACTCATCGGGACCAGCCGTGCCCATAAAATGGAGCTGGCAGAAATTAGCTGTGGGAAAGAATCAAGAAATAAACAGGAAGATGAAGGAGATGGATGTGACGAAAAAGGAAGAGGTAGTGAGGAAGAAGCAAGAAGTGGATATGATGGAACAGGAGGGAGCAGGGATAAGATGAGTAATGAGAAAATAAACAGAGAGACATATGACCTTGAAGAAAAGGACGGTGATAAGACAAGGGAAGAGAAAGAGAACAGAGAGAAGGTCCCCTCCATCTCTGAGGCATGGCCTTCTCCCTCATTTCCCACCCTCCCTGAGGAGATATGTCTCCCCTCCGCTCCCTCTGTGCCCCTTTGTGAAGGCTTTGGAAATCCCCAGATAAGTTTAGGACAAATAATATAGAAAGCTGAAAAGTATAAATGAGGATCAAATGCAATATGATGCAGCAGTGAATGCAGCTGTGTCTCAATGTGTCTAAAGAGCATTTAGCAAAATTCAAGCTTGTGGAAAGCAGAGGCCCTCAATGACTAAGATTAAACAGGATCCAAAATGAACCTTTTCTTGATTTTGTGGCCTGCCTACAGGCGGCTGTTCAGAGGTCAGTGGGCAGAGGAGAAGCCTCCAGCCTCCTTACACAAAAATTGGCAGGGGAGAATGCTAATACTAATTGCCAGAAGGCCATGCTTACTGTAGATGGGAAGGCTGGCCTGGAAGAAATGATAAAGAGATGTGAGAATGTCAGATCCAGTGTCTTTCAAATGGATGCCCCCGAGACTGCTATATCTAAAGGGATTACAGCAGAAGACCTGCCCTGGCAGTTTGCAGACAACGGGATATTTTGACGCCTAGTGATCACAGGTCTCAGGTACAATCTATGGGGCAGGGACATATTGAAGGCTTGTGGGGCCTCAGTTTATATACCACCTCCACAGGATTTTTAATTGGGGTCATTGGGGGTTTGGGGACCACCTTTCATATCACACCCATACCATGGCCTTTCTCAGTTTATAAAGCCCAAACCTTATATGAAATTATGCAACAGCAGTTTAAGGTTGGACATATAGAACCAATATTCAGCCCATGGAATAGCCTTGTATTTATTATAAAGAAAAAATCTGGAAAATTCAAAATGCTTGTGGATTTTAGGGCCATTAATACTACTATTGAACCTATGGGAGTCCTACAGTCTGATATATGCCATCTCCTAATCTAGTATCCACCAGCTGGCCAGTTACAGTAATAGATATACAAGATTGTTTCTTCTCCATCCCTCTGGCCCTAGAGGATAAGAAAAGATTTGTTTTTACTATTCCCTCTATAAACAATGCAGGGCCTGATCTGCGCTACCAATAGAAAGTTCTCCCTCAAGGGATGTGTTGTAGCCCCACTTTGTGTCAGGTGTTGGTAGAGCAAGTGCTAGAACCAATTAGGAAGGCGTGGCTTCATGCCATGATACTGCATTACATGGATGATATACTGTTATCAGTGAGCAGAGGGAAAGATCTCTCTGCCCTGCTGAAGGAGACCATGAGTGGTCTTGCTCAACATGAACTGGTGGTAGCCCCAGAAAAGCTCCAACATAACTATCCCATCATTTATCTGGGACTCTGCATGGGGACTTCTACAGATACTAATCAGATACCTAACTTACAATTAGACAAGGTGAATACTCTGAACCTATTTCAGAAACTGGTTAGACAAATTCTCACGGTTACCACACCCCTTGAACATGCCCAGGATTTTCTCTACTTTACCCACTAATTCTCTACGTCGCCTTTATGGCCTCACCTGGGAACAAGCCCAACAGATAGGGAAGCAGTGTGTTCTGTTTCTCCCTCCTCCACCTAGTAAAGGAGTTAATCCCCAGGGTTTATTCCCCAATGATTTGTGGCAAATTTGTGGCACATGTGACACATGTAGGCCATGTGGCCATCCACATCTGTATTGACACCTTTTCTAGATTCCTTTGGGCCACAGTGGATTCCCATGACAACATTACTTTGGACATTAAACATTTGTATAGTTGCTTCTCCTCTTACGGAGTTCCCAATACCATAAAGACCAAGAATGGGCCAGCTTATACCTCGTAGCAAATTGCCACCTTCCTTGCCACATTTGCCATTAAATATGTTATGGGGATTCCCTACAACCTACAGGATTAGGCCCTAGTGGAATGGGCCCTTAATAAATAGAAAGGGAGAGGAAGTAGAGAGAACCCCCAAAGGCCCACACAAGTGGATGTGGATAAGACCTTATATACTTAAAATTTTTTGTGCCTGGATAGGGATACCAGCCTCTCTCCAGGAATGATACATTTGGCACAATCTTATAGACAAGACAGAAAACTAAGTTCCATAAAAACAGCGCTTCAAGTGCCAGAGAACATTCAAAAGGTCCTTTGGAAAGATGAGGAAGGACATTGGCAAAGTCCATCCTTAGTACCTTGGAGAGGGCCGGGATATTTATGTCTTGCAGATCATTATGAGGAAGGTCACTGGATTCCAGAAAGAACAAGGAAAGTTGCCCCAATTAAAACAGGGGCCAAAGAAGAAGAGAAGGAGAGGACCCAAGAAGCGCCCAAAACAGCACCATAGAAGAGAGATGACTACCCTTGCCAGACTGGCTTAGTAATTGGATCTAACATACTTCCTTTCCTAACTCCTTCTATTGTATCCCATGGGCTCTATGTAGCCATTTTTATATTGTTGCTTCTTTTGTTCTTGCCTACTTTGCTAGGATGCTTTATATGTATTCTTAAAAAATTCTTTAGAGGTGCTTATGGAAGAACTTATTCATCAGCATGAGAACACTTGGTCTTTTTAATAAAAGAGGGGGAGATAAAAGGGTTAAAAAGCCTCTAGAAGCAAGGAATGCAGTTCAAGGCATGTGGGAGGACTTGAGGGATGAGAGGTATGGAGGCACAGGTGAGTGCTATGTGGAGGTGTGGCATAGCCCCAGGAGGTGGTATCTGACCCCAAGTACCTGCCTCCTTCCTTAGTGCTTTCAAAGCCTAGCATGCCTCCCTCCCTCTTCTTGGGCCAATCCCATTATGCTAGGTTCCTAGAGGACCTCCCTCTTCCCCCAGATTTCAGGGGGGGTATAAATATGTGCTATCTAAGAATAAAATTCTCTTTTGCTTCATCCCTACCTCCTGGTGATCTGTCTCTATATTATCTGGATTGGTGCCTGAAGATGGGTAAGTGTGGCCTAGCCGTGCCATCAATGGACAGGCATTAAGAGTAGCTCACAGGGGAGCTACAAGGTTAGGGTAGCATTAAGAGACCGTATACTAGACATGACCAAATTCTGGTGATCTCAATAGAAATTCTGCATGTATGGTGCGGGCAGATATGCATGGTGATCTCAATAAAAATTCCCCCTCCCTCCCTAGGATTATATTCAGTTTTGTTTGTTGTAAGCCAGTCTTTTGTTTAAATATTTATTTTTGTCTTGTGGAATCATTATACTCTATTTTCAAATTTTTTCTCTTTGGATAATGTTTTGTATCTCTTGTTCCAAGCTTAAGTTTTTTTGTCCAAATCTTTCTTCTATTACATTTGTTTCCCTTTCCAATTTTTCCTCCTGTGTTTTTGTATTTTTAATTTTTTTTTTAAACTTTTGCTTCATCTCTGTCAGGAATTCTATTGAACCTTGTATTTACACTATTTTCTTTGAGATATTTCAGTCATTCTCTTCTATTATTTTTTGGGTGTGGGATTTAAAAAAAAAATTCTTTGTTCATCTTCTAGCCAAATTCCTGTTTTCTCACTTTATCTTAGTGCTGCATTCTGTGCACTTGTAGGGGGGATGTTTGGGCTGAACTTTTATTCTCTAATGTCCCTCTTCTATTTTCTTGGTGTATTAATTATTCTATTATTCTAGGACAGTTCAGGCCATCCTATAACTACAATTATTCCCAAAGTGGTTTGATCTAAGAGCAACTGCTGATCAACTACTTCCTGGTCTGACCACTATAATTTCCTGACTTAGGTTTATATCTGTGCAATACTCTTTTTTAGCCTGGCAGTTCTAGTAGACTGATATTATATTTAGCTGTCATTAATAAGCTGGAAAGCTTGGAAAGTTTAGAGTTAAAGGAGATACAGGCTCTCATTTGGTCTGGGATTCCTGCCCTGCTTATTCTAGTATAGGCTTCAAACTGGGCTGGAGGCTGAAATAGAGATTTCTACTCCTGGGCTCAAAAGCTACACAACTCTTTCTTTGTTTCTGAACTTGTTCTTCACTCCAATTCAAGACACTTTAGAATATCATTTCTTAGTGCAGATCCTTTCCTCAGTCAACATTGGCTCTAAAACCCAGAAATGAATAGTGAATGAGAGGTTCTAACTAATTCCTGTTCTCATACTCTGCACAAAGTTGGAAATCTTTATGAAACCTGAGCTTCTTCTTGTCCTGGTGCACAATCTGGTCTTTTTTTTTTTTTTTTTTTTTTTTTTTTAAGTTCTTGCACATTGGAATATTCTGTGTAATAGTCCTACCCAGACCTTGTTTCTAATGTCCAAATTTCCACTATTTATCTCCCTGTGCTGAACTAGATTATAAATATGACTTTACTGTGATATTTTTCTTGGATTTCTCAATTAAGACTCAGTCTGATATGTTTTCCAGACTTTTGTAGAAGTAGAGGAATTATGTTGGGAGAGAATTTGGTTACATTTCTTTTAGCTATTTTGTCATCTTGGCTCTAATCCATACTTATATTTATATAATTTCTGAGATTCTTTATATATAAAGGCTGATAATTTTTATGAGTTTGTTTTATACCCTGGTGCTTTACTAAAATTATTCTTCTTAATTTTTTGTTGACTTTTTGTGTTCTTTAAATAAACCATAATGTTATATACAAAAGAGCTATAATTTTAGAAGATCAACTCCACTGATCATGCCTCTAAGAAGAAGGGAATGATAATCCTTAGGGACCAAACTGCAAGCCTCTAAATGTCAGGTATTGAGGAGATAATACAAGAGAAGAGCTGATTCTTCTTCTTTTTCCTTCTTCCTCCTTGTCCTCCTCCTCCTCCTCCTCCTCCTTCTCCTCCTCCTCCTCCTTCTCCTTCTCCTTCTCCTCCTCCTTCTCCTCCTCCTTCTCCTCCTTCTTCTTCTTTTTGCATTTTTTTGCTAAGGCAATTGGGGTTAAGTGACTTGACCAGAGTCACACAGTTAGGAAGTGTTAAGTGTCTGAGGTCATATTTGAACTCAGGTCTTCCTGACTTCAGGGCTGATGCTCTATCCACTGTGCTACCTAGATGCCCCAAAGAGCTTCTTATAACTGATTTGTTCCCCAAAAGTTGAATATAAATTTCTTGGAAATGGAATCACCTTAAAGTTACTAAAATAGCTTATTAGCTATTACTAGTACATACTTTTATGGAATTGTAATTAGTATGAGGAGATTTGGGCTTTGCTTTAGGCTACTGATTACCCTTTTCCCCCACCCTCAAAAGTCCCATGTCTATGGCATCTTATTCTTTGCCCTGTTGCTTCCTGCTATGCCTACTTCTTTCTAAGATTTAGTAATTTGGAGCAGTCTCTTCTCACTATGTGATTTTGCCCAAATGGGATAAACAGATGTTACAGAATTTTGGCTGAATTTCTTTACCTGACTAGGCTACACTAACTACTCCAGTGAATTGTTCTTTCCAGCTCGCCTTCATTTTTTACAACTTGAAAGTGGCCTGGGGCCACTAGTTTTCAAGCTCTGTTCGTTAATGGTGTGAATAAGCACCCAAACACATCTTCTGTCCCTTCTTTTTCACTGTCATGTAAGCATTACATACCTATAAAGTCTGGGGCCCTGAACTAAGCATTCAGTAGATATTCTTGATGGCTATTTTCATTGATAAACTCCACGTTTCCAAAATTTATTATTTTCTCCATCTTGATACTGTGTATGGCACAATCTCCTTGACTTATTCTACCTTAGTTTCCCTGAATTATAATATCTCCATTTCCCTGAGCTAGTATGCTATGTCCCCCCTTTTTCTGTTCATTAGGGCTGCAATAATTAGGGCTGTCTAGAGATCTGGCTATTCTGGCATTCCAAAAGATAAAACTCCAGATGTCCTATCTCAGATACCTAATTTGCATCTTCTACCTCTATCTCTCCAGACTTCCTGTATCTAGTTTGACTATCTCCTTAACTCCCAATTTGTAAACTGAATTAATGGTCTGTCCCTGAAAACTGCTGCTCTCTGACTTCTGCCTTTGTTTCTCTTCTCACTGAAGTCCTATAAAAATCCTTGGAGTCTCACAGAACTGGATACTTTAAGATGAGAATCTAATCTAGTCAATCAATTAAGCTCTCCAATAAATAAAATATTAAAAACTCTCTAATCTCTATTTTGCCTCAGTTTCTCTAGCATTACAATACACCTTTTTAACAATGATAAAACTTTGTATTTAAAATGATATTGATGAGGTGGAAATGATGGGAAAGAGGGAAAGAGACCCCCTAACAGCAATGGGATCTCTTTAGCCGGTGGCAGACTTTGCAAAAGAATTCACAAACCCCGGTGAATACAGGCCCGAGGTTTGTGGAAGAGAATGGGTTTTATTTGCACTAAAAAGCTGCTTGCTAGGAAGACAGACTTTTTAGTGGGTAAGGTCCTGTTAGAAATATAACACTGAGAAGAAAATATCTTCAGCAGTGGACATGATCCTGTTTGGACTACTGTGAAGATAGGTTTGAACAAACCTTGGTTATATTGGGTACACTTTGATCTGGGTACTGGGGAGCAGTTTGAGCCACTCAGTAAAGGTCTACTGATTATGAGATCTCTAATTGAATGAGATCACTTAACTGGGACTTTGAGCCACTCAATGTTGACTATGCCCCAGGCCTAGATTTCCAATTGAAAAGAGATTACTTATCTTGGGAGTTTCCCTTATGGACAGAAGAGTATGGCCCCTCCTAAGAGGCTGGGAGAATTTGAGATTCAGGAATTCCCCTGCCAAAAGGGGGATGAAGCTTCAGGACCCGCCCACCAAATGTTAAAGGGGACACAATTTATATCATTTTAACATGGGTTCAAATTCATCTTCTGTTTTTGTCATCCATGTGATTTTGGACAAGTTATTTAGTTTTTCTGGGTCTGTTTTTTCAATTGTAAAATGAAGGAGTTAGACTAGATGATCAGTAAGATATCTTCCAACTTTAAATTTTATGATTTTTCCAGTCTTCTAACAAAGAATACCATCCCCACTTTTTTTTTGATAAATAGTATTTATTTTTTTCCAATTATGTTTTATAAGATTTTTAGTTCCAAAGTTTTTCGTTTCTTCTTCCCTCTTTCCCAAATAGCAAGCAATCTGATATAGGTTATACACATGCAATTAGTTTAAACATTTTTTCACATTAATCATATTGTGAAAGAGAAACAGAACAGAAGGGAAAACCATACCAAAAACTCCCCAACACTTCAAAATAAACAAACAAAAAAGTGAAAATGGTATTCTTTGATCTGCATTCAGACTCTATAGTTTCTCTAAATGTGAACAGCATTTTCCATCATGAGGATTTTGGAACTGTTTTGGATCACTGTATTATTGAGAAGAGCTAAGTCTATTATAGTTAATCATCACACAGTATTCCCATGTGCAGTGTTCTCTCGCTTTTGCTTATTTTACTTAGCATAGGGTCATATAAGTCTTTCCAGGTTTTTCTGAAATCTGCCTAACATTTCCATTGTATTTATATATGGAAACTTATTCAGCCATTGTCCAATTGATGAGCATTTCTTTAGTTTCCAATTCTCTGCCACTCTAGGAAAAAAAAAAAAAGCTTCTATAAAGCATGTGGGTTCTTTTCCCTTGGGATTTCTTTAGGATATGTAGCTAGGATCCCATTTCCTTTTTGAAGTTAAATTCTCTTATCTATATTCCAGATCATAGTTTGCTTCCCAGTTCCTTTGTGGGATACTCGGCTTTATACTTTTTCCTTCCTTTTCCAGCATCTATTCTATACTATTATCCCCCTTCTTACAAAAGTACTGGTCTGCTGAACTGAAGAACCTTTATTTGATCCTGCTCTTCTGTAGTTACTAGACTCCTTCTCTCCTTCCTTTCACTGCAAAATTCATGAACAGTTTCTCTTCTAGCATTTGTCCTATTCCTCCTATAATCTGGCTTTTACCCTCAATAATCTATTGATACTGCTCTTTTAAAGATTACCACTGACTTGATTTCCAGTATGGTAGAATTTGCCTGAATTTGTAGTCCACTGGCATATTCTTCTACAACTCAGGGTAGTTTCCAGATAAGAATGAGACTTCAGAAAAAGATTCTGAGAAGAAGTCATGGTAAATAAATAAATATATATGTGTGTGTAGTTACATATATATATATATATATATATATATATATATATATATATATGTAACTACACACACATAGATAGAGAGAAAGAAGAAGAAAGGGAGAGAGACAGAGACACAGAAAAAATCAGAAAGATAAAGGAGCATAATGATTAAAATTAAGTCATTGGGTTTCATCAAAAGCAAGCTGATTTCAGTTTTTTTTTAAAGAATTCCTGAAAGAACCCAAAAATTATTTAAAAAGTCAAATAAGAAAGATAGAGGAAAAGTTGAGAAAATAAATGAAAGTGATGCAAGAAAATTATAAAAATGAATCAATAGCTTGGTAAAGGAGGTACATAAAGAATATTCAATAAAGTAACACCTTAAAAAACAAAATAAGACAAATGATAAAAGAGGCACAAAAATCCACTGAAGTCCTTAAAAAAGCAGAATTGGCCAAATGGAAAAATGTGTACAAAAAACGCTCAATGAAATTAATTCCTTAGAAACAAGAATTGGTGATAAATAGCCAAAGTATATGAACAGACAATTTTCAAATGAAGAAATTAAAACCATTTTTAGTCATATTAAAAGGTGCTCTAAATCACTATTGAACAGAAAAATGCAAATTAAAACAACTCTGAGGTATCACTATACACTTCTCAGAATGGCTACCCTTGACAGGAAAAAAATAATGACAAATGTTGGAGGGGATGTGGGAAAACTGGGACACTTAATACATTGTTGGTGGAATTGTGAACTGATCTAACTATTCTGGAGAGTAATTTGGAACTATGGGTTCCAAAGAGTTATCAAATTATGCATATCCTTTTATTCAGCATTGTCTTTACTGGGTTTATATCCCAAAGAGATCTTAAAAGGGACCCACAATGTTTGTGGCAGCCGTTTTTGTAGTGGCAAGAAACTGGAAACTGAGTGTATTTCCATCAACTGGAGAATTGCTGAATAAGTTATGGTATATGAATTTTATGGAATATTATTGTTCTATAAGAAATGATCAGCAGGATGATTTCAGAGAGGCCTGGAGAGACTTAAATGAACTGATGCTAAGTGAAGTGAGTAGAACCAGATCATTTTACATGGCAATAGCAAGATTATGTGATGATCAATTCTGATGGATGTGGCTCTTCTCAATAATGAAATAATTCAGGCCAGTTCCAGTGATGTTATGATGATGAGAGCCATCCACACCCAGAGAAAGGACTGTGGGAACTGAATGTGGATCACAACATAGCATTTTCACTTCTTTTGTTGTGGTTTGCTTGAATTTTATTTTCTTTCTCGTTTTTCCCTTTTTGATTTGATTTTTCTTGTGTAGCAAGATAATTGCATAAATATGTATGCCTATATTGGATTTACACATTTTTTTTAACATGTTTAACATATATTGGATTTCTTGCCATCTAGGGGAGGGGAGGGAAAACTGGAACACAAGGTTTTGCAAGGGTCAATGTTGAAAATTTTTCTTTGCATATGTTTTGAAAATAAAAAGTTTCAATAAAAATGAAAATTAAAATTAAAAAAAGAAAAGAAAAGAAACTAGAATTGGGGAAATGGAAATGTCTATAAGAAACAATAACTTCAGAAACATCAAGAAACAATAAAACAAAATCAAAAAGATGAAAAAATGTGAAATATCTCACTAGAAAAAACAATTGACATGGAAAATAGATTGATAATTTAGAATTAGAATCTTAGAATTTAAGAATTATTGGAGTAATGAAAGTCATGATCAAAAAAAAAAGAGCCTAAACATCATATTTCAAGAAATTATCCTATAACTAGAGAGTAAAATTAAAAAATGAAAGAATCTAAAGATCATCTCCTGAGATCCCATAATGAAAACTTGCAGGAATATTAATTTTTTTAAAGTTCCCCTCCCATCCTGGAATATATATAGCCAATATATTATATATTATTATTATGTATATAATATATTATAGCCAAATCCCAGAGTTCCTAGGTGAAGGATAAAATATTGCAAGCAGCCAGAAAGAAACAATTTGTGGAATTATCACAGAGCTACAGTCAGGATAAGATGAAACTTCAGAAAAAGATTCTGAGAAGAAGGCATGGTAAATAAATAAATATGTCAATAGTTTCTATGAGTTTTGTCATTTTGCAACATCTTTTGTATATTCCGTCTTTCCTCTGAAACTATAACTTACCATGTGCAGATTCTTGTTACCCAAATTTTTGTCAAAGCCTTCTTGTTGGTTTCCCTGCCTCAAGTCTCTTCCCACTCCAGTCCACCCTCTACTCAACTATCAGAGGGATCTTCCAACAGTCCAAGTCTGACCACATCACCTCTTTACCCCCATTTAGTAAACTAGAGTGATTCCCTGTTACCTCTAGGATCAAATAAGCTCCTTTTTTTTTTTCACTTCTAAAGCCCTTCATAACCTGCCTCCTTTCTACTTCTCCAGTCTTCTTACTCCTTTCTCACACTATTATGATGCAGTGATATTAGCCTTCTTACTGTTACTCATATAAGACAACACATATCCTGACTCCACACATTTTCTTTCTCTTTTTTTCTCAAAAGTATTTAATTTTTCCAATAGATGTAAATATAGTTTTCAACATTCATTTTTGTAAGATTTTATGTCCCAAATTTTTCTCCTTTTCTCCTTTACCTCCCCTCTCCCCAAGACAACAAGCAATCTGATATAGGTTATACAGGTACAATACTTTTAAACATATTTCAATATTTGTCATATTGTGGAAGAAAAATCAGACCAAAAGAAAAAAACCATGAGGAAGAAAAAGCAAACACACAAGTTGAAAATACTTTGCTTTGATCCACACCCAGTCTCCATCGTTCTCTCTCTGGATGTTGAAAGCATTTTCCACCCTAAGTCTACTGGAATTGTCTTGGATCACTGTATTGGAGAGAAGAGCTAAGTCTATCATAGTTGACCACAACATAATCTTTTTACTGTGTATGGTGTTCTTCTGGTTTCGCTCATTTCACTCAGCATTAGTTTATATAAGTTTTTTCAAGCTTTTCTAAAATGAGTCCACTCATAATTGCCCACAAAACAATAATATTCCATAACATTCATATACCATAACTTATTCAGCCATTTTCCAACTGATGGGCATCCACTCAATTTTCAGTTCCTTGCCACTGCAAAAAGAGCTGCTACAAACATTTTTGCACATGTGGGTCCTTGTCCTTTTATTTTATATATTTATTTATTTTTTTGCTGAGGTAATTGGGACTAAGTGACTTGTCCGGGGTCACACAGCTAGAAAGTGTTACACGTCTGAGGCCAGATTTGGACTCAGGTCCTCCTGACTTCAGGGCTGGTGCTATATCCACTGCGCCACCTACCTGCACCTCCTTGTCTTTTTATGATCTCTTTGGGTATAGACCCAGGAGTGGCGCTGCTGGATCAAAAGGTAAGCACAATTTTATAGCACTTTGGGCAAAAGTGCTCCAGAATGAATGAATCATTTCACAAATCCATCAACATGCATTTTCTTCTTTAAAATGTTAATTTAATTTTATTTTCAGTGACACATTCTTTCCTTCCCTTATCCCTTTTCCCCACCCATTGAGAAGGCAAGAAAAACAAAACTCATTACAAATATAAATAGCCTTGCAAAACAAATTTCAACATTAGCCATGTCCAGAAAGAAAGGAGAGAGAGAGAAACAATGGGAAGAAAGAAGGAAGAAAAAGAAAGAGAAGAAAATATGCTTTAACTTGAACTCAGTTTTGCATGATCCTATCTGGGGTTTTCTTGGTAAGGATATTGGTATGATTTGTCATTTCCTTCTCAAACTCACTTTACAGACGATGGTAAGTGAAGCTAACAGGATTAAGTGACTTACCCAGGGTCACACAGCTAGTAAGAATCTGAGGCTGGACTTGAACGCAGGTTTTACTGATTCTAGTCTTAACAGTCTATTCACTGTGCTATCTAGCTGCCCCTACATGAACCATAACCTGTTCAGCCAATCTCAAATTCATTGGCATCCCCTCAGTTTCCAATTCTTTTCTACCATACCAAAAAAAAAAAAAAAAAAGCTGTTATAAATATTTTTGTATTAATGGGTCCTTTTTACCTCTCTTAGAACTCTTTGGGGGTATAGATCTAATAGTAATATCATTAAGGTTAGAGTATGACCAATTTCATAGATTTAAAGACATAGTTTGTTTTATTTTTAAAAAGCTTTTTATTTTCAAAATATATGCATAGGGGCAGCTAGGTGATGCAGTGGATAGAGCACCAGCCCTGAAGTCAGAAAGACTTGAGTTCAAATCTGGCCTCAGAAACTTATTATTTCCTACTGTGTGACCCTGGGCAAGTCACTTAACCCCAATTGCCTCAGGGAAAAAAATATATATATATATAAATTCTATTTAAATATTTAAAGAACAATTCCAATATTATAAAGGGGCAGCTAGTGGTGCAGTGGATAGAGCACCAGCTCTGAAGTCAGGAGACTTCGATTCTAGTCTCAGACACTTAATGTTTCCTAGCTGTGTGACCCTAGGCAAGTCACTTAACCCCAATTGCCTCAGTAAAAAAAAATTAATCAAAATCTATGCATAGATAGTTTTCAACATTCACCCTTGAAAACTTTGTGTTCTAAATTTTTTTTCTTCCTCCCTTCTCCCACCCCTGTAGAGGGCTGAAACTATTGAGAAGATGCACTGAGGTCAGGACTGCCGAGCACTTGAGGCTAACTACTGATTGGACAATACTCTATGGGCATATGCTTGGAAAATGGCCCTTCCTACTATGCTGTGCTGGTTCAATGATTGGTGTATATAGAGAATTGTAAGAGGGACTGGGGGAGTGGAGTAAGACTAGCCAACGTCACTCTTTGGCAGTAGACGAGGGAGAAGGCGATCATGGAGATTCTGCTTCCATAGTTCAATCCTGAGTCTAAGACCAAGAATAAAGACTAAGGACTTTTGCTTATCCTGACTCCGGCTGATTTTGGGGTGTCCTGGGTGCTAGCATGGTTGTCACACACCCTATCCCTTAGACAGTAAGTAATCCAATATATGTTAAAATGTGCAATTCTTACTGTATTACTTAATACTTAATGTATATCCACAATTATCATACTGCTCAAGAAAAATTAGATCAAAAAGAAAAAATGAGGAAGAAATTCAGTCAGCCTCAGACACTTATTAGTTGTATGACCTTGAGCAAGTCATTTAACACTTTGTCTCCGTTTCCTAATCTGTAAAATGAACTGGAGAAGGAAATGGCAAATCACTCTAGTATTGGCTCCATGTGATGTCATGAAGGGTCAGAGATAATTTAACAATATCCTTTTGTTCATAGAAAGGAAGCGAACAATTTCTTTAGCTTATGAATTCAAGAAGGGAGTCTCTGTATTCCAATAAAGATATCAGATATATGATAAATGAATGTAAGGGAGAATGAACTAACACAATTGCCCTAATAGCTGGGATCTTTGGTTTTATCTGATATGAGGTTACACTGCTTGTTTTTATATCTCATGTGTTTAATCTGTTCCACTAATCAAACTCTGTATTTCTTACACAGTAACAAATTGTTTTAATGATTACAGCTTTGTATGAGATATACTAGGTCTCCTTCTTTTAAATTTTTTTTTAATGGATTCCCTTGCTATGCTTAACTTTCAGATGAATTTTGTTATCATTTATTCCAAATAATTTTAAAATTATTTCTATATCTGTGGTTTGATCAGTATGGCATTTAATAAATAAATTAAGTTGATAAAATTCATCTGGAAGAACAAAAGGTCAAGAATTTCAAGGGAAGGAATGAAAACAATACAAATGAAGATGGCCTAGCTGTACCAGAGTTAAAATTACATTATAAAGCAGCAGTCTTCAAAACTATTTGGTATTAGCTAAGAAATAGAATGGCGGATCAGTGAAAAAGGCACCCAAGTCAATGATTATAGTAATCTAGTATTTGATAAATTCCAGCTTCTGGGATAAGAACTCACTATTTGACAAAATTTTCTGGGAAAATTGGAAAATAGAATGACACCAACACCTAACACTCTATACCAAGATAAGGTCGAAATGGGTTCATGGTTTAGATATAAAGAGTGATAGTGTAAGCAAATTAGGAGAGCAAGGGATCCTCAGATCTGTGGAAAAGAAAAGAATTTATAGTCAATGAAAAATGAGAGAACATTATAAAACAGAAAATTAAAAAAGTTTTGTACAAACAAAACTAATGCAGCCAAGATTAGAGAAGGGAAACAGAAAACTAGGGGGAATTTTTTTTACATCCAGGGATTCTGATTAAAAACCTCATTCTTAAAATATTTAGGGAATTGACTCAAATTTACAAGAAAACAAGCCATTCTCCAACCATAAATGGTCAAATGATATAAACAGACAACTTTCAGATAAAGAAATGAAAGCCATTTCTAATATGAAAAAATGCTCTAAATCACTATTGATTAGAAAAATACAAATTAAGACAACTCTGAGGTACCACTATATAGTTGTCACATTGGCTAAGATGACAGGGAAAAAAAATGCTGGAGGAGACATGGGAAAACTGGGACACAGCAGTGTCTCTACTGGGTCTGTATCCCAAAGAGATCATAAAAAAGGGAAAAGGACCCACATGAGCAAAAATTTTTGTAGCAGCCCCTTTTGTAGTGGCAAGGAACTGGAAACTGAGTGGATGCCCCTAAGTTGGGGAATGGCTAAATAAGTTATGGTATATGAGTATAAAGTAATGTTATTGTTCTATAAAAAGCAATCAGCAGGATGATTTCAGATTGACCTGGAGAGACTTACATGAACTGATACTAAGTGAAATGAGTAGAACCAAGAGAATTTTGTACACAACAACAAAAAGACTATGTGATGATCAATTCTGATGGACTTGCCTCTTTTCAACAATGAGGTGATTCAGGCCAATTCCAATAGAATTGTGATGGAGAGAGCCATCTTTATCCAGAGAGAAGACTATGGAGACTGAATGTGGATCACAACATAGTATTATCACCTTTTTTTTATTGCTGTTTGCTTGCTTTTTTTTCTTATTTTTTTCCCCTTTTTAATCTGATTTTTCTTGTGCAACATGAAAAATGTGGAAATGTTTAGAATTGCTATGTTTAACCTATATTGTCTCGCTTGCTGTCTAGGGGATGGTGGGAAGGGAGGGAGAAAAATTTGGAACATAAATTTTATAAAAGTGAATGTCAAAAACAATCTTTGCGTGTATTTTGAGAATAAAAAGCTATCATCAAAAAATAAATTAATTTAGGTAGTTTTTTTAACAAACAAGAATGAGAATTGTATTTTACAAAGTTTTTTTCTGCATCTATTGAAATAATATGATTTTAAAAACTTTTTAATTATTAACAGTCAATTGTGTTTATATTTTTCCTAATATTAAACTAGTTTTGATTTCCTGATGTAAATTCAACCTAGCCACAGTATATGATCTTGGTGATATGTTGCTGTAATCTTGTTAGTATTTTAAAATTTTGGTATGTAATTTTCTTTCTGTTTGAATTCTATCTAGTTCAAATATAAAAGACATATTTATATTACAGAAGAAATTTGGTAGAATTTGTTCTTTATTTTTTTTTCCCCCTGACAGTTTATGTAGAATTAGAATTAATTATTTCTTAAATGTTTGGTAGAATTCACTTGCAAATCACCTGGTTCTGAATATTTTCCTCTTTGAAAATTTATTCATGTCTTGTTCAACTTCTTATTTTCCAGGAGCATGTGCTAGGTAGCACAGTTGATAGAGCACTGAGCCTGAAATCAGGAAGACTTGAGTTCAAATCCAGTTCTGACACTAATTGGTCATGTCACTTATAATTCGCGCATCTACAAAATGAGGTGGAGAAGAAGTAAATGGCAAAATACTTTAGCATATTTGCCAAGAAAACAACAAATGGGATCATGAAGTTAGACATAACTAAACAACTAAATGACAATTTCCTATTCTATTAATTTGGACAACTTATTAAATATTTATTCCATTTTATTTAAATTGTCAGTTTTATTGGCATACAGTTGGGACAAATAGGTCCTAATGATTACTTTGATTTTTTTGTCTTAATTGGTCGTGAATTCACTGTTTTCATTTCTGATACTAGTAACTTGACTTTCTTCATTCTTTATTCTAATGGCTTATTTATCTTAATTTTTTTTAAAACCAACCCCTAGTTTTATTTATTAATTCAGTGAGATTTTTTTAACCTTTCAATTTTATTAATCTCTCCTTGATTTTTAAAAAACCACCTTCTCATTTTATTCAGTTTTTTAAAACTTTTAATTTTACTAATCTTGGGGCAGGTAGGTGGAGCAATGGATAGAGCACCTGAAGTCAGAAGCACCTGAGTTCAAGTCTCGTCTTAGACATAACACTTCCTAGCTGTGTGACCCTGGGCAAATCACTTAACCCCAATTGCCTCAGGAAAAAATAAATTTAAAAATTTGGTAATCTTGCCTTTGATTTCCAGTATTTATAGTTTGGTGTCTCTCTTTAAATGATGAATAAGTTTAAAAAAAATTTTTTTTTCAGGGCAGCTTAGTGGTACAGTAGATAGGGCATCAGACCTAAAGTCAAGAGGATCTGAGTTCAAATCTGGCCTCAGACACTTCACACTTCCTAGCTATGTGACCCTGGGCAAGTCATTTAGCCCCAATTGCCTCAGCAATATATATATATATATATTTTTTTTTTTCACCTTGTTTCAAGTTGAGTTGACACTAGGATTCCAACAGAAAACTGTCCTGATATTCTAGAACCAGAGAATAAAAGAGAAACTGAAAGAATGTACCAAACTCCAAGAAATATTATAGCCAAATCCCAGAACTCCCAGATCAAGGAAAAATATTTCAAGTATCCAGAAAGAAATAATTCTAGTATAGTGGAGCTACAGTAAGGATAACACAGGATTTAGCAGCTTCTATGTTAAAGGACAGCAATTGAGCTAAAATTAAACCAAGAATCACTTGACCAGCAAAATTGAGTACAATTAAATATAATCAATATAAAATGGTGGTCATTTAATAAAAAAAAAGGATTTTTAAGCATTAGTGATGAAAAGAATAGAGGTGAATGAAAGTTTGGTTTTCAAATACAGGACTCTGGAGAAGCAAAAGGAGACAGTCAGGAAAGTATTATCATAAGGGATTTAATAAGGTTTATTTGTTTATATTCATATATGGCAGAATGATATTTATAACTTAGAACTTTCTCATTATTACAGCAGTTTGAAGGAAAATACGTAGACAGAGAGCACATGTGTGAGTTGAATATGAAGGAATAATATCCTTAAAAAATGATGAAATTAAGAGGAATGTACTAAGAGAAAAGGAAAGGGAGAAGTGAAATAGTGCAAGAAAAAGCTTTTATAATGGAGGGGAAGAAGGGGATGAGAGAATGAGTGAATGAATCTTTCATCAGCATTGACTCAAAGAGGAAATAACATATATACTCAATATAAGTATAGTATAGTATAGTATAGCGTATAGTATAAATTTCTACAATATAAGTATAGAAATTTATCTTACTGTGGTGGAAAATGGGAGGGAAGTAGGATATGAGAAGGGGAGAGGGTGATAAAAGAGAAGGCATATTGAGTGGCACTGGTCGGTAGCAAAACACTTTTGAGGATGGACAGGGTGAAAGGAAAGAGAGAATAGAATAAATGGGGAGGGGGGAGAGATATGTTGGCAATAGTAATCTTTTTTTTTACTGAGGCAACTGGGGTTGTGACTTGCATAAGGACACACAGCTAGGAAGAGTTAATTGTCTGAGGCCTGATTTGAAATCAGGTCCTCCTGACTTTAGGGCTGGTACTCTATCCACTGCACCATCTAGCTGCCCCAACAATAGTAATTATAAAAAGGATTTTGAAGAAAGTTTTTTTTTTTTTTTCTGTTAAGTCTTTATTTCTCAAACATAGAAGGAAATAAGTCTAATTTATAAAAAATATAAGCCATGCCCCACTTGATAAATCATCAAAAGATATGACCTATGCCCAAAGGACTTTATAAATTCATGCATATCTTTTGACCTAATAATACCACTATTAGACATGAATATCAAAAGAGATTAAAAAAAAAAAGGAAAATGGCACACATACAAATATATATAATAACTCTCTTCTCAGGACAAAATATTGGAAATTGAGGGGATGCTCATCAATTGGGGAATGGCTGAATAAATTGTGGCATGTGTTTGTGATAGGATATTACTGTTCTATGGGAAATGATGAGCAGGATGCTCTCAAGAAAAAAAAAATACCTAGGAAGTCCTCCATGAACTCAAGCAAAGTGAAATGTACTGTATTCAAATTAATAGCAATGTTCTAAAACAGAAAAGCAATACAAAACAAAATGAAACAAAAGAAAATAAAATGAAAAAAGAAAAAAAAATCATGTGTCCAGCAGATCAGAAAGAAGTCAATTTAAGAAAGCATATATATATTAGAAGAAATTATATTCATGAGTGTCCATCTTTTCTTTACTGCCTTACTTCCTTCCAAAGTGTTATTTTGTTCTCAGCTATACAACTTTTTTATTTTATTCTTTTCCTCCCTTTCATCCCCTGCCCCACCCCCAAGAAGACTATAGTTAAGGATATATATATATATACATATATACACACACATTATCTCCCTTTCACTCCCCACCTCCAAGCTACAATTCATACACACACACACATACACATATATTCCACATACGCGTCTTTCCTATCCCCGCTGACTCATTAAATTCTGCTCCATAACTTAGTTATTATTTAATCTCCTCCCACCCAGGCTTCCTCCCTTGTTTTTTTCCCTCACCTCCCAGCTTATTTCTTTATAGATTTTGGAGAGTGCTATACCCTTCATTATATATATGTAATGTTCCCTATTTAACCCATTCGTCAGCAGATTTTCAGGAGGAGCCCTCCTCCCCCCTCTAATGCCTTTCTGTCTATTCTTCCCCTGTACTTCATTTATATAACATTACTATTATATAACATTAATATATAATATTACATCTATTTATGTGTATATATTTACTCTGCCAAACTTTCTTTTGAGCTTACCCTATTGTTGATGTAAATCGTAAACATAAAGTATACATTTCCCATATTTTA
Source organism: Sarcophilus harrisii (assembly GCF_902635505.1). Lineage (NCBI taxonomy): Eukaryota > Metazoa > Chordata > Mammalia > Dasyuromorphia > Dasyuridae > Sarcophilus > Sarcophilus harrisii. Next base: position 287,772,318 of record NC_045429.1, on the reverse strand, counting down.
AAAAAAGTTTGTCTATGTTGAGTTCCTTAAAATCACTCTTTGATATTGACTCTTATATGTTGAAATTTCTATTAAATTCGGGTTTGGTTGATAGAAAGTTCAGAAATCTTCAAGCCTGCTGAAAGTCTGTTTTTTTCATTCATAACTATCATTTTGCAGGATGTGATATTTTTGGCTGCAGGGCTACTTTTGCTTATCTGTAGATATGATTCCAAGACCTGCGGTCTTTTACAATGCTGCTGCTGCCTTTTACAATTGTAATTGTAGCTGCAGCTTGTTTCTTGCAAAATTTTCTTTTTAATGTGGGGGCTTTGAACTTTGGCAATAATATTCTGATTTGTTTTTCACAAAGAATCTCTTTGAGGCCATGATCCAGTGGATTTTTTCTATTTCTATTTTTCCCTTGTGTTCTATAACTCCAGGACAATTTTCTAGGATTATTTCCTGCATTATTGTGTCAAGGTTCTTTTTTTGGTCACAACTTTCTGGCACTCCAGTCATTCTTATATTTTCTCTCCTTGATCCATTCTCCTAATCTCTTGTGTTTCTTATGTTTCACAGTCTGTTTTTCTCAGATGATTTTTCTTTTCTTTTTAGTTTTCCCTCAATGACTCTCATTTGATTTTTGAATTCTTTTTTTAATCTCTATAAATTCAGAGTAAGGAGCCATTTCATGTTACTCTTTGGAGTAGAAGCTTTCCCTCCCCCTCCCCCCAAATTAAAGTGTTCTCTGAAGATGAATCCCAGACTTCCCTGTTCCCATAATATGTTTCAATGGTGGGTTTTTTTCTTCTTTCTTCTTTGCCAGCTCATTTTTTTTTTTTTTTAAATTAAGAGGTATTAGTGTAAACACCTCTAATTGTGGTGTAGGGGGATTGTGCCTCAAGTTTTCTTTCAGTTCTCCACTCTGACCAGGAATCCCAAACCAAAAGCTCCACTGTTCTGCAAGTATCCACAGCCTGCAGTGCCCCTGCCCAGCTGCTTCTGCACTTACCAGGTGCTGGTTCCTTCTCACCCAGGGCCTCCTCTCAGCAGCACAGTTCCCAATCAGATGAGGTTCACTATGTGCCCCCTGTGGTTCCTGCTGCAGCTCCAGCCACAACCAGAGAGCCCAAGAGATTCCCACTTTGTTTCTGTGGAGCTAGCCCTAAGGTGTTTGCATTTCAGACAGGTTAATCTCGGTCAGGTTTTTCTTCAGATTTTTTTTGGTTATACCATGAGGACCCCTGTTCTGCTCCAAGTCTTCTTGGCTTTTCACCAGTCTATGCTCGCCCCAAGATGCAAATTTGTTCTATTGTGAGAGAAATCAAGAGTTTGAAATTTACCAACCTACTCTGCCATCTTGCAGAATCCTTCTCTCTCTCTCTTTTTAAACTATTTTTCTTAAAAGATCTTTTTTTCAAATTAGGATAGGAGATATGTTTTCTTTCATAACGTAACTTTTATGGAAATGTTATGCATAACTTTCACAAGTTGTTTCTTAATTGGGGGTAGGGATAAGAAAGAACCTGGAGCTCATGTTTTTTTAAAAAATTGCAAAAAAAAAATTAAAATGTAACTGGGGGAAAATATCAAATAAATAAAAAGAATTTAGATGCTGTGCTACTCAGTGCATTCATATTTAGTAGTGATAAAAAGTCATTGTTTATGAAACTACTTAAGTCTCCTTGTTTATTTTTTAAAATTAGTTCTATTTTTGCTTTTGCTTTGTCTGAGACCTGTCTTTGTACTTTCTTTGTTGTTCAATCATTTCAGTTGTGACGCTGAACTCTTCATGACTATATTTGGGGTTTTCATTTCAGATACTGAAATGGTTTGCCATTTTACATATGAGAAAACTGAGACAACCTGGAGTAAGTGACTTGTCCAAAGTCATGCAGCTAGTAAAGATCTGGGGCTGGATTTGAACTTAGGTATTTTTTTTTTACTCCAAGTTCAGTGCTCGATCTACTGTACCACCTAGCTGCTTTTTTTTTTTTAAACATTAGCTAAAGCATAATTGATTCTACTTTAGTTGACTTATATTTTCAAGTGTTTCTTAGAAATTTCTTATAACTTGTTGAATTCTGATTTCTTATTCATTCTATCCTCTTTTACTTTGTGTATGAGTTCATGTCATATACATTCACAGTTATGATTGCTTTTGTATATTTCCCTCCATCTCATTCTTATCCTTATTCTCTTTTTTCCCCATTCCCTCTTTTGTCTTTGTTTTATGTCTTATTATCTCCTAAAGTCGTTAGCTTCCATTTTGGCCAATTCTAATTTTTAATAAGGTTTTGTACTTCTTTTTCCAAGTTGTTAATTCTCCTTCAAATCTTTTCCCCCTGGGACTTGCTTCTTTTCCAGTTTTCTTCTTTCTACTGCTCTTGTTTTTTTTTTTTTTTTAACTCTTGATTGAACTCTTCCAGAAATTTGTGGTAGACTTGTGTCCAAGCTAAATTTTCTTTTGAGACTTTGCTTATAAACTTTTTTGAATCATTCTCTTCTATATTTGTATCTTCTGTGTTTGTCACTTTAATAGTTTGTGACCTTACTAGGTCAGTTTCTTTTTTTTTTTTAATTTGCTCATTCTTTCAATCTACTACTTGATTTTGGACTTTATATTAATTTTGGGCTCTGTACATACTTTTGGGGAAAGGAAAATGCCTGACCTGAGCTTCCATCCTTTTATACATGGGTGTCTGCAAGCTATCAGTGCTTCCCACAGTGATGTGATGAGGGGAAGTCTGTTCACTGCCTTCCTGGCCTAGGCTTTGTAAGTTCACGATCCAGATTTGTTCCCGATTTGTAGCTTCAGTCAATGCTGCTGGACTTAGCCACTGTTAGCCTCCTTAGAAGTTCTGTAGGTTCAGAATGACTAAACTCCTAGTTTCCCTTTGGTCTGTGCTCTATTCCTGGGATCAGAGCCACACAGATACTGTTTGCTTCCCAGAGCCTGTTCCTCAATCAATATATAGCTCAGGCCATTGCTTATGGCTATTCGTTCTACAATCCAGAACTGGATATTGGGCAACTGATGAGACAGATAGCACCCATTTCTGCATTCAGCACTTGTTAAGGATCATCTGGGATCTCTTTTTGCCCTGAAGCTTCCTACCCTGGTGCCTTGTCTTGGGCCACTTTCTATACTATACATCTGACTAGACCCAGACCCCAATATTTAGAGACCTAATCTGCCCTGGACTAGAGGGAGGGAAAAGTGACTTTTTCTTGGCTTTTCCTATCAATATTGACTAGTACATTTTCCAGATCTTTATCAAGTGTAATGGGCAAGCTAGCTTCTAATGCTTTCTTATTCTGCCACCTTGATTCCTCTTCCCACGAATAATCATTAGCTGTTCTCATGCCTGGAATGCTCTCTTTCCTTATTTCTGCTTCCTGTTGGCTTCTTTCAAGTCTCAGCCAAAGTCCCACCTTCTGCCAACAAGCCTTTTTAAGTTCTTAATGTTGGTACCTTCCCTTTCAGATTAGCTCTAACTGATCCCTATATATTTGTACATGTTATTTGGGTGTTATCACCACCTTTAGATTTTTAAGCTTCTTGATGGAAGTCACTGTTTTTGTCTTATTTTATATCCCAGTCAGTAAGCCTTTATTTAGCCTCTACTATGAGCTAAATGCTAGAGATACAAAAAGAAGCAAAAGATATTCTTTGCCTTCAAGGAGCTCACAAATGTAACATACAGGCTATATATAGGATAAATAGGAAATTTACAGAGAATACTAATAAAATGAATTGGGAAAGGCTTCCTGTAGGATATAGGATTTTAGTTGGGACTTGAAAGAAGCCAGTAAGTAGAGATACAGAGGAAGAGCATTCACAGAAGTAAAGGATGAAAGAGTACTTTAGCTATACAAAAGTGGAATACTGAGAACCAGAGAAAAAGTCACTAAACTTGGCAATTAAGATTTCATTGGCAATTGACCAGTTTCAGTGAAATGATGAGGTCAAAAGCCAGATTGTAAGGGGTTAAGAAGTGAAAGGAGAAAGAGAAGCTACATATTGTGCCAAATTAGCTCATTCAAGGAATTTGGCCATGAAGAGCATAGGACAAAAGTTAGTGGGGATGGAAGAATCATGGGAGTATTTTTGAGGGCAAAGATAAGTATGTTTGTATATAATAGAAAAGGAGCCATAAGACAGAAGACAAATGGCACAGTAAGGGGATATAGAAGGGACAATGTGATGGAGAAGATGAAATGGAATAGGATCAGTAGTATAGGTGGAGGAGTGGGCCTTGATAAGCCCACCCCTTTATGTGAGAGATGAAGAAAAAATTTGATCGCAGAAGGCATCCGAGTAATATGAGGAAGAGTGGCCAAGAGGAAGTTCATAGAAAATAGCCTTAATTTTTTATGTAAAACATGAGGTAAGGTTCTCAACTTAAACAACATGGGAGAAGAAGGGATGAGAGGTTTGAGGAGGAAAGAAAAGTTTTGGAAGAGCTTTTGTAGAGAGAAGGAAATTAAGTTGATAAGGAAGGTGTAGAAGGATTGCCCACGAAAAATGAGGGTCTATATGAAGTTATGTAACATATATCTGAAGTGGACACAGTCAGAACAGTTATGTGATTTTTCACTATCTTCATTTACTAGCACGTATATAGAAGTAAAGGGAGCAGATAGGGGAATCATCCAAGGTTGAAGCTTGGCAGAGTACAAATGGCATTATTAGAAGGGGTCTGAAAACCCAAGACACAAGGACAGTATAGAATTAAACTGGTTCACCAAGGGGTCAAGAAGGGGAAAAGAGAATGAATGATTAAAAAGGGGAAGTGGCATAGGAAAGAAGTCCCCAGTACATGTTATGATAAAAGATTTCTTCCTCATTATTCCGTCTCATGTAATTTATTTACTTTTTTACCTTGTTATTGGTGAAAGTTTTTGTTGTTGTTGTTTTTTGTTTAGAATAAGTTTTTGGTAATTAATCTGTTTCCTTAGTCAGAAATCTAGGACATTATTCCTAATAGTGATGATCTGGAAAATTTGGAGGGGGGTATGATTGAGATAACAGATCCACTGAAGTATCTTAAGTCCTTTCCTGAAAAAAAAAATCTCCTTTCTTGTTCTCTTTAGATCTTGATCCACATTATTCCTGTTTCTTTTTGTGATTTATCTTCTTCCTCTTGTTTCCTAATTGAGGTACTTTTCAAGACTCAGTCTTTGACTCTCTCAGGTTAGAGAACTTTTGAATGCTCTGTTTTAACTTTCTCTCCTAGGCTGACAAATCTGGTCTTGTTTTCTCTTTCCAAATAAAATTTTCATGAGAGTCTTGCTTGCACTTAAAGCTTGATCTATCTAAAGCTGAAGTCAACCCATGAAAACTAAATTTGGAATGGAGGAAGTGTTCACTTCAATAAAATCACAGTTCTTTTGAAGCTGATTGAAGACTGACAAAAAGTTTTCTTCAAAAATTTTGGGATGTAAATACTATATTGTCCCTATTTTACAGATTAGCTAATCAAGGTTGATTTTTCCCCTGGTTAAATAATTTCCCCTGGATCATACAAATATTAGGGCCAGAATTCTTATTCAGTTATTTTCCTAACTCCCTGTACTGTGTTATTTCCACTTAATATGTATTGATTGTTTCTTATTTTATTTTTGTTTTCACCATTAGGAATCATTGCATGTGAGAATAGGGAGGAATCTCAACAGTCAAGTCCCATCCATTCTTGAAAGGATCACCAGTAATAATGTGCTCAAGAAATAGTTATCCAGCCTCTACTTGAAGACTTCCAAAGAAGAGGGAACTCATCATCTCTCAAAGAAGTCTATTACAATTTTAGATAGCTCTAATTATTAGAAAGCTTTTCCTGACATGTAACTTTAATACATACTAGACAATTAATAAATAAATGTCCAATGAATTAAATTACTTTTGAGTAGGAAGCATTCTTATATACTTAATTGTCTTGGCTCAGATCTCGTGGGATTCCAGTTCTCCTCTATCCCAAGCTCCATCTTTCCTTTTGACTTTCCATACTTAAAACCCTTGCTTTCTGGGGTTCAATGCTCTACCAGTCAAAGACAAAGATGGAGAGCAGTGGCAATAGTATAAGATATAGAACAAGGTGCCATTAAACATATGAGGCCAGTTCTAGGATCATTATTCTTTTAATATATTATTCTGGAACAAAATGAATAATAATTTTAAAAAAGCTCCTGGTAGTTCTTGTTTTCTCTTTATAATTTAAATAAATACCACCACCCCCCCCTTTACAATTTCTCTCCACTCCCACCATTCTTCCCTCCCTGGCCCCAGCCCCTAACTTTGGAGACCAGGCCACTTTCACTACCAAATTTCACACTTTCCTAGTCTCTTCTTTCATTCCTGGCTCTACCCTCAAGCTAGAAATACTGATTATGGGAGAGATTTGAGTGGTGAGATATTTAGGGATTTAGGAGAAAGAAAGCTTCTTTGATTCCCGTAGTATCTCAGTTCCCTAACCCCTTTTCAGCAGAGGGACAAGAGGGGTATAGATTTCCTCCTCTAGATTAAAAATAAATAAATAAAATAAATACCTCCCCTCCCTTTCCCCACTTTCTCTATAAAGTAGTTCCTTTCTTTTCCCCTTTGGAACTATATGCCCCACCTCCCTCTTTTCTTACCAGCCCTTTCCCTCCCTCCCAGTTTTATCATCTATCCTTGTTGGATGAGAAATCCATAGCTCTGACAAGAGGGGAATAGCCAAAGGCCTCCACTTTCAGCTCCTGTATTACCTTTCTTCCCCAAAGTCCAGCAAAGGGGCAGAAGGTAGGTGTTGTTTGAGGGAGCTGCCCACTCCTCAATCCCCTACCATTCCACTTAGCCTCCAGGGTCTTGGTGGTCGAGGGGGAGGGTGAATTGTTCTTACTGTCTTTCAGTTCTTACTGACTCTCCTTCAGAGAGACCAAGCTTCTCTTTCCCACGGCAGAATCCTAGTGGGAGATGATTACTTGGCCCCCTTTAAAGGGTGGTATCCTAGGGGGAGACTGGGCATTAGTTTATCCCTTAGTCCTTATCTGGATCTGCCCCCCAATCCTGCCCCTTTCAGATAGCAGTATCCCACAAGACTGTTTGCTGCCGGCGGCATGGAGGAGTGCCAGTTTTTCGGGGTTCTGGCCCCCGTCTCCAACTGGGGAGGATGGGCATGCTTTCCTGCTTGCAGAGCCCCCGGTCCGGCCGGTGCCTTGCCTTAATCTCCTTGCAGACGCAGCGTTTTCTCTCGATCACCTCCAGCAACTTGCCATCCCTCTCTGGGACTGGCTGTGGGGGAAGAGGCAGCAGCAGTGCAGGATGGGTCTGTGTCCCTCCCCACCACCCCCATCACCAAGTATGGGTTGGGGGAGGGAGGAAGAAACAAAAAGGGCTCGTCAAGAATCACAGAATTCCTAGTACTGAAAAAAAGATACTTCCTTTCTCAAATCTTTTTTTAAATTTCTACCCAAACACATGCTCCTCCTCCATCCCCCATATACACACACACACACATTAGGTATCTGAGATTATTTTACAAATGAGGAAGCTGAGGCCCAGTAAAGAGGAAGGACTTTTCCAAACTCATATAGCAATGTTATAGTTCCTTATAATAGCTTAAGCTATTACTGCAATTTGGAATTATGTCAAGAGAATGACTAAAATGCCATTTTAATCCAGGTTCCCATTGTCAGGTTATATATCCCAAAGTGGCCAATCAATGATAAAAAAAGGTCCCAACATATTAATAGCAGCACTTTTTTGGGGGAGTAGTGATAAAGAACTAGAAACAAAAAGAATGTACATTTTTTAGGACACTCTGATCCCTTTGAAATTGTAGAATCCAGATTAGTTGATCCAGATTTTAGTTAAGATTATTAAGGGTGGAGGCACCACCTAGTGGTGCAGTAGATAGAGCATAAGCCCTTAAGTCAGGAGGACATGAGTTCAAATCTGATCTCAGACACTTCTTAGCATATAACCCTAGTCAAATTACTTAACCCCAATTGCCTCAGGAAAAAAAAAATAATATATATACATACTTCTATTTTCTATCTTTGAGCCGATAACATCCAACTCTTTGGGCTTTCATTTCCTCACTTATAAAGTTTGGGATTGAACTAAATGATCTTTAAAATTCCTGACAGCTCTAATATCCTGAATTGGGCTCCTTTTTTCCCACTAAAGCCTTATATTCTTTTCTCTGGCTTCAAATCCTCTCAACTATAACTTTCTATCTTCCTTAAATACCTGTCACCCTGGTTCCTATTTTCTATTCTGACAAGGCAGCTCCATTCTGCCAGCCATGCCTTGTACTCTTAGCATTGATGTTCTCTTCATGACCCCATTTGGTTTTTTTTGGCAAAGATACTGGAGTAGTTTGCCATTTCCTTTTTCGGCTCACTTTCAAGATGAAAAACTTAGGCAAACAAGGTTAGGTGACTTGCCCAGGATCACATACTTGTCTGAGATTGAATTTGAATTTAAGTCTCCTTGACTCCATGTTCAGTGCACTGTGTCATATAAAACTACTGTTTCTATAACTCTAACTTTTACACCTCAGTTGCTTCTACCCATCCTTATTAAAAAGAGCACCAAACTTTCTCCTTACCTGGCTGAGGATTTCCCTGGGCTGGCTGCAGGGTCTTGGGGTATGGACAGCAGCATGGCGAACCCCAGAGGTAGAGGCTGAGCGCCCTAGGCGGTAACCTCCTGTGAAGTCTCCAGGAAGAGAACAAGAAATAAGGAAGGAAATAGGCTGCCCTTTTATCCCTTAGCCCTTTCTATCTTCTTATTCTTATCTTCCATACTACTTTCAGGATTATCAAGGGTATGGGGGACAGAAATTGGGGATGAGCCATAGAATAAAAGTGAAAGGCTTGTAATGTGGGCAAATGTAGCTAGCTATATTTTCAGAAAATAATCATTACTCCCATTCCACTGAGCTGGATGGTCCTTCCCCCATCCATTTCTCCCCCACTTCCACTCCCCCACCCCCGTTTTCCCCAAGTCAGTGAGCATCTGTTTTAGACGGTGAAGGGTATATAGGTGTGACTGAGAAAAAAAAGAAAGGGAATCTCACCTCCATTGCGGTGGCAGGCAGGGAAGGTTTGGCAGGGCATGGTAAGTCCTGTTCGGCTTCCTCCCCCTCCAGCCTGGTCCCCACTGTGATGAGCCCTGGCCAGCAGGCCCTCTGCCCCTTGGCTTCGCACAGGAATGCCTGATGAGAGGAGTCCCTTCTCCTCTTTTTCTGCCTTGCTTGGAGCTTCTCCACTACCATTCCAGGCCCGTACACCTTCTACAGACTCTGCTGGGGGAAATTAGGAGATATCAGATCCCATGGAAACATATCAAGGGCCCAGAAACATAAAGCCCAGGATGTATTGGGAGTGTGGAAAGAAGGGTTATGTCAGGAGCAGCAGAAATTATTTTTCTTATTTTTCTTTTCCCCTTCCTTCCCTACCCACATATCCTTTTATTCAGAATCACAAAAATTGTTACTTCTATTTGCAGTTTTTAAGCCCACCTCTTCATTTGTCAGAAATATCTTCCAGGACCCTCTGGGAAGGAAATAGGATGCTTTTCTTCCTCCCCTCCCCCCCAAAAAAGAAAAACCTTAAATATTCTATTTTTCAGCATCTTTCTATCATCTTTGGACCCTCTCTGAGTTAGAGGACCAAAGACTAGGGGGACTAGGACTGCAGGAAGGGGTAAGTAAATATTGGTTTAAGGGGTACCAGGGCAAGCTTGAATCCAAGTTCCCAGAAGTAGGCCTGGTGGAAGATTAAGTTGCTAGGTAACGGCAGGGGCCTACCTCTCTTCCCCCTCCTGTCTGGGTAGGTTGTCATGGTAACAGCTGGGAGGCAGCTGTGTTTGGCTCAGAATCCATGAACACACACAGGGTCCCTTCCCCCTTAACATCTCCCAGAAGGCAAGTGGAGTGTCTGGGGTTGGAGGGGAGGGGGGAAGTTGCCCCCAAATGACAACATTTTTAGCTCACTCTAGCTTTAAATTCTCCCTTTAGTGCTGTCTCAACCCCCATCCCTACCTCTCTGTTCCAGTGACCTTCTTTAGCCTTTTTGTCCCATCCCCTTAGCCCAATGCTCTGATGCTTAGCTAGGTATTTCCCTCTTGAATTCAGGAGTGGAGAGTAGCTTCCAACTGACCCTCCTCAAACTCAATTCCTCTATATCCTCCTCCAGCCCCAACCTGAAAACCTCCCTTCCCTCCCTACTCCCACCTCTTCCATATCTTCCCTCCCTCCTCCCCACCTCCCAACTCACTCTCCAAGTCCTTTGCTTTCCTCCCTCTGTACAGGACTTTTCTCTGCAGGGCCCAGCCCGCCCCAAATGTCGTTGTTCCCACCTCCTCCTCCTCCTGCTCTTCCTCCTCTGGTGTCCCTGAACTGGCAATGACATGAGCACAGGAGATGCTAGCAAATGCACTCCCACTGGTACCCTGGTCCTGTAGTTGGATCTTGACCATGGGAGCAGGAGCCCCAACCCCACAGCCCTTAGATAGCAAGCCCCCTGCCTTCAGGCTCTCATAGGCTGGGGGTCTCTTGAGACCAGCTGTGGTTGGATAGGTCCAGAGGGGACAAAGGGGGGTAGCTGTAGGATCAGGAAGGCTGTGGGGAGAAGCCAGGCAGCTCCGGTGGTGAAGTATTCCGGGTCCACTGTGGGGGGCAGCTTTCCCAGTAGGTACTGGCCTGGAACTAGCACAAAGCATCCCGTGAAGGACTGAGATTTCCTTCTCTGTCTTCGGCTCCCCACCCCCCAGAGATGGGCCAGTTGGTAGCACAGAGTGTGTTGTCACCTTGACGGCTGAATATACCATGGTATAAGACACAGCTTTGTCCTTGGGGGGTCCTGGGAGCAACATGGCTGGGCTAGGGGAAGATGCTGGTGCTCCTGCTGCCTTGGTACAGATCATACTATGGGAATTAGGAATCTCTCTTTCCTTCTCCCCTCGAGGCTGACCAGAGCCCTGAGGGGGCAGTGGTGTTGAATGGCTCCGTGCCCGACCAGAGGGCCCTAGTAGCAGCAAATTGGCAGCAGGAGGCGGGGTTGGGGTTGTCTCTTGATCCCGTCCAGGCACTTGGAGAGCTGGGACAGGGACGGCCGACTCCTTGGTGTGACAGAGAACTGGCAACCTAGAGACCCCATCCCCCGGAGTCCGGGTAGTAGGCTTGGCTTGGGGGAAGGCAAGAAGTGGGGGACGGTGCTGGAGAAGGTTGGGAAAAGGTGGTGGGATTTCACAAGGGGAAATCTTAGTAGAAGCCCCATTCTGCCTGCTCTGGAGGGCAGAAGCTGGACGACGGTGGGAGTGATGAGAATGAGTATGATGCAATGGAGAGACAGCAGCTGTTGGGGGGGCTCCATTGGCCCGGCCTTCTGCTACATCTTCAGGGAGTGGGTATTTCATTTCTTCATATATGGCCTCACTCTCCTCAGAGTCAGAGTCTGGGCCAGTTGGGGGGCCTGTTCCCCCTCCTCCAACAGAGGCACCTGCTGGACCTCCACTACTTCTTCCACTACTCCCTCCGCCACCCTGGAAGACATCACCCACCATTTCGATGTAGACAGGTTCTTCATCCTGTGAGCTCAAATCATGTTCACCTACCCCCCTTCCCCCCCGGCTGTGTCGCTGCAGGGGCAGGGCCCCAACTCGAGAAGTAGGAGCCATTGAGCAGGACTCATCAAAAGAGACAGAGAGCTGGGTGTTGGGACTGCGCTTTGGCTTCTGAGGAGGGATTTTCCGGCTAGACTCACGGCCTTCAGGACCTGGCTTCTGAGAACCTGAGTTAGTCCCAGAAAAAAAAGCAGAGGCTGAAATAAGACTGACCTAGAAGAATTATCTCCTTTTGGGGCACACTGTCCCCTTCTCCCTCCCATCTTCCCTAACCCATAATTCTAATCAATCAGTTTTTTGTCAAACTTCTATCCTTTTTATGAACACCAAAAAGCCTACAGTTACTAGATCTACTTCGACAATTCATTCCCTAACTCTTAAAACTGATTTCTAAGATAGATTCTCCTGTCTATAGAAATAGCTCATTTCAGTTCAAAGAAAAGTTATATTCTTGGAGTCAGAGGATTTGCATTCAAATCCTACCTCTAATACCTACTGCTTGCGTGGTATTGAGCAAGTAATTTAACCACTCTGGACTTCAAATTCCCTCATCTGTAAAGTCAGGACATTGTACCAGATGGCCTTTGAGGTTTCTTCTGGCTCTATAAGAGATTAGATGGACTCTCTTATTCATCCTAAAAATGAAACCTCCCATTTCCCTTGGTGCCAAAATGGAATCTCCCAAACCCAAAATGTACTTTTTTTCCTTGATAGAAAACCCTGCTGAATTAAAGAGAAGGAAGTATTCATGGGGTGAAGAGGGGAAGAGGGTCTTACCTGCTTTCTTGCTGGGAGGTAACTCAGCCCCACTTGCAGCCATGCTGAGTTTAGTGCTGGGATGTCTCCGGGGCTTCACAGGTGGCCTCCGGGCTCCAACATCTCCCCCAACTCCACTGCTCCCACCTCCACCAGTAGTGCTCCCACTACTCTCCATGCTCCCCACCGAATGGCAGGAGAGGGAGCGGGGAGCCATGGCACTACGGCAGGGGTGAGGGACATGCTCCTGGGAAGCAGGCATGGTCATGAAGCCCATCCTGAGAGAGCGTCGAAGTGAAGAGACGTCTCGTGCACGAACCCCAGGCCCTGGCCCTGAAGGACCTGCAGGTCCCACTTCCTTACTTGTACTAAGGGAAGGGGTGGGCAAAAGAAAGGAAAGGTAGAAGAGAAGCAGAGAAAAATGAGAGAGGCGGGGGCAGTCGTCAGGTCAGGCAGCCTTCCCCTAAAGCTACCTCTTCTCTTCCTGGTGTGTTGTGGGACAGTGTGGGTGTAGATGTGCTGCAGGCAGCAGGTGAGGAATGAGGATTAGTATAGAGAGCATGGAAAAGGACATTAATAAAAACACAAAGCACTAAAGGTCAGAGACGCTTCAAGGCTTCAGCATTAAAGACAAAGTAAAGGGACAGGGTTTTGAGGGTACAAGGACAAGGAGTCTTAATTATCCCTTGATCTATTTGGGCCCCTTATTTCAAACAGCATCTGCATGATGAACTGCAAAAACCTGATGTCAAGTACATTTCTCACAGAGGAAAGCACGAATGACACACCTCTAGGTTTGGTATCTAAGGTTTCATATCTGCCTCTGGCCTCGCTTCATGCTTAGAACATGCACACATCCTGATGGCTTACTTTTCCACTATGCTTCCCATCTACTTCATCCTTAGTCAGCCCCACCCCTTAAGATTCTTTTCTTTTGCCTTACTCCCTCTCTGATCTCACAATTTATTTGCCCTCTCCATTCACAGTCTCTGTGCGTCTGTGGGGGGAAAGGAGAAAAGAATGTTGGGGAGGTGGAAACTAGAGGATTGTTGTAAGATGGGATCTCTGATTAGGGCCCTGTCTACTAACCTTTCATTAAGAGGAGATTTCTGCAGTGATAGCTCTGATTAATCTAATTAACAGCATTAAGTTCCACAGTAAGGAGGGGTAGGAGGGATAATGAGGCCATGGATCTGACTCAGGCTTCTCAAAGATAGTTTAGCCACTGAGGGGGAAAGTGAAGGGAATCAAAGGGAGGGAGATCAGGAATGATAACTTAATGGGAGAGGAAGGGGAGGAGTGTGAGAGCAAGAAAGCTACAGCAGAAGGCACAGGATTGTATGAGAATAGATATTAGTGCAATCTGAAGGGATTTAGTCCTTCAAGAATTTTAGCCTCTAAAAAAATTAATCTGCTCAGACACTTAACATTTCCTAGCTGTGTGACCCTGGGCAAGTCACTTAATCCCAATTGCCTCAATAAAAAAAAAAAAAAGCAAAAAAAAAAAAAAATCTGTTATTCAATACTGTTGTAAATATGGACAAATATCTCAACCTCTCAGTTCTTCAGTTTTCTTATCAAGTAAGAGGGTTGGACTAGAAAGACTTTAGGGTCCTTCCAGCTCTAGATCGATGAACTACTCATGATGAAACATTCTACTCATCTCCAAATAGAGAAATATTAGACATAGAGTGCAGATTGAGGTATATTTTTTCCTTTTTTTGGACATGGCTAATGTGAGAATTTGTTTTGACTATACGTGTTTGCAGTGGCTTTTATTTTTCTTGCTTTCTCAATAGGGTAGGGAAGGAAGAGGTAGGAAAGAGAGAATTCAGAATAGAAAATAAAATTGAATTTAAAATTTTTAAAAATCTGATCTTAAGTTAGATTTCAATGATTTTGATGCAACTATGTCCCCTCATCTTCCATTTCTTCTACTTCTTTCCTCATTCCTTAACTTTTCCCATATCAAGAAGATGGGAAAGGAACCAAAAGATTCCCTCATTCATGACTTTCCTCCTTGGACCCTGTGAGATAAGAGAGCTGTTTGCCCCGATCCTTTTTTGTTGGACTTCTTTATTTGAGGTCAGATTATAAAGAATAGAAAGGGTACTGGCAAGTAGGATAGGGTGAGAAAGAAGTTAGGGAAAATAGATAGGAATTTATGCTAAAGGTATTTGGGGATGGTAGAACAGAAACAGTTCTACAATCATTAAGGGAAATCACAGGATGGAGTACTTTTGATACACAAAAGTAGAATAACGAGGAGCAGAAAAAAGTTTAGAATGTGGGATTGTGCTTATTATGTGATTCTTTTCATATAGGCTTTAGAATAATAGTTCATACATGAGAAAGTAAGGTAGAAAGGAGTTGACTGCAACTAGGGTGACACTAAGAAAAGGAAATAAGGAGAGGAGAGAAAATTAACAATTTTATGATCTTACCTCCTTTTGGCCTCCTCCTCTTTGTGCTGTCTCCACTCCAGCTTGGTTTTTCGGTAGAGCAGGTTCATGTCGTAAGACAAGAAGGAGATGTGAGACTCTGCTCAGCACCACCAGGCCTGGGGGGAGCCCCTCCCTGGGTCCTGGATCAACTTGGTTGGGGAAAAAATAACAGTAGTATTAGGAGTAGTGATAATTGTGGGAGTAGTAGTGTTAAAGACCTAGCAGAAATTCAAACCATGTGGAAATAGGACTAATATGTCATCTCTGTCATTCGGTCTGCTCTTGGAAGATGCTTTCAGTGAGTCTAGAAAGATGAATTGACATCCTGATATTCTTCATCAATTGCAAAATGGTCATTTTATCAATTTGGACAATAATCCACAGAATATGAGATAAGAGTAATAACAGTATAGCAAGTTGTCCTTGGTCCAGTTCTATATGAACCATTAAAAAAGATGAGTTAATCCAATAATAACTGTTACATAGTGCTTTAACATATGCAAATCAATTTACATATTACTAACAAACATTATATAGCACTCTAAAGATGGCAAAACACATTACATATATTATCCCATTTCATCCTCCCAAACATCACTGTGAGGTAAGTATCATATTATAGATGAAGTTAATGACTTAAGTTATGTTAAGATGAAAAAAAATTTTTTTAAAAGGATGCTAGGGATAAAAAGAACTTGGGCCCACACACAAAAAAAAAAAAGACTGAAAAAACAAAAACAGACTAGCAGAGGCGTATGGATAAATACCTCAGATCTCCAAGTATGCAAAAACACATAGTGACAAAATACAAACATATTCTAGATAGACTTGCATATATAACATAGTATGTATGAGGCAGGCCTATTTTTATCTTAAATATTTTATATTAATAAAATACACTATAGAGGCAGATATACTGATGAATCTAGCTATTCGGACGTATACACAGGTAAACAGATCCAGAGACAGATGCACCCACAGACATAAACACCACAGACACACCCACAGACCACAGACATACAAACACTGAGACATCCATATTAATCATATACCCAGAATCAGACAGACTGAAACAGAGAAGTTAATGCTTAGTGCATTATAGGTGTAAGTTTACAATCTTTTTTTTTTTTTTTTTTTAATGGGGGTAGGGGGTGGAGGTTCAGTCAAGTTCCTAGCATCTGGGAGGAGGAAAGGGAGACTGAGTCAT
The DNA here is from genome assembly GCF_902635505.1 of Sarcophilus harrisii. Lineage (NCBI taxonomy): Eukaryota > Metazoa > Chordata > Mammalia > Dasyuromorphia > Dasyuridae > Sarcophilus > Sarcophilus harrisii. The sequence continues at coordinate 287,756,318 of NC_045429.1, read as the reverse complement.
GGAACAATCATTCTTCTTAATCCGAGATAGTCATCCAGCACCTGATTAAAAAAGGATTGTGCCCACCTCCCACCCCAACACACATATACATACACATACACACACCTCTCTTCCTTCCAGGGTTTGGGCTAGGGCCTGGCCCTGCTGCTGTTTCTTGTCTGTTCTATCACCTTCTTGGTATCAGATGCCCTGACTTACAAGCCCTGGCTTCAGTCTTCTTCCAACCTTAGATGTCTGGATTCGGACAAGCCCTTCTCTATCAGTTCTAAATGTTGGCTCACCCCCGAAGCATCACTGGCGGAGGGGAGGTGAAGTGGGGGAAGGGGAGAGCAGCTCTCGGAGTGGGAGGCGGGCGGGAGTTGTCTTCAGGTTCAGTCTCTGGTTCCAGCCATCTCCCACTCAGCGCCCACCTTCACCCCCAGCCTGACACTTGGCCCGTTCTCCCGAACAATCCCATCCCTCCCCCTCTCCATCTCCTGGCTCACCCCGGGGCCTCTTTCCCTAGCATCCCTCTCTCTCCCCGGATTTTCGGGACTTGGCCTGCCTCACCCCCTCAGCCCCGTGGTTCCCACGTCCTCTTCACCTCTCCCCTCGCCTGGGTCCCTCGCGCCTCTCGGCACCACTTCCTCCAGCCCCCCTTTCCAACCAAGCCCCCCCGTTTCCCCATTTCCCGCATACCTGGCCTGCCAGGCGCTAGCCCCCCCATGCCGGGCGGAGCCCGGAGCAGGAGGAGGAGGAGGGAGGAAGGGAGAGAGAGAGACAGATGAGGGGGGGAGCGGAGCTCGGGCCTGCCGCAGAGACAGCTCCGCCTCCAGGCCCGCCTTCAGACCCGCCCCTGGCCCTCAAGCCCACCCCTCCCGGAGGACTCGCGAAGCTGCGAGAGCTGAAGCGGAGAGCGGCGGACCGGACGTCCCGGGCTCCCGGGGAGACCCGAGCGCGCTGTGGCGGAGCATCAGCGGGAAGATGCTGAGAGGCGCCGAGAAGATGGGGAAGAGAGAAGCCCCGGGTTGCGAGCGAGCGGCAGCCCCGCCGCCGCGGCAGCCGGGACTAGCGCACGGCTCCTTCGCTGCGGGGTCGCAGATTGGCCCTGTTCCTCGGCGAGCCGGGAGCCTCGATGTCTGGTCCCAACCCAGACCCCCTCCCGCTGCGGTTCGGGAGCCCCACTGAGTCTTGCCCGATGGGACTCCCTTGCGGCCGAGGGCGGGTCTGCAGCCGCCGGGCCAGCTTTCTTCCAAGCTCGTCCGCTTTCCCCGCGCAAGCCAGCCTGGGAGTCTCCAGAAAGCACAGAGCTGACACCGGGAGGGATGGAGCTCGCTCGGGCGCTCTGCCCCCAGCTGACTCCCCTGAGAGGGGAGGCGTTCGGGCGAGGCGCTTTTCGCGCTCTCTCCCGCCAGAACACTCGCGATCTAGAACTGGGGACCTTGAAAGTTTCGGGGTGCCCGCCCCTCACGGCGGGGGGGGGGGCGGTGTAGTTTGCTCGGGAGACCAGCAGGGGTGAGCAGGCTGAGACAAAAGAGGTTCGCAGCTAGGCGGGCGGCGGCGCGGAGAGACACGCACCTCTCCAGCAGGAGGGGCTCTTCGCTTTCTGGTCTCTTAGAGGCGAGTGCGTGGGGGAGACGCAGCCTTTCCCCATCCACTTTGCGCTCATCCTGTGCCTGACCCCCCAAAACCTTCCCTGCGAGCGCAGGGCTCCTGAATAGCGGCAACGCCTCCGTGACCTTTGCCTTCTGATCCCAGGAGTTGCGGAAGTTACCTCTCAGCCCCGCCTTCGCTCCCCAAGAAGTCTCCGATTCCGCCATGGGGGGTTCCTTGGCGTTAAAATACCCCCGGGACAATGACGTTCCTAGAGACGAGATAGAGCGCATTACGTAGCAGGGAGGCGCGGGACTGTGGAGACTGTCAGATAAAATTTCCTTGTTGTTTTACTAAATCACAAGGGAGGGTTCTGGGGGTATGAAGACCGAATAGTCAATAAAAGGAGTTTAAAAAGCCTCCCAGGAAGAGGTGACATTGATGTCATAGAATACGTTTTTTGAGGACTGGAACAGCTGCTTTTTTTTGTATTTGTTTCCTCTGTGCCTAAAAGGAGACACTTTAATAAATGTTGGTTGAATTGGATGAGTCTGTAAATTGAAAGCAATTTCTGGCTGGAAAAATAGAGGGTAAAGCACATTGGTGGGGGGTAGGATAGAGAAACGCAAAGTTCAAAGTGATATTTTTCTTTCCTTACTGTTGTTTTTAGGACCAATTACAATTGTAATTTATTTTTTTTAAATGGTATTCCAAGGTCTTTTTTTTTCCCCTTTTTAAAAAAATTTAATAGCCTTTTATTTACAGGTTACATGCACGGGTAACTTTACAGCATTAACAATTGCCAAACCTCTTGTTCCAATTTTTCACCTCTTACCCCCCACCCCCTCCCCTAGATGGCAGGATGACCAGTAGATGTTAAATATATTAAAATATAAATTAGATACACAATAAGTATACATGACCATTTTGCTGGTCGTTATTTTGCTGTACAAAAGAATCAGACTCTGAATTATTGTACAATTAGCTTGTGAAGGAAATCAAAAATGCAGGTGGGCATAAATATAGGGATTGGGAATTCAATGTAATGGTTTTTAGTCATCTCCCAGAGTTCTTTCTCTGGGCATAGCCGGTTCAGTTCATTGGAAATGATTTGGTTGATCTCGTTGCTGAGGATGGCCAGGTCCATCAGAACTGGTCATCATATAGTATTGTTGTTGAAGTATATAATGATCTCCTGGTCCTGCTCATTTCACTCAGCATCAGTTCGTGTAAGTCTCTCCAGGCCTTTCTGAAATCATCCTGTTGGTCATTTCTTACAGAACAGTAATATTCATATACCACATACAATTGTTATTTTACAAAAATTTTCCCTGAAAAAATTAGACTATTTGAATTTGTCTTTATGAAAGATACTGAACTGGGGACTTAACTACTGTGACTGCATGGCAGGGAATACTGTGGGTGTAGTGACAAGAGTATTATGCCAAAGAGAGGAGTAATCGACACAATGGAAGGCATATTACAGTTGGTATAAGATGTATAGAGTAGGTTCTGTGGTAGCCTTGCTAGTCAGAGACTAGATTTCTTTTAGCAGACAAAACCATATATTTTTAATAATACATTATTTGGAGTTTTCTTGGCTTAGATACTAGAATGGTTTGCCATTTTCTTTTCTAGCTTATTCTACGGATGAGGAACTGAGGAAAATGAGATTTAAGTGACTTGTTCAGAGTCCCACAGCTAGTGTCTGAAGCTAGAATATTGAACTCAAGAAGATGAGTCAGTCTCCCTGACTTCAGGCCCAGAATTTTATCCACTGTGCCACCTAAATGGCCTATTATATATCATACAATATTATGAATATATATATATATATGGAGAGAGATAACACATAATATGCAAATATATGTATATATACAATATTATATATACTGAGTCATGAATTTGAAGAGGAAAGTTCACAGGACCATAACTATTGAGCTGAAAGGAATCCTACAGGTCATTGAGACCAACTCCCTTATTTTATTGTTGAAAAAATTGAGAACCAGAGAACTGAAGTGATTTGCCCAATGTTTTTTGTCTAATACATATCTTAGGTAGGATTTGAATGCAGTCCTTAAGAAATTTGTCTATGGAGAACTAAAAATCATTCCAAAGATCAACATTTATTAATTACTACTCTTTGCCAAGCACTCTCCTGAGAATACAAAAAGAGACAAAAGCCTTAGGAAGCTCAAAAATCTAATGGAGAACAACTTCCCTCCAAAAAGAGGGTTTAATAACTTCACCCTTGAACAGAAAAGTAAAAGATTGCTCAAAAGGACCAACCTCTGTAAATTGGGGTGGGGGGAAGGGGAGGGCAGGGACTACAGTATGGAAATTACAAAGTATGCTTTAGGACACTTTTGCTGTCCAAGAGTGGAACAAGCTGTTTTACTAGTTGTGTGACTATGGCCAAGTGACAATCTTCTTAGGCCCCAATTTTTTTTAATCTATAAAATGGAATAATACCTGTAATACCTGTCTCAAAAAGTAGTTATGATAATGCTTTTGCAAATCTTGAAGTCATATATAAAAACTAACTGATTATGAAGTGTCTTTGAATAGCAATGCATTTGTTAGAATGGAAGCTCTCAAGATATGTGTGGGAATCCTTGACCTCTGATTCTGAGGACCCAGAAGTCTATGAAATCTCTTTATGCTAAATGGCCCATCTTTGAATTTGTTTGAGAGGGGTAGGGTGGTAGGATCATGAAATGAGAAAATGGGAATCTGGACTCTCTAAATGAGGAGTTGTGTGCATATCTCTGTGTCTATATTCCTTATACATATACGTATATGTATATGTTTATATATGTGTACACACATATGCATATGTATAGATGTATGTGTGAGTATCTGTGTGAATATCTTTGTTCATTCATATTTCTACAGATGTGTGCTCAGAGTCCACACACACACACACACACACACACACACACAGTGTGCATGTGTATAAAATGTTTCTCTTTGTATCATCTCATGTATATGGACATTCATCTGTGTCCCTGTGGGAAGGGAAACTCTCCTTCGACCCTAGGAAAGTGCTAGGAAGGGCCTGCCTAACTAGGAGGTGTGTGGTTAGGAGGACCCCAGCGTTGGGAGGCCCTTCTATCAGCAGCTACTGCTGTTCTGGAGCAAGGCCAGTTGGCAGAGAGCCTCTAGAGGAAGGCGGGTGGTAGGGCGGGAGAGTGAGAGAGAGGAAGAAGGGAAGGAGGAGGAGTAGAACAGCAGTCAGCAGGGCTGAGGAGGCAGGACTTCCTGGTGTGGGGGTTGTCAACAGCTCAGAGAGAGAGAGAGACACATACACATACAGGGAGAGAGACAGAGTCAGAGACAGAGACAGAGATGAGCTAGGGAAACTGAGAAAAAGGAGAGAATCCCAGAGAACTGGAGAGAGAAAAGACACACACACATGCTTGCCGAAGGGGGGGAGAGAGAGAGAGAGAGTAGTGAGAGTGCTTCGTTGTCAAAAGGGAAAAGATTCCAGAGAGAAGCCTTCAGCTTCTCTGTGACCAGCTGTGCTTTCAGACCTAAAGGCCCTTCACCACCATAAAGGCCATATTCCTTTGGGACTGAGAGCAGTGCTTATTTATTTATTTTTTTTTGGAAAACAAAGTTGCTGTGGAGATGACTTGTGGGTCAAGGAGAGGCCCCTACGGACTGTGCTGTCTCTGACCGCCACCCACCACCTCTCTCTTCTTCAAGCTTAGGCTGGGAGGCCCCCTTCTCCTGCTCTCCTGTGGACAGTCTGTGGGGGCATTTATGCTGCCAGGATCCCCAGGTCAGGTTTCTCCGTATTCTTGTTGGGGGGTGGGAAAGTCGAGGTGGAATTTGTAGGGTTATGTTTGCGCCCTGTTGGAGCAGCCGACGGGAAGAGTCTGAGTTTTAATCTCTCTCCCCTCTATTCTAAAACGGGTAGTGTTAGAACTCAAGGGAAGTTCTGCTCTCCTCTCACCCCCACCCCGAGGCAGGCTAGGCTGTGGAAGTCCATGCCAGGCCAGGGCTGTGAAATGGTGAGCTCACCTTTTCCTGTAGACCCAAATTCCTTGCTGCATCTCACACTTGGGACTCAGCTTGTTTCTCTCACACAGTGCTTATGTGTTCCTATAATAACCAATGTAATCTGTTTTTCGGTCTTGACTTCCTTCAGCTCTTTGTTTCTACTCATTCTATTTCCCATTCTTTTTTCTTCTACTTCTTGTGGTTCTTCTGCCACTATCTGGTGGTTTTCCTCTTCTCCCCCACCCTGATCTCCATAGCTCTCCCCACAGAGGAAGCACCCGAAGTGTCTTGCTACTCCAACACCTACTCCCTCCCTCAATGACTCTCTAATTTTTTTTCCTCCTAGTTTGAAAATTCATCTCTGGAGTCCAGCAACAGAAGCAGCAGCACTGGCAGCAGCAGCAGCGCTGGCAACAGCCGCAGAAAGAAAGCCTTCTCATCCTCCAGCCCCTACGCCTTCTTTCCCTCTTATTCCTCAATTTCAGAGGCAACCCCAGTTTCTTGAACTCCTCCAGCTATGTCGGACCCTGATGTTGCCAGGGGCCCTGATCCCACAGCTATATGGCCCCCTAGTGCTAGGGGAGCCTGAGCGCTGCCTGGAGAGAGGCCTCTCCACTTTGTGCAGCCCCTGTCCCGTTTGCTAGGGACCATGAGTGGGGGTAAGAAGAAAAGCAGTTTCCAGATCACCAGTGTCACCACAGACTATGAAGGTCCTGAGGGATCTGGAGGAGGCGACTCCCCTACAGCTATGGTTTCTACCTTACCCACTCCTCGTCTTCCCAATGGGGAGCCTAGCTCAGAGCTGGGAGGCAAAGGGACCCCTCGCAATGGCTCCCCACCTCCTGGGGCCCCAGCATCACGTTTCCGGGTAGTGAAGCTTCCCCAGGGACTAGGGGAACCGTATCGTCGAGGGCGTTGGACATGTGTGGACATTTATGAGAGAGACCTGGAAGCCCCTGGACTTAGCCGGCTCCTGGAAGGAATTCGGGGAGCCACTGGAGGGACTGGAGGTCGTTCTTTGGACTCTAGGCTAGAGTTGTCCAGTTTGGGCCTGGCTTCCCTGAACTCCCAGCCTCAGGGCCCAACTAATTGGCTTCGCCCACCCCCAACTTCCCCTGGCCTTCAGGCCAGATCTTTCACTGGGGGACTAACCCACCTGGCAGGGGGCAAGGGGAGGGCTGAAACTCCACCCCTTCCAACTTCTTCACCCCAGCAGCATCCCCTGGAACCCAGTGATGGGGGCAGTACAGGGGTACTGGCACCACATGCCTCAACCCAGCTGCCTACCCTTTGGGTAGAGACAGAGATGGGACCCCCAGCAACAACTTCTCCAATCATTAGAAAGAAGGATGGAGCCCCTTGGCTGAGGAAAGAGGAGGAGGAAAGAAGACAGGTAAGAGGCAAGAGTGGGAGGGGTGCTCAAAAAGAGAGTTTCTCTGCAATTTAATTTTCCTCCTTGGACTTTGTTAGTCTCATGTCTTGTTCCACTTCCATTCTGGGCTCCATTTTCTCCTCTTTATTCTGTCAGTGTTCTCTCTCTTTCTGGCCTCAGTTTCTTTTTTTCTTTGTTTGCCTGTACTTAAGACCTCCCATCTTCATATTTGACTCTGCTATCTGTGTAACTCCAGTTCTCTCTGAACCTCAGTTCCCATCCCTTTTCTCTTGACATTTTCCTCTTTTGTTCCTTTTCCTTCCCTCACTTAACAGTTTTTTTCCTCATTTTTTCAGTTCAATGTTTTGTGTCTTTTTTTCCCTCTTTCTCAATTTCTCCATTTGTTCTTCCCTTTCTGAGTTGTATAGTTTTCTCTGCACAAAAATTTCAGAAGTTAAGAACACTAGGCTCTGTAGGGAAGTGTGTAGGGGAATCTGAACATGGAGCTGCTTAAAAAGAGCTCTTTGGGGAGGTACTTAGGGGGGAGACATTTCTTCATTCTACTACCCTGTGATTTCTATGTTCTTCATTTCTTCCTTCTCCAGTAAAGTTAGGCCACTTCTGTTCTCTCAGTTCTAGGATCTAAAAGATCCTGAAACCTTTATCCCACCTTCCCCCCAACTCTCAGACCAAGGTTTTTCTCCCATTGAAATCTCTAGAACAGGGAGGGAGAGTATTTTCATGGAGCTGCAATGGGCCAGGCAGAGCTCCCATATATCTTTAAACCACTGCCTTAGCTTTCCAAAGACTGTAATAGGTTTGAAGGGGGTGGAACAAGGTGGGAGAGGGCTAGAGAGGTAAGGTGAGAAAAGTGAAATTGTGTATGTTTTTTTCTGTTTTCAAAAGAGTAACAGATTAAGTCTGGAGGACAGGATTCCCGAGTCCCTGTAGGACCTTGTTGGAGGTCGGGGCCAGAATATCTGAATTACTAGTTGGGGAGAAGGTTGGGTAGACAGGTCAACATAAAATCTTGGAGAAAAGGGAGGTTTGTGGGAAAATGAAGATGAGATCTTTTCCCCCTTCCAGGCCCCTGAGCACAAACCACTGTATAAAAATAACCTGAGACTGAATGCCTAAGCCTTGCCAGGACTGGCCAGGACTGGCTTACCTTCCCCCTCCTCCCAACCCCCCACAGCCACATGTATACAGGTCTTTCACCACCACTGCCACCCCTTTCTTTCCTTCAGTTGGTTCACTCAACTACCTACTTCTGGGGGATGGAGGCTCTGTTCCTATCTTTTGATCCCTTTCCCCCAGATCCTCTGTCTTTCCAATGCTCCTAGCCTCTGTCTCTGTCATTTAAAGTTAGCTGGGCTCAAGTTTTCTACTTTATTCAGCCCTTGTCTCTCTTTGCCACTTCCTTCTCCTTCCATAATTCTCCAACCCTTGTTTACTTAAAACCTCCACCCCGACCATCTAGTCCTTTTCCTTCAGTACATATATCTAAGCATCTTTCTTACCACCCTCTTTCCCCATACTTTCACGGCTGGCAGGGGGAATTGGGGGAGGCGAGGAGAGGGGGGGAATAGAGAGCAGGCAGAAAGGACCTGGAGGCCCCCATGTCTCTGCCCTGTCCTTCCAGCAGTGCCTGGGTTCTCTGTTTTTGAGTTTTCCTAGAAGCAGGGGCCTCCTGGGGCCTTATAGAAGGAGGCTTGTTTCTTTTTTCTCTCTCTCCTCCCTCCCCCACCAATCTCCATTGCATCCACCCTCTACAGCTCCACACCCTTTCTCCACCTCCTCCCAGCTTCCCAGTAGCAGTAGTGAAAAAGGGAGCAGAACACCTAGGGCGTGAGGCAGAAGCAGTGGTTTAGTGGGGATGGGAGCTGTGAGGGTACTGTCGTGTGGACCAGCAATGGAAACTCGGGGGACATATGGAGAAATGATGGAGGCAACCCTGCCTCTTCCCCTCCCCATAACTATATTTTTGCCTCAGTTTTTCTGGCAAGTAATTGATGCTTGAGCTCGTGCTGCAGATTCCATCTTTGATGAGGTGGATGAAAGTGGTACTGATATAAAAGCCTCTTTCAGCCATTGCCTTCTTACCCCATCAAACTGGGCCTATCTGAACTGAGTTCATCAGGGCCTTGTGACCACAGAACACATCCTATGGGTCACTTAGACATTACTGGGAGCCACAGGTCTCTTGGGTTACAGGAAGAAAGCTGGGCGAGAACAGAAGAGAGGTAAGGGGACAGCCAAAAGACTGGCTATGATTTAACGGGTGTGTGTGTGTGTGTGTGTGTGTGTGTGTTCGTGTTTCTCTTTATAGCTCCCTCTCCAAGGCTCCCGACCTGGCTCTCCAGCCCTCTCCCTCCTCCAGGATACCAATCTCAACCGGAAATCCTCAGACCCCTTTGGAGCCTCTGTTCAGCGCCTGAATCTGGCTCGATCTATGCTTGCAATTGGTAGCCCCCTTGATGGTGATGATGACAGGTAGGCGGGACTTCCTTATGAACTGGCTTGAGGGAGGGGCTTTTTTTTTTTTTTAAAGAACTGGGACACATGAATTAAACTTTATCTTTTTTTTTTTCTGGGGGAGGGGAAAGGGTGTGGGGGAGGGAAGAGGGAACATAATTTCCTGTTTTGAAAGGATTGGGGATGGGAGGGTGGCTTGTGTCTGAAAACCATGAACCAACTGAACAAACCCACTTTTACTCTCAGTGAAATGGGTAGGTGGGTCATTTTTATTTAGTAGAAGCAGCTTGTTTTTTTATTTTGACCTGGCAAGACAAGGAAGAGGTCAGATTCTTTTTACCACCAAGCAGAGAAATAGAGTTTCCTTATTGGTTCCCTGGACCTAAGAAGTACCTTGTTAGTCCTGGTACATAGGGAAAGTTTGATTGTGGTCTCATTCCCTGGCCATGCTGTAGGGAAGGATTGTTGACATGTAGATAGATGGACGGGACTTCCTTTAGGGGAGAATGGCCTGGTTAGAGACAGGAAGGAGGACAAAACTTCCTGTTTCAGGGGCCAGATTTCAACATTTGAGTGTCAGCAACCCCAAAAGGGAGGTAGCAAAACAAAGAGAAACGTTTGGGCAGCTTGATTTTTGTATGGAGATGTATTGGGGCAAGGTAGAAAAAAAGAGTTTTGACACTTTTTGTTTCATTAGATAAGACAGTGAGAATTCCTTTATTTGAGCTATTTAGGGAGTAGGATTTACTTGTTTGGGAGATGATGAGGAATAGGACTTCCAGAGCCAGTTAGTAGGTGAAAGGAGTGAGGTAATTTCAACTACAATTCCTAGGGGTCACCCTCCTGACCCCTTAGGTCTCTTCTTGGGGAAGAAGCCTTGGGGACCCAGCCCTAGGGCAGGAAATTGTGGAGAGGATAATAGATAGGGGAATAGTAGATAAATAAAAAAGTTTGGTCTATGGAAGAGATCATAAGTTATGGGACAGAAAAATGTGAAGAAAGAGGGAGAAAGAAAGGGCCTGTCAGGCAAGGCTGAACAAAGTAACTGTGGGTTCAGGAATGTATGAGATATGAGGCCTGACACTACATGGCAAATTACTTACTCCTATTTTGAGGATTCTTATTGTTTCCTACCCCCTCCCTTTTGGCAGGCTCCCTGGCAAGAGTAAAACTCTCCCAGTTTTCTGCTCTGCTCTGTGTTCATCTCTGGCCTTAGTCCTCTTCATATTTCTGTCTCTGTGTTTCATCTGTCGGTCTCCTTTTCAGCTTCTACAGCCAATAATCTCTCATGAAGTTCCATTTTCTCAGCTCTTCCCTTCCCACTTCCTCTACCCTAGTCTGACTGGTTGGATTTCTGCTCTGGGGCCCTGGCCCTGCCTGGATTCTTTTGCCCCACCTTCCTGGGCCAGCTGGTTTCGATTGAATCCCCCTCTCTCAGGAATGGGGTGTGTGGGCCTCACCCCACCTCTTTATTCCTGAGAAGAGCTGGGGGATACATTGTCTGAGTCCTTCCTAAAAGAAAAAGTGACCAGACAGAGACCCAGAATGCTTGGCTAAGGGAATGGCTAAGGGAATAGGGGAAGGAGAGCTAAGTTTAAAGAAAACTTGGATCCTTAGTGTGTGGGAAGTTTGGCTTGACATGGTTAAGGTGGGTTAGGAAGGGGCTGGATCTCCAATTGGGAAAAGGCATCAGAGCTCAGGAGAAAATACCTGAGTCTGAGAGAAAATAAGGACATAGTAGTTCCTAGTGTTGATTTTTTCTTCAGAGTAGTCAGAGACATCTTTTTTTCTTAAAGCAAGGAGCCAGTACTTTGCCTTTTCTTTGCCTTGCACCATACTGAAGGTAGCATAAATCCGGGAGAGCCGAGAGGATTGGATACCAGTTGGCTGGCAAAAGGCCCAGACCCTGGGGGCTGTTTAGAACACTCGAGTGGGGAGGAACCCTCCTATCTTTTCTCTCTTACAGCTTCTGTTTTTCCCTACTATCAGCTCTCCTTGCTCCTCCCTCTCCCTCTTGACACCTCCAATCCCTAGATCTCTTATATTTGTCTTTCTAAACCTCTGGGTAGTGAAGCCTTCTTCCACATAGCAGAACAACCTCTTTGGCTCTCTTATAGTGAAGGAGAGTATGGGGTAGTGAAAGAGGGCTCACTCTGAAGTCAGAGGATTTGCATTCAAATTCTGACTCTTGTTTCATATTAGTAATATGGTATCTTTCAGCCTATCTCCTCTTTTGCAAAATGGGAATTCTGTAACATACTAGCATTTGCTTTGTGGAACATGGATTATTAGTAAGTCCAGTAATAGGGGCATAAAACTAAGACTGACTTGATCTCCTATCCAGTGTTTCCTGTCTTTCCTTCTGAATTTGCATATCTTTATCTGCACCATTTTCTTTTGTCTTTCCCTCCTCTTCCTCCCTTCCTGCTGCCTTTAGATGAGAAATCCTAACTATTTCAATACAAGGAAGGGTAATTTCAGTAGTGTCCTTTAGATGATACAAGCCTACAATTTGTTTTCTTAATATTTATAATTTGACAGAGTGCTTTGAAAAATATAAAGTAATGCACAAATACTTTTTTATAGCATGAATTAATCGTTTACTTAGAAACCTTGTTGATGTATCATCAGAAACACTGACCAGCCTGCTCATTAATTGTCCCCCAAAATAATGTTACCAATACTGTTAAATATTTATTAAGGGGTTATTTTGCTCCAACTTTGTTTTGGAAGATTTGAAAACTGCTCCTATAGTTTACCTACCTCTACTCCTTTTCCTCTTTTTTTAAGTCTTGTTTTTTGAGGCCCCTTTGTTACCTTGATTACATCCCACCCCCAGCACCTTCTGCACCCAGAGCCTTGGATAGGAAATGGAAAAAACCCAGACCTTGCCAGCTCTTTTCCCAGCCCCAGGGCTTGTTAGAGGTCACCTTGAAGCTACTCCTAGTCTCCCATAGATAGGAACCTGTTAGCCACTTGGCAGGGGAGGGACTGAGCAGGAACAATAAGCTGTTGCTACTGGCTTCTGGGAGTGCTGGGGAGAGAAGTAGAGCTGGGGTGGGGAGAAAAAGGGAAAGCCGGACCTGTATCCTGGGAGAACTAGAGAGTCTAAGATCGTGGGGAGGAAGGTTGGGCAAAGATGAAAGGGAGGTGGAGCCATAGGCTGAGGAACAGGACCCCTCTGCCCTGGAATCTAGGGAACGATGTCTTGGAAATGGTTTGTGGATGGAGGAGGGGACAGAGCTTAGGGTGGAATGTGGCAGTCCTAAAAAGAAGGATTTGTGGATACAGGAGAATTTGGGGGGCCGCCATGCAAAATCAGTGTCCTAGAAGAGGAATTGGGACCTGAAGAAGAGTCTGGGAGACGTGATGATTGGGTTCCAAAAGGGCTCCGCGTCTCCGACTTCTGTCAGAAACTTCTCTCAGTGAACTGGGGCCTTAGGGATCCCTAGGTTTCTTCACTATTTAATGGATCTGCTGGAGGCTGGCCTGACCCCTGGTGGTCATTTGTCAAATAACAGCCTAGGCTCCTTGGCATACTGACCTGTACCATATTCTTTATCTAAAAAGTCCCCTGCTCTTCTCTCAAGACGGGCATTCACACACTCATTCTCAGCTTCTCCTGTGAGACTCACACCCACTTCTCTCCCAGTTCTGCTTCTGTTGCCGTGGAAATTCTCCATGTCCCCCCCGCCACCGTTAAGGCAGGCCTTCCTAGGCCATGTTACTCGCTGCTCTTACATCCATTGAATGCCAAGAGGAAGGCAGAAAGAAGCCTCGGGAAGCTGCGAGAGGGGCCTTCTCTGTCCCTTAAGCTTTCCCTAATTTTCCACCCCCTGCCCGAATTCTGGGGGTTTATCATCTTGAATTCTTCAGAGAGACGAGGGAAATTAAAGAACCGAGACGGGACGGGGGCAGTTTCTCGGTTAGGGTCACAGGATCTCTGGTGAGGAGAGAACCTAGGCGTCTGTCCCCATAGTCTTCCACCTTCTTGCAAGGATTTTGGCAATAGTTTCTCCCAGCACCCAGGCAAAGGGTCCAGCTTTCCCCAGCTCCACCCACCTATCTCTCAGCTTCTGGGACCAGCGCCAGGGTGAGCAGGGGACATTGGTATTGTCCAGCATCTGGGAATTCCCACCCCCAGCTGGGTCTGGCTCCGGGGATGAGCCCCCGCCTACTGTGGGGCTTTGGGGGAGGGAGGGCAGATCCTTGTGTTTCTAAGGAGCCAATAGCAGCTGGGCCTACCCTGGGGGGAGGTGTATATCTTTCAGTTCATCCCCAAAGCCACTCGGCTCCTCTCTGCTTGCCTGGTACCAGATAGACCTGGATTTGCCTGGGGGGCTCTAAGGCCCCCCAGGTACTCTGCTGATACAGACCTCCTCTCCCTTTCTGTGGAGCCTAGAGCTGTCTCTTTCCCCTCCAGAAGATGGCCCATCCAGGGGTCTCTGTGAAGTCTCTAGTATCATCCTATGAGACTCGAGTAGGGAGGGTGAATCCCTGCCTCCCCCAGAGAAGGGGCTGTGTTTCCTCCCCTTGCTCCCCACGGGGGGCATCTCCCATTCGAGGTGTCACTGGACCTTCACCTCATTGTGGCTTAGGGGGACCTGGGCATCGACCCTCACCTCGAAGTGGGGTGGATAAAACACTTCTCTCCCTGATTCTCTACTGTCACAGGTACCTGGGGACTGGGTAGGGAGGGGGGAGGTTGGGATATGGAAGCAAATTCCTGGGAGAATTGGCAGTTAGTATTCTGAACTCTTGGGTTCTGGGAGGATCAAAGGACTTAAGAACTTAGATAACTGGGGAACTGGAACCCTGAGAACTAGGGGGCTTGAATGTTGGAAGAGCAATGGAACCTGGATGGAGAAGCCCAGAGTCTGTATTTTTTGGTCCTAAGAGAGGGCTTCAGGGTGGGCAGGAGGAGACAGCTAATTAGATTGGTTAGATCATGGGAAAAGTAAGAGAACAGATAATTGGGGAACAGGCCTTAAGTTGTGTTGAAAATTGAACTGAGGTTTGTGAAAAAAGCCAATTGCTAAGGGGCCTCAACATCTGAATTGAGAGTGTTTCATTTCCAGTCTCTTATCTCCCTACCTTACAATCTCTGTGGTCTTTCTCTAGTGGCTCTGGAAGCATGGTTGCCATTGACAACAAGATTGAACAAGCCATGGTAAGGGCATTGATTTTATTCTGAGGATTATCATAGTTCACCTATTTCTTAGCTTCCTGTCTGCTGCTCCATTTCTTTTCTCCAGCTCTCTGTTCCTGTTTTTTAATTCAGATGCTCTCTAGTCCCTAATCTCTGTTCCCAATACCAGACTGTCTTTTTATTTACCTATTCCTTCCTTTCCTGTTCCCAGCTCCCTGTTGCTGTCCTTGATCCTAGATATCTATCACTACCATTTCCTGGACTCATGATACCTGAATCCTTGCCCTCCCTCCTTTTTCCTGTGTGCTTCCCTCCCTTGGACCAGGGAAAGAGAAAACTAATCCTTATTGCCCCTATATCAAGTTCGGAGGCCAGACAGGTACTGCTCCCATTACCCCCTAGGCCCAGGGCAGTGAGAATCATAATAGATAAAAAGCTGTACACCTGCACCATAGGTTAGGCTGGAATGTGGGGGTGGGGGACAGTGAGGAACCACAGTAGGCAGTTTCATTATACAACTTTTATAACCCCCAACAAACATATATTCTTCCCAATCTTTTTTTTTTTTTTTGCTGGGGCAATTGGGGTTAAGTGACTTGCTCAGAGTATACAGCTAGAAAGTATTATGTGTCTGAGGCCATATTTGAACTCTGGTTCTCCTGACTTCAGGGCTGGTGCTCTATCGAAACATACATTCTCATAACTTAGTCAGACTATCCTTTTGTGTCTTACTGTATCTTTGTTTCATTCCATCTTTATCCTATTCTTCTCTAATCTTTGTAGGACTTGGTGAAGTCTCACCTAATGTTTGCAGTTCGGGAGGAAGTAGAAGTTCTGAAGGAACAGATCCGAGAACTTGCTGAACGAAATGCAGCCCTGGAGCAAGAAAATGGATTGCTTCGGTCTCTGGCCAGCCCTGAACAGCTGGCCCAACTTCCAGTCTCTGGGACCCCTCGCCCGGGATCCCTTGCCCCAAATGGGCCCTCTTCATGAGCCTCCCTTCCCTCACAATGTGCCTTTAAGGGCTGTCACTGGGATGGAGACCTCTGTCCTAGATTCCCAGGCCTTTTTTGCCTTCTCTTCCTATGCAGCTTTAATGTTATGAGAACTGGTGATAGAATGTTTGAGGTTGAGATTTGTCTTCCTCCTTCCCACCTTCCACCAAACCCAAGGGGCTGGGCTAATTTTCCCCAAAGATGAGGGACTGGGTCAGAATATACCTAGGCCTAGATGGGAAAGGGTTTCAAGGTTGAGGTGCAAGATGGAGCCACTACTTCTGAGAGTGGGCTCCCAGTTCAACCTTTCCCTTGCCATCCCTCTGGGTGATAAGTGGTCCCCTCCCTCCCTAGTTCTTTAAGTATCTGGGACTCCCCAAATTAGGAGGACCCAGAGAGAGCTGGGTATTTTAAACAGAGACCACTTTCCTATCTCTCAAAGTCTCTTCATTGGGTTCAACCAAAAGAGGGGATATAGGCAGTGTCCCAAGATTTTGGGATTCAGGTTGTTATTAAAATAATATAATAAAAAAAATCAGAAGAAACTTGAATGTGGGACTGAATTCTCTTTGCCTGGGCCAAGGTTATAGGTTTCAGGTATCCAAACATTCCAGGGACTTGTCAGTCCTGTATCCCTGGAAGCCACCTCAGCACTGTTCAGAATTAAAATAGAAGCATGAGGTATAAGACAGTAAATGTCAAATATGAAGAGAAATTGATATTCAGAGACAAACAAAAGATTCAATTAGAGACAAATTCAGAAACAGGTTCTGGGAAGGGATAGAGACTGTGGAGAAGGCTTTCCCTGGGTGGAAGAGTGGTTCATAAGGATAGGAGAGAGGAGAGGAGAGGAGAAAAACCCACGTGCTATGGGGGTAGTAGAAAACAATGAAGCCTTTGGAGATTGTGCCATATCCACCCCCCAGCTTCCCAGCATGTTCCCTCCCGGCTTGGGGCAGCTATGGGAGTGGGGGGGGGTGTGAATGGGCCCCTTGTCTTTGTGCTGGGCTCAGGCCAGGCTCCTGGGGCACACAGAGACTGTGCCAGGCTTGGCAGAGAGCCTTGGCTTCTCCCCTTCCCCCCCCATCCCAACTATATTCAGACCCCTCCATCCCTGTTCCTACTAGTTGCCAGCCTTAGGTCCTGAACTAGGACCTGCCCCCTTGAGGAATTGCCCCTGTCTTTGAGGCTGTTGGGAGGGGAGATACCATCTGTTTAAAGGGAAAGTGGGGTGCCTAGGTTTCCAAGGGTTTTTGGAGAAAGCCAAAGACCAGAAAGCCAAATAACATGATCATGGGGTAGGAGCAAGGATGAGTCAGGGGCTAAAGAGCAGGTGATGGGAGAGGAGTTGGGAGAAGGGAGACAGTTTAATTTTAGGAGGCTGAGAACTAGCAGATCTCATTGATTTGAACCTAGATTTGAGTCTGCAGTCAATTTCTCCATCTGGCCCCAGAACTGGGATTTAAGTAGAGTAGAAAGTGAAAGGGGACACAGAGGGAAGCAGAGTAAGATATGGGGGACATGGGATCAGGGACTAAGGAAGTAGAAAATGGTCCAGAATTAAGTGTAAATGACTGAGAGTAGAGACAAGGAGGTAAACCTAAAGGATGGGATGTCTGAGTCCCAGAGGGAATCCAAGCATAGAAGAGTCAAGGCTGAAGGTCAGATACCTAATTCCAGGCAGAGTTCTCACAATGGGCTTAGAACTCCCCCATCATGTGGGTTCTAAGGCAACTCTCCTCCCCCCGCCCCCAATCAACACTGACTCCTCTCCCTGTGGGGGGGGGAGGAGGAAGGGAAGAAGAGGTGGGAGGAAGATTTTGTTCTGAATTTCCCTATTCCTTTTCCTATTGGTCTTCCTCTTCACCTTTCTAACTCTTCTGGTCCTACGGCTGAGGCCACTGGCAAAGTATCCTTGTCCCATACCAGCTGTTGGCTCTGTCAGCAACCCTTCTCCAGGGTCCCAGGTCCAAGAGGGTTGGACATGTGTTTGTCCTGGCTATATCGTCTTTGGGAGAAGCTTAAGCTCCTGGTGAGTTTTGAGCATCCTTTACTTCCTCGAGAGTCAGGATGCTCTTCCTGTTTCATGATTTTTGTGTTTCTTAGTATCCTTTGGTCCCTTGACTGTAAGATCTGTCCCCACTTTTCATGCTATGAGAAGAGCAAAAAGTTTGGAAGCAAGAATAAGTGGTATGGTGAGAGTAGAGGACCTATGGAAATGGATCTGAAGAAAAGGAGTTTGTGAACCTCCCTTTCCCCTTCCATCTTACTCCATATCTTTATTTTCCTTTGTTCTTTCTTTTTTGGTTGTTGCTGTCTGGCTCAGTTTCCCTTGTTTTCACCCTGACTTGTGCCCTTATCCTTAGTTCTGCCCCTGGACAAGATCCACTATTCAGCTTTCTACTTTGGTGATACCTGGCTCCAGAGAAAAAGTATTAAAAGAGATAGGAGAGTCAAAGAGGGTGGTAAACGAGGATGTGAGGGAACAGTCAAGAACTCTGCTTCAGGTGCCCCAAACAGCTATATATAATGTCACCAGTTTAATGGAATCATTCCTGAATTTTGGCAGGAAACTCGGGATGGGAAAGGTCAGTATCCTTGTTTCTATTCCTTTGGGAAGTGGGATGTACGTGTGGGTACTGTTTTTGGTTTTGATGGGGGAAATTCTGTCATGTATGATGCTGGGCAGGTCAGTCTGCCTCAGTTTCTAAAGTCCAAGAAGGTTATGGTCATTTACTTTTTCCCCAACCCATATCTGAATATAACATTTTTGCCATTTCAGTTAACTTCTCTTGCTAGATCCAGACACCTGGATGGTACAGAGACTAGAACCATGGGCTGGGAGTCAGGAAGAAATGAGTTCAAATCCAACCTTAAATAGCTTTCCAGCTATGTGATCCTGGGCAATTCACTCTATTTGTCTTAATTTCTTCAACTGAAAAATGGGAATAATAATAGTATTTACCTCCTGGGGTGGTTTCCAGGATCAAATGAGATAATAATAAGCATTATATAAATGTTAGCTATTATTATTCTTTCTCTCTCTCTTTTCTGTACAGACTACCACTTCACAGCCTTCTTCTCTGGGGCTTCCACAGTATATGGATTCAAAAGAAGCAGAGATGCTGAGGGACTTGTATGTGGTCCTTTGGACAATGAGGGAGCGGATCAGGGAGCTAGTCCGACGGCAGGAGAGACGGAGGCGGCGGCATTCCAGACCCCCTGTCTGTACATCGTCTGCCCGAGGCTCAAAACAGGATGCCCGTAATCCCCTTTAGGGGACTTCAGATCCTCAGGCAGCCCCTCTCCTTCTCTCGTGCGGACCCCAACTTCGGCCAATGGGAGGCGTGACAGGCCCTTAAGTAGAGGATCAGGGCAGCAGGCCGAGGTTGGGATGTGAGCATAGTTCTTTTCCTTCGGCGAGGAAGTCCAGAAACGGGTCTAGAGTCCCGCAGACCCTTTGTCGGGATGGGGGATGGGTGGTGTTTCACAATGTTTATTCAAATTAATTAGTGTACTGAATTAAATTCGAGATTTCTTTCTGAAGTCCTAATCACGTTGTGTGCAAGCGGTGAAGTAGAAGTAGGGAGGAACCGTGGAGTTGCAACATCGCAAGGTTTCAGGGGAGGACCCAAGGCTGTCCAGAAAGCAATATATTGGTAACAACTCCCCTAAAGCTGTTGCTCTTCTCCCTAAAGGGGGGTGGGATTCGGTGGTGCAGTGGGGGGTCCTCGGGCAGGGCGGGGGAGGGTGTGAGTCCCTGAAGAAGCGGGGCTTCCTCTACGCTGGCAGCTGTACTTGTCACAGCCTCGCCCCTTTATACTAACAAGGGCGTCTCACATCCAGCTCGAGCGCCTTCTGCTGAGAGTTTTGAAAATTACAACGTTCAGTCTCCTGCATGCTCCCAACGGTGGTGCAAGAGTGATTTCTTCCTCCCAACATCACTCTTGTAGTCATTTTCTGCCGCGTTAGGTGTTTCTAAATCTCCTGGGAGTTCTAGACCTCCTCCCTCATTTCCCAGTGTCTCCCCTTCTCTCCCCTCCTCCTCCCACCCCCAGCCCCCAATCTCTTTCTGGCTCTCTCTCTCTGGCTCTTTCTCTTTCTGTTTATATGTCTCTATGTGTGTCTCTCCCCTCCCCGCCTTTCTTTTCCCCAGCTACTGCGAGTAGGTAAAGAGGGGATGCCATGATCCGGGGAGAAGTGAGGGACTGAGAAACTGAGTAGGTTTAGTGGATACCCCGGGAAGCGCAAGTGAGAGAAGGTGAGCGGTGGGATCGGGAGACCTGGAGCAAGAACGGACACTAGAACAGTAGGAAAGAGAGGGAATTGGATTGTTTTTGGAGAGGAGTGTGTGTGTGCTTACGTGTGTGTGTGTAGGCTGAGGATGTAGGAAACTTGGAGTTCATTAATTCCATTGGGAGTTAAAACTTATATTAAAATAAGGGGATTTGGATAAATTCATAAATTGGATAAAGTCACACTTGTGACCTGTTTCTTCCCCAAAAGTTATTTGTTATATCGGCAGTCATGGAGATATTGTAGCAGGGAGGAGCACAAGAGGCTATGACTAGGTATTTACCCATGTTCTGGGGTTGTGAGAAGGGAAAAAATAGGAGTAGGTTAGGAATTACAAATGGAGTAGTGGTCTGCTGAGGTTTACTCTTAAGATTAATTGGGAAGGGACCTCCAGAGTGTCTAAATACAAGCCCTAAGAGAATGAAAGTCTGTCTGGGCTCTGGAAATAAATCAGTTGTTGTTTTCATCTTGACCAGAGGGCAGAAGTTAAGACTTAACCCAGAATTACAGACTTTAAAAGTAAGAAGGAACCTCAGATATGATTTACTCCTACAAAAGGAAGACCCTTTCCCCCATATTACACTCAACAAATGATCATCTAGCCTTTTATTGAAACTTCTAAGGAAGGGGGAACTTGCCACCTCCCAAAGCAGAACACTCCATCTTTGGACAGCAATTTCTGGTTCTGCCCTTAGGGATCAAATAGAACAAGTCTAATCTCTCCTTTATTTGAAGGAATACTTGACTTGATGCTTGAATACTACTATCATGCTCTTATTCCCTTCCCCACGCTCCAGTCTTCTCCAGAGTAAATACTCCAATTTCTCCAATCTTTGTATGACTTGGTCACAAGACCCTCTTCACACCATCCTTGATGCTCTGGGCAGACAGCAGTTAACAATGCCTTCAAACAATGCCTGAAAACAAATCTCCAAATGAGGGTCAACAAAGGCAATTGCAGGGAAACAATTACCTCTCTTCTTGGAAGCTGTGTCTCTCAATTCAAATATTACATTAGTATTTGTTTCTAACATAACATGATTGATTCAGAGCTTGTAGTTCCTTAAACCTTTGTAAAGAAGTAGTTCTTTTTCAGAACAACAACCATATTTATCCATCTTGTAATTGTGAAGTTAATTTTTGTATACTTAAGTATAAGCCTTTCAATTGATCCTTATTGAAACTCATCTTACTACTTCCAGCCTGATGCTTTTGATATGCCTATCAAGAGCCTTTTGGAGTTTAGTTCTGGCATCCAATGTGTGAACACTATACCACTACTACTATTATTATTAATCATATTAATAACAATAATAGTTAACATTTATATAATATCTAGCTATCCTCAGCTTTGTGGTTAGATTTATCAATGACTTGGATATGGGCATAAATATAAGCATCAGATTTGCAAATGACCAATATTGTGATATTTATTTTGTTCTCTGTGATCTCTCAGATACTACTAACAATACTTCAGCAGTAACATCTTCCTGTTTCTTTTTAAGGTAACAAGGATTCAGTAAGGTAACTAGTTCACTTAGTCTAGATGAAGTTGAATTCCTGCCTCTTTATGTATCTTGGGCATCAACTTCCTGTAAGTCATTTTCGTTCTGTCATTTCTTAGTGCAAAGGTGATTCTATTTTGCATGGAAAAAACTAAACAGGAACTGAGCAGAGTTCCCTTTTCTCTAGTTTTCAGTTATAATCCTATCTACCTCAAGCAAATATATTTTCTTTGATCCCCTATTTTATAACTATAAACAAGCAAAATCCCTTTTGTTTGTTCTCACTGCCCTACCCCAAAAAGCTCATTATTGGAGTAATTTCATTATTCTTTAAGATCTCATAAATCTTAGTACCCCATCTCATCACTACCCTCTGCCACTCTAATTGGAGAGTGGGGGTAAGAACTCCCAACAGCTCAGATATTGTTCACCTGGTTTCATTACTTTGAGACTTCTCTTGACTGATTTTTCCACCATGATCCTCGATTGGCTATCTTTTTTCTCCCAACCCCTATTTTTCAGTTTCCTTTTCCCATTAAACTATAAGTTTTTAAAGAGAGGGACAATTTTTCTTATTTTGCAGTTGTATCTTCAGTCCCTGGCACGTAGTAGGCACTTAATATATTATTTATTAACTGATTCTTAGCTTTCTTGCCAGTCTCAACTCATTCTCTTAACATTTCTGACACTAATTTTGCAGAACCATTCATTCACTGTTAACTAGTTTGATTTCCATCTTCTTTATATATTTTTAAAAATCTAAGTTGGTTGGTGAATTCCCTGTGCATCCACACCAATCTTAGCAGACAAGATCTAAACTATGCTCAGGTTTTCTCTATTTAGGAATGAACTCTTAAGAGAGAGTAGGTACTTTCCTCTAAGATTTTCATCATTTCCAGCCCAGCAACTGCTTATTCCTTATTAGGGAGAATTAAATTAAAAACAGAATTTCTCCTAGTTTGTTTTTCTCCCTTTTAAAGGATGAAATTATTACTAAGGCAAGTCAAGAAAGTATAAGTTGCTCTGTTTTTCCCAGAACTCCAACCGATGTCTGGATTGTTGAAATTTTTTTATCATTCCTGTATCATGCCTCTATATTATTTCTTGACTGCCAAATTCCTTATCCATTTCCTTTTTTCTCTCTACATTGACCTTCAGCCTAAAGTTCTCTATCATGCTTTTTCCTTTAGTTTCTTGATTTCTTCTCATGAAGATACTATCTTTAGATATTTCTTTCCCCATTCCACTTTTCCATAATTGTTCTTTTGAAAACTGTATATCCATCCAGAGTGGTGGTTCATTTATTTCATCCCACAAATTCTCAGTAATACCTTTAGTTTGTATGTTGTTCCTTGCATTAAGATCTCCAGTTCTTCTAGTTTATTGCTTAACATTTGGGCATTGTTGTACAGACATTTGAGGCCATGAGTTTTCCTACTGACTCCTTTCTTGGATTTTGTCTCCTATGAATCCCAAATTGATATTTTTCTGACTTCATTATTGCCACAATCAAATTTTATTCAATTTCTCTTGAGTTTTCCCATTTTTTTTGTCCCTAAATTCAACCCCTGACTTCACTAATCCAAGTACTTTCAAACCACCTTTTCTTATGATAATGCTGATAGTATTCAAGTCTGTTTTCTGGCTCCTTTTCCCACAAAAACTAAAACAGAACCAGAATTGTAGGTCATTCCCCACTGCTCCCCTGAATAGAAAAAGGCCTAGACTCTACAGATACCAAATCTTTTGGTGAGTAGCATATAAAATCTGAATTTTTTTAAAAAATCAGTTTGGCTTCCTTATTTTGGACATATAAATTGCTGTGACCCATCTTCACAGCCAACTATTCTTTTAACACACTTGATAGCTATCTCCCTATTCTATCTCAGTCTCCTCTCTTGCCTCTATACTATGTCATTTGGTAATCTCACGAATTTTCAATGATCAACTCTATACAGATGATGATCAAATCCATTTATCTAGTTCAGATCTTTCCTGATCTGCAGTTTTGCATCTTCAACTGTCTATTGGATATCTCAATCTGGATATTCCATAGACATCTTACACTCAACATCTTAAATTCAAAATATGCCAAATTGAATTCACTATCTCCCTGCTCTTAACTCGTGTCAATCATGTATCTCCATGCTATTTCCACTTAACTCCATTAATAATTTAATCACCATACTCCCAATCACAACCTAGATATCATCAACTATTCACACTCTCATTCCACCTTCATATCCAATTGCTTACCAACTCCTGCTGTTATAACATCTTTAATATATACTCTTTTCTCTGTCACTGCTACCATCCTAGTACAGGCCTTCATCATCCTAACATTTACACCATTGCAATAATCTGCCTCAAGTCTTTTTCCTGTTCCAGTCCATTTACTATTCAGTTGTCAAATTAATCTTCCAAACTTCAGATGACCTCCTTGCTCCACTATTGAATTTAGTGGCTACATATTACTGTCAGGGTCAAATATAGAATCCTCTGTTTGCTTTTTACAGGTCTTAATGAGCTGACCTTTCTACCTTGCTAATATTTTTACACCTTCATGTTCTTGTAATAACACTGGACTTTCTCCTCTTCCTCACACAAGATACCCCTGTTTTGTTGTAGTTCCTTTTCAGTTAGTCTTGATAGATCAATGAACGTCAGTTGTGGAGATAAGGTGAAATCATTTGTTTTCAGATAAGCCATTTAATGGAGAAGATTGTATTTCTTCAAGAGCATGTTTTCTTTTGTTAAATGTAACCTAATGCTCTGAAACTCTTCAAGTTTTGAGATTTGGGGTTCAATTAAGGTTTTTTTCTTTCCATTAATTGGCAGGAAGGATTTTCTTTTGTAGAACTTTTGCTAAAAGAGAAGAATCATTAATTGGACAAAGAAACTCTAATGGAATCACAAAGGACTTGATAACACTGGTGATAATAGTGAGGATCTAGGAATGAAATACATGCCCTGAATGACAGCAGATTTTCTCTTTCCATTTCTAAGGAAACATTCTCCCCAAGTAAATTCCTGATCTAACTTTAGAGGAAAGCAAGATACTAATCTTCTTCTAAGATACTTCTAATCGTGAATATTGAGACAAATCCAACATTGAGACATATAAGTCTTATTCTAGATGTTTTTTGGAAGAACAATGTTGGAAATCTTTCCTTTCATTGAATTCACTATATTAAAATAGGTCTGCACTGTTTTAATTTTAAGGGTTTTGGTTCCAATCCTTTATGCTTTAGTTGATGTAAAAAAAAAAAAAAAAAAAAAAAAAAGAGGTGTAGTAATCAGGTTCTCTAAGTTAAGATTCAATTAAAATTTTAATAAAATTTTAAAAGAGATAATCAGGAAAATTCATGATGTATCACCAATATTATTCTAAATTATTTTAGAAATGCTAGTAAGAGCAATAAGAAAAGAAAAAGGAAGGAGTCAATATGAAGTAAGGTAATAAACTACCTTTTTTTCCAGATGATATAATGTTATATTTGAAAAATCCTAAAGATTCAACTAAATGGTTAATAATTAACAAATAATTTTAGCAAGGCATTAGGATACAAAATAAGCACATATAAATTATTAGCATTTTAAAAAATATATCACAAACAAGAAATAGTAAGACATATCCTATTTTTAAAATTATATATCACAAACAAGAGATAGCAAGAGATATCCTATTTAAAATAAGTGTAGATAGTATAAAATACCTGAAAGTATACCTGCCAAAAGAGATTCAGGAATTATGTGAACTTAATTATAAAACACCTTTATACAAATAAAATCAGATTTAAATAATTGGAGGAATATTAATAGTTCAAGGTGGGCTAAGTCAATATAATAAAAATGACAGTTTAACCCAACTAATAATTTATTCAATGCTATCCCAATTAAATTACTAAAAGTTATTTTAATGACAGAAAATAACAAAATTCATTGAAAGACTAAAAGGTCAATGTCAAAGAAACAAAAAAATTCTATAAAAGTTTTGGCAGTAGCAGATCTTAAACTATATTATAAGGTTGTTCTCAAATTATCAAAACTGTAGTGGCTAAGAAATAGAGTACACATTTCACTTAAACAACAGATATAGTTACCACTGTTTGACATATGTAAAAACTTTAAGCTTTTGGGTTAAGAATTCAGTATTTGGTAAAAATTGTTGGTAAAGCTGGAAAGTAGTATGGTAGAAATTGGGCATAAACCAATATCTTGCGCCAAGTATCAAGATAAGATCAAAATGGATACATGAGTATTTGAAGATGGAACATATTACCTGTCAGATTTATAAATGAGCAAAAAATTTATGAACAAACTAGAGATAGTGTTGTGAGATGTAAAATGAATAACTTTTATTACACTAAATGAACTTTTTGTATAAATGTAGCCAGGATCAGAAGGAAAGCAAAAAACTGGGGAAATTTTTTTATAGATAGTTCCTCAGAGAAAAGGTCTCTCATATCAAACATAAAAGAACTTTGTCAAATATATAAGAATGCATATTATTTCTCAATTGAAAATGGTCAAAAAAAAAAAAAGAAGACAGTTCTCTGATGAAATCAGAACAATTTATAGTCATGTGAAAAAGTACTCTAAATTATTATTGATTAAATGAAAATTAAAGCAACCTTGAAACATCATTTATACCTATCAGATTGGTTAGAATGATATAAGGGGAAAGTGATAAATATCAAAGAGAATGTGAAAAAATTGGGATCTTAACTCATTATTGGTGGATCTATGAGCTGATCCAACCATTTTAGAGATTTGGAATTATGCTCAAAGAATTGCTAGGCTATGGGATTCTACTGAGAGGAAATACTGAAGCCACCTTGACCTTTGGTGCACAATAAGTTTTCTGCTACATTGCAGAAATACCCTTGCTGATCATGGGAATGGATTGGGCTGAGGGTCACAGTGTAGTTCCTCGTGAGCAGGGTTGCCTTAGCAAGACCTCTCTCCTGTGATCGAGTTGCTAAATTGCTGGATCAGCTTTCTTCCCATTGGCAGATGCAAAGTCCACACAAGCTGTTTCTCTGAATGGTGATTGGAAATATAACTCAACACGCTGATCACGCTTGCAAAAATGTATATCAACAAGGCTGTACGGCATGATAAACTGGATCTCTTTTCACACATTTGAGTCTCCCGCCTCATACATCTTACTTCTGAGATCAAAGGACTCATATGCTTTGAGTTCTTAAGATAGCCACAACAGTGAACCATACCACTATTAGGTCTGTTTTTTGCAAGGGAATTAAGGAAAATGGAAAAGAAGTTACATATTTTAAAATATAGCAACTTTTTGTGGTGGGAAATAACTGAAAATTATGGGAATATCCATCAATTGGGGAATGACTAAACAAATTGTGGCATATGTTCAGGATGGAATATTACTTTGCTGGACGAAATGATACTGGGAAGATGGTGGAGTAGGTATGAATAGATATGAGTAGGACTCCTATCTGCCCCTAAGTAAGATAAAATATCCATCAGGGAGAACATAGAGTAAAAATAAAAAAGGTGCAGGCCAGAGGGGAGAACTGAATGAGGATTTGATGCCACAGATACCAGAGACACCACCATACCCCAAAACTAGAGGTGATTAAAGTAAGGTGTTATTTTTTTTTTAAAAAAAGAGTAGACAAAGAAGAAAGAATCCAATCATAGATAATTATTATGGAAAAAGAGAAGCCCAGAATTCATCTTTAGAGGAGGGTATTGAAGCCCTAAGAGTAATGTCAAATTGTTACAGAGGTCATAGGAGAACTTAATAAGATGAGAGAGATTGAGAAAAAGAATTAAAAAAAAAAAAAACAGTTCAAGAAAAACAAGGAAAAATTAAAGACACCCAGAATCTTTTTTAACATAACTTTTTATTGACAGAACCCATGCCTGGATAATTTTTTACAAACATTATCCCTTGCACTCACTTCTGTTCCGACTTTTCCCTTCCCTCCCTTCACCACCTCACCCAGCTGGCAAGCAGTCCGATACATGTTAAATATGTCACAGTGTATCCTAGATACAATGTATGCGTGCAGAACCGAACAGTTCTCTTGTTGCACAGGAAGAGTTGGGTTCAGAAGGTAAAAATAACTTGGGGAAAAAAAACAAAAATGCAAACAATTTACATTCATTTCCCAGTGTTCTTTTTTTGGGTGTAGCTGCTTCTGTCCATTGATCAATTGAAACTGAGTTAGATCTTCTCTTTGTCAAAGAAATTCACTTCCATCAGAATACATCCTCATACAGTATCATTGTTGAAGTATATAATGATCTCCTGGTTCTGCTCATTTCACTCAGCATCAGTTCATGTAAGTCTCTCTAAGCCTCTCTGTATTCATCCTGCTGGTCATTTCTTACAGAACAATAATATTCCATAACATTCATATACCACAATTTACCCAATCATTCTCCAATTGATGGGCATCCATTCATTTTCCAGTTTCTAGCCACTACAAAGAGGGCTGCCACAAACATTTTGGCACATACAGGTCCCTTTCCCTTCTTTAGTATTTCTTTGGGGTATAAGACCAGTAGTAGCACTGCTGGATCAAAGGATATGCACAGTTTGATAACTTTTTGGACATAATTCCAGATTGCTCTCCATAATGGTTGGATTTATTCACAACTCCACCAACAATGCATCAGTGTCCCAGTTTTCCCGCATACCCTCCAATGTTCATTATTATTTTTTCCTGTCATTTTAGCCAATCTGACAGGTGTGTAGTAGTATCTCAGAGTTGAGGAGACCTAGAATCTTAATGAAGAAACAGACTAATTGAAAATTAGAACTAGGCAATGGGAAGCTAGTAAAATTATGAGACCAAAAAATAAGTTAAAAAAATAGAACATAAGGCGAAACATGAGAAAAAAACAACTGATCTGAAGAACAGATGAAGACAAAACAGATTAATTGGATTATCAGAAAGCAAGGAAAAAATCCTGATACAATAATACAAGAAACAATTAAAGAAAATTTCCTTGAAGTGTTAGAATAAAAGAAGAAAGTAGAAATAGAAAAAAATCAACTGATCACCACCTGAGATTGTTGAGGTAAATCTACAGGAATATTATAACCAAATCCTGAAATCCTGGGTCAAGAAGAAAATATGAGCAACAAGAAAAAAAGCAATTTAAATATTGAAGAGCCACAATTAGAATCACACAAGACCTAGATCACACAAGACCTAGCAGTGGCTTATTAAAATACCATAGATCTTGGAATACTATATATCAAAAAGCAAAAGAACTGTGGGTGTGGAACATGGCATAGAGAAGCCAGGAAGTTGCCTAAACTCTCCCCAACTTCCTTCAGAAACATTAAACTAAGCCTCTAAACGAATTCTGGAGTGACAGAATCTGCAAAAAGACAGAGTGAAACAATTTTTCTGATTAAGATAATTTAGAAGGACTTAAGGAATTGTCTATCTCAATTAGGTAAAAGGGGAATGCAACCCAGTATAGACAGTGTCTGGGCAAGCTAGTGGGAGGCTTTTAGCCATGGCACAGCTCAACAATGTTCTGACTCAGCAGGCCAGTGGCATAGTAGGCCAGCTGTGAGGTCTCCAGGTCCAGCACAGAAGGCAAATTTCCAGCTCTGAAAACCAGGCAGCATCACACATGCTAGTATAATGTTGGTAAGTCACCAACACCTGAGACTGCAGCATACAAAGTCAATGTTCAAGCTCCTGGTACCCAGAACAAGAACTTGGCATTGTTTTTCCCATGCCCCAGGAGCAGAACTCAATTTTAAAAACCATAAAATAAGGGAAAAAATGAGCAAGAAATAAAAAGAACCTTGACCATAGAAAGCTAATATGGTGAAGATGAACATCAAAACACAATGCCTACATGAAAACTCAAAGGGGAATATTAAAAGTCAAATAAGAGTTAAAAGAAAAATTGGAAAAAGAAAATGAAAACTATGCAAGGGAAAGTCAAGAGCTTAAAAAAGGAAAGACAAAAATTGAAGAAAACAATTTCTTAAAAAATATAATTGACCAAATGGGAGGGAAATCTACTGAAGGAAAAAACCTCCTCAAAAAGTAGAATTGGTCAAATGGAAAAGGAGGCACAAAAGCTAATGGAAGAAAATAATGATTAAAAATTACAATTGGGCAAATGGAGGTTAATGAGTTTATAAGATGTCAAGAATCAGTCAAATAAAATCAAAAGAATGGAAAAAATTTTTTTAAAAATGTAAAATACCTTATTGGAAAAACAACTGACCTGGAAAGTAGATACAGGAAAGAAAATTTAAGAATTACTGGACTATGAGAAAGCCATAATTCAAAAAAGAGGCCGGGCAACATCTTTCAAGAAAACTATCCTGATATCCTAGAACCAGAAGGTAAAATGGTCATTGAAAGAACTCAGCAATCATCTCCTAAAAGAGATCCTAAGATGAAAACTACAAGGAATATTTATAGCCAAATTCTAGATCTATCAGGTCAAAGAGAAAATACTACAAGCAGCCAGAAAGAAACAATTAAATATTAAGGAGTCACAGACAGAAATTATTCAGGATTTAGCAGTTTTTACATTAAAGGATCTGAGGGCTTGGAATATGATACTCTGAAAGGTAAAAAAAGCTTAGATTAAAAGCAAGAATCAATGAGTCAGCAACTATAATCTTTTTGGGAAAAAATATTTATCTTTTATCCAGTGAAATAGAGAATTTCAATCATTCCCAATGAAAAGAAATTTTGATCTTCAAATACAAAACTGAAGAGAAGCATAAAAAGGTAAATAATAAAGAAAAAATATATCATTAAATAAGGTAAGGAACATCCTTACACAGAAAGAAGATACTTGTAACTCTTGAGAACTGTGTCTTTATTAGAATAGTTAGAAGGTATATACATAGACAAAGGAGGGTGTGTAAGTTGACTTTAATGTGATGGTATAATAAAGTTAATAGTTGAAAAAAAAGATTGTACTGGGGGAAATGAAAAGGGGAGGCAGAATTGGATAAATTACATTACATGAAGAAGCACAAAAGACCTATTATGGCAGAGGGAAAGAAGGGAGAGGTGAACATTATTTGAACCTCACTGTCAGATTTGGCTCAAAGAGGGAATAACTTCAACAATGAATAACTTTAGCAAAATTCCAGGATACAAAATAAACCTACATAAATCTTCAGCATTTCTATACATTACCAAGAAAATCCAACAGTAAAAGATAGAAAGAGAAATTTTATTTAAAATAACTGTAGACAATATAAAATATTTGAGAGTTTTATCTGCTAAGACAAACCCAGGGAGTATATGAACACAATTACAAAACACTTTTCATGCAAATAAAGTGAGATCTAAACAATTGGGAAAATATAAATTGCTTATGAATAGGCTGAGATACTATAATAAAAAATGACAATTCTACTTAAATTAACTTATTCAGTGCTATATAATTCAAACTATCAAAAATTATTTTAAACAACTAAGAAAAATAATCACAAATTTCATCTTTAAAAACAAAAGGTCAAGAATATCAAGGGAGTTAAAGAAAAGAATATAAAAAAAGGCAGCCTATCCATATCAGATCTAAAACTATATCATAGTATCAATCATCAAAACTCTGTGGTACTGGCTAAGAAAAGGAATGGTGAATCTGTGAAATAGGTTAGGTACAGAATATACAGTAGTTGGTAAACCCAAGGACTGCAGCTTCTTGGACAATAACTTATCATTGACAAAAACTTCTGGGAAAACCATAAAATAGTATGACAGAAATTAGACTTAGCCCAATACTTATACTCTATACTCAAGATAAGATCAAAATAGGTATATGGATACCATATGGATACCATAAGCAAATTAGAAGAGAAAGGGATAGTTTACTTGTCAAATCTATGGAGAATGGAAGAATTTATAACTAAACAAGAGATAGAAAACATTATGAAATGCAGAACAGATAATTTTGATTACATTAAATTAAGAGGATTTTACATAAACAAAGCCAATGCAACCAAGATTAGAAGAAAATCAAAAACCTGTGGAATAATTATTACAGCCAGTGTTCCTGTTAAAGGTCTAATTTCTAAAATATATAGAAAATGGAATCAAATTTATAAGAATACAAGTTATTCCCCAATTGACAAATGGTCAAACAATAGAAATAGGCAATTTTCAGATAAAGTAATCAAAATTATTTATAGTCATATGAAAGAATACTCTAAATCACTATTGAATAAAGAAATGCAAATCAAAATAACTGAGGTATACAACTGAGGCATCAGATTGGCTAAGATGACAAGAAAAAAAAAATGATAAATTTTGGAGGGGATTACTGGGACAGTAATGTGCTGTTGGTGGGAGTTGTGAATTGATCCAACAATTCTGGAGAACAATTTGGAACTATGTTCGAATAATTATAAAATTTCATATTCTTTAACCCTGCAATACCACTGTTAGGTCTATATCCCCAAAAGATTATAAAAAAGGGAAAAGGATGCACATGTACAAAAAAATTTTTTTGTGGTGGCAAAGAATTGGACATTGAAATCCCCATGAATTAGAGAATGGCTGAACAAGTTGTGTTATGTGAATATTGTGTTTATGATAAAAAAGGATAAGCAGGCAAATTTCAGAAAAAGTTGGAGTTACTTGAACTGATGCTGATAGAAGGGAACAGAAACAGGATAACATTGTACACAGTAACAGCAACATTGTTTGATGATCTGCTTTGGACTTAGCTCTTCTCAGCAGTTCAGTAATCTAAAACAATTCTAAAAGACTCATGGTAGAAATACTATTCAGCCCCAGAGAAAGGACTTTGGAGTTTGAATGCAGACCCAAACATTTCAATTTTTTTGTTTGTTTCTCTTGTTTTTCCCCTTTTGTTCTGATTCTTGTTTCAACATGATCAATGTGGAAATATGCTTAATATGATTGTATAGATATAACCTATATCAGCCTGCTTGCTGTCTTAGGGAGGGAAAAAAAGAAGGGAGGGAGGAGAAAAAAATTGGAACTGAAAAATCTCATAAAAATGAATGTTGAAAACTATCTTTACATGTAATTGGGGAAAAAATAAAATAGTATTAAGTGGAAAAAAAAACAGGTTGGGGCACAGCAAAGTTAAACATAATCCTGAATGAAGGAAAAAAAAACACTCATGAATTGCCAAATGTCCAGAACTTTGTTGGGAAAAGACCTAAACTTAATAGAAATTTGATCTATGAGATCCAAGAAAAATATAAGGTAAATATCAAAGACTAATTAGAAAGGACTCAAGAAGGACAAATTGAATTTTTTTTTTTAATGTGGAGATGTGAATTGTATATTTAAGATTGTCATTAGTAATTCGATAGTTTGAAAGAAAGATTGTATTAGAGCTGTGTATGATGTGATTCTCAAAAGCACATATATCTAGAAAGCTACAAAAATTTTCTAAATTCAGATAGAAATAAGAAAGTAAGGGACAGGGGGGTGATTGTAAGGGAGGGATTTTTAGAGGAAGTCCTATTCACAGCAGATATGGGTTAAATAGAGATACATTTAGAAGGGAATAATTTATAAATTTATAAAGAAATAAGAGATTAAGTGATTAGAATAAGGAGGGCATGGGAGTGTATATGGGTTAACAGGAATGGAAGAAAGTCTATAGATTAGTGGGAATGGGGTAAAGAGGGAACAACATATATTTGGAAGGTTATAAAAATCCAAATTCAGATAGAAACATGATGACAAAGGGAGACAGTGGGGAGAGGGGATAAGGAAAGGAACCTTGGAGAGAAGTAAATTAAGTAATAGAAGGGCAAGATAGCAGAAATAAAGCAAATCAAAAAAGAAAAATAGGGAAACTATTATGTATCAGTCATGTTAATCTAAATTGTTTTAGATTATTTTAAATAACTAGAGAATATAACTTTGGCATATTGCTGTGGTATAAGAAATGCCGAGTTGGTGGAGTTCGAAAACTATGGAAGATTTGGACTTACTTATA
Source organism: Sarcophilus harrisii (assembly GCF_902635505.1). Taxonomy (NCBI): domain Eukaryota; kingdom Metazoa; phylum Chordata; class Mammalia; order Dasyuromorphia; family Dasyuridae; genus Sarcophilus; species Sarcophilus harrisii. The sequence continues at coordinate 287,722,988 of NC_045429.1, read as the reverse complement.
AAGACGTTAACCATCTTCAGAGAAATAGAAGACAATTAGAGTACTGTCTTACATAGGTACACATGAATGCAAATATGTACATGTGTGTATGATGATAGATATCTATGTATATGTGTGTACACATGCTTGTGTGCATATGTGTATACATGTATATTTTAATATATATGCATATGTATTTTGTGTGTATGAACACACCTCTCTATGCTTAATTGCAGCCTTTGTGGTAGGTGCTGGGAAGTGAAGAAGGAAGGGGAAAAAAAGCAACAAGTGCACAGCAGAGAATAAAAGAAAATCTACAAGGAAGCAAAGAAAAGATGGACAGCTTTAAACACAATGTGTGGTATTTATTTTATTGGCTTTCTTGAAATGGAAATTTATTGCTTTATATTTTGAATCTTCTCTTATATTATGCTCTAAACATGGTAATTTTTCCCCCCTTTTCCCATTTTGTATTTAAATTTTTAAAAAAAGGGAAAGGAAAAAAAATTGGAGAGCTTATTTTGTAACCTATAACTTAACTGAACAATTCATTACCACAATAAAAAGTAACTACTGATTTCTTTTGATTTTCTATAAATGTCTTCTCATATAAATTATGGAATACTTTGTAAATAAAGAATAACTTTTTTTAAAATGGAAGAAAAAAGAAATCAACTCAATGATTTTAGAAAACCATGGAAAGACCTCCATGAAATAATGAAGAGTGAAAGGAATAAAACCAAAAGCACATTTTATATAGTAACAGTAATATTACTGTTAATAATATTAATTAATAAAATAATATTATTTTAAATACAACTTTGAGCAACTGAGTCATTCTGATTACTATAAATACTGAAATTAGCCTCAAAGATATTATGGAGATTTTTTTTTAACCCAGAAAGGAATATTGCTGTAGGAAATGATGAGTTGGTTGATTTAGAAAAGCATAGAAAGACTAATACTTAGGAAGAAAGATTGTTCAGAGAAACAGATGATAGGAGGAAATAAGCATATATGTGTACAAGTGCATATATATATATATATATGTTTTTGTTTATAGATCTATGTTTATGTGAATATATATATCTCCATACTTAACTGTGTCCTTCTTTAGGGTAGGGAGGGGAAAGAAGAGAAAATATATAATAAAAAGTACACAGCAGAGAACAACAAAAAAACTAATAAAGAACAAAAATTAGGTTAGCTTTGAAAACTTTGTAGTATTTATTATATAGGTTTCCTTGAACTGGAAATTTATTTATCTTATAATCTGCTGTGTACTTGGCCATTTTTTCTCATTTTATGTTTTAGCATAAAAAAAATTATAAAAGACCTCTCTCTCTCTTTTTCTTTCTTTCTTTCTCTCTCTTTCTTAGAAAGAGTGAGTGAATGAGTGTGTGTGTGTGTATGTGTAAATACCAAAATTTTCTGGCACTAAGAAATAGAGTAGATATACAATACACAGTAGTAAAGGATCTTAGTAATCTTGTATCTGATGAATGTAAAAATTTAAGTTTTGGGGATAAGAATTGATTATTTGCGAAAAAATTGTTGGGAAATGAGTGTGGAAGAAATTAGGCACAGACCAATATCCTTTTTGGAGGTGGAGGTAGGGAGGGCTTTGAAATGCACTTTATTTTTTAAACTAAAAATTTTTTTTTCCTCAATAATATGTAAAAAATTTTATTATTAGTTTTAAAAATGTTTTGAGTTCTGAATTCTCTCCCTCCCTCTCTCCTCTTTCCCTCCACTCATTTAGAACAAGTAATTTGAGAGAAGTTTCATATGTGCCATCACATCATGCAAGGCATAATTCCATGTTTATCATGTTATGAAGGGAAAACACAGACACAAGCACAAATACACACCCACACACATACAAAACAAAACAAAAAGAAAAATAAAGAAGTAAAATAAAGGTATGCTTCAATCTGGATTCAGAGTTCAACACTTTTTTTTTTTTTTTTTCCTGGAGATGGATAGCATTTTAAGTCTTAAGTCCTTGAAAATTGTCTTGAATCATTGTACTTCTAAGAATAGCTAAGTCATTTGCAGTTGATCATAAAATATTGCTCTTACTGTGTACAGTATTTTCCTGTTTCTGCTTATTTCACTTTGCATCAGTTCATATAAGTCTTTCCAGGTTTTTCTGAAAGCATCTTGCTTGTCCTTTCAGTCTATCACAATGATATAAAACAACTTGCTCAACCATTCCTAAATTGATGGACCTTTTAATTTCTACTTTGCTGATAGCACACACACACACACACACACACACACACACACACACGCGCGCGCGCGCACACACAATCTGCTACGAATATTTTTGTACATATAAGTGTTTTCTTTTTTTTTTTGTTTTGTTTTATTTTTAAAAATATCTTTGTTATAGTAATAGTATTGCTTGATCAAAAGGCATGGATAGTATGGATATAAATATGTATATAGATGTTTTAAAACAATGCTTTGGGCACAGTTCCAGATTACTCTAAGGAATGATTTAATTAGTGTACAACTTTACCAAAAGTTCATTGATGTCTCCATTTTCTCATATTCCCTCCAACATTTGTGTTTTTTTTTCCTTGTCATATAAGCCAATCTGGTGGGATGCTTGCTTAGATTGTTTCAATTTGCTTTTCTCTAATCAATAGTGATTTAGAGCATTTTTAAAAATATGACTACAGATAGATTTGATTATTTTTGTCTAAAAACTGCCTGTTCATTTTCTTTAACTACTTATCAATTGAAGAATAACTCTTTATTTCTATAAATTTGACTCATTTCTTTATATATTTGTGAAATGAGGTCTTTATCAGATAAACTTGCTGATAAAGTCACACAGCTAGGAAGTGTTAAGTATCTGAGACCAGATATGAACTCAGCTACTTCTGACTTCAGGGCTGGTGCTCTATCCACTGTGCCACCTAGCTGCTCCTCTATTTTGTCTTTTGGTTCTAGGATATCTGGACAATTTTCTTTGATAATTTTTTGAAGTTATCTAAGATCTTTTTTGATCAGGGCTTTCAGAGAGTCCACTGATACTTAAATTATCTTTCCTGGATTTGTTTTCCAGATCAGTTGTTTTTCCAATAAGATAGTTCATATTTTTTCCCCTATATTTTCATTTTTCCAATTTTGTTTTATTGTTTTTTGTTGTTTTATAAAGTCATTAGCTTCCACTTGCTCAATTCTAATTTAAAAAATTAGTTTTCTCCAGTGAGGTTTTATACTCATTTGGCCAATTCTATTTTCTGAGGAGTTCTTTTCTTCACTGAATTTTTGTACCTGTTTTCCTATTTGGTTAGTTCTGCTTTTCAAGGCATTTTAACCACATGATTTATACTATCTTTTTAATGTATTATTTTTCTTCAGCATTCTTTTATGTCTCCTTTACCATTAATCCATTTATCCTTCTTTCATGATAATCTTGCATCACTCTCATTTCTTTTCCCATTTTTTCTCTACTTTTCTTGATTTTTAAAATTCTTTTTGGGTTCTTTTATGATTTGAGACCAATTCATATTTTTCTTTGAGGTTTTGGATGTAGCAGTTTGACTTTGTTTTCTTCTTCTGAGTTTGTGTTTAGTCCTTCCCTATCATCACAATTATTTATAACCAGAATTATTTTCTGCTGTTTGTTCTCTCCTCTCCCCCCTCCCCAGCCTATTTCTTGACCATTAACTCTGTGTTTAAATGGAACTTTGCTTCAAAAGTAAAGGGTTCACTGTCCCAAGCTTCATGTTTTTGTGCAGCTGTTTTCAGAGATAATTCTAAGAACTTGTAAGTTTTCAGTTTTTTTAAAGTAGTACAACCTAAGGAGAGGTGTATTTATGATTTTCCTGGCCTCTGCTGTTGGTGTTTTTCTTCTTTAAAATAATAATAATAAGATGGTTCTCTCTGGGAGAAAGCAGGTTTCTCGGGGAGGGTTTGGGGGGGGGGGGCAGCCTTAGTTTCAGTTACAAGTATTAATCAACCAAAATGCAGCCAGCTGGTAAAAATACAAACGTTTATTTTCTCCTTCCAAAATAGCCCAGTTAGTTGAGAGGCCTATCTCTCTGCTTGGTTCTAAGAGCTCTTGCAGCTTTGTCCTTTGCTTTTGCCTCTGCTTTCTTTAGCCTCTGGCCAGCACCAAGGTGGAATATGCAATGAATCTCTCTTGCCTTGGAGAGAGGGCTTGTAGGTTTCCTCCCAGAGTGCTCCTCTCTGACCCCTGGGAATGTTCCGAAGTAAGACCTTCAAGCTCTAAGAGTTTCCTCTATATATATATATGATCTCCCAAAGGTTAACTCCTCCTTCTGGAGGCAGGGTTTAAAGGAGATGTAAATTCGGATATCTCATACTATACCCTGAAATCTCCCAAACATGTGAACTTCATTGAGTACTTAAATACTTATGAGCTCTCTAAAGGTGTAAATACAAGCATCAGTTGTACTTCGTACCTTGTTTCAAGTTCTGGCCCATAACATTTCCTCGTAGGATCAGATTAATCATACTGAACCATGCTAAATTAGATAATTATTGTCTCTATCAACTCTAATGACTTAACAGTTTGTAAAGATTCCAACACTCTGCTATAGTTTGTGACTGACCAAAAGCATTCTTTTTAGCCATGGAACTGTGAGGGGTTTCTTTCAGTCAAACTCGGAGTACTAGTACTCCTCTTCACAATGAGACTGAGTCCCAGGAGTGAGACCCAGATCCAAGTATGAGCAATGCAACAGTCCTTCACCCTAGTACCAGGAAAAGGACTCCTGTAATCTCTGACCAATTGTTTAATCCCTTACTGTCTGTAGGTTGAGAAGTCTTGAAATCATCATTGCTGCCACTGTTTCAGTTGCTCCCAAGTTCTATTGCTAGTTTGTTGGGGCACAGCTTGTAATGGACTGCTTATCTCCACTCTCACCCTGATGCAACAGAACTTTACTACTTACCTAAGTTGTCTTGGGCTGGAAAATTGTTTCATTCTATTCTTTTGTGGATTATACCATTCCAGAATTTGTTTGGGGGCATTATTTAAAGTTGTTTCAAAGGGTTTTGGGGAGAGTGAATTCTTTCTTTTTCTGCCATCGTGGCTCCAACTCTCATCTTAAATCTTATATCAAGATAAATTCCAAATGAACACATGACTTGAATAAAAATGGAGATATCAAAAGAAAAGCAGAAGAACATGGAACATATTACATATTAGACTCGTAAGTTGTAAAATGAATAATTTTGATTATATTAAATTGAAAAGTTATTGTACAAATAAGACTACTGGAACCACAATTAAAAGGAAAGTAGATAATTGAGGAAAAATTTTCACAGATAGACTCTTAGATAAAGGTTTCACCTTTGTCAATTTATAAGACTGAGTCAGTCCCCAAATGATAAATGGTCAAAGGATAAAGGCAATGTTTTGATGAAGAAATCAAATAGTTTATACAAAAAATGCTTAAAATCATTATTAAGGAAATGAAAATTAATACAACTTCAAGAAATCATCTTATACCTATCAGATTGCTTAAAATGATAAATACCCTTCAATTGAGGGATGACTAAAGAAGTTGTAGCATATGATTGTGATGAAACACTGCTGAGTTATAAGAAATGATGAATTGGTTGGCTTTAGAAAAACATTGAAAGATTTGGATCTAGGAAGGAAGATGTACACACACACACACACACACACACACACACACACACCTATAAACAGGGCATCATAAGCCTAAGTCTTCTCATGTTTTTCTAAATCAATCAGTCTATCATTTCCTACATCACAGCAATATTTCAACCCAATCATATTCTGAGAGATTGTCTATGAAAGTTTTTAACCAATTTAATGAATTCCTTCTATTCTTGATTACATAAATTTTATTTATACAAGAAAATTTTATTTGAAAATTTATTAAAAATTAAATTTAAAAATTTTAAATAATTAAATAAAAATATTCATTTTACATTTAATTACACTTTATAATATGGTTAAGGTCAGATACTATTGAATCTGCTCCCTTTACATTTTTTTTCACTGATTTCTTTGAAAAGGTTTTTTTTTTAAAGGAAATGGCTTAAAATTGAAATATATGCTTTTATAATTAAACTAACTCTTTATGTTCTGCTTTGTGTTTCACCTCTGTTCAATGAATTATTACAAAGAAAGCAAGGAGATCTTAAAATGGACCTTCAAGTTTCTTTACTCAATAACAGATCTATCTGTTTTTACCTAAGAATAAATTATAGAAGAGATTAGCACATTCAAGGCTGGAATAAAGTTATTGACGTAGAACTTAATGATTTTATTCAGGTTGAAATGAGAAACTTCAACTTCAAGGACAAGACTAATGCTATGAAGAAAAATGGCATGGGCCCACTTCCTGATTCCTAAGTACTTTTCAATATGTCCTTCCTTTTCCAAACTCTCTCATGCATACCTCTCATTTCTTTTCTTGTTTTTTCTTCTACCTCTCTCACTTGCCTTTTGAAGTCTTTTATGAGCATTTTCAAGAAGCCTCTTTGGGCTTGAGACCATTTTATCTCACTCTTTGAGATTTCTTCTATGGACATGCTGTCCTCCTATGAGTTTGTGTTTTGGTCTGCCAAAAAGCTACTATGTAGCTTTCTATTGTCAAGGTTCTTTTTTGTTTCTTGATCATTTTTTTTTCCTTTTCTTTTGGCATTTCCTCTTTTTTTTTACTTTTAAGGTGGAGCTTTGCTCCTCGGGTAAAGGTGGCACTGTCCCAAGCTTCCTGTGCAGCTCTGAGACTTGGCTTTGAAAACAAGGGACCCTTATGTTTGGAGGGATAGCTTTGCCTGTTCTTTTCAAGAAACAGTCTGGTTTTCTAGAGTTTGTCTTCTGAGATGGGACTGGAAGCTGACCCCCTGATTTGCTCCTCTACTGAGCTGGGACTGATTAGTTGCTGATTTGCTGATATTAAGACCGTCTCACTGGCTTTCCCAGAATCTATCTGACCTGGGCTGAATACCCTTTTCACCCCAGTGAAACTGGCCTTTCTTAGGCCTGGAGAGACTTACATGAACTGATGCTGAGTGAAATGAGCAGGACCAGGAGATCATTATATACTTCAACAACAATACTATATGATGACCAGTTCTGATGAATCAGGCCATCCTCAGCAACGAGATCAACCAAATCATTTCTAATGGAGCAGTAATGAACTGAAATAGCTATGCCCAGAAAAAGAATTCTGGGAGATGACTAAAAACCATTACATTGAATTCCCAATCCCTATATTTATGCCCACCTGCATTTTTGATTTCCTTCACAAGCTAATTGTACAATATTTCAGAGTCTGATTCTTTTTCTACAGCAAAATAACATTTTGGTCAGGTATACTTATTGTGTATCTAATTTATATTTTAATATATTTAACATCTACTGGTCATCCTGCCATCTAGGGGGGGGGGTGGGGGTAAGAGGTGAAAAATTGGAACAAGAGGTTTGGCAATTGTTAATGCTGTAAAGTTACCCATGTATATATCCTGTAAATAAAAGGCTATTAAATTAAAAAAAAAAAGAAATAAAAGAAATCTGATTATACACACATAAAAAAAAAAAAAACTGGCCTTTCTTGAAGTTTTTTCAGTTTATCTTGAGCTAGAGAGTAGTTTCATTCCATCAGATTCCGTTCAAAGGCTTAGTTTCATTCATCTTTTACCCAAATGAAACAGATCTTTCCTGAAATCCTTCTAAATTATCTTATGGTGAAAAATTGTTTAATGCCATCTTTCTCTCACTCCAGAATCTGTTTGGACGTATAATTTAGCATTATTTCTGAGGATAATGAGAGTTCAGGCAACTTCCTGACTTCTCTCCATCTTGACTCTGCCCTCAAAAATGAGTTTTAATGATTTACAATCTTGCCCTTTAAATCACTTATCTCATAAGAAATGTTTTCCCTTTATATCCACAATGAATTTTAATTGCTTAATCAGGATAAATTGAAAAGATTCTTCAACAAATCATGAAGTGCTCCTACCGCCCTTACCTATAAGTTTAGTCTTGTCCTTGTGGTTGAATTTCCTTATTTCAATGGAAATTAAACTATTGAGTTCCATGACAATAACCTTCTAGCCTAAATAAACTTATGCTTTTCAAGAATATATTCTTAAGTAAAAACAGATATTTTGTTATAGTTCTATCATGTAAAGAATCTTTAATGTCCATATTAAAATCTCTTTACTTTCTAGGTAATGACAACAGTCTGTCTAATATAGTCAAATCATATATGTACCAAACCATGAAAATTAGAGAAAAAGTCCCTTTGTCAAGGAATATTCCAAGGCACTGAAGTCATTGCTTAATTCCAGTTGATAACATAAGTATCTTCTTAAAATATTTCTGTGACATCTAGGCTAAGGCTCAAATTTCCTATTGTCTATATGGAAATGACCACACAGAAAAATGGAAACTCTTTTATTATTCAGTCATTTATTTGACTTCCTAAATTCTCACTATTATTATCAATGCGTCAAATCTATTAAGGTTCCATTAGGGTTTCTTTGCTCAGGAAAATGTTCTCCTCTTTAAGTAAATTTTCTACAAAAGGAAATTCTTCCTGCTGATTAAGGGAAAGAAAACTGGAAAACTGATATAAAAGCATAATTGTGGTTTGGGCAATCTGGTGGGAGACATTTAGCTGCAACACAGATCAGCAACTGAGGTTCTAAGGTCTTGGCTCAGCAGGCCAGTGGCACAGCAGGCCAGCTGTCAGACTTTCAGTCACAGGACAGAAGACAAATTGCCAGCTCTGGAAACCAGGCAACAACAGGCATGAATTAGGCCTGGCCAACCCAGTGCAATGGGTAAGCTACCAGCACCTCTTGCTCTAGTGTAGAAAGTCTTCTGTCTTCCAGGAAAAGAAGCTTGAGACAATGTCCCCTGTGCCTTAATGTACCATAATGACAGGGAAGATCAGAACACAACCTCAGAAACGGAGAGCAATGGCAAAATATCTATGTGTGAAGCCTAAAAGGGGAATATAAATTAGTCTCAAGCTCAAAAGGTTCTCTTAGAAGAGCTTAAAGGGATTTTTAAAATAAAATGAGAGGAAGAAGAAAAATGGGGAAAAGAAATGAAAATTATCAAAACAAAATTATGACATTTCAGAAGGTAAAAAATTCTAGATTAAAACCAAGAATCAATTATCCAGAAAAGCTGAGCATAATATTTTTGAGGAAAAGATAGAAATAATGAAAAAAAATGGTCTCTTAATGAGACCCAAATACTAAAAGTGGAATAGTCTAAGTATATTGTAATGTATTGAATTCAATGAAAGAAAATTAGTCTTGATTAAATATAATTTTGCCCAATAAATGATTATCATAATACATGATTTCTCCTCACATCAGAAATAGATATCCATTACTTAATTAGGATATATTGAAGAAGAGTTCCAAGAGGTGAACCAAGATAGCAGGAAGCTGCTTGAGCTCTCCCAGTTTTCTGCAAAAACCACATGAAACTAAGCCTTTGAACGGAATCTGATGGAATGAAACTACTCTCTAGCTCAAGATAAACTGAAAAAACTTCAAGAAAGGCCAGTTGTTTTTTTTTTTTTTATGTGTGTATAATCAGATTTCTTTTATTTCTTTTTTTTTTTAATTTAATAGCCTTTTATTTACAGGATATATACATGGGTAACTTTACAGCATTAACAATTGCCAAACCTCTTGTTCCAATTTTTCACCTCTTACCCCCACCCTCCCTAGATGGCAGGATGACAGTAGATGTTAAATATATTAAAATATAAATTAGATACACAATAAGTATACCTGACCAAAATGTTATTTTGCTGTAGAAAAAGAATCAGACTCTGAAATATTGTACAATTAGCTTGTGAAGGAAATCAAAAATGCAGGTGGGCATAAATATAGGGATTGGGAATTCAATGTAATGGTTTTTAGTCATCTCCCAGAATTCTTTTTCTGGGCATAGCTATTTCAGTTCATTACTGCTCCATTAGAAATGATTTGGTTGATCTCGTTGCTGAGGATGGCCTGATCCATCAGAACTGGTCATCATATAGTATTGTTGTTGAAGTATATAATGATCTCCTGGTCCTGCTCATTTCACTCAGCATCAGTTCATGTAAGTCTCTCCAGGCCTAAGAAAGGCCAGTTTCACTGGGGTGAAAAGGGTATTCAGCCCAGGTCAGATAGATTCTGGGAAAGCCAGTGAGACGGTCTTAATATCAGCAAATCAGCAACTAATCAGTCCCAGCTCAGTAGAGGAGCAAATCAGGGAGTCAGCTTCCAGTCCCATCTCAGAAGACAAACTCTAGAAAACCAGACTGTTTCTTGAAAAGAACAGGCAAAGCTATCCCTCCAAACATAAGGGTCCCTTGTTTTCAAAGCCAAGTCTCAGAGCTGCACAGGAAGCTTGGGACTTTAAACCTTTCCTAATGAAAAGAGTAGAGATGAATAGAAAATTTGATCTTCAAATACACAGGAAAAGCATAAAAGGGTAAACAGGAAAGAAAAAAAAAGTTATTCAATAATGTTAGGCCTTTTACAAAATTCCTACAAAGAAAGAGGATTCTTGTAACTCTTGAGAACTATATCTTTATTAGCATAGTTATAAGATCATATACATAGTGAATGTGGGTATAAGTTGGCTTTGATGTGATGATATAAAAAAAATTAAAGGGTGAAAAGGATTATACTGGGAAAAGAGGAAAGGGGAAGGCAGAATAAGGTAAATTGTATCACAATTTCATGTATCACATGAAGAGACACAAAAGAATTATTTTGATAGAGGAAAAGAAGGGAGGGGATGAGCATTGAATCCTATATTCATCAGATTTGATCAAATCAGAAATAGCATACACCCTTAATTGGATATTGAAATTTCTTTTACTTTATAGGGAAGTAGGAGTGGAAATGGAAAAGAAAAGTGGAAGACTGATAGAAGGGAGGATACCCTTTTATTGAGGAAGGTGGTAGTCTGAAGCAAAATACTGTGAGGAGGGATGGAGCAAAAGGAGAAAGAAAAGTATAAATGGGAAAAAATAAAATAAAAAATATATTTTAAAACTGTGAATACAAATGAGATGATTTCTATCATAAAATGGAAACCAGAATTCTACAATATGTTTATAAGAAACACATTTGAAGCAGAGAGATACACACTAATTATGATAAAAGGCTGAAGCAAAATATGTTATGCTTTGGCTGAAGTTTAAAAAAAAAAAAGCAGGGGTAGCAATCCTAGTCTCAGACAAAGTAAAAGCAAAAATTGATCTAATTAAAAGATGTAAGGAAAGAAACTACATTTTGCCAAAGAGTATCATAGACAATGAAGTAATATCAATACAAACATACATGCACCAAGTGGTATAGTTTCCAAACTCTTGGAGGAGAAGTTAAGTGAGTTATAGAAAGAAATAAAGAGCAACACTATGCTAGTGGGGGATCTCAACCTCCCTTTCTCAGAACTTGATAAATTTAACCATAAAATAAGAAAGAAGTTAATAAGGTGAAAGAATTATAGAAAGATTAGATATAGTAGACTTCTGGAGAAAATTGAATAGGGATAGAAATGAATATTCCTTTTCTCAGTGGTGTAAATTGAAAGTTTCTAGGTTCTGGGTAATCCTGATTGTGGAATTTAACTACAATATTCCTTAGAGTTTTCATTTTGGGGTCTCATTCAGGAAGTGATTGGTGGATTCTTCCATGGCTATTTCACCCTCTGATTCTAGGATATCAGGACAGTTTTCCTTGATGATTTCTTGAAAGATGTTGCTTAGGTACTTTTTTTTTTATCATGCTTTTCAGGTAGTCTAATTTGATTGTCTCTCCTGGATCAATTTTCCAGGTCAGTTATTTTTCCAATGAGGTATTTCACATTTTCTTCATGCTACACTGGGACTGATGCTGCTAACTTTCTCCCTGTGCTGGGTGGGCATGGCCATGTCCCACCTTATTCTAGGATTCAGGGGCTCACTATTGACCTTTTGTAGTTATGTTGGATATTTCACAGCTAGTCTACTGCTCCACTGGCTTCTGAACCAGGACAGAGTAGCCAACACTGCTGTATTTTGGCTAGGAGCCTCCCAGATAGATTCTTCCAATGCACAAATACCACCCTGCCATGGGTCTATTCTCTGCACCTGTGTTCTGACATCTCATTTCCTCCTACCCCTGTGCCTTCTGCTGGAAATTTGTTACATTCCAAATTATTTGTGTGTTCTGTCACTCCAAAACTAGTTTAGAGACTATCTTGGTGTTGATCTGAGGGAAACCAGGAAGAGTTCAGACAAAGACCTGCCTACTCTTAACCATCTTTGTTCCACTTCCAGTTGATACAGAAATAAGGAAGAGGGGTTTTATTTGACTCCCTAGATCCCTACTATTAACATCAATGCACCAAAATCCATTAAAGTTCAGTGAAGGTTTCTTTGCCCAAGAAAGAGTTCTTTTCTTTTAGTTAAATGTGTAGAAAAAGAGATTTTTTCTTGCCAATTAAGGAAAATAAAAAAGTCTTGATTAGACCCAAAATATTTGAAACAGCAACAATCTCAGCTTATTGTAATGTATTCAACAAAAGAAAACAAGTCTTGATGAAATATAATCTTGACCATTAAATGACTTACTTTTAAAAAGTTTTGTCTTGTATCCCCAGTGGATATTCCTTGAATAATAAAGATAAATTGAAAAAAATAAGCCAACAAATCAGGAGGCCGGATTAATTTTGTTCTTGTTGGTTGAAGTTCCTTATTTCAACAAAGTAAAGGAAACTATTCAATTCCAAGCCAATTATATTATTCTAAGCTGGATGAGCTTTGAAATGTGTGCTCTGCAATAAAACAGATAGATTTGTTATGGTTTTATTTTGTAAATATTCTTGGCCCCCCTCTCTCCTTACTAAGATATGCATACTTTGTTGAATAGAGGTGAACCACAAGCAATGTGAGAAATAGAGAGAAGAATTAAAGAAGAAAATCCTTCTGTCAAGGAATATTCCAAGGTACTGAAGCTGTTGCTTGATTCCAGTAGAATAGAGTTCCAGAATAGAGATCTTCTTGAAATAGTTCCAACATTATTCTTATTGGCTTTTATTTTATAGTTAAGGTAAGGCTCAAATGCTCCAATGTTTCATTAGCCTCAATGTACGTTTGTACTACAAACTACTTGTTTGTACTACAAACTACAATGTAAGTAACAGTAGCCTCAAATGTTCATTTGAACAGGGGTTCAGGATCTTTCTTTCCTCTAAAGTTAGGCCAGGGAAATAAAGAGAAAGGATGTTAACAAATGAATGGAACTGGTTCCTGAAAAAGCAGAAATAAACTGTCATTCAAGACAATTATTTGGTTTCTTAGGTTAACATTTTTTATCATCAATTCATCAAGTTCATGAAGGTTTCATTATCATTTCTTTGTTCAGGAAAGGGTTCTTCCCTTTCAGTAAATGTTCTGCAAAGGGAAATCCTTCTTGCCAATTAAGGAAAAGAGAAAAGTCTTCACTGGACCCCAAAACCTTAAAACTGGAATTGTCTCTGCTTATTGTAATGTACTGAATTCAATGGAAAAAAATCTTGATGAAATAGAATCTTGCTTATTAAATGACTTATCTTGAAAAATGTTTCCCCCTTATATTCACATTGGATATACTCTGCTTAATCAGGACGAATTGTAAAAGTACTCCAACAAAACAAGAAATATCCCATGTCATACTTTCCTATAGCATTTGTCTTGTCCTTGTGGTTGAAATTCCTGATTTCATTAGAAACCATTAGATTCCAAGTCAATTGCTTCATTTCAGCCTCAATAAGCATATCCTTTTCAAGAGTATTTTCTTCAATAAAAAGAGATAGATATGATTCTATTTTGTAATGATCATTGAACCCTCTTGTTAGGATATGCTTGTTTTTTTATGTAATGTATCATTCAATGTATCCATTGAATAGAAAGGAATCACAAGCAATATGTACTGAACTATGGAGATTCTAGCAAAAGTCCTTTTGTCAAGGAATAGTGCAAGGTACTAAAGCCATTGCTTGATGCCAGTAGAATACATAGGGATCTTCTTGAAAGATTTATATCAGTTTTCCAGTTTTCTGCTATTTGACATCTAAGATAAAAATCAAATGCCCCAATATTGCATTCACCTCCAATGTATTGAATAGGAGTTCCATAGCTTGTTACCTCTTAAGCTATATCAGGAATACTCAGAAATAGAATGTTTCTATATATTTTAAAACAATTCTATAAAAAAAAAAGAACATTTGTTTGACTTCCTAGATCCTCACTATTATCATCAATATATTAAGTCCTTTGTGGTTCAATTAGCATTTCTTTGCCCAAGAAAGGACTTTTCCCTTTCAATAAATCTTGTACAAGAGGAAATCCTTCCTGCCAGTTAAAGAAAATAGAAAAGCCTTAATTGTATCAAAAATACTCAAAACTGAAATAGTCTAGGCTTGAATTCAATTGAAGAAAAGAAGTTGATGAAATACAACTTTGCCCTTTAAATTACTTATCCTAAAAGGAATGATTTTCCCTTATATCCACAATGGATATCATTGCTTCATCAGGAGAAAATGAAAAAAATTTTTGGTATTCTAACAAATCAGGAAGTAATGCTATTTTTCCTTAGAGCATTCATCTTGTTCTTGTGGTTGAAGTTCCTTAATTCCATGGGAATGAAACCAATGGGATGTATTCAATTTTCTTTACTTTAACCTTTTTGGTTGATCCTTTTCAAGAATGGGTTCTTAAGGAAAAACATAATTTGTTATGGTTCTGTTAGATAAAGAATCTTGAGCACCCATGTTAAGATTTTTTTTGTTTTCTAGGTAATGACAACATTCTATTGAATATGGATGAATCACAAGCAATATATGGTTCACCATGAGAACGAGAGAAGTCTCTTCATCAAGGACTATTCCAAGACATTGGTCCAAATCATTGTTTGATTCCAACAGTGTTCTTAAGGGCTGTGTTTTGATATCTAGGGTAAGACTTAAATGTCACAATATTGCGTTGGCTTCAATGTAAATGAATGGAAGGTCAGTATCTTGCATTCCTTTAAAGCTAGGCCAAAGTTTTTTTTTTTTTCAGATGTTATTTTTTTTTATTATTATAGCCTTTTATTTACAAGTTATATGCATGGGTAATTTTACAGCATTGACAATTGACTTTTTCCATATAAACTTTGTTGTTATTTTTTCTAGGTTATTAAAATAGTTTTTTGGGAGTCTGATTGGCATAGCGCTAAATAAATTGATTAGTTTAAGTAGTATTGTCATCTTTATTATATTTGCTCACCCTATCCAAGGGCATTTAATATTTTTCCAATTGGTTAGATCAGACTTAATTTGTGTGGAAAGTGTTTTGTAGTTTTGCTCATATAGTTTCTGATTTTCTCTTGAAAGATAGATTCCTAAATATTTTATACTATCGGTAGTTACTTTAAATGGAATTTCTCTTTGTAACTCTGTTGGATTTTGTTAGTGATATATAAGAATGCTAATGACTTATGTAGGTTTATTTTGTATCCTGCAACTTTGCTAAAGGTGTGGATTATTTCTAATAGCTTTTTAGTAGAATCTCTGGGGTTCTCTAAGTATATCATCATATCATCAGCAAAGAGTGATAATTTGGTTTTCTTATTACCTACTCTAATCTTTACTCTAATATTACCTACTCTAATCTAATACTTTAATCTCTTTCTCAACTCTTATTGCCAAAGCTACCATTTCTAATACAATATTGAAAAGGAATGGTGATAATGGGCAACCTTGTTTCACTCCTGATCTTATTGGGAATGGTTGCAGTTTATCCTCATTATATATGATGCTTAATGATAATTTTAAATAGATGCTACTGATTATTTTAAGGAAAAGTCCATTTATTCCTATACTTTCAAGTGTTTTTTTTTAAATAATTATAACTTTTTATTGACAGAACCCATGCCTGGGTAAGTTTTTACAACATTATCCCTTGCACTCATTTCTGTTCCAATTTTTCCCCTCCCTCCCTCCAACCCCTCCCCAGATGGCAAGCAGTCTTATACATGTTAAATATGTCAAGTATATCCTAGATACAATATATGTGTGCAGAACCAAGCAGTTCTCTTGTTGCATAGGAAGAATTGGATTCAGAAGGTGAAAATAACCTGGGAAGAAAAATAAAAATGCAAACATTTACATTCATTTCCCAGTGTTCTTTTGTTGGGTGTAGCTGCTTCTGTCTATTGATCAATTGAAACTGAGTTAGATCTTCTCTTTGTCAAAGAAATACACTTCCATCAGAATACATCCTCATACAGTATTGTTATTGAAGTATATAATGATCTCTTGGTTCTGCTCATTTCACTTAGCATCAGTTCATGTAAGTCTCTCCAAACCTCTCTGTATTCATCCTGCTGATCATTTCTTAGAGAACAATAATATTCCATAAAGAACAATAATATTCCATAACATTCATATACCACAATTTACCCAATCATTCTCCAATTGACGGACATCTATTCATTTTCCAGTTTCTAGTCACTACAAACAGGGCTGCCACAGTTTCTCAAGTGTTTTTAATAGGAATGGATGTTGGATTTGATCAAATGCTTTTTCTGCATCTATTGAGATTATCATATGGTTTTTGTTAATTTGGTTATTAATATGGCCAATTATACTGGTAGTTTTCCTAATATTGAACCAGCCCTGCATTCCTGGTATAAATCCTACTTGATCATGGTGTATTATCCTGGGGATGATTTTCTGTAGTCTTTTTGCTAATATCTTATTTAAGATTTTTGCATCAATATTCATTAGGGAGATTGGTCTATAATTTTCTTTCTCTGTTTTCAACTTACCTGGTTTATGTATCAGTACCATGTCTGTGTCATAAAAGGAATTTGGTAGGACTCCTTCATTCCCTATTTTTTCAAATAGTTTATATAGCATTGGGGCTAATTATTCTTTAAATGTTTGGTAGAATTCACATGTAAATCCATCTGGTCCTGGGGATTTTTTCTTAGGGAGTTGCTTCTTCTATTTCTTTTTCTGAAATGGAACTATTTAAGCAATTTACTTCCTCCTCTGTTAATCTGGCAAGCCTATATTTTTGGAGGTAGTCATTGATTTCATTTAAGTTATCAAATTTATTGGCATAAAGTTGGGCAAAGTAACTCATTTTTCCAATTTCCGTTGGTGGAAAGTTCTTTTCATTTTTAAGATAATAATTTGATTTTCCTCTTTCCTTTTCTAATCAGATTTATAAAGGTTTATCTATTTTATTGTTTTTTTCATAAAACCAACTCTTAGTTTATTTATTAATTCAATATTTTTTTTACTTTCAATATTATTAATTTCTCCTCTTAATTTTAGAATTTCAAGTTTAATATTTGATTGGGGTTTTTTAATTTCGTCTTTTTCTAGCTTTTTAAGTTACAAGCCCATTCATTGATCTTCTCTTTCTCTATTTTATTCAAGTAAACTTCTAAAGATCTAAAATTTCCCCTTATTACCACTTTGGCTCCATTCCACAAATTTTGGTATGATGTCTCATTGTTGTCATTATCTTGAGTGAAATTATTAATTGTGTCTATAATTTGCTGTTTCACCCAATCATTCTTTAAGATGAGATTATTTAGTTTCCAATTACTTTTTGGTCTATTTACCCCTAACTTTTTGTTGAATGTAGTTTTTATTGCATCGTGATCTGAAAAGAAAGCATTTACTATTTCTGCTTCCTGCATTTAATTTTGAGGTCTTTATGTCCTAATATATGGTCAATTTTTGTATAGGTTCGATGAACTGGTGAGAAGAAAGTATACTCCTTTCTGTCACCATTCAGTTTTCTCCAAATATCTATCACACCTAATTTTTCTAATATTCTATTTACCTTTTTAATTTCTTTTTTATTTGTTTTGTGGCTTGATTTATCTAATTCTGAGAGTGCAAGGTTGAGATCTCCCACTATTATAGTTTTGCTGTCTACTTCTTCTTGCAACTCTCTTAACTTTTCCTTTAGCAAGTTAGATACTATACCACTTGGTCCATATATGTTTAGTATTGATATTGCTTCATTGTTTATATTACCCTTTAGCAAGATAGAGTTTCCTTCCTTTTCTCTTTTAATTAGATCAATTTTTGCTTTTGCTTGATCTGAGATAAGGATGGCTACCCCTGCTTTTTTGACTTCACATGAAGTATAATAGATTCTGCTCCAACCATTTACTTTTACTCTGCATGTCTCTCCCTGCTTTAAATGTGTTTCTTGTAAACAACACATTGTAGGGTTCTGACTTTTGATCCAGTCTGCTATCCGCCTCTGCTTTATGGGAGAGTTCATCCCATTCACATTTATGGTTAAAATGACTAATTCTGTATTTCCTGCCATCTTATTATCCCCAGATTATGCTTTTCTTTTTCTTGCCCCCCTTACCCCCTTTTCCAGTATTAAACTTATGGGCTCCATTCGCATCACACAGCTCTCCCTCTTTAAGATCCCTGCCTCCTCCCTTTGAATCCCTTCCCCTTTCTTGTGCCCTTCCCTTATTACTTTTTTCCTTTTCCCTTTTCTTCTCCCACTTTTTAATGAGGTGAGAGAAGATTCTCTGTAAAACAAATATGTCAATTATTTTCTCTTTGAGCCAACTCTGATGAGAGCAAGATTCACACAATTTCCTCCCCCTCTCTAAGTTCCCTCAGATGTGATAGTTTCCTTTGCCTCTTCATGGGATGTAGTTTCCCTCTTTTTGTCTCACTTTTCCCCTTTTTCTGACACTATTCCCTTTCCACTTCTACTTACCTTTTTTATGTTATATCAGTGAAATCAGATTATACATGTGGTCTTTTTTATATATCCACAACAGAAATACAGTTCTCAAGAGTTCCTTTTACCTCTTCCTGCTTCTCTTGAGTCCTATGGTTGGAGATCAAATTTTTTGCTTAGATCTGGTTTTTTCCTTAGAAACAAATGGAATTCTTCTGCTGTAAAGATGTATAAAAAATACATGTATACCTTGTTCTAGAAATTAGAGGCGGAAAGGACATTGTATCAGAAAAAGGGTAAAGTGGGGGTACTATATCTCACAAAGAGGCAAAGGAACCTATTATATCTGAGAGAAAGAATGGAGGGGGATGAATATAGTAGGTATTTTACTGCCATAAGAATTGACTTTAAGAGAAAAAATTTTAGACATATTCAATATATGGTGAAACTTCTCCCATCTCATTGAAAAGTGAGAAGGGAAAAGTGAAAAGGGAAGGAATAAGCTAAGCATAAAGGAATACAGAAACTGAGAGGGAAAGGAGTAAGATAGGGGGAGGAACTCTAAGGTGGGGAGGAGGGATACTAAAAAGGGGGGGCTGTGAGAAGCAAGTGGTACTCACAAGTTTAATACTGGGAAGGAGGGTAAGGGGGAAAAAAGGGAGAAAAGCATATATAGGTTCATGGAACCTATACAAAAATAGACCATATATTAGGACACAAAAACCTCAAACTCAAATGCAGTAAGGCAGAAATAGTGAATGCATCCTTTTCAGACCACGATGAAATAAAAATTACACTCAACAAAAAGCCAGGGGAAAGTAAACCAAAAAATAACTGGAAACTAAATAATCTCATACTAAAGAATGATTGGGTGAAACAGCAAATCATAGACATAATTAATAACTTCACCCAAGAAAATGACAATAATGAGACATCATATCAAAATGTGTGGGATGCAGCCAAAGCGGTAATAAGGGGAAATTTCATATCTCTAGAGGCTTATTTGCATAAAGTAGAGAAAGAGAAGGTCAACGAATTGGGCTTGCAACTAAAAATGCTAGAAAAGGAACAAATTAAAAACCCCAAGTCAAACACTAAACTTGAAATTCTAAAAAAAGAAACAAATGGAATTCATTTGTTTCATTGAATGTCCATCTTCTTCCATGGAAGAAAATGCTCAGCTTAGCTTATTCTTGGCTGCATTCCAAGTTCTTTTGCCTTTTGGAATATAAGATTCTAGGTCCTTTGATCCTTTAATGTGGAGGCAGCCAGATCTTGAGTGATCCTTATTGTGGCATCTCGGTATTTGAATTGTTTTTTTCCTGACTGCTTATAATATTTTTTCCTTAGTCTGATAGTTCTGAAATTTGGCCACAATATTCCTTGGAGTTTTTATTTTAGGGTTTTTTACAGCAGGTGTTTGATGAATTATTTTAATGCCTATTTTACCTTCTGATTCTATTACATCTGGGCAGTTCTCTTTGATTATTTCCTGTAAAATAGTATCTAGGCTCTTTTTTTCATCATAATTTTTGGGAAGTCCAATAATCCTCAGATTATCTCTCCTAGATCTATTTTCCAGCTCTGTTGTTTTTCCAAGTATCTATTTAGTGTTTTTTTTCTAATTTTTCATTTTTTTTGGTTTTGCTTAACTGATCCTTGATGTCTCAATGAATCATTCATTTCTATTTGTTCAGTTCTGATTTTTAATGAGTTTTTTATTATTATTATAATAACTTTTTATTGACAGAACCCATGTCAGGGTAATTTTTTACAACATTATCCTTTGCACTCACTTCTGTTCCAATTTTTCCCCTCTCTCCCTCTACTCCCTCCCCTAGATGGCAAGCAGTTCTATATATGTTAAATATATCCCAGTATATCCTAGATACAATATATGTGTGCAGAATCAAACAGTTCTCTTGGTGCACAGGGAGAATTGGATTCAGAAGGTAGAAATAACCCAGGAAGAAAAACAAAACTGCAAACAATTTACATTCATTTCCCAGTGTTCTTTCTTTGGGTGTAGCTGCTTCTGTCCATCAGTGATCAATTGAAACAGAGTTAGGTCTCTTTGTTGAAGAAATCCACTTCCATCAGAATACATCTTCATATGGTATTGTTGTTGAGGTATATCATGATCTCCTGGTTCTGCTCATTTCACTAAGCATCAGTTCATGTAAGTCTCTCCAAGCCTCTCTGTATTCATCCTGCTGGTCATTTCAATGAGTTATTTTCTTCATTAGTTTTAAACTTCTTTTTGTATATTCCAATTAAGTTTTTAAATGAGTTGTTTTACTCTATGGATTTTTTTTTCCATTTCACTAATTTTTTTTTTTTTTTAGTGAGTTATTTTCTTTTTCCAATTCACAAATCCTACTTTCCTGGGATTTCTTTACCTTTTCCAATTCACAAATTCTGTTTCTCTGCACTTCCTGCAAATTCTTTACCTTTTCAAATTCACATTTCAGGAAGTTGTTACTTTTTTGCATAGCTTCTCTTTCCTTTCCCCATTTTTCTTCTAGCTCTCTTTTAAGATTGTTGATATACTCTTCTAGGAGAGCGTTATGTGATAGAAGTCAGGTAACATTTCCCTTTGGGATATTGTCTGGAGACTGTTTGCTATTAATCTCCTTGGGATTGAAAACCTGCTCTCTTTTGGTACAGAAGCTATCAATCATCCTTTTGATTTTTTTATTCATTTTTTAAAGCCTGTAGGGTCTGCTTTCAGGGCCAGGAGGTTACCAGCTTCCTCTGCAGAGCAGTAATAGTTGTATGGACAGTAGCTGTCTTGTAAATGGGCTGCAAAGAGCAGCGAGGTACAGGAATGCTCTGGGAAAAAGTTTCCCTCCCTGCCCCAAGTGATTCAGACTTGGTTAGCACAGGATAGGAGCTGTGGAAATGCCCATGAAGAACCCTGCTGTGAGGATTAGCGATGAATAGGGCTAGAGACTGAGCAGTGAAAGTGTCACTACCCCAAGCCAAAGCCTGCTGCTGGCCATGGGTATTAGCAGCTGACCAGCTAATTGCCCAGCATGGACTGGAAGTGTCTCTGCCCAAGGAAGCACAGTTGTATTATCCCAGGCTGAGCCCCCCACTGTACAGATTAGAAGCTGTCCTGGGCTGTGTCCCCCTGCCATACAGATTTGTGGCTGCCCTGGGTCGCCCCTTGCTGCAGAATTCAGTTGTACAGCTGTGCTGTGGTCAGTGCTGAGTCATTTCCAGTTTAGGGTGGGTGTAGCCAGATCTTGTTGGGTTCTGGCATTTTTTAGAGTACCCTCTGCCTTTGGCTTTAATTTCTCTGCTGATCTGCTGTTTTGCAAGCAGAGCAGAGCAGTCAGTCTATGGCAGAGTCGTCTCTGTAGATTTTCTAGCCACAGAGGCCACCCCCACCCAGTCTGCTCAATATGCTATCATCTAGTTCTATCCCTGCCTGAGCTGGTCTTTTCAGGACCAGCCTTTTCTGATGAACTTCCAGATTATCTTCTGTTGGTGAGTTGTTGTACTTCTAATCTTTGAGAATTTTACCAGTCAAGTGCTATTTTTGAAGTTGAATTTAATAATTGGTCATGAGGGTATGAGAGAGCTCAGAAAGTTGCCTGTGCCTTCTCTGCCATCTTGGCTCCACCCTCTAGGCCAATGTTTTATAGGGAAAACATGTTTCTTTATACATAGAAACCATTCCACAGAGAGACAGAAACGCTTCTGTCATTCAGGGCATTTATTTGACTTTCTACATGCTCACTATTACCTTCAATGTATTAAGTATAGTAAGGTTTCTTAAGAATTTCTTTGCCCTTGAGAGAATTATTTCTCTCATATTAATAATCAATTTTTAAATTAGAACTAAGATTTTTTCCCCTTCAAGATTTCCTCAATCAGAAATCAACCCCTGGAGATTAATCAGACAGTCTTTTGAAGGACAGGGCTGATAATGAGATGAAATCTTGGATGAAACTTATTCAATCAGTAAAAATTAGGTCTGATCAAATGATTAAAAAACTCTAATCTAGATGACTAGACTGATTGAACCCTAAATATGATTGTATCTCATACATTCATTTTGTTAATCAATTATCACCAGAGGGAAAGATACATTTTTACAAAAGGTATCCAGATTGGCACGGCATAAGTATTGAACAGTTATGATATTGTTTTATATGTTTATGAAGAGATTTAAGGAGGAGAAAGAGAAAGAGACAGGGGGGAGTGGAAGGGAGAGAGAGAGAAAGCAAGAGGGAGAGAGAGCAAATGAGAGAGAGAAAGACACAGAGAGAGAGAAAGAGAGAGAGAGAGAGCAAATGAGAGAGAGAAAGACAGAGAGAGAGAAAGAGAGAGAGAGAGCAAATGAGAGAGAGAAAGACACAGAGAGAGAGAAAGAGAGAGAGAGAGAGAGAGAGAGAGAGAGAGAGAGAGAGAGAATTGGAGGGAAAGAGGGAAGAAGAAATAACTAAAGCTGGAAAAAGAACAGGGATTGACCATAACAACTCCTTTACAAGCAGCCTCAAACCAAAACATTTTGGCTCCCTTACAGGAATTAGAATTCTAGAATTCTAGCACCTTGCAACAGCTCAGCCCCACACATTTCTTTTTATTGTAATACAAGAGGTCATATTTCTAGAGAATGTAAACCGAAAAACTGGACTTTATGAACAGAAGGTTTGATGGCTTTAGGAATTCCCAGAGAAAGTGAAATAACTTTAGGAACTATTCCAAGAATTAATGATTCCTGAAAGTTTGAGGGAGGGGGAAGGGCTGAGAATCTGAGGATAATGACTGCTTTCTCAAACCCAGATACCCTAACCTCATTCCCCTTCCTGAAATAATGCACCCCAATATAATGAATCCCTTAAAATTGGGGACACATTATTATTGTTTATCAGACATGGAACTTTTAAAATCAGTCCTGGTGAGCTAGTCTGATTCTAAATATACTTCTATTGGGTTTTTAAATGTAGTTGGCGTTTCAGGGAAGCATTAGCTTGTTCCTCAATTATATAGTTTCAATGCATCCTCTCACAGTAGAATATTCATTTCACCTTATGCCTAACCCTACAAATTTATTGGGATGTGATTTCCTATGTAAGATTAGCAGGATCACTTCCTACTCTCCCCATGGCACTATGACCCTACAGTTGCCTCTATTTATTCCTAATCTTAATTTCAGGTACTCAGTAAACAGTAGGGAATATATTTGGAATCCTCTTTGATATTCTTGGCTCTCTATAGGCCTCTTCGTCTTATGTAGAACTCCTTAAATCTGCTATTAAATCTGACTAAAAGAGGCCCTCCACAATTTATTCCATAGTACTCCTTATCTAGGAAGCTATTGAAGGAATTTCACCTATAATTTATACTTTATATAATAGATCAATCATTATTCCCTGAAACCTTGCAGTACACCAGTTCTCCGTGTAAAAACCAAGAATTCAAGCTCTGCAGATCTGCATGCAATTACTTCTTAGATCATATCTAGGCATCCAGTAGTACCAAACCTTGCCACTATCATCTCAATCTCTTGTGAAGCAATGTGCTTCATGGTGGGAAACCTCTGTTCTGCCTTTTTTCAATGCCCATGATTCCCAATATTTGTGTCTTTACCTGGAAGAGCTTACAGTAGATATGGATTTGCTCCCTCAGGAGTATGTAGAAAGTCCTATATTATTTTCTCAGATTTTGCAGCAAGAATTAGCTTCTACTTGAATATGTTGATAACCTGCTCTTAGCGGCACAAATACAGTCACCATCTATTGCTGGAGCTTTACCAAAGGTAAATGTGGAATATTTGGGAGTTTTTCCTAGCTACTGGGATTGGATCTATTTCTCCTCATTGCATTCCAGCTATTCAACAACTTTCTGCTCTCTCCAAGTGGCAGTTGAGAGCCATCCTAGGAGCAGAAGGATATTACAGATAGTAGATACCTACTTTTGGTGATATTATCAAGCTTATTGTTTCTCTCACTAAAAACTCTGTTTCTGAACCTTCACAGTCGGATTCCTACCATCTTTGAGCTATAACAGAGCTAAAACTGGCCTTGTTATCGACCCCTGTATTGGGACTCCCAGGTAACAGCTAAGTCCTTTACTCTTTTTGTACATGAACAGAGGGGGGTGGCTTTTGGCGTTACTAACTCAGCCACTAGGGCCTGCCCAGTGTCCAGGAGCTTATCATTTTCTTAATTTGATGCTATAGCTATTGGCGCACCAGTAACCAACACACTCAGGGCTGTGGCTGCCCTCTTGGTAGAGAAGGCTTATCATCTAGTTCTATAGTCTTCTTTAATAGTACAGTATCCCATGAAATTGAGTCCTTTTTGCTCTGTTATCAGACACAGGCATTTTTAGATCAAAGATCAAAGTATAAGGAGAAATTGCTAGGGAATGAGACTATACTCTAAAGTGTTGTATAGTCTTTAGTTTTACAACTGCTCCCTGACCTGCTATTATTGGGAGAACCTTTGTGCTTCTGTTGTTGACATGACTGAAAGCCCTGTGTTGATCTTTCTGAGATACCTTTAAAGAAATCTGACTTTGTTTTCTAATCTGTCACACAGGTGCTGCTGTAGTTTCTGATTATAATACTGTCTCGCACCTTCTCCGCCCTCCAATATTAGTGCTCTCATTTAGACCTGTCACCTGTTATTTAAGGGGAAAAAATGTCATTATTTTTGCAGATTCTAGATATTCATTTGTCATCTGCTATGCTACAGCATAGGAATGCTGTTGTTGCAGAGAGAATTTTTGACCTCTGCTGGCAAAGTGGGTGTAAATGGAGAATTCATTAAGGATCGATCTCCTGTGTGCCTTGAAACCTCTCTGCTCAAGTATTGACCATTGTTCTCCCAATTCTGAGGGGACAGATACAATGTATTCCAAAGAGGGAATAAGTGTGTTGCTGCTGCTGCTAAGCTTGCTGCCCTGGAAGCCCCTACACATATTTTAAACTTGTCACCGGTTTGGTGGTACTGACATCTATGATAATTGAAGTAGAAGAGTAGAAATAAAAGTTAAAAAACAAGTTAATGGAGTTTCTGTGTCTACTGAGGGAAAATCCCTCAGCTTTTTTTCAGCAAGTATGCTCATCTATTACAAAAGGGCCACTTTGGCATTCCAGGAATTGTGGATTCAATCAAGAGAGTTCAGGTTGATTTTGGAGAGTAGTTTGGAACTATGCTCAAAAAGTTATCAAACTGTGCATACCCTTTGATCCAGCAGTGTTACTATTGGGATTATATCCCAAAGAGATTATAAAGAAGGGAAAGGGACCTGTATGTGCACGAATGTTTGTGGCAGCCCTTTTTGTAGTGGCTAAAAACTGGAAACTGAATGGATGTCCATCAGTTGGAGAATGGCTGAATAAATTGTGGTATATGAATATTATGGAATATTACTGTTCTGTAAGAAATGACCAACAGGATAATTTCAGAAAGGCCTGGAGAGACTTACACGAACTGATGCTGAGTGAAATGAGCAGGACCAGGAGATCATTATATACTTCAACAACAATACTATATGATGACCAGTTCTGATGGATCAGGCCATCCTCAGCAACGAGATCAACCAAATCATTTCTAATGGAGCAGTAATGATCTGAACCAGCTATGCCCAGAAAAAGAACTCTGGGAGATGACTAAAAACCATTACATTGAATTCCCAATCCCTATATTTATGCATACCTGCATTTTTGATTTCCTTCACAAGCTAATTGTACAATATTTCAGAGTCTGATTCTTTTTGTACAGCAAAATAACGTTTTGGTCAGGTATACTTATTGTGTATCTAATTTGTATTTTAATATATTTACCATCTACTGGTCATCCTGCCATCTAGGGGAGGGGGTGGGGGGGTAAGAGGTGAAAAATTGGAACAAGAGGTTTGGCAATTGTTAATGCTGTAAAGTTACCCATGTATGTATCCTGTAAATAAAAGGCTATTAAATTAAAAAAAAAAAAAAAAGAGAGAGAGTTCAGGTTGCCCAACATAGACTCCAATGTGGGCCTCTTGCCCTACCTGCCAGGTTTATAATAAACATACTTTTCATGCCAAGGTTTATGATGAGTGCCCTCTGGCTTACACACTTTTTGAACATTTACCAATAGATTTCTTTTGTATGCCTAAAGCAGGATACTGTAAGATTTGCCTTTTTATTGTTGACCAACTCACGTGATATGTAGAAAAGCATTTCCTGGCTCTCATGCCATTGCTGAATTTGTTGCTAAGATATGCCTGAAGAATATTGTCTCTTACTTTGACCCACAAGTATGCATTAATTGAGACAAGGGCACACACTTCACTGGTTCTTTTTTATCCCAAATTTATATCTGTCTGGGGGTGATTCCAAATTCCACATGTCTTACCATCCACAAACTTCAAGCCAAATTGAATATATGAATAAGGAACTTTAAATCAAGTTTCCCCCAGCCTTGGGCAATTTATTGTCAACCTTGAAAACAAATAACCAAAGACTCACAGAGGTCATGCAACCCACTTGTAAAAATTCTAAAAAACAAAAACAAGACAAAAATCAAACAAAACAAACAACAACAATAAAAATTCCAGAAAATCCACAGAAAGGGTGCTCCAACTTCTAGTTCTGAAAAACAAAATTAAGTCACCAGAGAGCCTTAGCAGCCATGCAACTACTGTTAACTCTAAAAAAAAAACCCAAAACAAAACACAGGTAATCACAGCCACAGTTACTTGGACACTAGTCAAAGGATTTATGCCCCATACAAGCCTGAGCAAAACACAATGGCTACTCCACCCGGGTGGTGTCTGAACAAGAAAATTAGTTCAATCTTATCAGCAACTTCTTTCAAGAGACTGAACTTTAAAAAATCAGGACTTTAAAAAAGGGGAGGAACTCTGGATCTCCCCAAATCATTGGTTATTAATATTCATTTTTCTCATCCCCCCCTTTGATTATATTCAAAGGTAAAGCTTCTACAATGAATCAGCTGATATTGAAGCGGGTTGTGGCCCCTTTAAGAAACTGTATTTCCTATTGATCTATGATCCTTTTCAGATTCTCAGCCCCTCTTGGCTGACATATCTTCCCTAGTCCAGAATGCCAGTCTTTGATTCAATTACAAATCCTGATCAAAAAGCATCCCTTTGAATTCTAATAGGAGATCCGGGATTGTCCCAGCCCCCACTCTGACTTGCTTGGGTTGCCCCAGGCCCCACTAGTTGTGATCTGCTTGGGCTGTCCTAACCCAATATAATGGCTTTCATCAACTAAAGTTTTTTGCATATGGACCTTGGCTAACCCTTTGCTGCCAGGACTTTCTGTCCACTGAGAACTGCATTCTCAGGGCAAAACTTCATTTTCTATAGATCTGCCACTATAGAAGTCAGTCTCTTGGTAAACTGATTTCTATCTAACAATAAACTTTCATTTTGCAACTAATATTTGGAAATGAGTGAATTCTTTCATTCCTGAAACCTGCGGCCAATTTAAAGGGAATTCTTAACAACTCTCTTATACCCCTAACCTCTAGACCACTAGGAATCTAGACCACTCAAACAGCATCAATATGACAAACATTTCATTAAGATTTTCTGGCTATGGGACTTAAGAGGGCAGACAATGTAAGGGGGAAAAGAAAGATGTATAGGTGCTTTGAGGGGGCAATTCTTTTGGATAAGTAGACTGTACAAAGGGAAAAAGGAAACGGCAAACTAAAATGGCCTATTTAAAGCTAAGAAGTCTCATCTCAAACAACTGTCTCATTCTCAGGACACCATCTGATGCAGCTCTTTTGTCAGGGTGTGGTTTCAAAACAGTTTTCAGCTGACTGCTTCTTAAACTCAGATCACTTGTAGAGATCCTCCTCTTTGCTAAAAAATCTTCTACAAAATTGAACTTAAGACAAATTTAAATTTATATTGCCAAAAGGCAGGTCAGATAATGAAAATTAGCTCAAATCTTATGTCTACTGCTAGAAAGTAAGATTTTTAAAAATTTTAGATCAGGGAATTTATAATTTTAGATTGACTAATTGTCATATCATTATACATTATATTATATAATAACAAAATCAGAATCCAATTTTTATATTTGGCATTATTCATTCCCTCATTAAGAGGATGAGATGCTGCTAAGGAAAACTTTTATGAGAAGATGAACTCTAATATAAAAATGACTTCATTTAAAAGTTGCCAGATTAATTTCAGTTGTAACAAAAAGTTATGGGATGTGATATGTAAATATATTAAGTAATCAATTTTAAAATAATAAGTTTTTTATAATAAAGGATGTTGGAATCCTAGTGTCAACTCAACTTGAAACAAGGTGAAAACTCAAGGGTGATGTCAGGGTCCTTCCTGGTGTTAACTCAATAGAATTGATACAGTGCTTGTTGGGTCACACCTTAGAGCGAATCCTTGCAGGGTGATGGGTTGCTAATACTGATAGAAACGATGCTTGTGTTCATACCTTTAGAGAGCTCATAGAAGCAAGAAATATTTAAATTCTCATTGGAGTTCACATGTTTGGGAGATTTCAGGGTTTAGAAAGAGATATCAGAATTCACACCTCCCTTGAAGTTCTTAGGGACAGAGAGCACTCTGGGAGATAACCCAGAATCCCATTCTCTCCAGAAGGAGGAGTTAACCTTTGGGAGATCATATATATAGAGGAAGCTCTTAGAGCTGGAAGGAGTTACTTGTGAACATTGACTGGGGTTAGAGAAGAACACTCTGGGAAGAAGCCCACAAGCCCTATCTTTGAGGCAAGAGAGATTCATTGCATCTTCCAATTTGGTGCTGGCTAGAGGCTGAAGAAAGCAGAGGCAGAAGCCAAGGACAAAGCTGCAAGAGCTCTTGGAACCAAGCAGAGAGATAGGCCTGAGCTAACCGGGCTATATTGAAGAACACAATAAAAGATCTGAACTTTTATCAGCTGGCTGCGATTTTGGAGTAATTATTGATTGTAACTGAAACTAAGGCCGCCTCCAGAAAAACCTTCCCGAGAAACTTGCTTTCTCCTAGAGAGAACTATTATTATTATTTTAAAGAAGAGAAAACACCAACAAAGTTAATTTAGACTATTTATAATAAAACATTTTAAATTTCTAGGATTTTCAAATGAATAACCCCTAACAAAAGTGGATGTCTCTTTAATACATTTACAAGACAGACCAAAAACCATTCCTCTAAGATAACTAATTGTACTGACATTCAATTCCTTAACACAGAAATAAGAAAGTTATGATATTCACCAAATAGTAGAATCATATGCTGGTCTCACAGATCTTTGCATCATTTGCCTAATTATTGTGTGAAATTAAAGGACCTTAAAAGATATAACTAATAACATGTGTTAATTTTTAATGCTTATTTACTTCTAGACCAAATAAATCGGATCTTATACCTATATCTGACTATAGTAACTCAGGTATTTTAGGTTAGCATTAACCTAAAATATCTATTTATACTGACCTTTATACTGAGCACCTAATATTATTATAGAAATTTGCCATAAAATATAGGGCCATAAAGAAAAATATTTCTTTATCTTGATGTTGATTCTAAGCAACAGTTATATTGAGGAAACTGAATCAGGAACATCCTACCTCAGTCTATGTCAAGAGTCATTCTCCAGCCCTTCCCATGAGAACTCAACATGCATGTAAAACTCTATAGGGAGTTGTACCCCTCGTGTATCAACATCTAGTCCGACAGTAAATATGTGGTGCGCTCATACAATGAAGCCTAGCAAACCAATGGATATTATTGCTCGCACTATTTCCATGTAGCCGAAAGGTTCTTTTTTACCTGCGTAGTATGTAACAATATGAGAAATAATTCCGAAACTTGGTAGAATTAAAATATATACTTCAGGGTGACCAAAAAATCAGAATAAGTGTTGTTACAGTTTGGTATAATCAATTGGCATAATCAATTAATTAGCTCAATAGTATTTCTTGATGGTCATAGCTGGAGTCAGATTCAGAATACTATCAGTTACAGAATAAAATAGTAAGTACCAATAATCAGAGTTTCAGATGAATTCAGATCTCAAGGATCACATACCCTAGTAACAAGTATTAACTACAATCTCACTCTGGTAACAGTAAGACACTGAAAATAGAAAAATTACAATTTATCTTGACATAACTAGTATTCATGCTAAGTAGATGCTTTTTCATTCTTAACTTCAACATTATCCAAATGATTTCTATACATGTTCTAATCTAAAATTAAATTACAGAGATTAAGTAAAATCAGATTTTCCCTTAAGGTGATATAAGATAGTTCATAAATTACTATTTTCTCCTGGCACAATGAATTGTACTGAAATACAGTTTCTTAAAAAAAAAAAAAAGAGAGATTCCTAATTTTAACTTCACAACTTAATAATTCACATCTTTGTTTGACAAGCTTCTCTACCTTTGTCTAATTATAATCATATCATTCTAAAAGAATGAGATACTTCAGGAGCCAAATCTTGCACAAATGACAAATTTAACCATTAATTTTAACTTTTAGGGAGACCATGCGATGATTATAAATTCAGATCAAAACAGCAAGATGTTTCCCACTTACATCTTCTTACAGTAGTCTCAGCTGTTGGTTCCATTGAATTGCTGACTGCTGCCTTTTTTTTTTTTCTGAAAGCACACATTTAAGGATGGTCAAGGAATAAAACTCAAAAAAGACTATTCAGGGTCCCCAAAAACCTTTTTACTCAAACTATAAAGTCTCACTAATTATGATAGCTCTGAACACAGCTGTTATCAATATCATTAAGTTATTGCAATAAATTAGTTTACAAATAAAAATGTAATTTGCCTTCTAAAAATCACACAAAAGATTTGACAAGTTTTTTGTTTTTTTTTTAATTAAAATATTACTTCCCAGGGCAGCTAAGTGGCACAGTAGATAGTCGATTCAGGCACCAACCCTGAAGTCAGGAGGACCTGAGTTCAAATGTGATCTCAGACACTTAATACTTCCTAGCTGTGTGACCCTGGGCTTAACCCCAGTTGCCTCAAAGAAAAAAAAATTACTTCCTGAAATATTTCCCTTTATTAAAAACAACTTAAAATTTATCCTGATGATGAGAGTAAAACTCTGAACTAAGACAGCCCTGTAAAATTATGTAAAATCACCAACAAAAAGTTATACAAACTCAAATGGTCTCACACCCTCTGCAGACAGGAAGATGAGTCTTCAGAAAATGTCTCCTTTCATATACAAATTCAAATAGTCTTGCATACAGAATGTCAATTCTTAGACTCCTGTATAAAATAAGTCTTCAGAAAATGTCTCTTTGCAAATCACTTCTCTCTTAAGAATGATATTGCCCGCCAAGGAAGTTTTTCTTTTGGTGTCTCTTTAACAATAAAAGCTTTTTATCACAGCCTTTGAATTAAGTGAATTTCCTTTGCTGCAAACTCGTATCTTGGAGAACAAGGAAACTCTCACCCATTCCTGCCACCTCTCCTTAGGTACCCTGCCCTCAACACTGATATTAAAAATATAATCACTAAGCTTTCATAAAGTAAATTAGTTAGGAACTTCAAAATTGATAGATATCTCTTATTCAACCTTTAAAGCAAAAAGAAAATTTTAAAGCTGAAATTTGTCAAAACTGAAAATTTTCTTTATATATTATAAATCCCAAAAGTGCCACAAAAATTAAATTCCTAATCATCCCAAAATTCTTAACTCTCTATAACAGAATAAAAGGGGCTTAGGATACTTGGTAACCTCCATTTTGTCTCTCAAGCTTGTTAACAGCTTGATTGCCTATTATTTGTTTATTTATTTTACATTAAACGTGGTAGAAATATATGTTAAATCCAATATATGCATATACATTTATATAATTCTCATGCCGCACAAGAGAACAAATGAAGCAAAATAAAATACAAGCAAACAACAACAAAAAGAGTAAAAATGCTATGTTGTGAACTGCATTCAGTTCCCACAGTCCTCTTTCTGTGTGTAGTTCGCTCTTTTCATCACAAGATCATTGGAAGTGGTCTGAATCATCTCATTGTAGAAGAAAGTGACATCCATCAGAATTAATCATCTTATAATTTTATTGTTGCTATGTATAATGTTGATTGCCTATTTAACAGAAATAGTTTTCCAAATTAAAAATCATAATCACCTTCCTTTTTTTTTCTTACTGTTCCCCACTTTTTGGAATCAGGAAAGAGTTAACACTTAATAATTTATCAAGGGAAGGAGTTGTATATGTTTCATAACTTTCACCAACATTACTTAAAAAAAACCCTTTCAGCTTTTGTAATATTAATATACATTTTAAACAAATTAATGAAATCCTAAAGGGATTTATCTTAAAAGACAAAAAACTTGTTTTTATAGTTTTGCCCTGATATCAGGGTATATGTAGGGGGGAGGGAGAGGAGGAAAGAGCACAAAGACAGTCACTTAGATTTAATTTTAAACATAATTTACAAACTTTAGCTTTGGGTTCCAATTAAACTTGAATTCATCTAACTTTGGAGTAACAACAGCAAAAAAATCTTAACTTAGTTTTCTCTCATCAGCCCTTGCTATCTTTGGGCAGTCTGGCTTAGATCACAATTAGTTTAAAGCTGCTGTTGGAGCGTAATTCCTTTGGGGAGATAGGGAACAAGGGGTGGTGGGGAGGAGGTGGGACAGGAAAGGGGGGAAGACTTAATGTTTTTACTGAAAGATATCTCTTCTGGAAAGGGACCTGTATGTGCACGAATGTTTGTGGCAGCCCTCTTTGTAGTGGCTAGAAACTGGAAAATGAGTGGATGCCCATCAGTTGGAGAATGGCTGAATAAATTGTGGTATATGAATATTATGGAATATTATTGTTCTGTAAGAAATGACCAACAGGAAGATTTCAGAAAGGCCTGGAGAGACTTACATGAACTGATGCTGAGTGAAACAAGCAGGGCCAAGAGATCATTCAACAACAATACTATATGATGACCAATTCTGATGGACTTGGCCATCCTCAGCAATGTGATCAACCAAATCATTTCCAATGGAGCAGTAATGAACTGAATCAGCTACACCCAGTGAAAGAACTCTGGGAGATGACTAAGAACCATTACATTGAATTCCCAATCCCCATATTTTTGCCCACCTGCATTTTTTATTTCCTTCACAGGCTAATTGTACACTATTTCAGAGTCTGATTCTTTTTGTACAGCAAAACAACAACAACAAAAAAAGTCATGTATACTTATTGTGTATCTAATTTATATTTTAATATATTTAACATCTACTGGTCATCTTGCCATCTGGGGGAGGGAGTGGGGGAAGGAGGGGAAAATTTGGAACAAGAGGTTTGGCAATTGTCAATGCTGTAAAGTTATCCATACATATAACCTGTAAATAAAAGGCTATTAAATAATTAAAAAAAGAGAGAGAGAGATATCTCTTCTGATTCTACTTTCAAAACTATCAACTCCTGAGTCTGTTTGTTTTTTTATTCTCCTACACACACACACACATACCTCTAGCAAATGCAGGCCATATCCTAAAGGCA
Organism: Sarcophilus harrisii; assembly: GCF_902635505.1. NCBI lineage: Eukaryota > Metazoa > Chordata > Mammalia > Dasyuromorphia > Dasyuridae > Sarcophilus > Sarcophilus harrisii. Next base: position 287,688,785 of record NC_045429.1, on the reverse strand, counting down.
AAGACAAAATCTATAAAAATCAAAGTTGAGATAAAAACTACTTGTTTGGGAAAGCTTTCAACTCTCTTTTTTTACTTTTCTATCAATCTTGTTTTTGCTCAGAGCAGATTTTTTTTTTCCAGCATCACACCCAATATTACATTTATCCTAATTTTTTCCACACACCTTTGCGAGAAAATCTTGAGAGTTTCTCTTGGACAGAGTTTTAATTGCTCCCCAAGATTCCTAGTTTTTACTAGACTTGGTATTCTCAGGGCAACTAAATGGTTCAGCGGATAGAGCATAGGCCCTAAAGCTAGGAAAACCTGAGTTCAAATCCAGCTTGAAACTTGACAGTTACTAATTGTGTCTCTTAGCCCCAACTGCCTCCTTAAATAAACAAACGCAAAAATAAACTCTCACAATTTGCCTGTTTCATCAAGCCCTCTTACTCAGGGCTCTTAATGAAACTTTTATTTGCAAGTAATTTGGGGCTATGCCTGCTTACCTGCTTATTAACTCTTTAAAATTAATAAGATGACTGGGATGGTTAGACTTCCAATTCCAGAGCAGACCCTAAAATTTCTTAGGCAGCTTTTCATGTCTCTATTGGATTACTCCTAAATAGACCCAAATGTAATTTAAAAATAGAACTTTTCTTTTTTTTTTTTTTTTGAATAGCTTTTTATTGACAAAACATATGCATGGGTAATTTTTCAACAGTGATTCTTGCAAAAACTTCTGTTCCAACTTTTCCCCTCTTTCCCTCCACCCCCTTCCCTAGATGGCAGGTAGTGCTATATATATTAAATATGTTAAAGAATATGTTAAATACATTATATGAATACATAAAATAGAACTTTTCAAAGCCCTCTTTGGCAGAAATTTTCATTTGTGTGAAAACTTTATCCCAGTAAGCCTGTTTGAGAGAACCCCATGCAGGTGAGATATTAGATAGCTATAGTCTTAAAAACAAATAAATTAACACAAAACATATAAACATACCCAGATAAGACATATTTACTGGTAAAAAAGAACAGTCAAATCATAGCCAGACTTTTAAGAAAGAACTCTCCTTTTGGAGAACTCTCCATGTGGGTCCAAGATATAAAGGGGAGTATTTTGTTAAGTATTTAAAGTTCAAGGCTCTGATCCTTTCATGATTAGCCATAACGGTGACATTTTAAAATATTTGAAGGACATAATTTCTGGATAATTTAATCATTTTATTAATAATGTCAACATTTTAAAAAGCTATAGTCATTTGGTCTTGAAAGGCCTTAGACCCAAGACCTACTGTGCTAAAATCCACCTCTCCAGACTCAATGATAGGGAACTTGAAAGCACAACTTTGGCAACTGTAACTGTTCCTTCACCATTAATCCCAGAATACCCATAAGGGTTGTTGAGCCCAGCCCGGGTCAGTTTTATATTTGCCAAAATTGGTTTATTCCTCCTTTCCCCAGGGTGGTATAGAACATGTGAAATTGCCCATATGGCTCCATCCATCTTAGTACATGGACTGCTCTGTAGGCCCAATAGAGAAAGTGACTCTTAGAAATTTGGGTACCTGGTGGCATGCACAACACCAGAGATGTAGATCCAATTTTGAAGTCAACTCCACCCCCTGGAGAAAGGTTCTTTTGGGCTATTGAACCCACATTTGGAATGATAGCAGTAATAGACTCAGGAATATTTCTGCTAAACTTGAAAGGATAGCTTGAGACACAGCTCCAATCCTTGCTCAGATGTCCAAAGCTATTTTCTTTCTCCAGAGATAGATTGACTTAGCAAAAAACAATCCTACAGAATATCTTGGTTTAAAATCTTCTCAATGCTACTTCAGGGGAGCCTGTGCTCTCATCAATCATTCTTGGTGCTCTTAAATCAATAGGTCAAGAGAAATTATTGCAAATGGGACATTCAAAAAATTATGAAGGATTCTCACCAGATTGTGAAGGAGAGATATGGGTTAACTCATGGTGAGATAATTCTTCATGGTTCACCTCGTTAGAGAGGTCTGGTCTGATTCTATTTAAATTGGTTATCTTGGAACTTGTTGGGTTTTTTTTTTTAAGCTTTGCTTTAGTTAATTCATTAGAATGTATACTAAGATACCAAGATAAGATCAAAATGGGTCCATGATTTAGACATAAAGAACGAGATTATAAACAAACTGGAGGAACATAGGATAGTTTATCTCTCAGACTTGTAGAAGAGGAAGAAATTTGTGACTAAAGACGAACTAGAGACCATTATTGATCACAAAATAGAAAATTTTGATTATATCAAATTAAAAAGCTTCTGTACAGACAAAACTAATGTAAATAAGATTAGAAGGGAAGCAACAAACTGGGAAAACATCTTCACAGTTAAAGGTTCTGATAAAGGCCTCATTTCCAAAATATATAGAGAACTGACTCTAATTTATAAGAAACCAAGCCATTCTCCAATTGATAAATGGTCAAAGGATACGAACAGACAATTTTCAGATGATGAAATTGAAATCATTACCACTCATATGAAAGAGTGTTCCTTATTAATCAGAGAAATGCAAATTAAGACAACTCTGAGATACCACTACACACCTGTCAGATTGGCTAAGATGACAGGAAAAAATAATGATGAGTGTTGGAGGGGATGCGGGAAAACTGGGACACTGATACATTGTTGGTGGAGCTGTGAACGAATCTAACCATTCTGGAGAGCAATCTGGAATTATGCCCAAAAAGTTATCAAACTGTGCATACCCTTTGATCCAGCAGTGTTTCTACTAGGCTTATACTCCAAGGAGATACTAAAGAAGGAAGGACCAGTATGTGCAAAATGTTTGTGGCAGCCCTGTTTGTAGTGTCTGGAAGCTGGAAACTGGTGGATGCCCATCAATTTGGAGAATGTTAGGGTAAATGGTATTAGAATTTATGGAATATTATTGTTCTTTAAGAAATGACCAGCAAGATGAATACAGAGAAGCTTGGAGAGAATTATATGAACTGATGCTAAGTGAAATAGGCAGAACCAAGAGATCATTATATACGTCAACAACGATACTGTATGAAGATGTAATCTGATGGAAAGTGGTTTCTTTGACAAAGAGACATAATTCAGTTTCAATTGATCAATGATGGACAGAAGCAGCTACACCCAAAGAAAAAACACTGGGAAATTAATGTAAACTGTTTGCATTTTTGTTTTCTTCCCGCGTTATTTCTACCTTCTGAATCCAATTCTCCCTGTGCAACAAGAAAACTGTTTGGATCTGCACACATACATTGTATCTAGGATATACTAGGACATATTCAACATATATAGGACTGCTTGCCATCTAGGGGAGGGGGGGGAGGGTGGGAGGGGAAAATCGGAACAGAAGTGAGTGCCAGGGGTAATTTTTTTACAATATTACCCTGGCATGGATTCTGTCAATAAAAAGTTACTATAATAATAATAATATATATATATATATATATAACCTGTAAAAAAAAAATGGTTCATTTTATAAGGAAAGGTTTTTCCTTGTATAGACAAGAGATATTCATTGATTTGTCAGGAAGAATTGAAAAAGTTCTCTAACAAAATAGAAAGTGCTCCACACGATCCTACCTCCTACCATTAATCTTGTCCATGGAATTGTTCTTCTTCCTGCCAATTGAAATGAACCATTGAATTCAATGTCAATTACTTTATTCAGTTCAGAATATGGTTAATTTTAAAGAACATATTTTTCATTAAAAATATTAGATTTGCTGTAGTTCTGTTGGATAACTTTGAACCTCAGATGACCATGTTAAAATTTTCTCCCTTTCAGAAATGCAAATAAAAAAAATTCTGAATTATTACCATATACTTATTAAATTAGCTAATAGGACAGAAAAGGAAAATGACAAATGGTGAAGGGGATGTGAGAAAAATGAGACATTAATGCATTGTTGATGGAGTTGTGAATTGATTCAACCATTCTGAAGAGCAATTTGGAACTATGCTCAAAGAGCTATAAAACTATATATATCTTTTGACCTAGCAATATCACTATTAGATCTGTATTCCAAAAAAGATAAAAAATAAAAAGAGAAATGACATATATGTATTTTGGAAATGAGGCATTTATCAGAATCTTTGACTATAAAAATGTTTTCCCAGTTTATTGCTTCCCTTCTAATCTTGTCTGCATTAGTTTTGAAACAGACCTGTTTTGAAGTTCTTCCAAGGTATCTTCTTCTGGGAATGTGTTATACTTCAAATATTTGTGGGTTCTTTGACTCCAAAATCTGTTTAGAGGCTTAATTTGCTGTTGGTTTGAGAGAAACTCAGAGGAGGTCATAGAAAGTTGTGTCTGCTCCGCCCCTCCAGAGACATTCCTCTTAACGGGTCCCTCAGAAACATTGAAGTAGAATGGAGAACTCATTTTATAAAGAAAAGCATATCCCTTAGGTGCACAGATGGTACCCGAGGTCAAGTTTTGTAGTAACTTTTTGGTTAGTTGTGGTATAATCAAGAATGATTATAATTGCATGACATTCTATCAGTCAGAATGTTAGTTCTCAGGAAATTATGAAGAAGTTTCAAGGAAGGTTCTGTAGAAACATTATGAGTGAGTTTTTCAGGATAATCTTGGAATGGATACTCTACAATTATTTCTTGTGATAGTTCATAGTCATAGATACAGCTAGCCCTTGACCCACTTGAACACCTAGTACAGGTTGCTGAGGTGAAATTGTGGCAAATGTGAAGTTACACGCACTTGCACCAATAGTATTGGTGGTACAAGTCAATGTCCCAATATCTAGGATATAAACATGGTCATGATGGGCCACGGTGACTACTACATGGTTTTAGATATGTAGGTATGAGATCTTTTCCAGAATGAAAATAGGGGATAGTCAGATTAGAGTAGTTCCCCTAGGGGGATAGCTAGTATAAATAGGGTGGTATCCAGAGTGGAGATGGCAACATTTGGGAATGGGACTTTTGCAAAAAATGCATTAAATTGCATCTGTGGGCTGCCTTGAGGATGCTGAGGGCACACCCAACAATCCTCAATGCCCCTACTGCCCACAGAGTTCCCTAACCTTATCTCTCCACTGTTGGAGCCCACAGAGTAACACCAAGAGAGTTGGAGAGAATATGCTAGGAGCAAAATTCTCATCCTAAGAGTAGAAAATAGCAAGAAAGAAGACTAGAATGAGAGAAAGAAGGCCGCAGACAATTTCGCCCTTCTTTCTCCAAATGTTTTCAGGAATCCTGAGGAAGAGTAGCTTTGGGTCCTCTATGGGTTCACAGGAATATTAAAAAATTTCTGAGGGAGAAGTAACAAAAACAGCACTTTTAATCCTAGAAACATGAATCCAGCTAGGGAACCTTTCCAGTTTGACTGATGTTGGAGAAGTTAGAATGACCTTATATGGTCCTTTCCACTTTATTACCCAGAGGGTATAAAGAAAAAAGAAAGAAAGAGGGTATAAAGAAAAAAGAGAGTAAAAAGAAAAAAGAAAAACAGAAAAGGAATATAAAACAAAACAGAGCATCGTCATGTACTCAGAAGAATATGAGGGAGGATTCCAAATATAAAACAACAAATTGCTAGTTCAAGAAAGTATATATATATATATATATATATATATATATATATATATATATATATATATATATTAGTAGAACAAATCATATTGATGATTGTCCATCTTTTCTTTTCTTCCTTGTAATTGTTCTTTTGTTCTCTGCTATGCACCTTTTTTACTTTATTCTTTTTCCTCCCTTTCAGCTCCCTACCACCCTCAAGCAGGATATAGTAAGAAAGAATATATTTATGCATACATATGTAGATAAATACATACACATACACATACCCATATCTTTCCTATCCCTGATAACTGTTTGCTTTAATTCTGCTTCTTAACTTGCCTTACTATTATTTAACCTCTTTCTACCCATGGATCTCTCCCTTTTCTTCGTCCCTTACCTTTTGCTTCTGCCCATCCCTCTTTCCTTATTTCTTTATAAATTTTTGAGGGTGCTATACCCTTCATTGTATATATGTAGTGTAGTCTAATTAACACTGTGCAATTCCCAACTCCCAGTGTGAATAGGGTTTCAAAACTATAAGCCCTCCCCCACCAATGCCTCTGTTTCCATTCTTCCTCTGCATATCATTTGTATAAAATGATTTCTATTTTTACCTTAACTCTGCCCCAATATTTCTTTTGATCTACTCTGTTGTTGATGTCAATCTTAAGATATGATATACATTATCAGGCAATCAGGCAAAAGGCAATCGGAAGAAGGAGATTACACAATCAATCTGCAAAAAGGCCTGATAGGTGTGCCACAAGAAATAAAAACAGATAATGGACCCACATATACTTCCAAACATTTTGAACACTTTTGTGCACAGTATAAGATTTTACACACCATTGGCATACTCTTTAATCCTCAAGGTCAAGCAATTGTAGAGAGAAGAAACAGAGACGTTAAGACACTCCTCCAAAAACAAAAGAAAGGGGGAGCCACGGGTAACTATAGAGAACTTCTAAATTTAGTTCTCTATACCATTAATTTTTAAATTTTTGATAAAGATGCACTGGCTCCAGCAGACAGGTTTTATAACCCGCCAGAAGAGCAGTGTCCAGTGTGAGCAGCTCCACTATCTTTAGATAATCGCCAGGTGATGTGGAGAGATCCAGAAAATGGTAAATGGAAGGGACCAGATAGGTAAACTGCTTGGGGAAGAGGATTTGCTTGTACTCTACAGGAGGAGAAGGAATCAGATGGGTGTCAACGAGCCGTATTCACCTTGTCCATCAGAGAGAAACAGAAAAGGAGAAAAAAACCTCTAAACAAAGGAGAAGATTTAAGAAACATCTGATAGCAAAACAGCATGGCGGACAATGAGACTGTTAAAAGAACTTTAAAATCTTCATGAATCATTGGATTTTCTAACACAAGATGAGACTCTTTCAGTTCTTGAAAACCAGCAAGAATCATTGGATTTCCTTGAGATGAAAAATTGTTGATGAGACTATTACAGTACTCCAGAGCTTATAGGAATTATTGGATTCTTGGCACATTAACTAATGGACAATGGATTTCTTTGGGACTATTTTTAGGACTTATGGACATGTATAATGTTGTATGTTGATTCATGTTATGAAAAATTGTTTACCTCAAAGCTTACAGGAATCATTGGATTCCTGGCACATGAACTAATGGACAATGTGTAAAGGTGTAAATTCTCATGTTAATTCATGTTGTTTGTTACATTACTACTAGCCTGTGTAATGTGCTTATGTAATTATGTTTAATGCCTCCCATATTGGTGGATTTATGTACACCTTGTTTCAAGTGAGCCCCTCTAGAAACCCGCTAATCTGATTTGATTTTCTATTTCCTTTGGTGTTTTCATCTCCCTTCATGAGAAGTCAGGGAGGTCATGACCACCTATGTTCTAAATCAAAAGAAGAGGGGAGATGTTGGAATCTTTACAAAGTGTTAAGCCATTAGAGTTGATAGAGACAAAAATTATCTAAGTTAGCATGGTTCAATATGACTGATTTGATCTTAGAAGGAGATATTTTGGGCCAGAACTTGAAACAAGGTACTAAGTACAACTGATGGAAACAATGCTTGTGTTCACACCTTTAGAGAGCTCATAAGTACTCAATGGAGTTCACATGTTTGGGAGAATTCCTGAATTTCCTATTTAGAAATAGATATCTGAATTCACACCTCCCTTAGGGCCAGAGAGCATGCTGGGAGATATCCCACAATCCCACTCTCGGAGAAGTAGCATAAATACAGCTCCAGTAAGCCACTCAACTTGGGAGCATTTCCAGGAGTCAGAGAGGAGCACTCTGCAAGAAAGCCTACAAGCCCTATCTTTGAGGCAAGAGAGATTCATCCTATCTTCTACCTTGGTGCTGGCTGGAGTCAGAAGGACAAACCTTTGGATTTGGAGACATTTGGGCGGAGCTCTTGGAACCAAGCAGAGAGATAGGCTCTGAGCCAACCAGGCTATATTGAAGGACACAATAAAAGATCTGAACTTTTATCATCTGGCTGTGTTTTGGAAAAAGAACACCACAATTGTTGATGAGAGCCATGTCCCTCAGAAGTGATCATCATATAATCTTGCTGTTGCCATGTACAATGATCTCCTGGTTCTGCTCATTTTACTTAGCATCAGTTCATGTAAGGCTCTCCAGGCCTCTCTGAAATCGTCCTGCTTATCATTTCTTATAGAAAAATAATATTCCATAACATTCATATACCATAACTTATTCAACCACTCTCTAACTGATGGGCATCCACTCTCTGTTTCTAGTTTCTTGCCATCACAAAAAGGGCTGTCACAAACATTTTTGCACCTATGCAAAAATTCCCTTCTTTCCCTTTCCCTTCTTTAAGATTTCTTTGAGATACAAGCCCAGTTGAAACAGGGCTGGATCAAAGGATATGCTCAGTTTGATAGCCTTTTGGGCATAGTTCCAAATTACAGAATGGTTGCATTCATTCACAACTCTACCAACAATGTATTAGTGTCCCACTTTTCCCACAACCCCAACATCTCCAACATTCATCATTATCTTTTTCTGTCAATTTAGCCAATTTGCATTTCTCTGATCAATTATTTAGAGCACCTTTGCATATGACTAGAAATGGTTTCAATTTCTTCATCTGAAAATTGCCTGTTCATATCCTTTGACCATTTCTCAATTGGAGAATGGCTTGAATTGAATTAATTTTTTAAAAAATATTGACTTATTTTATCTTTTTGCCATCCAAGGTATTCTCAGCAGTCTTCTCCAGCACCACAATTCAAAAGCATTGATTGTGTGACAATCAATGTTTTGCACAAGCAAAAACTAAGGCAACCAAAATTACAAGATAATTTCACAAGTGTTTCTGATAAAGGCTTCATTTCTCAAATATATAGAGAACTAAGTCAAATTTATGAGTAGAAGTTATTCTTCAATTGATAAATGGTTCAAGGATATGAACAGGCAGTTTTTAGACAACGTAATCTATCACTATGGAAAAGTTTACCACTGTGGAAAATCACTGATTTAGATCAACAACTCATAGATAAGATAGAATCAAATAAACATGTGACCAACATATAAAAGATCATCCTCAGTGAAACCAGACTCTCCGTACTATCAGCCTTTCAGTACTAGTTATAATTACATTCCTTCTCCCTGGATCACTAATAAAGACTAGAAAGATGTAATACTCCTTATGATGTGGGAAAGATTCCTTTCTAGATTCCCCCCCCCTTCTAGTTAATTCTTTGACTCACAAATCCTGGTCCCTTTGAATTCCAATAGAAGATCCGGACCTGTCCCAGCCCCACCCGAATCTGAGCCAACTTTGGGGCTACATCCAAAAGCCCCTCGAGCTAAGTCTCCTATTATAAAAGGGCCACTCTGGGAACCCCTTTTGCAGAGATTCCAAACATGCCAGCCATGCGAGGACCCTCTGTCCAGTGCCCTCCTTATCTCTACTTTCACTTATCTCCTACTTCTAAACCCAATAATAAACCTCTTTTATCAATCTAGCTCTCGGGCTAATAAATTCCTTTACTGGGGATTCGCTGCTACTAGACCTCATTTACCACCGTATCCTTGTGCCGAATCCAAGGGGGTTGTAGGGGAGCTCTGTTTGACTCCCTATACCCCAAACCTGCCACTAGACCTCAATTAAATCCTCATTTCATTTAGGTACCCCAAATCTAGACCTCAACACTTATTCCCCATTATCACTTCCAGGTTCTCCCTCTTCTTTAGTAAACTCTCTCCTTTTGAGGTTCATGCTATTTATATCTACTCTCCAATCAAGATTTTGTAGCTCTTGTCTATAGACCTTTAGGTCATTCCTTTTCTTTCATCAATGAATTTGATAGATGGCTTACAATTTTTCTCTCCTCTCCAATTTTAGCTCTTATACTTGGGGACTTCAACATACTTATTGACTCTCCCTCAAATACTCTAACCTCTCAGTTTTTTTAACCTACTCACTTCCATGATCTATTTCTCCATTTTTCTTCAGCCATATAGAAATATCTCCATGGTCATATCCCCTGACCATGTTAAAATTCACACGTTCACTCTATGTCCAAAAATCCAAAATTCCTTTAACTAAACATAATCTATTTCTATCTCTCCCTATGCTTATCCTTACCAAATCCTACTCTTAATCCATATTGTGACCTCCAATAGCTAAACCCCCAGTTTTCTTCTAGGTAATCCAACCTTTGCCTGCCACTCTTTCCTCTTTTCTCCATTTTGAGCCTCTGATGAATCAGTTCAACTCTACAATGTCTTCTTGAAAGAAAAAGAATGAATACAGAAAATTATCTCATAGCAGTGCTTGAACCTCATTCTCATCTGAATTAGTTCAAAAGGGGAAAAGGAAAAAGAAGAGGAGGAGGAGGGAGAGGGAGAGAAAGAGAGGGGGGAAGAGATGAAGGGAAGGGGAGAAAGAGAAAAAGAGAGAGACAGAGATAAAGACAGAGAAATAGACTGGTAAAGAAATCTATCTAGCTCAGTAGTGAAATAGAAAGAGAAGGGAATAAAAGGAGATGAAGTCTGATAAGAGGGAAGGCAGATTAAGGTAGGCAGTGGAAGAAAATAGGATGGAGGGAAATATATAGTTAGACATAATTGTGAATGGAATGAAATCACCCATAAAAAGAAATAGCAGAATCTAGAATAGAAACAAGAATCCAGTAACATGTTATATACAAGAAACATACTTGAAAAAGAAAGACACACACAGAGTTGTAACAAAACATCATGCTTCAAGCTGAGGTTTAAAAAAAAAAAAAAAAGCCAAGGGTAGCAATCATGATCTCAGACAAAGTAAAACCCAAAATAGACTTTATTAAAACTTTATTATTTTTAATCAAAAAACTACATTTTGCTAAAAGATAATAGATAATGAAATAATATTGTTGAGGTTGAGAAAGGGACTCTCCCTCAAATGTTTGGGGTCACAGACCAGTGTCAGGCTGTGTCTCAAAAGAATTTGCAGGCTTGAACCCATTTCCTAGTCGGGGAGCAAAGTTTATTGTAATTCTAATGCCAATTGAAACAGGCTAAATTCCAGAAGAGATCAGCAAACTGCTAAGAGAGAGAAGATACTTTTAGCCAGCTTTTGGTCATTGATGTGCTAATTCTATGGCCCAGGTATAGGGCCTGGAAGAGGTCTTCTGGAATTTGGTTATCACTAACCAACAGATTATCTATCTAACAATCAGCAATGAATTGAGGAGTAGTGTATTCACTATTGTTCCAGGAATTTGATTTGTAGGATTGTCCTGAGACCAGAAGACTTTAGAATCAGCTAGATTGTTAGAACAATAGTAGAATCACTGACAGACAGAACAGAAGCCCCCTAAGGTCAGGGGACCTCAAAATCATTGCTGTCTCCCTTAAAAGGTATATGATTACATCAGTATATATACTAAACATATATGTACCAAATGACATAGCATCAAATTCTTAAAGGAAAAGTTAAATGAATTACAGGAGAGAATAGACAATATTACTATTGGAAAACATCAATTTTTTCCTTTCAGAACTAGATAAATCTAACCATAAAATAAATAAAAATTTTAGAAAAATTAACTCTGATAGACTTTTGGAAAATATTGCATGGGAACAGAAAAAGGTACATCTTTTTACTAAGGTGTAAATGGCACATTCACACAAACTGACCCTGAATTGAGATATAAAAATATCACAATCAAATGCAGAAAAACTTTTTGGACCATAATGCAATGAAATATATTAAATAAAGGTCCTTGGAAGCACAGAATAAAAATTAATATGAAATAAAATAATACAATCTTAACAAGCAAGTGGGTTAAGGAAAACAGTCATTGAAACAATAATTATATTTAAGAAAATGATCCAATGAGACAGCATATCAAAATTTGTGAGGTATAGCCAAAACAGTACTTAGGGGAAATTTTGTGTTTTAAAACAGTTACATTGGTAGAAAAGAAAAAGAGTAAATCAATTAATTGGAAATGTAATATTCTAGAAAAACTAAAAAAACAAATTTTAAATCCCAATTAAACACTAAAATAAAAATCTTGAAAATCAAAATAGAGATTAATAAAACTGAAAGTGATGTGGTATAGCAGCTAGGGAGGATATAGCAATAACCCTAAGGTTACCTGAATGCCATAAACAATGCTGGCTGTCAGATAACAATCTGTTGGTTAGTAATAACAAAGTTTTTGAGACAATCTAAGCCATAGGATTCAATAATGGGGTGCATCCTCAACTCCACCTCTAAGACCATTCCTCAATTACTACCTTTCATTCATTAAATTAGCATATCACTGATTTGAAGCACTTGGTCATTTTATCTTTTTCCTATAAATTTATCTTTTTGTTCCTGGTTCTTTGCTAAATTCTTTTGAAACTTAGCCCATTGCTTATATCCCAAAGAGATCTTAAAGGAGGGAAAGGAATACACGTGTGCAAAAATGTTTGTGGCACTCCTTTTTGTAATGGCAAGAAACTGGAAATTGAGTGGATGCCCATCAATTGGAGAATGGCTGAATAAATTATGTTATATGAATGTTATGGAATATTATTGTTCTATAAGAAACAATCAGCAGCATGATTTTAGAAAGGCTTGGAGAGACTTACATGAACTGATGCTGAGTGAAATGAGCAGAACCAGGAGATCATGATACGTGGCAAAAACAAGATTATACAATGATCAATTCTGATGGACATGACTCTTTCCATTAATGAGATGATTGATGCCAGTTCCAATGATCTTGTGATAAAGAGAGCCATCTACACCCAGAGACAGGACTGTAGGAACTGAGTGTGGATCACAACATAACATCGTTTAGAGGTTTTTCTCTTTTTCTGTTTCTCTCTGATGAACAAGGCAAATACGGCTCGTTGGCACCCATCTGATTCCTTCTCCTCCTGTAGAAATACAAGCAAATCCTCTTCCCCAAGCAGTTAACCTATCTGGTCCCTTCCATTCACCACTTTCTGGATCTCTCCACATCACCTGGTGATTATCTAAAGATAGTGGAGCTGCTCACACTGGACACTGCTCTTCACTGCACATGTTAAACATATTGGATCACAATTGGGGAGGGAGTAGGGGGAAGGGAAGGAAAAAAATCAGAACACAGGGTTTTGTAGGGGTGAATGTCAAAAATTATCCATGTATATATTTTGAAAATAAAAAGCTTTAATTAAAAATAAATTCAGTATAGGTCAAATACTTGCTGAAATTTCAGGAGATACTGGATAATGGAATGGCCTGGAGTGGTAGGGTACATTGGGTCATGAAGAGTTGGACATGACTGAAAAATAACAAAACAAAAATAGCTTTTTGTACATATTTTATTTGTTGTTTACCCCATTACATTGTGACCTCCTTGAAGGTAGGAACTCTTCTGCCTCTTAAATCCTGGACAGAGTGCTTTCATGCCCTGAATTTTCAATTTATATACAAAAATACTTATAATACAAATGGAAAAGTTAAGTGCACATGAGAAGTCAACAGAATTATGAGATCCATAGAGGGAGAAACAAACACTTCTAGATGATGAAAAAGAGCTAAGGAAAGGCATCCTCATGAGATGACACAGGAAGGCTATGTAGAAATGAGATTATTTCAACAATGCATAAATGCCCTGAGACTACAGAGGGCATAAGAAGAATTCAAGAAGGGTCGATAGTGATAGTGATATAGAAAAAACACTCAAATGAGAGTTTCAATGGGGCCTTTACTGTTGCAAGAAAATCCTTTCCTATTTCCTAATTCACTATCTCACTTACTACCAAAGGTTTTCTTAACCTTTTCATCTCTCCTCAAACTTCTGATAGTTTACTTTCCCCAGACCCTCTCAACTCAAAAGTCTGTCTCATATTTTAATGAAAATGAAAAAATTAAGTCCATTCAATAATATTTTTCTCTTTGGAAATAATACACATACTCAATATGGATATAGAAATCAATCTTAAGTTGCAGGAAAGTAGGAGGGGAAGGGAAAGCAAGAAGTGGGGAGGATGATAGAGGAAAGATCATATTAGGGAAGGTGGTGGTTAGAAGCAAAATGCTTTTGAGGAGGGACAAGGTAAAAGGAGAGAGAATAGAATAAGGAGGGGAGAGGAATAGAGTTAGCAAAAGTAATTGTGAAAAGAATTTTGAAGCAAGTTTCTCTGCCAAAGACTTCATTTCTCAAATGTATTGGGGAACTGAGTCAAATTTATATTTAAAAAATGAGCCATTCCCCAATTGATAAATGATCAAAAGATATGACTCATGCCCAAACGATTATAAAAACATGCATACCCTTTAATCTAACAATAATACTACTAGGCATGTAGTGCAGTAGTTAGAGCACCAGCCCTGAAGTCAGGAGGACCCGAGTTCAAATCTGGTCTCAGACATTTAACACTTCCTAGTTGTGTGACCCTGGGCAAATCACTTAACTACAATTGCCTCAGCCAAAAAAAAAAAAAAAAAAAAAAGCCAAAAAAGAAAAAGGACCTATCTGTATAAAAATATTTATAGCAGCTCTTTGCTTAGGACAAAGAATTGGAAATTGAGGGGATAGCCATCAATTGGAGAATGGCTAAATAAATTATGGCATGGGAAAAGATAAGCAGGATACTTTCAGAAAAAACTGGAAAGTCCTCCATGAGCTGAAGGTGAAATCTACTGTGTCCAAAGTAACAGCAGTGTTGTGGGGTGATTAGCTATGGATGACTTTGCTATTCTCAGCAAGATAATGATCCTAAATTATGATGAAAAATGCTATCCATATCCAGAGTCAGAACTGATTATGTCTGAATACACATTGAAGCATACTTTTTTTTTCCACTTCATTTTTCTTGAGGGTTGTTGTTGTTTTTTGTGGAGGGAGAAGGGATCTATGTTTTCTTCCATAATATAACTTTTATAGAAATGTTTCGCATAACTTCACATAAGCTTTATTAATGCAGGGTGGGGTGGAGAGAAAGGCATAGAATTTAGAACTCAGTGTTTTAAAAACAAATGTAAAAATTTGTTTTACATGGAACTGGGAAAATTTTATATATATATGCATACATATATATTTATATATGCATATATTCATATATAAGTATACAAATATATAGTTTCCTCTTCTCTCCTCTTCTTATCTCACATCACCCAGATGCCTTCTACTACTTTTTCCTGCTTCAACTCTATCTCACGTGAAGTTGTTGTCCTTCTCCATGTCAAATGATTCCAGTCCATCCTGTCGTCTTCAACAGGATGTCCCCTCCATCATTCCTACTTTTACTTATATCTTCAATCTCTTCTTGTCTAATAGCTGCTTCTCTGTTGCCCATATCTCTTCTATTCTCTAAAACCCCTCACATCCATATCTGCTAGTTATTGTCATATATCTCTCCTCCTTTTTGTTGTTAGAGAAACATGACTACAAGTGCTATCTCCACTTCTTTTCTTCTTACTTCTTTATTCTCTGCAATTTGGCTTCCAACCTTATTATTCAACTAAAATTGTTCCAAACTCCAAAGTTGCCATTTATCTCTTAATTACAAAATGTTCTCCATACTTGGAATCTCTCCCTTCTTTTTTCTGCTTCCTGGCTTACTTCAAGTCTTAGATGAAATTTTAACTGTCAATAAGAAGTTTTTCCCAAACTCTCAATTTTAGTATCTTTCTTCTATTGATCATCTCCAATTTTTATAGTACAAATCTTATTTATAAATTATTTTTCATCTTGTATCCTCTACTAAAACAGTGAGTTTTGTGAAATCAGGGACTATATTTCATCCTTTTCTTTGTCCTTATTTTTATTTATTTTATTTTTGTTGCTGTTGTTTTATTTTTTGTTTGTGTTTTGCTGAGGCAATTGGGACTGAGTGACTTGCGCATGGTCACACAGCTAGAAAGTGTTAAGTGTCTGAAACCTGATATGAACTCAGATCTTCCTGATTTCAGAACTGGTGCTCTGCGCCATCTAGCTGTCCCCTTTGTCCTTATTTTTCTTGACCACTCTTCTATCTTTGACACAATTACCCTCTTTTCTTTGAAACTCCTCTTCCCAATTTTCATGACACAGTTCTATTTTGGTTCTCTTACCAATCTGACTACTCCTTCTTAGTCCCCTTTGCTCCATCTAAGTCATGCTCATGGGTGTCCCCCAAAGCTTTATCTGGGACTTCTCATCCTCTTCTTGGTGATCTCATCAGCTCCTGTGGGTTCAATGATCATCTCTATCTTGATGATTTTCAAATTTACTTACATAGGTCCAACATCTCTCATAACCTTCAGGCTTGAATCTTCAACTGCCTTTTGGACACATTGAACTGGATGTCTCATAAACATAAACACAATATATCCAAAAAAGCAATTTTCTTTCCTTTAAACCCTACTCTATTCTGAACTTCCCTATTATTTTTGAAGGCAACACTATCCTTGTTACCCAGATTTATCATCCTAAGTGTCACCCTTGACTCTTTACACTTTCTCATCCCTCATATCCAATCAATTGCTAAATCCTGTTGATTTTACCTTCTTCTCTCAATGCCATCATCCTGAAGTAATCTTCATCATCTATATTATAGGTTGCTGGTTGATCTTGTCTTAAATATTTCCCCACTCCAATAATTGTGGTCTCCTTGCAAATGAGATTATCCTCATAGATGAGACTCGGGACATTTTCTTTTTTTTTTAAATTGATTTTTTAAAATTCAAATTTATTTCAAAATAGAAAAAGAAAAAAATTGCCATGCTCACAGCACCTGATTGGTTGGTTGTTGTCCTTCATTCTCAAAGAAGACCAAAATAACATCATTATATATGTCAAGTTATTTACATATATATAGATATACTTGTATATCTATATATATAATATGTTGAGTCGAATTACAGTCCAACTCTGACTGATCAGACCAATAAGAGCTCAGAATGCTCTGCCACAGGTCAGACACAAATACTCCATATGAACATTTGAGGTAGCATCTCTAATTTTGCACATCTCATGTTCTTCTCAGCTAATTCAATTCTGCTTTGCTCATAGAGCACAGCACCTTCTCCAATGAGGCATGCCATGCTGGGTGGAATTGTACAAGTGTCTCCCATGTCATATAATTGATTCTAAAGTTAAAAGAGACCTTGGAAGTTTAGTGTGAGAAAGGACTTCAGTATTTGATACCTTCTCCTGACAAATGATCTTCAGAATTTTCTAAAACAATTCAAATGGAAGCAATTCAGCTCCCTGGAATGGTGCTGGTGTCCTGTCCAGGTTTCACAAGAATATACAATGGCACTCTAGACTTTCAGTTTGGTAGTCAATCTAATACCTCTCCTCTCCCAAACTTTCATTTGGAGCCCCCCAAACACTGAGCTAGCTCTAAGAGGATATTCAAAATATGAGATAATAAATTTCTATTTCAAGAAAGCTTACATAATAAATACCACACATTATGTTCAGAGCTGTCCACCTTAGCTTTCTGGTAGGTTTTCTTTTGTTATGTGCTGTGCACTTTTTACTTTATTCCTTTTTTCCCTTTTCTTCCCTCCTATGCCTCCCCCAAGAAGACTACAATTAAGCATGAATATGTTTATATATACATACATATATACACACAAATATATATAAATATCTATAATCATATATACACATAACGTATATTCATATACATCTATTCAAGTCCAAACTCTGGTGATCGGAAATCTCCAGGCAGGGACCATCAATCTGGTTCTGACAGGTTGGGGGTAGGACCACAAATTCTTACAAACTGGGAGTTAAAGAGGTGTCCAACTAGAGGCAGGAAGTCTGAAACTTAGAGTTGTAAACAATGCCAATTAGGTATCTGAGATTAGACATCTGGAGTCTTATCTTCTGGAATTAAGATCTCTACAGCCCTAATTATCTCAGTTCTAATGAGCAGAAAAGGGGGGGGAGGTTTGTAACCAGGGAAACTGAGGCAGGACAATTAGGGAAACTGAGGCAGGACAATTGGGGAAACTGAAGCAGGACAATAAAGGGAACTGTGGCATAACATTCCACACTTTCTCTTCTGAATATTCAAATCACTGAATTACCTTCCTCTAGCTACCAGGAAAGTCTTAGCACCATATTTTTTCATTATGAGGCAAATAAACTAAAATAAAACTTGAAAAAGCAAGGACTTATGGCAAGGACAAGTCTTTCCCTGACAACCCCAGAGTTAATCAGCAATACAAAGGTTCTCTGTTGCAAGCATATCAGGTCCTCTGCAGTTGGAACACCATCTCAGCAGAGAATCCAGATTGAGATGGACAGTTCATTGGAAGTTAGGTGGTCTGCAGTCATTTGTGCATTTAACTCAGCCTCTGCTTATAGAGGGAGTAGCAGTGCTCCAGACAGTTTTGCTGCCCATCCTAAGAGGGCACCCCAAGTCTGTCAGGGTCTCCACAGGGGGGAATAATGGGACCAAAAGTGGCTCCATCCATCCCCTCCTGGGAGAACAGACAGACTGAGAAACAATGCTAATAGGATACAGAAAGGATCTAGATTTCTGAACAGAGTTATCAGAGTATGCACAGTTAGACCATCAAGGCAGGCAAACCCCGAACTATAGAGGCCAGATACCAAACTGCAATGTTCTTGGGGTTACAGGACTGGAGAAACATATCAGAGAGACTGACAATCCCAAGACAGGTGTCTGATTTTGATTGTTTCTTAAAAAAAAAAAAAAATCCCCAAAACTGAGTCTGCCAGGGCAATTCTAATAGAATAAGGGTTTCCAAAGCTAAAGCATAACTAGCAATCACAATCCAGTAAGTTTAAGCAAGGAGTAAAAAGGACTGCTTAAAGGACTTCCAATTCAATCTGAACTAGTGAGATAGGGGGTAGGGCAGAAGTGCCTAAGGCAAAGTGAATAGGAACTAGGGGTTCCCATTCTTTCAGGTAGTTTGAGAAAAATCCACATTTCCCCAATTTCCTATCTCTTCCTCCCTGCTTTTTTTTTTCAGGCAAATGGAATCATCCAAAGAAAAGCAAATAAATTTTCAAATAACCACCCCACATATAAATCCCAAGAATGAATTAAAACAGACTAGTACAGAAGGGTTTCCTAAAAATCCCACAAACATAACAGCAATAGTTACACAATTTTAACAATTTCCATCTCAAATCTTAAACACACAGTAATACAGTTCCATCCCAAATCTTAAACACACAGTAACAGATGACCCAGTCAGAGCTTAACAGTCATTCATCAACCACTCCTAAGTTCCCCATCACAAAGTCCATCGGGTAGGGGCAAAGCTTCTCATTCAAAAACTGCTTTGTGTTGATAAGGGGCAGAAGCTCTTAGTCCAAGCAGGGGGATGGGTGTGGCGTGCTGATCAATCAAAGCTTCAAGGTCCCAGAAGCAGGTAAATACAGCTATAATTTGACCAAAATCTAGAACAAAAAACAAATCTAATAAATAAAGGTTAGAATAGTCGGCTACAAAATGTAAAAAGGCCAGTATGGCCAGCAGCTTCCCATGTAAGGAGACGTGCTTGTCTCACAGGACAGGCAAATGGCTGTCAGTTGTAGTCCCAATAAATAAAACAGCAGTTAAGTTTCCCAGACAACTGTTAAGTGTCTTCTCATTATTAAAAAACTTTTTTTTAAAAATCTGACTATCCACAGACACAAATATCCAGTAACAGATAGATGACCAGACTAAATACTCATTTACCTAAGTATTTAGGATATAATGATTATATACAATCAGATTGGAAATGGCAAGGTATGATGTAATTGAATTGCATTAATAATTCTTATTGACTATTGTTCTGATCATAGAAATCATTTACAGGAGGAAAAAAAATGTAGGGATATAACTATAACAATATAAAAACTGATCCTTCAGCACATACAGGACAAAATAGCCTCAACTCAGTTTTATTCCAGTTAGTTGTCCCAATGGAGTTTTAAAACTCCCAAAACTACAAGCCAAGAAATTTTACCTCCAATAACAAATCCCATTGACCAAAGTTTCAGATAAATCCTAAACAGGTATTTACCATAACCTTATATTCATAACAGTAAGAAATTTGTCCCAGTAAGTTCACAAATTAGGACAATTATCTTTCATATCCAAGTAGATGTTTCATAAGTTGAACGTTATACAAATTATTTTGCTTTTAAAATACCCAATACATAGGAAAATTCCAACTTGTATATTGTCCAAAACAGAAACATTTTCAAAAGGACAAAGAAAAAAAAACTTATTGTCAGAGGCTTTTTAAATAATGGGCCTAATTTTTAAGATGACCCAATACAATCAATTAAAACTTATACAGAATATCCTATACAGAACATTCAAATACCACAAAAGAGAATCTGAAAGATTCTTTAAAATATCAATTAAACTTTTAGAAATAACCCTACCAAATTATAGATCACATTTATGACCATATTCCTAAACAAGGAGACCATTATATATTCAAGCCCCCCCCCCCAAATATTCAGTCAATTAACTTAAAAGTAGGCCTATCTCTTAAAAATCACTTGCCAGAGCCAAGCCTCAGCAGAAAGTGGCTGGAACACACTTTGGGGAAGGGAGGAGATATTCCACATGGCTACCCTTTCCCCCACTCTATCTCTGAAGAGACAGCAGGGAAGGAAGATGAGCTAAACTGCATTTCTGGACAAAAGATTCCCTCACATTTCCCACTCAATTTTCCCCATACAGAAATCCTTCCATTAAAAACTTTCCTCTTTCTTGTCCTACTCTTTTCTTTCTCTTAGATACATGCAATTTTCCTTCTTGTTTCTTCTTCCAAAAATACCTTCCCTATACTTTCTCTTCCTAAAATCAGGCAAACCTTTAATTGCTCCTACAAATCAATCCTTCATAAATCACCTTCATTCTCCTTTCCCTTCAAAACTTTTAAGATTCACAATACAGTGAATAGCTAAATAACTCATAAAACCCACATGTCCAGCAAAGCATAACTTATAATGTTTACAAATTACCCAGTGTCTCAGAAGGTAACAAACTGAATCAAAACCAAATGTAGTTTTTTTAAAGTTTTTTTCTTTCTTTTGCCTGAGTGTTCTTCTTACAGTGGTTAGCTCTTTTATCTCTAGATTTTATTGCTTTTCCTCTCCTCTCTAACTAGCAGGCTGCTTTTTTTTTCTGTTCCTTTTGCTTACAAATTAGTACAACAGGTTAAAAAAGTTTAAAATCACAAGCAAATTTTTATATACTAAGCACAGTTGCAACATTGAAATAACCAAGTCTTAATCATTGTTCTGTAAACTTTAACACTGATCTTAAATCAACAAAACAGACATACAAGTTATACAGAACACAGAATACAAATCACACAGACATAGACTGAACAGTTACAACATTAAACAAAACAATTAACAGAGACTAGGGATTTTCCCCAGGAATCACCCAGAGGAAAGTTTCAGCTTGATTCTTTCCTCCCACAATCCAAATGGAGCTTTTCTAAGCTTCCAAGCTCCAGTTTGGTGCATTTCTCTGCCTTCACAGAGAATGCCCAGGTATAAGCAGATAGTGCCCAAAGGTACTCAGAACCAGAGTTGTGCCACTGGCACACAGAACCAGACCTGAATGGTGTGAGAACACCCAGATTTATACTCTAGAATACCCAGAGTTGTACCACTGGCACACAGAACCAGATGTGTCTTAAAAGGCACTCAGAACCAGAGTTGTGCCACTGGCACACAGAACCAGACCCGAATGGTGTGAGAACACCCAGATTTATACTCTAGAATACCCAGAGTTGTACCATTGGCACACAGAACCAGATGTGTCTTAAAAGGCACTCAGAACCAGAGTTGTGCCACTGGCACACAGAACCAGACTCAGAACCAGACCCAGAACCTAATGGTACCACAGCTGCATCTGGCAGTACCTCTCAGAATTTTAAAATTCGTCAATCTAATATCTGGGGCCCAGCACAGACAGATCAGACAGACAGAAAACCACTTAGCCTGCAGGGATTTTAAAACAGACTCTCCTTTGGCCAAATGGAGGCATCTGTAGTAAGTCTTGTCCTGGCTGAGAAACTATTCTCTTCCTAGAAACTCTGGAGAAGTCCAGAGGGCTGGCCAATGGTCAGCAATGCTATATGTTTCCTGTGGATCACTAACTTCCTGAACTTTAGGCCTAGAATTTAACCTTTTCTGTCCTACAGCCCTCTGAGAAGAGGGATCACATGACTTCCTGAAACTTAGGCATAAGGTCTTATAGCCTCTGAGGAATCTGGTCCCATTCAAAAATGTTGAAGTTGGGAAGGGGGGGGACCCCAAAAGTCCCAGACCAGTGTCATGAGGTATCTCAAAAGAATTTGCAGGCTTGAACCCATCTCCTAGTCAAGGGGCAAAGTTTTATTCAAAATAATGCATGCTATTACAAAGTGGACTGAATTCTAATGTTTGTCCCTCAGGGCAGGGTTCCTCACTAAGGCAGAATTGAAGGAGATTTTCTCCTTCAAGGATTTTCAGAGTTTCAGAGTCCCCTCTTCAGAAATATATATTTATATTTATATTTATATATATATAAAGTGGGAGAGAAGAACTAATAAACAAAATTCTAAAGGGAAATGGGTAACAAATAAGAAAAGGGTATCAGAGATAAAAGGAAAACAGTTGGTAGGAATAGGGACATTTTAAAAAGAAGATTTAAGGAAAGTAACTGAAGGAGCATATGTTTACAGCAGAAGAGATGGGGAAAGTATAACTTGAAAAACAGTTTATACAGAGGCAAATACAAATCTGACTTATAATTTTAAACGTGAATAGTTTTTAAAAATCTAATTAAAAAGTGACAGATTTCATTTTTTAAAACCCTCTATAATCTGTTTTTAAAACCCTCTATAATCTGTTGCTCACAAGATGAACACTTCAAAAACATATACACAAAATAAAATTGGGGAGACAGAAAAAATTTAAAATGCATCAAGTGAACTCCAAAAAAGCAGGAGTTGTCATTATGCTATCAGACAAAGCAAAAACAAATATTAAAAAATAAAAAGGGATAAATAAGAAAAAAAGCCAAATATGCAATGCAGTTATAGCTACTAGGAAATTACCTGAAGGATAAAGAATTAACAAAGAAAAGTAAAAGAAAATTAAGGGAAAAAATAGAAAGGATTGTCAAACAAAATGGTGATAAATTAGAAATGAATGTTTTATTTGCCTAAACAGGAAAAATAAGTAATTAATAATGGATACTTTTTTTTCACTTTCAACATACATATTAAGAGTTTGTTGTAGTTAAAATACACATATTTGAAATGAAATTTTCAAAAACTAAGAAATAATCACTCTAAGATTATTTTTTTACTTAATGTTTTATTTTTTTCTAATTACATGTAAAGATGTTTTTAGACATATCTTTTTTATAAGATTTTTGAGTTCTAAATTTTTCTCCCTTTCCCCTCCCCAAGATAGCAAGACACCCATATTAAACTATTCCTTGCTTGTTATTTTAGCCAGAAATCCTCAGGGTCTTCCCCTCCCAGGTTGATTCTTTTTTTACTTATTTATCAATTTATATATTTACTTATGACTGAGTAAAATCTAATTCACTTGCATGTTATGATATCACCTTTCTAAAATCAGGATAATCTTCAATAATGAAGGATAAACACTTTTAATTAGAGAAATGCAAATTAAGACGACTCTAAGATACCTCTTAGATTGGCTAAGCTGACAGGAAAAGATAATGATAAATGTTGGAGGGGATGTGGGAAAACTGGGAGACTAATATATTGTTGGTGGAGGTGGGAACTAATGCAATCATTCTGGAGAGCAATTTGGAACTATGACCAAAGGGCTATCAAACTGCATACCCTTTGATGCAGCAATTTCTCTACTGGGCTTGTGTTCCAAAGCGGTCATAAAAAAGGGAAAAGGACTCATATATGTAAAAATGTTTGTAGCAGCCCTTTTTGTAGTGGCAAGAAACGGGAAACTGAGTTAAGTTGGGGAATGTTTAAGTAAGTTATGACATGAATGTAATGGAATATTGTTGTTCTATAAGAAATCATCAGCAGGATGATTTCAGAAAGGCCTGGAGAGGCTCACATGAAGTGAAGTGAGTAGAACCAAGACAACATTGTACACACCTACAACAACATTATGTGATGATCAACTGTAATGTACTTGGGTTTTTTCAAGAATGAGGTGATTCAGACCAATTCCAATAGACTTGTGATGGAGAGAACCATCTGCATCCATAAAGAGAACTATAGGAATTGAATGTGAATCACAAGATAATATTTTCACCATTCTTCTTGCTGCTTATTTGTTTTCTTATTTTTTTTCTTTCTCATTTTTTTCCTTTTTGATCTGATTTTTCTTGTGCAGCATGATAAATGTCGAAATATGTTTAGAATTGCACATGTTTAATGTACATTGCATTACTTACTGTTTGGGGAGAGGATGGGATAAAGGGAGGGAGAAAAATTTGGAACACAAGGTTTTGCAAGGATGAATGTTGAAAACTATCTTTGTGTGTATTTTGAAAATAAAAAGTTATAAAAAAAAGAATGAAGGATAATCAACAAATCACTGTAATTTACTTCTGTATCTTATGTATCTAACCTATCCCTCTAATCTATCCTACTGATCCACCACTATTTGTTAGCCAGTTCCAAATGGTTTTAATGATTGCTGCTTTATAATGTAGTTTTAGATTTCATACAATTAGGTCACCTTCTTTTGCATTTTAAAAAAATTCTTTTGATATTATTGTCCTTTTGTTCTTCCAGATGAATTTTGTTATTATTTTTCCTAGTTCTACAAAATAATTTATTGGTAATTTGATTGGTAAGACACTGAATAAGTAGATTAATTTAAGTAGAATTGTCATTTTTATTATATTAGTTCAGCCTATCCATGAGCACTTGATATTTTTCCAGTTGTTTAGACTTGACTTTATTTTTGTGAAAAGTGTTTTCTTATTGGGTTCATATAGTTCTTGGGTTTGTTTGTTAGACAGATTCCCAAATATTTTATGTTGTCTACAGTTATTTCAAATTGGATTTCTCTTTCTATCTCTCTGAAGTGATGATCAGTGGACTTTTTTCTATTTTACTTTCCCCTCTTCTATCACTTCAGGCAATTTTAATTATTTCTTGTATTATTGTGTCAAGGTTTTTTTTTTTTTTTTTGGGGGGGGGGGAATAGAAGTTAGTCCAATTATTCTTATGGTGTTCTTGAGAACTTCAGATCTGTTTCTTTTGTTATAAGATATTTCACATTCCCTTTTATTTTTTTCATTCTTTACATATTTTTTTATTATTTCTTGGTCTTTTATAACTTTTCTGGCTTCCCCTTGCCCAATTCAAATTTTCAGAATCATTTTCTTCTTTAAGACCCTGGATTTCCTTTTTTAGTTGACTTAATTTAGTTTACCTCAATCTCATTTGATTCTTATAGTCTTTTTTGAGTTCTTCTATAAATTCTTTTTGGGGCACATAACCATTTTAATGCTATTTTTTGGGTAGGAAAGCCTCTTTTTTTTTTTTTTTTTTTTTGTTGTTGTTGTTGTTGTTGAGGCAACTGAGGTTAAGTGACTTGCTCAGGGTCACACAGCTGGGAAGTGTTAAGTGTCTGAAACCAAATTTGAACTCAGATCCTTCTGACTTCAGGGCTGGTGCTCTAACTACTGTGTCACCTAGCTGCCTCTCTCTGTTTCTCTGTCTCTGTCTGTCTCTACCTCCTCCTACCCCCCTCAAACTCTCTGTCTCTGTCCTCTCTCTCTGTTTCTCTGTCTCTGTCTCTCACCCTCTCTCTTTCTCTCCCTCTGTCTCTCTGTCTCTGTCTCTCTATCCCCCTCCCATTCTCTCTTCTCCCCCTCCTGCTCTCTCTTCTTTTTTTTTATTTTTTTATTTTATTTAATTTATTTATTTATTTATTTAATAGCCTTTTATTTACAGGTTATATGTATGGGTAACTTTACAGCATTAACAATTGCCAAACCTCTTGTTCCAATTTTTCACCTTTTACCCCTCCCCCCTCCCCCAGATGGCAGGATGACCAGTAGATGTTAAATATATTAAAATATAAATTAGATACACAATAAGTATACATGACCAAAACATTATTTTGCTGTACAAAAAGAATCAGACTCTGAAATATTGTACAATTAGCTTGTGAAGGAAATCAAAAATGCAGGTGGGCATAAATATAGGGATTGGGAATTCAATGTAATGGTTTTTAGTCATCACCCAGAGTTCTTTCTCTGGGCGTAGCTGGTTCACTTCATTACTGCTCCATTGGAAATGATTTGGTTGATCTCATTGCTGAGGATGGCCAGGTCCATCAGAACTGATCATCATATAGTATTGTTGTTGAAGTATATAATGATCTCCTGGTCCTGCTCATTTCACTCAGCATCAGTTCGTGTAAGTCTCTCCAGGCCTTTCTGAAATCATCCTGTTGGTCATTTCTCACAGAACAATAATATTCCATAATATTTATATACCACAATTTATTCAGCCATTCTCCAACTGATGGACATCCATTCAGTTTCCAGTTTCTAGCCACTACAAAAAGGGCTGCCACAAACATTCGTGCACATACAGGTCCCTTTCCCTTCTTTATAATCTCTTTGGGATATAAGCCCAGTAGTAACACTGCTGGATCAAAGGGTGTGCACAGTTTGATAACTTTTTGCCTCTTGTTCTCTCTTCTCCCCCTCTCAGTCTCTCTGTCTCTTTCTCTGTCTCTCTCTCCCTCTCCCTTCTGGCATTCTGTCTCTGTTTCTGTCTCTTCCCTCATCCTGGCTTCCTCCTTCCCTCCTTCTCTCTCTCCCTCCCTCCTTCTTTCTCTCTTTCTCTTTTAAAAATTAAGAACTTATTAGTGTAATCACCTCTTGTCCTGGAGTGGAGGGATGGCGCCTCTGGCTTTAGGTCTTCCTTCAGCTCTCACTTCTGGCCTGGCACCCAAAACCCAAAATTCCACCCTCCTATAAATGCCCACAGCCAGCAGCTTCCCTGCCCCACTGCTTCTGCATTCACTAGGTATGCTAGTTCCTTCCTGCCCAGAACTGAGTCTCAGCAGCACAGTTGGGCTCAGAGTTCTATCAGCAGAAGTTCCTTCTATCTTTAAGATCTTGACTTCCCATGCTGGGAAATAAATATATGGAAAATTAAAGTTCCTGTGTTTGGGACTGAGGCCACCTCCAAACCCTGCTAGCTCCAGGCATCCCTCCTTGCTGTTTTTCAACAGAGGTAGTCAGGAGGTGTTTATACTTCATAGGGGCAAACTTTGGCCCTGAGGTCTTAAGAGGACAACCTGTTCTACTCCAAATCTTATTTGTTTTTTACTGGTCTATGTTTGCTCTGAGGAGCAATTCTGTTTGTGGAAAAAATCTAGA
This sequence comes from Sarcophilus harrisii, assembly GCF_902635505.1. Lineage (NCBI taxonomy): Eukaryota > Metazoa > Chordata > Mammalia > Dasyuromorphia > Dasyuridae > Sarcophilus > Sarcophilus harrisii. The sequence continues at coordinate 287,661,432 of NC_045429.1, read as the reverse complement.
GTACTTGGAATTTTCTTACCTGCTTTGCCATCTTCCCAGAATCCTCCCTTGACCTCTTCTTAATTCTACTTTTAAGCAATTGTTTTCTTTCAGTCAATTTTTGTGTCTTCTTTTCTAAGTTGTTGATTCTTTTCATAATTCTTTTGCCTAATTCTTATTTCTTTTCCAAAATTTCCTTCTACCTCTCTTACTTGATTTTTAAAATCTTTTTTGAGTTGTTTCAAGATAATTTTTTGAACTTGGGATCAATTCATATTCTCCTTTGAAGCTTCACATGTTGGCCTTTTGTCATTGCTGTCCTGTTCTGAATTTGTGTTTTGATCTCCCTTTCATCATAGTAGCTTTCTATGTCAAGGCCCTTTTAAAATTTTTTGCTCATTTTTAAAAAGTTGTGCTGTGCTCCAATAGCACAGGGGACACTGTCCTAAGCTTTTTATGCTGGGTGACAGGGGCCTGATCATTGCCTTTTCACACTGGGGACTGAAGAACTGGTGGTTTGACCACTATGCTGGGTTGGTCCAATCTAGTAGTAGTTTAAATTTTCTGTAAGCAAAATTGTTTTATCTTTTGTGATTCTATTTCTGGTTTGGTTATGTTTCTCTATCCAAAGATCAGATATGCTTCTCTTATTTGGTTACATTATAATATTTTATATCAACTTACATTGCTTATCCATTTTTAGTTTATAAGTATATTTTATTAAATTAAATCTAATTTTTCCTCTACTTCTGTCCAATTTTTCCAACAGTTTTGTCAAATGTTGAGCCTTTAATTTAAATTTATTGGGTTTTATTTGATTACATAGAAATACTGGTGATTTGTGTAAATTCGTTTTTTAATCTGTAAATTTTCTAAAGTTATCTATTCATTTTTAGTTGATTCTCTAGGATTTTTTAAGTATATCATCAGATCATTTGAAATCTTTTTTTGTCAGTAGTTATTTCTCAATTTCTTGTTGTTATCTTATTACTATAGGCAGCCTTTCTAGTCTTTGAGTTACTAGATTGTTATGTATATTATATGCTAAATATTTTTATTTCTCCGTAATTTATTTTTCCATTTCTAAGTAACACTGAATTGTTTTTAAAAATTGCTCTGCAGTGTTTCTACTGGCTTTATATCCCAAAGAGATCTTAAAGGAGGGAAAGGGACCCACATATGCAAAAATGTTTGTGGTAACCCTTTTTGTAAGAAACTGGAAACTGGAAAGTGGATGCCCATCAGTTGGGGAATGGTTGAATAAGTTATGGTATACGAATGTTATGGAATATTATTGTTCCATAAAAAATGATCAGAAGCATGATTTCAGAGAATCCTGAAGAGATTTATACGAACTGATGCCAAATGAAATGAGCAGAAATAGGAAATCATTCTACACGGCAACAACAAGATTATACCAAGATCAATTCTGATGAAGTATGGCTCTTTTCAACAATGAGATGATTCAGGCCAGTTCCAATAGACCTGTGATGGAGAGAGGTATCCACACCCAGAGAGAAGACTGTGGGAACTAAGGGTGGATCACAACATAGCATTTGCACTCTTTTTGTTGTTATTTGCTTGAATTTTACTTTCTCATTTTTTTTAACTTTTTGATGTGATTTTTCTTATGCAGCAAGATAATTGTATAAATACGTATGCCTATATTGGATTTAACATATATTTTTTACCATGCTTAACATATATTGGATTACATGCCACCTAGGGGAGAGGAAGAGGGGTAAGGTGAGAAAATGGGAACACAAAGTTTTTCAATGGTCAGTGTTGAAAAATGATCTTTGCATATGTTTTGAAAATAAGAAACTTCAATTTAAAAAAAAAGAAAAATTGCTCTGCTATAGTATAATAGTAGTCTGACACTTGGAACTGCAAGATTTCCTTTATCTCACTGCAGTTTTTTTCCATTTTCTCTTGAAATTCTTAACGTTTTTATCTTACATATGAATTTCATTATTTTTTCTAGTTCTTTATAGATAATTTTATTGGTATGACATTACATAAACAAACTGATTTATGCAATAGTGCCATTTTAAAAAATGTTAGCTCATTTATTATGCTGGCAATTAATATTTTTCCCATTAAGTCTGTCTTTATTTCGATAAACTGTTATCTGTAATGGCATTTGTTTAACAGATAGACTATTATGTATTTTATATGTATTTATTTCAATGGATTTTCCCTATCTCTTCCTACCAGTTTTTATATGATTATATAAAAATGCTGGAGATTTGGGTAAAGTTATTTTATATTCTGCAAATTTTGTGAAGTTATCAATTTAATTCATTTTTAGTTGACTCTTTAGGTTCCTTTAAGTACATCATCAGTCATCTGAAAAAATGTGATAATTATTTCTTTTACCAACAGTTATTCCCTCAAATTCTTTTTGTTGTCTTATTTCTATAAACAGCTTTTCCAGTACTACATCAAATAGAAAAGATAGCTATAGTCCTTAAAACACCCCTGGTTTATTAGAAAGGATTCTAATTTATTTTTGTTTATATATTCCCATTTTTCTGGGAAAACTTTTAAAAAAACAGAAAAGGATATTGTATTTGTCAAAAGTACTTCTTGAATTTATATAAACATGGCTTTTGTTGATTTTTAAATTTATATTGTTGATGAGTTTTCCTAATATTAAACCAACTCTGTATTCCTGGTAAAAGTAAGCAGTAAAAAACACAACAGTTCTTTAAAAAAAATTTTAAAATATTATTGTGAGCAAACTGATTCTTTCCCTTTGGATTTGAGTATAGTTATTTTTGAGTTATTTATTCTTTTTTAGGTTTGTGTCTTGATCATCCATGACATTATAAAATTCTTTATCATTTTCTTTTTGTTGCAGAAACCTCAGAATAGTCTTTTCTACTCTGGACCAAATCAAGTTGAAGATCTTCCCTTTCACCAGTGATATTGCTTTAGGTCTTTTCCTTAAATGTAGACACCTAAGTTCAATATTGTGACCAGCCTTAGTTGAAGGCCTTTGATGAGAAGAGCAAAGGTCTTTAATCCTCAGGAGGATGCACTCCTCTGATGGGAGAGACTAAATTGCTTAATTTTCTTTAGCACCAGAAGCCTGAGTTTTACTTGAGTCACTCAGATAATTTCCTCTTGCTCAGGCACTTGAAGATCTTTTATTTCTCTTCTTTTAAATCAAGTCATTCTGAGCCTTAGGTTCCTTTTCTTCACACTGAGATGCTTTCTTTTTTTTTCAGGATTATATGAAGTTGGTTTATTTATGATTCTTGCAAGAAGCAGACCATCCCATTGTTGGTGGAGTTCTGAACGAATCCAACCATTCTGGAGAGTAGTTTGGAACTATGCTCAAAAAGTTATCAAACTGTGCATACCCTTTGATCCAGCAGTGTTACTATTGGGCTTATATCCCAAAGAGATCATAAAGAAGGGAAAGGGACCTGTATGTGCACGAATGTTTGTGGCAGCCCTCTTTGTAGTGGCTAGAAACTGGAAACTGAGTGGATGCCCATCAGTTGGAGAATGGCTGAATAAATTGTGGTATATGAATATTATGGGATATTACTGTTCTATAAGAAATGACCAACAGGATGATTTCAGAAAGGCCTAGAGAGACTTACACGAACTGATGCTGAGTGAAATGAGCAGGACCAGGAGATCATTATATACTTCAACAATAATACTATATGATGACCAGTTCTGATGAACCTGGCCATCCTCAGCAACGAGATCAACCAAATCATTTCCAATGGAGCAGTAATGAACTGAACCAGCTACGCCCAGAGAAAGAACTCTGGGAGATGACTAAAAACCATTACATTGAATTCCCAATCCCTATATTTACGCCCACCTGCATTTTTGATTTCCTTCACAAGCTAATTGTACAATATTTCAGAGTCTGATTCTTTTTGTACAGCAAAATAACAGTTTGGTCATGTATACTTATTGTGTATCTAATTTATATTTTAATATATTTAACATCTACTGGTCATCCTGCCATCTGGGGGAGGGAGTGGGGGGTAAGAGGTGAAAAATTGGAACAAGAGGTTTGGCAATTGTTTTTTTTTTTTTTTTTTTTTTTTTATTTGTAAAATGGTATCTCAAGGTTGTTTTAATTTACATTTTTCTTTTTTTTTTTTTTGAGGTTTGGCAATTGTTAATGCTGTAAAGTTACCCATACATATAACCTGTAAATAAAAGGCTATTAAATAAAAAAGAAAAAAAAAAAAGAAGCAGACCATCCATCTAAGGGCAGATCTACTCTTACAGGCATGAGAATGAACTTTGTATTTCCTATCATGAAGCACAAGGTCACCCCATTGACTGGGGATGAAGAAGGGTCCAGACTTCCTAGTTTGCCTATTATATGTTACTCCTTGGGAATGTTGTTCCCACTACCACATCATGCAATCCAACTTCAAAAAATGGCCAAAAAATACTCTTTTGGGGAGGAAAGTTAATATTAATTCACTCATTAACCATGCACACTCAGTGCTTACAATTACCTTTATTCCACTTCTTCTTTTAATTGATTTTATCAGTTTATTGGCTCAATATCTTGCTCTGTACAGCTAACTTGGTTAAGCTAACATGGCCTTTCTCTAAGTCTTTGTCCCTATGTGAAAATACAATTTTACAGGTTGCTCACAGTTTGGGAACAAAGACATTAAAGAAATTTCAGTCTACCATCTTTGTGGGAGAATAAAAATATTTATAAAAATAGATTTCAGCTTTTAAATAATTTGATGGAAAAACATGAATTTTATAAGTTCCCGTTCCCTTTCATATGTCAGCAGTTTATTCACTGAAACAGGCAAAAACGTAACAGCTGAGGCAAGAATATGAATTTCCATGTAAATATAAAGGATTAGAACCACCTGCTAAACTCTAAAGTACTGTCCCTTTTGAAAAGGAAGAATCTGGTCACCTGAAAATTGCAAAAAAGCTTTTGGACCTGAATGAAAAACTAATTAATACTTAATGTGGAAAAAAATACAGTTTTAAACATTAAACATGCCTACAGAAACAAGTGGACCAGAGAATTTGTTTGAGGACAGAAAAAAGACTTAAAATATAAAACTTTTTGGCTCATTTGCATATAACTGGTTTGGGGTTTAGAACCCCAAAATATTGTTGGAGTTTTAGAGTTTATGAGATTAGAACTCACAAACTGATAAATCAAACAACAATTTGAGATCTATAGGAACATGAAATAAGAATTCTTGATTTTATGATTGACAAAATTTCATTCCTCTTAAAGGAAAAATGTGTCACTGATCATGACAAAGCCATTAAAAACAGTTTTAAAAGGCAACAGGAGAGAAAATAACAAAAAGGAGCAATTAAGAAAATACCAGAAGCAGTCAGATCAAGTCCCATATTCAGAAGCTGCTGATTGGAGGATTGGTGCCATTTCAGCTATATTCCTCCTAGAGACTATAGTTTTAGAGAAGTAAAGTCTCTCAAAGGTAGCTGATTGCTCTTTGCTGCCTCACCCCTACCTTGGGTAGAGGGAAAAGTAGGTAAAAGACAAGCTTTTTAAGTATTTTGCTATAAGAGTTTGTAGAAATTCTCTCTACCAATGCAGGTCAACAAGTTTTGTTTAGTTTATCATCTTTGAGAGTTACTCCTGAGCACTTAGAAGTTAAATGACTTACCCAAGATCACAAGGCATAATATATGTTAAAAGTATGGTTTCAACCCAGTTCTTCCTGGTTTTGAGACACTCTATATACAATGCTGTCCTGGATGTAAAGCAGACAAAAGAAACTAAGAAAACTAATATGAATGCTCATAAATTCCAATATAAGGACATTGAATAATAATTTGAAATATATCTTTATTGATGCTTTTCCAAAGATTTACCAATGTTTCATATAAGATATGTAGCATCCACAAAATGATAATCTTTTATTTCAGGGGATACTCTTTTGTTTAAGAGCTCTCAGTGACTTTTGCTTATAGACGCCTTTCACTGTTTCTCATCAGAAACATCCCACTTGTACCAACTAGAATCACTGGTGAGGAAGCCTGAGCTTATAGGAGAAAGTCATGAAATATACAAGTTTAATCTAGAATTAGGATTTTCTTTTAATTCTGTTGAGGCTTATTCCTAGCGGGCTGCTATTAGTGAAAAAATCACGTGAATATTTTGTCAGATTTTGTTAGAAGATTTTTTTTTTTAATCTCAATGTACTGATCAATCAATGAACATTTATTATAAAATAATGCTGTGTTACATTCAGGACAAATAAATATAAGAAGTCACAATTCTTACTCTCAAAAATATAGATTAATGAAGAAGATAACAAGTAAATACAAAATAAATACAAAGTATCTAAATATAAGTTAGTCTGAGAAGAAGGATACTAGCAGAGGGGACTAGGAATGATTTCATGTAAAACATATTTGTAAGGAAGAGAAAAATTCTATGATTTGAAAGTGAGAAGTATGTTCCAGGAACAAAGGAAAAGCCAGCGCAAAAATCACCGAGACAAAAGATAAAATGTTATGAGTAATGACGAAAATTTGATTGGATCAGTATGCAAGATGGGGGATAATGTTGATAAGGACTGGAAAGACAGATTGGGGCAAGGTTATGAATAGCTTTAAAAAGCTAACCAGAGTTTACTTTAGATTCTAGAAAACATAGAAAGCTATTAGAGTTGCTTATAGGAGTGTAACACGATTAAATCTATGTGAGCAACTATGAAAGACAGACTGAAATGGGGAATAAACTGAGGGAACAGACCAACTGCAGTAATCTAAAAAATTAGTGATAAAAACCTGAACCAAAGCATTAGCTGTGTGAATAGAGAAAAGGGATCAGGTTTGGAAAATAGTAATAGAAATAGGATGATTTGGTATTTGGGAAATCAATGATAATGCTGAAGTTTGGGAGGGAAATGGGTCTTGAAGAAAAGAAAATGAGTTTAATTTTGGATATATTAAGTTTTAAATATCCACAACTTATTCAGTTTGAGCTGTTAGATAGGCAAATGGTAATGCAGAAACGATTCTCAGGAGAAACATTAGGGATCAAGATATACCTATATGACGTAGACTGTAGATACAGTTTATAGATTTTGGCATTAATACAGAAAATAGAAAGAAATGCATACATATACATACATACTCATATGCATGCACACATGCATGTATGCATTCATGGGAACTAATGCGTTCACCAAGAAAGAGAAAGAAGAATAATATGCAACCAAGACAGAAACTAAGGGAATACTTATAATTAGGGAATATGATACGGATGATTGGCTAGTTAGCAAAGAAGACTGAGTAGGAATAATCAGGCAGGTAGGAGAACCAGGAGAGAATAGTCCCATGAGAAGAGAGTAGGCAGGAAAAAGTGGTCAGCAGTGTCAAGTACAAAAGAAAGATGAGAACTTAGCAAAAACCATTAACTTTGACAATTAAGAGATCATTGGTGATATCCAGTTCATAAATGGTCAAAGAATATGAAAGGGCAATTCGAAAGGGAAGAAATTCAATGTGTTTATAGACATATAAAAATATTTCAAATCACTAAAAAACTCCCAATTAAACCAATTCTGAGGCTCCAATCTCATATCCATTAGATTGGTAAAATAAATAAAAAGGAAAACAATAAATGTTGAAAGAGCTAAGGGAAAACAGGTGCTTTAATGGACAATTGTTGACACTGCAAATTGGTAGAGCCATTCTAAAGTAATTATGCTTTTAGAACTATGTCTAAAAAAAAAAGTGATATGGATCAAGGATCAAATGATATACATGGTTTAGAAACTAGTAGTTTTCTAAACCATGTATATCATTTGATCCAGCAATATCATTATTTGGCCTATATCCTAAAGAGATCAAAGAAAAAGGAAAAGGATCCACATGTTTTATATAGCACTTCATTTTGTGGTAGCAAAGAACTGGAAAGCAGGCAGTTGCCCTCAACCTAAAAAAAAAAAAAAAAAAAAAAAAAAAAGCTTAATAAATTATGGTATATGAACAAAATGGAATACTATTGTGCCAAAAATAATAATGCAGTTAGAAACCAAATTGCAAAATGTTGGAGAGTAAGTGAGAAAACAGAAAATGGAGGCAGCAAGTGAGGGAATTTTTTCTAAGAGTTTGACTGAGAACTTGGATATGACAAGAGTTTTGTTTCCTTAAGGAAAAAATGGGAATTTTATCGAGTATTTAAATGTTTCAGCTGAGGTTAGAACGTCAAATATTATCCTCATTTGGGTTTATATTATCTCCCCCAAGTACCATAGCAATTCACTTAATGAAGAATGGCAGCAAATTTGCCTCTTATCTACCAATTCACCTAAAAAAACCCCCAAAAAACCAAAAATCAATTAAAGGGCAGCAGATAGAGCACCAGTCCTGAAGTCAAGAGGACCTGAGTTCAAATATGACCTCAGACACTTAACACTTCCTAGCTGTGTGTCCCTGAGCAAGTCACTTAATCCCAATTGCCTCAGTCAAAAAAAAAAATTCAGTTAAGATTTACTGAAGTATTAGCAGTTCAAATGCAGTTATGAACTTTCTCTTCCAAAGAAAAATTTTCAAAAGTGCTAGGGGATCCTCAAGAATTGTCAAACATATTAACTGTATCTGGAAAGCATATTCCTGCTAAGAACCCACTTAGATGCAGTTAGATGGCACAAGGAATAGAGGGCTAGGCCTAACATCAGGAAGACTCATCTTCCTGGGTTCAAATCTGGCCTCAGACATTTACTAGCAATATGACCCTGAGCAAGTCATTTAATTCTATTTGCCTCTGTTCCTCATCTGCAAAATGACCTGGAGAAGGAAATGCCAAACCAATATCTTAGCCTAGAAAACTCCAAATGGGTTCACAAAGAGTTAGACACAACTAAAATAACTGAGCGACAACAGAGACCACAGGCATCTCACCAAGAAAGTGGTTCTTGAGCTAAGGCATAGATAGTATCCTCACGTCCCCATATTATACACCCAACTCCTATTTTAAGACCTTGTAAACAAAGTTAATTCAATTCTCCAAATTAGCACTTTGCTTTCTCAGATGATCAGTGAACAAAATCTCCCACTTCCTCATCCCCCATGTTCAACAGGATGCCAAGTCTTGTTAATTTTACTTCCATAACATCTCAAAAATCCATCCCAGTCCCCTGCTCACATATATTATACTATATTAAATATAACATAATACCAAAAGTTCTTATACTCTGCGATATATAACATCATGTTATATTGTTGTTGTTCAATTGTGTTTTTTGCAACCTCCTACCCAGAGGTTCCTGATTGCCAGCTTACCAAATCCCTGGTCTTGGACATCTCCCGCCACGCTACCTCTCTGAACAGTGATTCTTGTCCAACAGAGCATCCTGACGCAGCTACTTGCAAGTCAGGTCTTTATTCCATGTGTTCACATCCTGCACTCTTACTGACTCCTGATGACTCCCTTTGGACCCCCAATGAAATCCACCTACTTCCTGGTCCCCACTGCTTATATAGGGTCCATGAGGTCACACACACCAGCCAATGAGGGAAAGAGGCGTTTCTCGTTGATGATGCAATCTCAATACGATCAGAGTTCCCTCTAGAGAGGCAGTGCCTGCTGGCTGCAGAAATTACATTGGGGGCCTCAGGCTTCAAGGCCTCTCTGCTTCCTCTTATGCTGGGCGATGCTCCTCCCCTGACACTTACACATCTTCATGATCCCATGGACCATACCCTGTGGAGGGTTTTTTGGCAAAGATACAAAAATGGTTTTCCATTTCCTTCTCCAACGGATTAAAAAGAGGTGAGGTGACCATTCACACTCACACCAATAGTAAGTGTCTGAGACTGGTTATGAACGCAGGTCTTCCAGATTCTATCCATCAAGCCCTCTACCTTCCCCATCACATTATATAAACTATTATAAAGCCTTAATGTCAAACCCACATCACAATAGTCTCCTAACTGGTTTCTCTGCTTTCCATTTCTCTTCATTCCATTCACAATTGCCAAAATTATATATTTTAAACAGAAATCTGACCACGTATGATGTTGCTCATTCAAAAATCTCCAATGGTTCCCCACAGTATGGTTTCTACCAATTTATTAGTCTTATCTTATCTCACATTATAGTGAAATCATGTTATATTCACTTTACAATGGAGGCACATATTACATGAAGATTAGGCTCAAAGACAGGGCATAAGTCAAAAACTGCATATTGTGCAATTGTCCATAAAATCAGTATCTTTTCTCTGTCTCATGTGATTTCCTCTTTGGAGCTCTTCCATGACCTGAGCCCAATTCTTATTTTTCTTGAAGGCTTTGGTTGTAGGAACTTTTGACTTTGTTATCTTCTGAGTGTGTGTCTTGATCTTCCTTGTCACATAGTAATTTTCTTTAATCTGAAACTTTTTCTGTTGTCTGCTCACTTTCCTAGCCTACTACTCAGCTTTTAACTCTTTGTTAAAGGAAGGCTCTGTTTCCAGAGTGGAGAGTGTACTGTTTCCAGCTTCAGTAATTTTGGGTAGCTGTTTTCAGAGATCCTTCCAATCAGTATCTTTAAGCAACTGTAGATGGAAAGGAAGGCAGCCAAGTGATTAACTGAATAGAATAATGGTCTTGGAATCAGGAGGATCCAAGTTCAAATCTGATTACCTGTGTGACCTTGCACATAAGTTGCTTGACCTGTGTTTGTTTTAGCTTCCCTATCTATAAAATGAAGATAATGGCACCTACTTCTCAGGTATGTTGTGAGTATCAAATGAAATAATTGTAAAGCTCTTAGCGCAGTGCCTGACACATAGTAAGTACTAATAACTCAGTGAATAAAGTGTTGGGCCTAGAATTATGAAGGCCTGAATTCAAATCCAGCTTCATATAATTAGTAGCTGTGTGACTCCAGGCCAGTCACTTAACCTCAGTTTGCCTTAATCCACTGAAGAAGGAAATAACAAACCATTCCAATAATCTTTGCCAAAAAAAAAAAACAAAAAACAAAAAACATGGACAGTATTGATATTTTCTGGTCACAAAATAGTGAGAAAAACTGAACAATAGATGAAAAGTGAGTGAGACTCCTTAAAAAGAGTGATTCTTAAATTTTTTTCTTATGTACCCCATTAGCAATTTGGTGAAAAAGGATCCCATCTTAGAATAATATTTTAAAATGCATAAAGCTTAAAAAAACACAGGATTACAAAGGAAACCAATTTTATCTAAATAAGTTATCAAAATATTTTTCCCATTCAAATTCAGATCTCCTTTTCCCAAATTAAGATCCCTGCTTTTAAAAGAAGAGATTCTGTATTTGTGAGTATCTGACAATGGGAATATGAATGTAAATTTTATTTCCCATTATGTCTTAACCTATTATCAGTAGAGAGGAAGAATCAAAACAAAGATAGGGATAGGGAGTAGAGCTGGAATGAAACATCTGTTAATCTAGGCTGGTACCATTCCTAAGAATTATGATCAGATTGTTGCCTAGAGCAGTAGAATCAAATTCAAATAGTATCCAAATTTTGTGAAAACCACACATTAACATCATCCTTAATATTGTATTTTATTTTTTTTGTTAAAACATTTTCCAATTACAAATTGGAATTTTTTTCCCTCTGAGGCAATGGGGTTAAGTGTCTTACCCAGGGTCACACAGCCAGAAATTGTTAAGTGTCTGAGACCAGATTTGAACTCAGGTGCTCCTGACTTCAAGGCTGATACTCCATCCACTGAGCCACCTAGCTGCTCCAATTACAAATTTAATTTGATTTTTTACTGCATGGGTTAAGTAACTGAACCAGTCACATAACACTTTGTACCAACCCCAAAGACTTAGCTGATTGAAGTGGGGGTAAATAGATGTTAATTGAATACTAAAATTAGAGATGGAAGGGAACTTAAAAACAATTAAGTCCACTCTCCTCATTTTACAGATGAAGAAAATGAGGAACAAAAACGCTAAGTGACTGACAAGAGTCATTCAACTAGTGTCCCTATTCTGACTTCATGTCCAGAGTCCAACACTTTACTTTAGGCTTCTTCTCACATAAGTGTGATCATATCAGATTATCACACCATCACATGACTTCTTTCTTCTTCCCTATGAGGAAAAACAAAACAAAATAAGGTCAAACTAGTGGTCTTGGTGCTGACCAGGATAAGTAGGAAGATCACCAAAGGCTGTCCCTTTTAATAGCTCTACCAGACTAAGCTAAATGAATAGAATCCTTCCAGATATGAAGAGATTAGAATTATGCTCCAAACAGCAAAATGCTCACACTATTGAGAGCTGAGAACTCACTGAGGAAAGAATAGGATCTTCCCATTTCACATTTTTCATGTACTATATTTATAATGCTATCTAAGTTATTTTTCTAATTTTTTTAAAACTAAGCATGCATAGTTTAAACCACTTAACCTAATCTGTGCAGGAGGCCACTCCATTGCTCTCCACACTCTCCATTGTAGTCAGATGTCAACTCTCTGTTTTCTGTATACCATATCTTGTTTCCTGCTATTTTCTCAGGGGATTTTCCTAGCCTAAATTCCTTTCCTGATTCTCTATCTCTCTGAGTAACTTCCTATAAACTATAGCCCAGCTTTTACATCCTATATGAGGCCTTTCTTTTATCCTTTCCACATGTTTTCAATGCTTAATGTACTTTATGGAAATTGATATGTACGTAAATATACTTTGTATTTACTTATAATCTATAGATGTTGTATTATCTCTCCTATAATCTGCCATCTCTCCCCAAAGTAAATTTTTAAACAAAGATTGTTTATGAAGGGATAGGTTGGCAGTGTTCTTTCATATTTCTTCATTTGAGTCCTGTTTGATATATATAGTTTTGTTATATTCACTTTTTTTTAGAATTTCCATTTAAATTTTTAGAATTATTGTTTATATTGCTTTCTTGTTTCTGCTTACTTTCCTGTTCATTGGCCCATCATCACACACATGATTTTTTATAGCATACTCATTTTCCATTTTATTTATGTAGAACAATTTTTTTGGCATCTTCCAACTGATGGATATGTATATTGTTTCCAGTTCTTTGCTAATATAAAAACTGGTCCTAGAAATATTTAGATATATATGGGATCTTTCTTCTTATTCCTAGTAATAGAGTCCCTGGTTCAAAGAATATCAATACTTTAGTCACTTTATTTGTACAATTCCAATTTCCTTTTTGAAATTATTGGAGCATTTAAGCTATGAAATGCTTTCATAGCTTAATCCACATTGCATTAGTATGCCTTATCATTCCAGAATCTGTTATTCTTCTGGTCATTTTTGCCAGTTTTGCTGGGTCTAAGTAAAACTTTAGTGTAGTATGGACTGTCATTTCTCTTATTTTTTTGTGATTTGGAGCACTCTTGAATTGTTCTCATCTTTTTAATACTTGTTATGTAACTATATTTAGAAATAGCTATTAGTTAATATACATATACATACATATTTATATACACACATGATTTTTTCCTATTCATTAATTTTGTGCAAGAAACTTTTGGTTTCAGGTCTAAATTATTTATTTTTATCTCTAACAATTATCTCTATCTTGATCTATAAATGCAAGAAACAAATAGTCTATTTCTCTTCTAATGTTATAAGATGTTTTTGTCTATTGTAGATCTTTTCTTCTACAATATAATTTTATTATTTTATCAATTTCTATAAAATATCCTTGTGTTATTTTGATTGGCATAGCATTAAAAGTATTTTCTTCAAAGAATACTTTGTAATTGAATTCATAAGTTTTTTATGTCCTTCAGTAAGTCAGTCAGTCCCTAAATGTTTTAGTTATCTAGTTTAGAATTTCCTTTTCTATTATTTCTTGTCTTTTTTTCATTGTTATTATTATATAGAAATGTGTTGATTTTGAGAATTTATTTGTGGCCTACATCTTTGCCAAAGCTTTTGTCTCAATTAGTGTTCTTAACTCCTCTTTATCTTTATGCTTTTAATTCTTTCTCTAATCTTATTGCTGTTATTAACCTTTCTAGAAAGACACTGGGGAGTCTAATAATGGGGAATGTGAGTATCCATGTTTTTCCCTTTTGTATCTACTGGGAAATGTTCTAGGGTTATTACCAATGAATGTGAAGTTTGCTTTGGGCTTTAGATAGACGCTTTTTATGATATTAAAAAAAAAAGAACCCTATGCCTATTCTTAGTAATATTCTTAGCATAAAAGAAGTAGCATTTTGTCAAAGGTTTTACCTTAATCTTTTTAAAAGTAGTTCTTTGTGACTCTCTTCAACAATGAAATGATTCAAACCAGTTCCAAATGTTCAGTGATGAAGACAGTCATTTACAAAGCTCTCTCTGGGACTGTGGGAACTGAGTGTGGACCAGAACATAGCATTTTCACTCTTTCTGTTGTTGTTTGCTTGCATTTTGTTTTCTTTCTCAGGTTTTTTTTCCTTCTTGATCCGATTTTTCTTGTGCAGCAAGATAACTGTATAAATATGTATACATATATTGGATTTAACATCTATTTTAGAATATTTAACATGTATTGGATTACATGCCATCTAGGGGAGAGTGTGGGGGGAAAGAGGGGAAAATCTGGAACAGAAGGTTTTGCAAGGGTCAATATTGAAAAATTGCCCATGCATATGTTGTGTAACTAAGCTTTAATAAAAAAATTTTAAAAATAAATAAAAGTAGTCCTTTTCTTACTGGTGCACTTCTCCTGATTTCTCATCCACTTTTCTCTTTTGCTCCAGCTTTAAACTGATTTTTAAATTCTTCCTATCCACACATTCTCCCTTTAAAATTTCATTTTTGGTTATGCATCCCTTTCCCCAAAAAGATGTTTCTCACACTCTTCATTATCCAAACTCTCTGCCTTTCTAGACACCCTACTCTGATTCATGACTCTTATCTGGTCTCTCTCTTTTCTCTGTATTTCTATTGCAATCATAATTTTGAATGAATCCAATCTAGGCTTTCCCTTCTATGCATGTTTTGCCATCATCTGGTACCTCGAATTTCCCTTTTTCATTGTATCTCATTCACAAAAATAATTTCAATAATTTCAAGGGTGAGAGAGAACATTGTTCCATAGTAAGACATCTTCCCCATTGTATTCCTGATTATGTATCCCACTGTAACTCTACCCTCATTACCTTTCTTTCACCATTTGTCTCAAAAATCTCCTTCCTGTATCATAGATTTCCCCACACACTCAGGTGCCATTTACCTGTAGGAGTTCCAACTTGCACCCTACTGAGGCAGAAAGAGTGGACTTTTCAAACACTAAATTTCCTAAGTCACAGTCAGTACCATTCTGACTTCACAGGATATTTCCTGCCACTATAAGACCTATTTCCTTTTTCAAGGAAACTTTTCAATTCTTTCCTCCTCTTCTTCTTCATCCACTTCCCTGAAAGAGCTTCTCTTTCTGAGAGCACAGGGGTCATCATTTTCTTCTCACTATTTACCTTCTTTTGACTCTTCTATTCTTTTATTTATTTTAGTGTTAAGATATTTTGTCCTTCACTTTTTTGCATTTGCATTCCAAAACTATTGTTCTCTCTTTTATGACTTTGGTAATTTATCATTGCAGATTACAGGTTTTTATTCTGGCCATTATTTTTGCCACATGGGACATAATTTTGCTTTTTTAAATTCTCAGTTCTTTTTTGAACCATTCAGGAATAATATATTGGAGTTCCATGTTCTTTTCCCATTTTCCAGGGTTCTCTGTCTCAACTATTAGATCATTTCCCTTTATTTTGCAATATTTATTTATAGATGCAGGCCTGATTTTGTTTACTTGACCTGAAAGTCTTATTTCCTTACAACTGTTAATATTTTCCCATAGATTTATCTGTTCATTTTCAAGTTTTTGAGTTCTGGGATCTTTGGTAAAAAGCAAAAACCAGAGAGAACAATGTCAGTTTTGCAAGAAATTAAGAAAAGTGAGGATTGAGAAAAGGCCAGAAGACTTAGCAATTGAAGGTAATAGGATTGATGGTTTAGAATGAGAAAAGGAAAGGGAGAGGTGGAAGCCACCAGGATCTAGACTGAGTAACAACTCTGATAGAAGCTCAAAAGAGATGATGCTAACTGATGGCCATAATGGTTCTGCAATTGCAAAAGGAAACAAGGAGTATGGTGAGATGAGAGAAACAACCAGTACTGGTAAGGATTGCAGAGATGTAGGGTCATCTGGGGGAAATCAGGTCTCAGAACATCAGAAGATTGAAGAATCAAAAAATGGAAGAGATCTAAAATGAAGGGAAGTTTGTTGATTATAAACCAGGAGTTTCAGAGGCATGGTGGATAAAATGGAAAGAGTTAGAGGGGAATGTTGAAGAAGTAAGGGTAAAGGGCATGGGGACAAGAATAGGCAATAGGAATTAAAGGGAAGGGTTTGCCTTGAGATAGTCAATTATCTATGAGCAACGCAAAATTGAAATGCCTCAAAAGAAATGTGAGATGCACAAATTTAAAGAATTCACTCCAAATGTTCCAATTGACTGTTTGATTCTGGCAGAGCATTCTGAGCTCATATTGTTTTGATCAACCATAGTTGGACACACTGTAACCTGAATGTACAAAGAACTATCATATTTTAAGGCATTGCTTAATTAATCGCCTATAATGACTGTCATAGATGCTTGTTCCCACAACACCATCACCACCATCACAGTTAGAGATCCCACAGATGCCCATGTGGTATAATGGAAGACATCTCTATGAACTTTTGGAGGGGTAAATCAACCTTTAAGTGAGATAGTCTTTGGGTGTAGATTAAGAACTTGTATGTAAAAATAAATCACAAGAATCAAACTTGTGGCAATGATCATTCCCAACTGAATCACAGATATGGTGCTCATGAAAAAACCAGAAACTAGATAAGCCAAGGCATCTTATAACTTCCTGTGACAAAAAGTTGCCATTCTGGGAGGAGAAAACATTCTCTAGACAAGCATGTAGAATCTTTATTAGAATCTGATGAAGGTCATAGTTGCAGGGAATAGGAAATACGTGAAAGAAATCTGAGTATTACCCAATAAATAATTGGGCAAATACTTTGATAATCTTTTATGTAGTATAAAATCACATTTCTTATAAATTAGTACCCCCTGAATAAAGCAGAAGCCTGATTTCTGTCACCTACAGATAAGTACCTCTAAAGAAAACCTAAGAAGGATAATGAAATAGAGGTTCCTAGTGGAAGCAAAAAAGAAATAGAGCAACAATGAAGCAGACAACATTTGACATCTGAGACAACAACTCAGCAGGCTTGCTGGGATAGTAGTTTGGACCCATATCAGCCAGTTGTAGATCAAGTACTGTTTTGTTGCCATAGATATTTTCTGATTTCATTCTAAGTTTCTGGGCTGTGTTTTTCTCTCCTACTAAGAATACAACTTTGTATATTCATTACAGAAATTTTGTCCATGTTATATTTTTCTGTTGGCACAAATGTGCTCTGCCTTAGTTCCGTCTCCCATAGCCAAATTCCCAAGTTGTTGCTAGTTTTCCTGAGGATCAGAAACCTATTCTTGAATATTAACCTCTGTGAACAGGTCTCCATTTCATACTGTAAGAATTTTTTGATTCCTACTGCCTATTCTCCAAAATCTTAAACTACAGACTACTTAGTATAATAATGATTCCATTTTTCTTTTCTAATAACTTATGGATTTGCTAAAAAAAAAAAAATGATGTTCAATTTCCTTAACATTCTTTTTTATTTGTTAACATAGAATCCACTTTTAGTGATTCTGGCTAAGACATGAACTAAATTAGGAGAAAACTTAAATTTAGAAGTTTTTCCTAAACCATAGGTTTGAGGCTAAGTTACAAATAATTGATAGAAAATTCTATATAATTATTCAAGTACAAAATGAATTCTTAATTTATATGATAAATATGTAAATATTAATATGTAATTAATATTTCCTTGTGCTACCTTTCTAGCAAGATAGCTACCTACCAACAGGTCTCAATGAAATTTCCTACCTACCTGCCCAGTTCTTTTATTTGTCATCATGCTCTCCTAAATACTCTAACCTTCACAGAATTATTCTTACTGTCCCTCTTAGGTTTTCTCTGCATAATCCAAGCTGTTCTTACATTCTTTATGTTACTGTTATTAAAGATCATTTTGCCCAGAGTCATGAAGTTTATAGCAACTACATTTGTTCTATGTTTTTAACTATTGAAAGGAATAGAAGAGTCATTATCATTGAAGTGAATAACTTTCCAAAGATGGTGACCCACCCTGAAAAGCAGGATATCTATAAAGATCTCCCAGGGCATCTAGGTGGCACAGTGGATAGAGCACCAGCCCTGGAGTCAGGAGGTCCTGAGTTCAAATGTGATCTCAAACACTTTACACTTCCTAGCTGTGTGACCTGGGCAAGTCACTTAACCCTGATTGCCTCAGCAAAAAAAATAAATAAATAAATAAAAATAAAAGGGACAATGAAGCACTGCTCTCTCTTTGAGATGTGCCACGCAGCCTGTATACCACATCAGCTGGTAGGGCAGGCCCAGGAGGTTTTTACCTCCCGGTAAAAGGGGTTTGGCCTCTGAGGCAGGAGGTTGTGTCTGGCAGGAGTTAAGGAATTGATATAGGTTTTTTGAGATGGCAAGGGGGCATGTCCTCTTGCTAGATCTCCTCCTGAAATGCAGCACTAACCCCAGAAGCCTCATTCATTTCCATTTGTTCAGTTCTGATTTTTAGTGAATTGTTTATTTGATTCACTTTTTTTTACTTCTTTTTGTATTTGTCCAATTAAATTTTTGTTCTATGGATTTTTTCCAATTCATAATTTTTTTAAGAAGTTATTTTCTTTTTCCATGTCACAAATTCTGTTTTTTAAGGAATTATTTTATTTTTCCATTCCACAGATTCTATTTTTTAGGGGGTTGTTTTCTTCCATTCCACAAATTCTGTTTTTCAGGGAGTTGTTTTCTTTTTCCATTTTGTCAAATGTTTCTGTTGTTTAAAATATTTATTTCTCTAATAACTTGTATTTCTTTTTTATTTTGCTTATTATAGCTTTTTATTTACGTGCTCCAGGATCAGCCAATACCAATCAGAACCCTCGACCCTAACCCAGTCTCTCAGTGCCAGAACTCTAGACCTTTCTTCTAGCACAAAACCGGGCTGGGTTCTAGGAGTTGGGAACTACGGGCCAGCTTTAATATTTGCTTGTGCACGTCAGTGTTTTCCTTATTCACTTTTTCCTCCTTTGGTAACACTGCTTCATAAAACATGAAGACTTGTAGGTAGAAGAGAGGGAAAGGGAGAGGGGCAGGGAAGAGGAGGGGGAGGGAGAGCAAAGAGCTTTAAAAACTATACAGAAAATTTTACATTTGATCCTGGAGTAAATAGGGAGCCATTAGAATTTTTTGAGAAGTGGGTGGTGTGTGTGACATGATCAGACCTGAGCTCTAGAAAGATTTTGACAGTTAAGGAGCAATTGCAAATGTATTTCTACTAAGAATATAAATGATAGTTAATTAAACAAATTTAAGGCTGTATCTCATTTAAAACAGAAAATTTTCATTACATTAAATTGAAAACAAAACCAATGCAGCTAGAGGAAAGCAGAAATCTGGGGGGAAATTTTTTTTGCATCTAGTGTCTGTGATACTCTCATTTCCCAAATATATAGAGTAAAATGTATTAGAATACAAATATAGATAGAATATATATGATTGCATATAAGAATATAATATATAATATAAATATATAAAGCGTTAAATTTATAAGATTGCAATTCATTTCTCAATTGATAAATGGTCAAAGAATCTGGACAGGCGATTTTCAGTCAAAGAAATGAAAGCTATCCATATTCATATGAAAAAATACTCTAAATCACTATTGATTAAAAAATGCAAATTAAAACAACTCTGAGGTAGTGCCTCATACCCATCAGATTGGCTAATATAACAGAAAAGGAAAAGGGAAAATATTGGAGAGGATGTAGACACTAATATACCTTTGGTGTGTATTGTGAATTAGTCCAACCATTCTGGAGAGCAATTTGGAACTATAACTGAAGGGCTATAAAACTATGCATATGCTCTGATCCAGCAATACAACTACTAGGTCTGTATTCCAAAGAGAATAACATAACATATTTATAGTAGCTTTCTTTGTGGTGGCAAAGAATTGGTAATTGAGGGGATACCCATCAATTAGGCAATAATTGAAGAAGTTGTGTTATGTGATTGTGACGGAATATTTTTGTGCTATAAGAAATGATAAGCAAGATAATTTCAGAAAAACCTGGAGTTACATGAACCAATGCAGAGTGAAATGAGCAGAACAAGGAAAACATTGTTCAGTAATGGCAATATTGCACAATGATCAACTGTGAATGATTTAGCTTTCTGTATACAATAATCCAAAAGAATTCCAAAGGACTCAAGATGAAAAATGTTATTTATTCACCTCTAGATGGAATCTGAATGCAGATCTACTATTTTTCACTTTCTTTATTTTGATTGTTGCTGTTTTATCTTTCACAGCATAACTAATATGGAAATATAATTTACATGACTGCTTTTGTATAAGCTATATCAATTGTTTTCCATCCCAAAGAGACAGAAAAGGAAAAGAGAGAATTTGGAACTTAAAATTTAAAACACAACTTATTGAAATTTGTTTTTATATGCAATTGGGAAAAAATATTTTAAAAAAATTAAATCCCATCTCATTTTTCCTTTTAAAATCTACAATCTTTTTTTAAAAAAGCTTAATTAGCTTAACTCTATATCAGAACTGTGAAGTTATAATGAGAATTATGTTTTATTTTCCTTTAAAAAGAAAAAAATTGCAAGAATCTTAAGTTTGAATGAAAAATTTTGAATAGTTGGGTATTAAGGACATTGTATGATTAAAAAGATCTATCTATTAAGTCATTTTAATTGATTAGGAGAAGTGAAATAAGGTTCATAAAAAACATAAACTGACAGAAACTACTGGGGTTTTTTAATATCAAGTATACCTTAAGTAGTAGAAGTTTTTTTGATTTGTGTTATTTTTTTTTATAAGGTTATTATTGTTGTTATTCACTTGTTTTTCAGTGGTGTCTGACTCTTCATTTGGGTTTTTCTTAGCAAAGATTCTAGAGTGGTTTGCCATTTTCTACTCAACTCATTTTAGAGATGAAGAAACTGAAACAAACAGTTTTAAGTGACTTGCCCAGGATACATCTAGTAAGTGTCTGAGGTCAGATTTGAATTCAAGATGACTCTTCCTGGATCCAGGCCTACATTCTGTCCATTGAAATGAAGGAAGAAACTACTTGAGAATTTTTTCTTTATGGTTTGTGTTCATTCTAAAATAATTATATACTAAAATTGTATTAGTTTTTTTTAATGGAATTTAATTTGTTTTAGTAAACAAATAATATTATTATGCCAAGTGCTTGCTTTAAAAATGTTTATGAAGTCCACTAATGGCTATTAGTATGCTGATAAAATATGCTAAACATTCTGATTTTATGAATGTGTATTTATCTCTGGTCAAATGGAGCTGAAATAGCTGTCATAAAAAGATAAGTTATACATACTGTCAAATTTGCTTTAAAATAATTCATATACACTTATCTGCACTCTAATAGCATCGTTAAATCATTATAAGCTGGAAAACTAGAATATTTGCAAGCATATCCTGCATTTCTGTGCAAAAAAATTTTTTTTTGTAATGAAATATCTTAGTGATCTCAAACCCAGGCAATGAATTACTAGAACAAAGAAAAAGCAAAAATAACGATAATGATTAAAATATCTATCTTATTTCTATTGCTACATTTTGTTTTTCATCATTTCCCCCTAAAATATTCCTCTCTCCTCCCCTTCCCACCTTATAGCAAAGATTTGAAAATAGAAAAAAAAGTTTTAAAAAAATGAATATCAATCATGCCTGGCAATATATATGACATTCTACATCCATGTTTTATAACCTCTGAAATGAAGGAAGATGGGTAGAAATTTTCAACTCTTTTCCAGAGCTACAATTTTATGTGTATGTGAGTGTATTTGCTTATTTAAAAAAAAAAAAAAGTAATCTTTTTTTTTTTAAGTGCTGAATAATATGAGATAGAGGATTGGCTTATGTCAAGTTATTGCAAATCTTCCCTACTTAATAAGAAATATATTTCTACTGACCTCTGTCAGGATACATTTGTAGTGTATGAAGTACTGAATCAAGAACCCCCTTTTGAGGAAATATTGCTAATGTACCAGAACAATTTGTTTAAAAAAAGAAATTATTTTTAATTTACATATTTGAATTCCAAAATTTCCATAAACTAAAAATTTCAAATAAGACTTTTAACAGGCAAATAAAAAACATTGCTCATTCAAAACTAGTCTTTACTTTCTTTTCATGCTAAAAAATTTACATTTAGGTAATACCAAAACTATATTTGTGAAGTCATAATTTTTGATTCATTTAATGCAAGTCTAAGAATCATTTCAATAAATATTTTAAATAATGTCATTATTTTGATTTCTTAAGAAGACCTATTATTCTCAAAATGTTATGTATTACTATCCTCATACTCAAATTTAAAATTTACCTTTGAAGTACCTTTAGGTTTGCACCCTGAAATTTCAAAGTTAACATGCTACTTGAGATAAAAACTAACCCATTAAATTCATATTTAGTCAGAAAGGGGAATCACATCCAAATATCTCTGCAAACAATGCTCATATTATAATATGACATCCCTTTGTCCTTATAGCACTGGATGAACATTCATGTTCATAGTCTTCACAAATTAAGAATATGGGCCAAATGACAGTTGAAAACTACAATATCTTTAAAATAAGATTCTTAATTGGGGTCCCTGAGATTTGCTAAAATTATATTTCATTATAATTGGCATTTTCTCTCAAACATCTCCAGAAAATATGGGCCAGAAGTAAAGCAACTATGCTGCTCCATAGTCTAGCACACTCAGACTTCAAAAGATAGGGAAAAAAGGACACACCTACTCTGAGCTCACTCAGCACTTCTCTACATTACCAGTAGCAAGGCTGTAAAGGACCTGACACGTAGCTTGCAACAAAACCCAATCCTCTCTTGGAAAACCCTAGCACTAAGATGTATCAATTTGCTTGGTCAGTACAGACAGCAGCCCTTCCTTCAGGAGCAGAAGATTGTTGGGGGCCATGACAGATATCTAGCACCCAGGTGAGATAACCTCACAGCATCAAACCTTAAAGTTCTTAAATGCCAGTGTCAACCAGTGGAAAAGAAGCCATGTGAGAATAGGGTGGTGATTAGAGAACTGGCATATGTACTCCATTAAGCCTGAAGAAATGTCAGCCTTCAACTGGAGCCAATTCTGTCCATAAGCCATAAGATGAAATTTAATAGCGATAAACACAAAATATCACCTCCAGATTAAAGAATTAAGTACATGTCCAAAGTATGGCTAGTCAGCTGTTTGTCTGAGAAAAAAAAAAAAAGATCTGAGGGTTTTATTGCATTGCAAATTCAGTATGAGTCAGTGGTGAGGTATAGAAGCCAACAAAATAAATTTAATCTTAGAATTCATTATGAGGGCAGCAGTGTGTGAGATTAAAGAGTTGTACTCTGCCATAATCAGAATATAGCTGGAATACTATGTTCAGTTCTGCATCTCACATGTTAGAAAGAATATTAATAAATTAAGGAGTGTCTAGAGTAGGGCAATCAGGATACTACAACAGACTTAAGTTAAATTTATCTGAGGAATAGCTGAAGGCACTAAAAATGATTAGAAGAAATGACTAGAGTAAGGGAAAGGAATTGTCTCATGACTGAGTATAATTGTCTCCAGAGAGGAAAACTAAGAGTAATGAATAAAGGTTTCTTAGAAATATATTTAGGCTTGATGTCAGGTAAAACTTAAAACAATAAAAGTTGTCCAAAGGTAGAATAGGCTGGAAGATGATGGGGTCTCCTTAAGTATTTTGTAGAAGGGATAGATTCCCTTTTATAAATGGGGTAGACAATGTCTAAAGCTGTTTCTGGCTTTAAGATTTTGAAAATTCTAGGACGATTTCAAATCTCTACTAGCATTAAATTAATATATATATATATATATATATATATATATTCCTAACAGCTCCACTAATACTGATTTTTTTTCAATCTTTTGTCTTACTTGACAATTTGATGAGTATAAACTGCTTAACAGTATAATTTGGAATTTGTAAACTCTCTTCTTCACTTTTTTTTTCTTATTCCTTTGATACACTTGATCCTTTGTTCTTTTATGTGAATTTCATTATTGTTTTATCCATATCTATTAAGTATTCCACTGATATTTTGATTTATATACTGAAAATAGGTAAACAAGTTTTTATATATCATCTTATATTAATACATATATTAAGCCACTCAGTTTCCAGGGCTGCTACAAACATTTTTGCAAAATGATTTTTGGAAAAATTTGGGGAAAAGAATAAAGACCATCGAATTGATAGAGCACTAACTATTATAAGCAAAAAAAAAAAAAAAGGCAGGGAGAAAAAATGAAATTTAATAGAGATAAACACAAAATACTACCTCTAGATTAAAGAATTAAGTACATGTCCTATTTGGAAAAAAAAAAAAAAAAAGATCTGAGGGTTTTATTGCATTGCAAATTCAATATGAGTCAGTGATGAGGTATGGAAGCCAACAAAATAAATTCTACCTTCTGTAAGAAGTCTTTCCTGGTTCCCCTTAATTCTATAATTCTCTCTCTAATAATAAAAATAATATATATAAGTATATATATACATATATATGCATATATGTGGTTTTATATATATATAACTTCTATGATAAGCTTCAATTTATCTTCTATTTTAATTCATACAATAGTATTTTTTCATGTTCTCTATTCCATTATGTACTCTTTGGAGGTAGAGGGCATCATTTCTCTTTCTTTGTATCTTCAGTGCATAATAGTATGTAGTATATTATAAACATTGAATAAATATTTATTGACTTGATAATTTTGAATCTTCTTTTATTTTGGTAAATAATGTTTTATGTTTGGATTCACATTAGATTATTTTCCTCCATACTTAACTTTAATTATTTTTCAATTATTCAGTTATTTGGAATGATATTTTTCCTGGGACACTCATACATTGTTGATGGAGTTGTGAACTGATACAACCTTTCTGGAGAACAATATGGAACTATGCTCAAGGGGCTATCAAACCCTTTAATCCAGCAGTGTCTCTACTAGACCTGTATCCCAAAGAGATCATAAAAAGAGAGAAAAGGATCAACATATACAAAAAATGTTTGTAGCAGCTCTTTTTGTAGAAGAAAAAAACTAAAATCAGTTGGAGAATGGCTGAATAAGTTTTAGTATATCAGTGTTATAGAACATTATTATTCTATAAGAAATGGTCAACAGGATGTTTTCAGAAAGGCCTGGAGAAACATGAACTGATACTAAGTGAAGTGAACAGAACCAAAAGAACAACAAGAGTATATGATGATCAATTCTGATAGATGTGGCTCTTTTCAACAGCGAGGTGAATCAGGACATTTCCAATGAACTTGTGATAGAACTATTTGTACCTAGAGAGAGAACTGTGGAAACTGAGTGTGGATCACAACATAGTATTTTTCACTTTGTTATTGTTATTTGCTTTTTGTTTTCTTTCTCATTTTTTTTCTTTTTGATCTGATTTTTCTTGTGCAACATGATAAGTATGGAAATATGTATTGCACATGTTTAACATATATTGGATTACTTGACATCTAAGGGAAGGGGGGAAAAGAGAGGAAGAAAAAATTTAGAACACAAGGTTTTGCAAGGATGAATGTTGAAAACTATGCACATATTATGAAAATAAAGTTTTTTTAAAAAAATAAATAAATGATATTTTTCTTTACAGTAATTTTTCTTTTTTTGTTGTTGTTACTAATGTTGCTTAAGTTTTCTTATTAAATTTACTGAGCTAAAGTCAATTAAACCAGCATGTAGAGGACCGCAGATAGTAGGGGAACTCTGAGTGAGGTATAAGACCCTTCAGGCCAGAGTAAACCTGCTAAAAATATCTAGTTTGACTCCCCAATTTTCCCACAGAATTTCTCACCTCCCTCCCTGAGAAGTCAAGGAGAGCATGACCACCTATGTTCTACTTGAAGCAAGGACACTTACTCAGTATGATTGATGAGATAATGGTTCGACAGTTGGCATATGCTCAGTGTGCTGTAGTTATATAATTGTACTAAGGTATTTAAGTGCTGAGAGGACTTGAAATAGAGAGGCTCTATCTTTAACTATCCTCGTGGTGACTCTCCTGCCTTCATCACTCCTCGACTTAAGACCAAGGCTTGTCCAGAGATCCTCCAGAAAGTTAGTCCGGACATTACGTGGATGATATCTTGGGGTGTGCAACTGAGGAGCAAATGTTAGAAGCATGTCTACAAAAGACCATAGAAACACTAAGGAACTACAAATTGCATATAGCACCAGAAAAAATTCAAAGGCATGCCCCTTTTCAATATTTAGAATATGAAGTATATCCTAAGGTACTTACAATACAAAAGCTTTCTTTAAGAACAGAGAAATTGAACACCTACCAAAGTCCACAGATACAGATACATATGAGTAAAATTAAAGCAAATGCTATGAATATAATTTCACACTCAATGATACTGAATGTTCCTTGCACTCTCTTAATCCGATCAGCAATTGTTTGGGCAATCTGGTCAGGTTTGATTCTCACGTGCTTCTTTATCTAATATCAGCAATCTTTTGAAGGTCTTCAACATCCAGTATAACATTTGAATTTCCCTATAATCCATTAAGATGATTTCTAATTTTATCCCATTCCCATTCTGATTCATTGTATTCCTTATTAATCATACAAAACTAGTGAATCTATAATCACACATCAATCTTTGTCTAATCCTTAATATTTTCACTTTTTATTCTTATTTCAAGGACATCCTCCCTTAATTGATTCATAAAATTCTTTATTAATTTTGTTTTGTATAACAAACTCTTTAGAAATGTTCAAAGTAAATTCATGCAAATAATTAGCTTGAACCACTTGATTTTCAACAGTGGTTATAGACATAGCAATCAAGGCACTAGAAGCTAAAATAGAAATTAATGCAATTATACCAAAAACAACACATGAAATACATCTTTTCTTTCTACTTTTGCTAAGTAAATGTTCAATATTCTCCAAGGAATGGTCTGCTCAAGTGTGATACCAATTATCATTCTGTATAAATTACATATTAAATGAAGGCTTTATCATAATAACACAATATTGATGTTAACCTTACTTTCTCTGCATTGAGAAACCTTGCATTCCCTGCAAGTAACATTTTTTATAACATATTTTATTGTTATTGTCACTTGGCCAATTTTTCCCCACATGAAAGCATAATAATTTAAACATGCGTGCACAGTAACATTATATGATACGTTCTTATTTCTATTCTGATAATATCCCTCCATAAGAGCAAACAGTAATGTGATTTTTCCAAACTTGATCATTTACCTTTTGATTATTTCTCCACCAATTCAGTTTGGGGTATCCCCCAATGCATATGGTGATTACGAGAGTCATTATGCCAGGACACATAAGTCTGATTCCAAATTGTGTGACAAAGTCTCTGTTCTGTTCTGCAATCCAGAAAAGGAGGATCAGCTTCTTCAGAGCCCCTTAAGTCCCGATCCAGACAGGGTGATGATATATGAATTCCCAGTTGGGAGTTGTTGTTTCACAGTTTTGTCCAATATACCCATAACAGTAGGTGTTAGATCGAGGAAATGTTGTATGCTTTGTGACACTGGACTTAAAGCCTTTTTTACACAATTGGAGGGTTGTGAATGAGACGGAGTGAGATCTCACAAAACAGCTGTGAAAATCAAGTAAGGCTTTACCAGCCCCAGAGTTGGTATAGGCCTGACCAAACATTCATTAGGACATATCTACTTCTCCTTCCTGTTATTCTTCCATGACATCATTCGCTTCCTACCTCAACCTAAACCAAATATGGACAGCCATGCTCTTGTTGGCCAAAGTTCAATTTCTTGGAGTGGTTCCTGTGTTTAGAATGAGGATGAGGGTCAGTGGTGGGAGGGGTATTTGCCTTAGGGACTATTTAATCTGTTTTTCTGTCTCTAATGTGCTTCCTCCCTTTGATTGCTTGTTGTACTGGAAGTATACCTACTTCTTGGAAGAACATATAATAAACCTTCATTTTGCTCCTAGAAATATCTCCAGTTTTTAAAAATTATATGGTGGTCACTCACCTCTTTGAGCCACACAGTTACAACATTCCTACTAGCCAAAAGCCAGTAAAAAGGGTCATATTTATAATGAATATGAATAGATTGTATCAGACTACAGTTGGTCAAAGCTAGCATTTGCAGTAACACATAGAAAAGGATCTTTAGTTAGTCCAGTAAAATTAAGCTTAATTATTGAACTGACTCCTCTCCATGCTTATTAATACCAAATTCCTTAACTAAATATTGAGATTCATTACTATACAATAGAATTTTATGAATGTATTCTCCCTATCCAACTACTCTCACCCAAGGTGGGCTTTGTATAATATCCTAGAAGTTTTTGGCTTTTCCTTCTCCCAATTTAAGTTGTACCACTAATAAGGTCAGTTGCAGGAGCCATACTGCTGGATTCCCTTTGCAGCTTAGTCAGCCTCTGCAAGTCTTTTTTTTTTCTTTTGGATCAATTTGGACAGGCTGGCTACAGCTTTCCAAGATCCGGATGTCTCTTTCATTTGGGGAAATACAAAGAAAATCTTGACTCCAAATTATGACCTTATCAGGGCCCCTCCATGTCTCATTGACATCCTTCCACTTCATATATTGTGATGGGAGGGCAGGGGGGGAGAAAGAGGAGTAGAGCTGGCCCCTTAACCTTTTCTGTTCCTCTTTGTTTGAGGAAAAATGATGTAGTGAAGAAAAAAATAAATCAGCTAGATGTGGGACATGTTATTTAATCTGAGAAAATTAATGGTATATAGTGCTTTAGCAAGTCTGTTCTTGGGGGACTTCTCCCCCCCCCCTTTTTTTTTTGCTTACCAAGAATGATTTTCAAAATTCTATTAGACTTTACTTTTCCTGGTTTTGATAAGCAAATTTTTATGTTATACAAAGAGAGGTATCAGAAAAGACCACCTGAGGGCCTTTCTCTTTACATACTTTGAATAAAGTTTCTCTGCCTGCTTCCCATTCACTAATAGTGATTTGGGGGCTGCTAGGGAATCAGGGCACATTGTTATAAACATTCTGTAAAAATGCTCTTAACTTATTTTTTTTTAGCCCTCAATCCCCTTTTTAACATGATTAATTGTAAAAATTTAAGATTTTCCCTTCGTTGAGGTTGAAAAGGGGAGACCCCAAAAGTCCTAGACAAGTATCTCGAGGTGTCTCAAAAGAATTTGCAGGCTTGAACCCATTTCCTAGTCAAGGGGCAAAGTTTATTAAAAAATAATGTGACACCATTACAAGCGGACTCAGTTCTAAGAGAATCCAGTACAGAAACAGTACGAAGGACATACACTTATATAGCTTTCAATCACAGATACGTTCATTCTATAGCTCAAGGTAGGGCTAGGGAGTAATCTCCAGAAGAATTGAGGGTGATCTCCAAAATTTGATTATCACTCTATTCAGAATCAGACAGACTGGGGATTTCCTGAGACTAGAAGTTTCCTGAGGCCAGAAGCTATCTGACTAAGGAGTAGTCAGAGCCACTTTGGAGCAGACTCCAAAACCAAAAGTTTTAAAGTTTTTAACACAAGAAACACTGTAAGGATCGGGAAAGCAACCTTGCACAGTGCAATGAGGAAATGAAAAGGCTTTGATGCCTGAGGCAACCGGACATGATCTCTGCAGCTAGTAGGGACCACAAAGTGAGTGGAAGCTCTGGCTACATTGAGGATGCATCATCAATGGGAGATGTCTCCTTCTCTTATTGGCTAAGATCTACCTCATAGACCCAATATAAGTAGTGGAGACCAGAAGTGCAGGAATACTGCGGGATGTGACCGTATGGAATAAAGACTTGTGCTCACACGCCCTTGTGTCTGGGCACTCTGTTGAACACAAGAACCACTGCTTGAAAAGGCAACCACCAGAGAGCTCTGAAGACTGTGACTAGGCAAGACTGGAACTTCTGGGAGGGGAGGGGGGGTTACAAAACACAGAATGTTCATATGGACTATTTGTGTCTAACTTGTGGCAACCTCTGATTAGCCACAGTGAAACACACTGTAATTCAACTCTAATATAATGATATTATTTTGGTTCTCTGCAAGAATAAAGGAAAATGGAGTAGCTAGGTGGTGCAGTGGATAGAGCACCAGCTCTGAAGTCAGGAGGACTTAAGACACTTAACACTTCCTAGCTGTGTGACCCTGGGCAAGCCACTTAACCCCAATTGCCTCAGCAAAAAAAAAAAAGAAAGAAAGAAAGAAAGAAAGAAAGAAAGAAAGAAAGAAAGAAAAAAATGAAGGGCAACAACTATATATTCAATCAGTTGTTAAATTTTACATTTCTATCTTTACAACATCATTTGTATTTAACTCCTAACTACTAAAACAGCTACTATTTTAATTAAAGTCCTTATTATCTTTTACTGAAATTATTACAAAATCCCTAAATGTTTCTCTACCTCAAGTCTCTTTCAACTCTCGTCTATCCTAATCAATTGCTGACAAATTAATTTACCTTAAGTACTAAATTTTCCTTTGACCAAATAACTCTTTCTGAATTTCATCTCATGGAATCCCTTTCTTCTTCTAGAACTTATTATGAAATCTTTCCTGACTCCCCATTTAGTGTTCTCTTATATTACTTTTTATTTAACTACTTTGAGTGTGAATATATTTATTAACTTTACATTTATGCTACATTAATCCAACATACTGCTGATAAATTACTTTATGTAGTTTACATATGTATACAGTACACATTACAATATACACAATATATATGTATGCATGTATTTATATATATATATATATATATATATATATATATATATATATATTTATACACACACACACACACACACACACACACACAGTTGGTGCTAATTGGAAAGGTGATTGCCCATAGGCAGTTCTAGGTTGCAATGCCAGGGTGGAGAAGAGCACTGAAGATTTGTGACAAGGGAACAAGGACCCTGGGCACAATACCAAAGCAAAAAGCAGGGAACAAGGTCCCTTCCTGAAAAAGACCATAGTGCAGATCAGGAGAGCAATGACCACACCTTTCCCAGAATCACGTCACTTTGGAAACACCAACAAACAGACCTCTCCCTTTCCAGAGCTAGTTCTAAAAATAGTAACATGAAAAATCCTAAAGCTTAGCTCAGTGTTTCACTGAACACAATCCCAGATGAGCAAACTCTTACTTTACTTTAACATAAAATTCAAAGTCAAGAAATAAGCTTAAAAAAAGGAGCAAACAGGACAGCCAAATGGTACAATAGATGGAGTACTGGCCCTGAAGTCAGGAGTTACCTGAGTTCAAATCCAGCATCAGACATTTAACATTTATTAGTTATGTGAGCCTAGAAAATCATTCAACCCCAATTGCCTTACTCCATCCCCCCCAAAAAAATTGTTGTACATATAATTAGAGAAATTTTTTTTTTAATTGAATATGGGGCAGCTAGATGGCACAGTAAATAGAGTACTGGCCCTGGAGTTGGGAGAACTTGAGTTCAAATCTGGCCTTAGACAGTTAACACTTCCTAGCTCTGTGACCCTGGGCAAGTAATTTAACTTCAATTTCTGTGCCAAAATAAGTAAAAAGGAAAATTTGTTTAAAATTGAATATAAAAATGCACAAAAAAACAACAGGAAAAAAAAGCTACCACGGGGCAAGAAAGATCCATATAAATTCAGAAAAAGATGTGAAAACAGCTACAATCAAAGCTTCAAAGAAAAATGCTAATTGAATCCAAACACAATAAGAATTTCTGCAAGAATTAAAGAAATAAGTTCTTTTTTAAAAAATTAGCTTTTTTTATTTTCAAAATATATGCAAAGGTAGTTTACAACATTCACCCTTTTTGTTATTTTTTATTATAACATATTTTTATTTTCAAAACATATGCAAATTTTTCAACATTCACCCTTGCAAAATCTTATGTTCCAAATTTTTTCTCCCTTCCTTTCCCCTCCCCTAGACAGCAAGTAAGCTAATATATATTAAATATTATGCAATTCTTCTATACATATTCCTATAATTAATTATAATGCTGCACAAGAAAAATCATATCAAAAAGGAAAAAAATGAGAAAAAACAAAATACAAGCAAACAACAACAAAAAAGTGAAAATACTATATTGTAATCCACACTTAGTCCCCACAGTCCTCTTTCTGGGTGTAGATCGCTCTCTTCATCACTCAACAATTGGAACTGGCTTGAATTATCTCATTATTGAAGAGGGCCATCTGAATTGATCATCATATAATCTTGCTGTTGCTGCATACAATAATCTCCTGGTTCTACTCACTTCACTTAGCATCAGTTCATGTACGTCTCTCAAGGCTTCTCCAAAATCTTCCTGCTTATCGTTTTTTATAGAACAATAATATTCCATAACATTCATATATCAGAACTTTGTCAGCCATTCTCTCACTGACGGACATCCATTCATAGTTTCCAGTTTCTTGCTACTACAAAAAGGGCTGCCACAAACATTTTTGCACATGTGAGTTCCTTTCCCTCCTTTATGATGTCTTTGGGATACAGGCCCAGTAGAGACACTATTGGATCAAAGGGTATGCACAGTTTGATAACCCTTTGGGCATAGTTCCAATTGCTCTCCAAATGGTTGAATCAGTTCATAACTCCACCAACAATGTAGAAATAAGAATCTTAAAAGAAAAATTGGGAGGGGGGGGGGCAGAAGAGTGACTCAAAAAAATAAGAGAAGAATATTAACGGCATTATAAAAGAGGCACAAAAAGTACTAAAGAATTGAACAAATGGTAAAAGAGGCACAAAAGTCAACTGAAGAAAAGAACATCTTCAAAACACTGAGCCAACATCAGCAGAATTAAACAAATGGAAAAGGGTAATGATTCCATGGAAATATCAAGAAGAACTAAACAAAGATGGCTTTCACATTAAAGAAGTGGTGAAGTTGGAATATGATATCTTGGAAGGCAAAGGAAGTAGGAATAACTATGAATAAGATTTACACCAACTGATGCTGAGTGAAATGAGCAGAACCAGGATAACATTGTGCACCGTAATGGGAACACAACTATTATAGACTTAGCTCCTTCAAAAAGACACAATTCCAAAAGACTCATGATAGAAAATGCTAGCGACATTCAGAAAAAGAACTATAAAGTCTGAATGCAGATTGAATAATACTATTTTCACTTTTTTGTTGATTTTTCTTTCTCATGGTTTTCCCCTTTTGTTCTGATTCTTCTTTCATAACCCAACTAATGTGGAAATATGTTTAACTTATTACAGATTGTTGTTTTGGGAAAGGAGAAGGAAAATCTTACAAAGAATGAATGTTGGAAATTATCTTTACATGTAATTAGGGGGAGAAATGCAAAAAAAAAAAAATTTTTTTTAAAAAGAAAGACTTCTATCCACCTGAATCATGGAGATTTCAGCAACATTACCATTGTGAAATAATATTCCAACTTACTGAAGACACTGCTTCCTTCTAGTACATAATTGTCTTGAAAACTTTCCAATATCATTTAGAAAGGCTATCTATTCACAACCACTGTAAAATATATAGTTCTCAAAGTAAGTTTAGTCTCAACATAAATCAATGCAGTTCAGTTGCTTGCTTTCCTTGAAAATTAGACAAAAGCTGTACAAGGAGGGAGTCTTTCCTTAGGGAAAAAAACACTTCTTCACAGATAGTTAGCACTGCTTGTAGTTTTTAGGGCAGTTCTTTGACTTCCTAGATATTGATTGTTCTTGTATTGAATTGTATTGTGTCAATTTAGTAAAGTTCCAACAAACTTTTCTTCATTCCAAATGGGTTTTCTTGTTCAGTAAAGAAAAAAGTCCTAACTTTACCATCAATGAAAGAAATTCAGGCTCTAGCTATTGCGGTGCATTGAATCCAATGTAACAAACAAGTCTTGAAGTAGTATCATCCTTTCTACTCTAAGTTTTTAATTCTGAGAAAAATTTCCTTTTGCAGTAACTAGAGATAGGCCTTGAGTGATTAGCAAAAATGGAAAATGGACTAGAATAACATAAATTATGCTTCATATCATCCTTTTTGCTAACAGCAGTTTTTTTTTAATTTTTAAAAATTTTCTCAATGTTATTTTTTTCCCAAACACGTGTAAAGATAATTTTCAGTATTCATTTTTTTAAGACTTTGTGTTCCAAATTTTTCCCCTCCCTCTGATATAGGTTTAATATGTACAATCTTTTTTTTTTAATTATAGCTTTTTATTTACAAGTTATATGCATGGGTAATTTTACAGCATTGACAATTGCCAAATCTTTTGTTCCAATTTTTCCCCTTCTTCCCCCCATCCCCTCCCCGAGATGGCAGGTTGACCAATACATGTTAAATATGTTACAGTATAAATTAAATACAATATAATTATACATATCCAAACAGTTATTTTGCTGAATATGTACAATCCTTTTAAACATATTTCTATATTTGTCTTGTTGTACAAGAAAAGTCAGACCAAAGGGAGAAAAACATGAGAAAGAAAAAGAAAATAAGCAAAAAAGATTGAAAATACCATGTTTTGATCCATATTCTCTCTCTGAATGCAGATGGCATTTTCTATCTCAAATCTATTGAAATCCTCTTATGCTCTGCTGTGTACATGACAATGTTTTTTTTTTTTTCTTTCTTTTTTTTTTTTGTATTTAAGCTTAAATTTTAAGAAAAGAAAATTGATTTTAATTCTATTTTAATTGTAATTCAAGCTTGATTTAATATTCCCCTATGCTTTAAGTTTTATTCAGGTCACTTGTCTCCCAGTTATTATTTTGTAACTTGTACCTCTACCCTTGCAATTTCACTCGCTACCCACATTCTAGGGTAAAAATCTAGCTTAATATAAACTACTGTAGACCACTCCCTATCTTCTGCGAACTATTAACAAAACACACCTGAATTAACTTAACTTTGCAAAGTGACCTAAATCTAAAGTGTTTGTAGGTCAGGCGTGTTTTGTTTCGTTTTCAGAAGAGAAGGTCCAAGGGATGGGCATATCAAACAGAGATTGGGGGGGTTTTGCTTTCTGACTATTCAGAATAAGAAACATCTATATAGCTTGAAATTTTGCTCTGTCATCTTGTTAATTGTTTTAAAAAAAAAGTCTCATCATTTCTCACTAGTGTCTCTAGTGTTATTGAGGTCACCATTCTACCCACTCTTAGTAGATTTGTGGTTTCCTAATAATCTGCTAATTGTCAGGACTCCTTATCTCAATCTATCTTTTTTTGCAATTGTGACAAAGGAAGGTACTTGGTCAGAATCCAATTGGATAAAATTCACAACTTTGTCATTCTCTACATATCTGATCTTGGCCAATTTCTCCAGGATCAGTTCCCTTATCAGTCTGATTACTTGGTAATTTGGTAAGTGAAATGCTAAGAAACCCCCTGTATTTCTACCTGAATGAACCATGAAACTCTAGGACAATCCTGAAATAAATGAATGAAAAAAATATGAAGTAGAAAGAAAAAAATAATGGCAGCTAACAGGTGTGCAAGTGAATTAGAAAATCTCCTATTTGTATCCATCTAACATCAGATTCCACCTTTGATCAGTTAATAACTATGGTTACTTAACTAGCCTCAGTGAATTCCTCTGTAAAATGGAGGTAGTAATAGCAATTACAATATAAGTTTGTGAAGGAGGTCAAATGAGATAACAAATATAGAGCATAAAGGCAATTTTATCATCCTTATCCACATCATTATTTTGAGAAAATAGAAAATATAATAGGTTAATCAGGAGTAAAGGATAATTTTGTAGTCAAATCAGCAGCAGCCATCTTATAAGGACTTGAAGGAAGGACATGATGAATTTCCATTGTGTGGGAATGATGTACAGCCAGAGAACATGACTAAAAAAAAGAGACATCTAGTGGAACCACAAATGCACCAATGTCACTTCACTCCACATATACAAGGAAAAGACTAGAAACATGGGAAGGGTAAGTTTTGAAGGTCTTTGAACTCAAGAGAATTTCATATTTGATCCTGGAGGTCATAGGGAGACAGTGGAATTTACTGAGTAGGGAGGTAACAAGATTAGACTTGCACTTTAGCAAAAACATTTTGGTGACTGAATGGAGGATTGACTGTAGTGAGGTAATATTTATATCAAAGAGACTCGCCAGTTGCAATAGTCTAGGTGGTAATGAAGGCCCTTTAAAAAATTGGTGGGTCATGTGCAAAAATGTTTGTGGCAGCCCTTTTTGTAGTGGCCAGAAACTGGAAACTGAGTGGATGCCCATCAGTTGGAGAATGGCTGAATAAGTTATGGTATATGAATGTTATGGAATATTATTGTTCTGTAAGAAATGACCAGCAGGAAGATTTCAGAAAGGCCTGGAGAGATGAACCGAAGCTAAATGAAATGAGCAGAACCAGGAAATTATTATTGTACATGACAACAGCAATATTAAGCAACGATCAAGTCTGATGGATGTGACTCTTTCCAACAATGAGATGATTCAGGCCAATTCCCATGATCTTGTGATAAAGAGAGCCATATATTTCAGAAGGGCCTGAAGAGACTGATGCTAAGTGAAATGAGCAGGACCAGGAGATCATTATATACTTCAACAACAATACTAAATGATGATCAATTCTGATGGACGTGGCCCTCTTCAACAATGAGATGAACCAAATCAGTTCCATTTGTTCAATAATGAATAGAGCCAGCTACACCCAGTGAAAGAACTCTGGGAAATGAATGTGAACCACTACATAACATTTCCAATCCCTCTGTTTCTGTCCGCCTGCATTTTTTATTTCCTTCATAGGTTAAGTGTACATTATTTCAAAGTCCGATTCTTCTTGTGCAACAAAATAACTGTATGGATATGTATACATATATTGTATTTAAAATATACTTTAACATATTAAAATAAACAAATAACTAAAGAGAGCCATCTGCATCCAGAGAGAAGATTACGGAAACCGAATGTGGATCATAACATAACATTCTCAGTCTTTTTGTTGTTGTTCACTTGCATTTTGTTTTCTTACTCATTTTCTTTCTGTTTTGATCTGATTTTTCTTATGCAGCAAGATAATTGTATAAATATGTTTACATATATTGGATTTAACATATATTTTAGCATGTATAACATATATTGGATTACTTGCCATTTAGGGGAGGGAGTGGGGGTAAGGAGGGGAAAATTTATGCAAGGAACAATTTTGAAAAATTATCTGTCCATATGTTTTGAAAATAAAAAGTTTTAATAAATTTTTTTTAATTGGCATGTGTAATTCAGGAGAAAAGGACAAGAGATCTTGCAATGATACAATCAACAAATACAGAATACATATGTGGTTTAGGAGACAATGAGTAGTAGAGGATAGCATCCAAATTGTGAGCCTCTGGGATTGAGATGATGGATGTGTCTTTGATAGTTATAAAGTAGCTGGAAAGCATGAAGAGTTTAGGTACAAAGCTAATGAGTTCAGTTGTGGACATGTGGAGTTTAAACTTTTGCTAGACATTTACTTGGATATTTCAGTTGTAGTCAGAAAGTCAGCAGAGAAGATATTCTGGAGTTGAATATATAAGTATATTTGAGAATCATCAGAAAAATGATACACACACAACCACAGCCTCCTCCTCACCACCATTATTTTTATCCCTATGATTGGAACTATGCTTCCTTTCTGCATGGATATTGCAGAAAAGATCTCTCAGGAGAGCATCTGAAGAATTTCATCTTTCTATCCAGAAGCATCTTCTTTAGTTGTCAGTCATTATTCCCTTTAAAAAAAAAAAAAGATGTATTTACAAAATAAAACACTATATGTTGGTATCATCATTTTCACCTTGCAAAAGGGCCTCAGTGTCATCAGTGGTTGCTGCACAAACCCTGGAAAGTATAGAGGAATCGTTCCACGAATGAAAAGAATGCAGCTAAATGATGAGTTTGAAGGTGAAATTAGGGTTAGAGTTCAAAATTCTTCTCAAAGACAAATGTTGGAATTCCAGAGGTCTTCACTTAGGCACCAGAAATCTTGACTTGATATCTCACTTCAACTATATTATAGGTGAGAGCCAAGGCACCATTGAATTCAATGTGTTTCATATGATTCTGCTTTGAATGTACATTCCTTTGACAGTGTATATTCTATATTCAGCATGAAACTTGGGGATTTCAGCAAATCCTTTTGTGAAAGAATATTACAAAATGTTAAAGACATTGCTTCATTCCTATAGATC
The DNA here is from genome assembly GCF_902635505.1 of Sarcophilus harrisii. Lineage (NCBI taxonomy): Eukaryota > Metazoa > Chordata > Mammalia > Dasyuromorphia > Dasyuridae > Sarcophilus > Sarcophilus harrisii. Next base: position 287,623,061 of record NC_045429.1, on the reverse strand, counting down.
ATATAGGAGTCTTCTTGAAAGTTTTGCAATACTATTTGCAAAGATAGTCTATGACATTTCTTTTATTTATTTATTTTTATTTTTATTTTATTTTTTTTAATTAAATAACTTTTTATTGGCAGAACCCATGCCAGGGTAATTTTTTACAACATTATCCCTTGCACTCACTTCTGTTCCGATTTTTCCCCTCCCTCCCTCCACCCTCTCCCCAAAGATGGCAAGCAGTCCTATACATGTTAAATAGATTACAGTAGATCTTGGATACAATATATGTGTGCAGAACCGAACAGTTTTCTTGTTGCTCAGGGAGAATTGGATTTAGAAGGTATAAATAACCTGGGAAGAACAAAAATCCAAGCAGTTTACATTCATTTCCTAGTGTTCTTTCTTTGGGTGTAGCTGCTTCTGTCCATCCTTGATCAATTGAAACTAAGTTAGATCTTGTCTTTGTTGAAGAAATCCACTTCCATCAGAATACATCCTCATACAGTATCGCTGTTGAGGTATATAATGATTTCCTGGTTCTGCTCATTTCGCTCAGCATCAGTTATGACATTTCTTTTAAGACATATATGGCACAAATTTCTCAAGTAAATCAATGAAAAATGTCTAGGAGGTGGAGCCAAGATGATAAAGGCAGAGCCTTATCTGAGCTGTCCTCCAATCTCATCCCCTTATATCTTGGGGAATGGCTGAATAAATTGTGATATGTGATTGTGATGGAATACTATTGTGCTATAAGAAATAATGAGTAGGATGCTTTCAGAAAAACCTGAAAAGATTTTCATGAGCTGTGCAATACTGAAAGATAATCGACTGTGGATTGACTTTGCTACTTTTGGCAATATAATAACCCAGGACAACTCTGAAGGATTTATGATGAAAAATGTTATCCTTACCTAGAGAAAGAACTGATAATATCTGAATATAGACTGAAGCACAATTTTTGTACTTTTTAATTTTTCTTGAAGTTTTTATTATTATTATTTTTTCATAATATGATTATGTAAACATTTTGCATGACCACACATGTATAACCTATATCAACCTGCTTGCCTTCTCAGTAAGGGGAGAGTGATGGGGTGAAAGAAACAGAAAGAATTGCTTTGTAACATCAAAGAGGTGCCCTCAAAAACTGCAAGAATTTCTAGCTTTCTGTGCAGTTGCATTGATTCCTAAGGAAAAATCCTTTGCCTATAAAGCTTTTGCCTAGCTTTAGAGGACAGCAAGATATTGAACTACCTTAATAAGTTCTGAGACTAAAGCAACTTTGGCTTGAGGTACCTACAGTAGATGTCAATGGGAAGCTTTTCCAAACAGTATTGGAAAGCTTTCTGGATGATCTCCAAAGATACTCCAAAAAAATACAATGTCTTCAGTGTTTAACTATTGCTATTGGTCTCTAGCTATTGCAATGCATTAAACCTAATAAAAACAAATCATGAGATAATGCCATTATTTCCACTCTAAGTTTTTCTTTCTGTTGAAAAGGATAATAAGCACTGATTGATTAGCAAAAATAGAAAAGCTACTGAAACCACATAGGATAAGCTTCATACCATTTTTTTATTGCCAACACTAGTTTACAAAATCAACTTCTTGTTTTTATTTTAATATGAATGCATTGTTGAATTCAATGTCCTTTATTTGATTCTGATTTGAACATATTTTTCATCTGAAAGAATATCTTCTTCATTCACCCTATACCATGGGGACTGCAGCAAAATTCTCTTTGAAAAAGATTGTTCCAAGGTACTGAAGGCATTCCTAAATTCAAACATATGATATAAGGCCTTTTAGAAAGCTTTCCAATATTGTTTGCAAAGGCTGCCTATTAATATTCCCAAACATGCCTTAATCTCAATCAATGTATATCAAAATAATTCTAGATCTTCATTTCCTTTAAAGCTATACAAAAAATTTACAAGAAGAAAATATTTCCTTATGAAAAATCTCAACTGCACATGTAATGCCGGAGAAACTGAGGCAAAATAGAGATTAGAGAGTTTTAATATTTTAATAGTGGAGAGTGTGGAATGATGCCATACTAGCCATAGTTGTAGCCGGTCAGCTGGATGGGACTTTTGTCTCAAAGCATCCAACAATGAGCAAGGGATTCCAGAGACTCTTATAGGGCTCCAGGGAAATAAAGGCAAGGGGTGGGGCAGAGCACTGGTGAGTAGAAACTCTAGGAAGGACCATAACTTTTTAATTCTGACAGGTTGGGGGTGAAGAAGGAAGGATCATAAATTCTGATAAGTTAGGAGGGAAGAAGCTTGGAGACAGTAAGTCTGAGCCAGAAAATAACCAAGTGTATAAGCCACCTGGACTTTTATGACTCTGGAATTCCAGAGTGGCCAGGGCTCCGCAGCCCTAATTATCTCAGTCCTAAAGGCCAGGAAGGGGAGTTGCTACCAGGGAAACTGAGGCAGAACACTCCAAATTCTCTTTCCTGAATATTCAAATCATTGAATTATCTTGGAGGGAATCAGCACCATGATTTTGACCAACCCTACCTGGAGGATATAAATCAAAAATAAAATTAGAAAAGATGCAAGGACCTAGGCCAGGGAAAGTCTCTCCCAAATAATCCAGAGTTTACAGCATTCCTTGTTTAGGGCAGCACAAAGGCCTCCCTGTTGCAAGCATGTCAGGTCCTCTGCAGTTCTGGAACACTATCTTAGCCAGGGAATCCAGTTTGAGATGGACAATTCAATTGAGTTAGGTCTGCAGTTGCTTGTGCACTTAACTCAGCCTCTGCTTGCAGAGGGAGCAGCAGTGCACTGCACGGCTGTCAGAAACTCTAGGGGGGAAGGGTGAGGCCTGAAATTGCTCCACCTCTCCCTGCCAAAAAGAACAAGCAGCCTAAGGAACATTGCTACAAAAAGGATCTGGATTACTGAGCAGAGTGTCAGAGTATGCACACTTAGTCAGACCACTGAGACAGGCAAATCCTGAACTCAGAGGCCTAATACCAAACTGCAATATCCTTCTAGGATGTGAAATGCTAATTAAGGAACTGGGGTTACAGGACTGGAGAAGCAGATCAGAGAGACTGTCAGTCACAAGACAGGTGCCTATACCTTGGAGATTTCCAAGGATGATTTCTGATTATTCCTAAAAATAGATAATCAGAAAATGGTCCCAGAAACTGAGTCTGTCAGAGCAATTCCAATAGAATAAAGGGGTTCAAAGTTAAAACAGAACCAGCAATCACAGTCCAGCTGGGGTTTAAATAATAAACCAAGCAAGGAGTAAAGATGAAAAATGATTGCTGGGAGGGCTTCCAATTTGAATTGGTGGGTCAGGAGGGGCAGAAGTGCCTGGGGGCAAAGTGAACAGGAGCTAGTGGCACTAGGGGTTCCCAAACTTTCAAGTATTTTTGGGGAAAATCCACCAACTTTCCTGGTCCCTTATCTCTTATCCTCCCTTTTTGTTTTATCACAGTAATCATCCACAGGGAAGTAAATAGGGCTCCAATTGTCAAGTAGCCACCTTCCATACAAGTCCTGAAAGTGAACTAAAGTTCTTATACATAACAGACTAGACAGTAGAGAATTTCTACCCTGGAACTCATTCAAAGATCCCTCAAATAATTACATGTTCTGAAGGGAACATTGTGATCAATTAGATAATGCAGATATATACTATAAGCATGCTTTACCCAAATTTTAATACAATATTTTTCTCTCTCTTTTTTCCCTGAGGCAATTAGGGTTAAGTGACTTGCCCAGGGTCACACAGCTAGGAAGTATTAAGTGTCTGAGGTCAGATTTGAACTCAGGTCCTCCTGACTTCAGGGCTGGTACTCTATCCACTATGATCTAGCTGCCCTAAACCCAACATTTTTTCATTCTAAATCCTAAGCACACAGTAATAGGGGACTCAGTCAGAATTTGGCATTCATTTATCAACCACTTTCCCTCCAAATCAATGAGGCTCAAAGTCCATTAGGGGCAGGAGTGAAGATGGTCTCATCTTCTGAAACTGTTTCCTGCTGAGAATGGGCAAAGCTGAATCCTGTTCTAGGGAGAGGGTGGGGCATGGTGTGCTGGAAGCATCCAGTGGGCTGATCTAGGTCCCAGAAGCAGATCAATCCAGCTGTAATGTGACCAAAATCTAGAACAAAAACAAATTTGACAAATAAAGGTTAGAACAGTCTGAGATAGAAAGATTGGTTCACAAGAACTGCTACAAAATGTGGAAAGGCCAATATAGATTGGCCAACAGCTTCCCATGTAAGGAAACAAGTTTGTCTTGCAGGATAGACAAATGGTTGTCAGCAGCAGTCTCAATAAGCAAAATAGCAATTAAATCTCACAGGCAACTATACCAGTTGTCCTCTCATTATTTCAGAAATCTTTAAAAACCTGAATATCTACAGACACAAATATCTAGTTACTGATCTACCGATCAGTAGGCTAAATACTCATTTGCCTAAGTATTTAGGATATAATGATTACATATAGTCAGATTAGAAAAACCACGGTATGCCATAATTGAATGACTATTTGCTCTGATCATAGAGATAAATCACAGGAGAAAGAAACAGGGACATGACTATAACATAATATAATCAATCAGAACTGATTCTTCAGCAAATACAAGACACAAGATAAAATAGCTTTTATTTTAAAATAAAAAATTTTATTTTAAAATTAAAAAAACTGAGGTTTTACATCAGGTAATTGTCCCAGTATCTTTCAGAAGGTGGAGCTATAGCTCCATTTGGGAGTTTTCTAAAACTCCCAAATAATATTACCTACAGACATAAGAAATTTTACCTCCAATAACAAATCTCATTAACCAAAGCTTCAGATGAATCCCAAACAGGTATTTACTATGACCTACACACATACATACAAACATATATATATGTACACACACACACACACACACACATACACATAATTCTCAGAGTCCTTTTAAATAATGGATACAATCTCAAGATAATTCAATACAATCAATTAAAACCCATACAGAATATCCTAATTCCACATAAAAGAATCTTTCAGAATTAACATAAATATCTTCATTCTTAAAAATATCAATTAAACGTTTGAAAATAACCCTACCAAATTATAAATTGCATTTCTTATGATATTCCTTAAATAAGAAGACCATTATACACCTAAATAAACAATTAACACCATGTAAAAGTAGGCTTTCCCTTTAAATAACATCTCCATTTCTAAAGAAGCAGCCATAAGTGGGAGGGGGGGAGGGGGAAGGAAAGGTAAGTTAAATTTTCACCTTTGAATGCAAAAGATCCCTTCCCATTTCTCCCTCCTCTACTCTACTTCTCTTTATAATTAACTTTTAAGGTGTCAAATCCTTCCCCGGACTTCAGTCAGTGTGTATTCTTTATCCTTACATTAAAAGACTTGCCTCTTTCTTTTTCAACTTCACACTTCTCCTTTTCTGACTTGCTTTTTTCTTCTTTTCTCTCTCTCTCAATAACCAACATTATCTCCCTAAAATTACATCCCATCTCTGATTCCCTTCCAAACAATTTCTGTCTCTCTCTTTTCAACTGATTCCTTCCTGATACTGTCTCTCCTCTTCTCCTGTCTCTCAATTCCTTCCTGAAATCATTCAAACTATCAATTGTTACTACAAATCAATCTTTCTTATCCCAATTATCTACTTTTCTTTTCTTTTCCTTCAAAATTGTTAAGATTCACAATATAGTGAATAGCTAAATATCTCCATAAAGCTCATACACATGTTCAAAAGAATTGACAAAATTTAAAGCATAAATTATAATGTTTACAATAAGGTAACATACTTCATCTAATCAGGGGTATGTGACCTCTTTAGGTAAGTTATCAGTACTTTGTTTTAACAAGCTATTGTTAATCTGAATTAAATCAAATATAGCCTTAAAAAAAGTTTTGTCTTTCAGTAGTAAAGGTTCAATATTCAAACAAATTCCTTAGAGCTTATATCCAGGATAAAGAGATCTAGCATGCACAAGGCAACAGTAATTATCTCCCACAATTTCAGAATCACAATCCCATTTTAAAAACTAAGTTCCCAAAATTCAACAGACCAATAAGCTATAAGGATATGGCTTTTTTTTCCCCAACTTAAGTAAATTTCCTAAAATTCCATTTAAATATTGCAGACAAACTGAATTACCATTTGGTTGTGTGTGTATATATATATATATGCATTTACACATACATACACATATATATTTAAACTGGCTCTCCGAGGCTTTATTAGATTAAAGAGACTTTTTTTTTCTCCACAACAATTAACATTAGCTTCTTTTGTTCTCTCTCTTACCTTCCCCTCAGGCAAAGCTGCAACTTGAATCAGATAAGGTTTTATTGCTCCCTTTTTTTTTTTCTTTACTGGCCTTGGAAGACTGTTTTTCTATCAGGTTTTAAAACAGCCAAGTTTTTTCATTTCATATTAGTGCTAACTGATTACAATTAAGTTCGATAAGAAGTCAAAAACCACAAGCATTTTTTATGCTAAGCATTTTGGAACATTGAAATGATCAATTGCCAAATTTCTCTATCACTGTTCTTAAAATTTAACAGAATTCCTTAAATCCACACATCAGACAGACAAGTCACAAACACCAACCACACAGATACAGCATTTAACACATAAAAATTAGGGGTAAACTCCTGATACCTCAGGAATGCCGTAAGGGGAGTTTTCAGGTCAATAATCTCTCCATCTCAGAAATTCAAATTGAGCCTTTTAAAAAGGCTTCCAAACTCCAATCTGGTACATTGTCTATCTTCACAGAAAGTACCCAGATGTAAAAAAAAAAAAAAAAAAAATACCCAGAATCCAGATGTGTACCTGGAGACACCCAGACCAGTAGTGTTTAAAAAAAAAAACAACAAAAAACAACCCAGAGTTGCGCTCAGAAGCGCCCAGATTCATTGTCCAAAGACATATTCATACTAGATTTGTGTCTAGAGACACTAAGACAAGATAGCATCACATAGAGTCTCACTAATTTTTCCAAGAGTCCATCAGCCTGACCTTTCTGGGGACCCAAATTTGCTAGCAATCAGAAAACTTAACCTGCAGGGATTTCAAAACAGGTTCTCCTGTGGCTGAAATAGAGATGTTCGTTTGTGATGAGCTCTTGCTGCAATTGAGACTGCTCTCTCTGGAACTCTGGAAAAAATCAGAAGGCCGGCGGCCTTCCTAAAATCGCCCAGAGCCAGGCTCCCCCACGGAGATCTACTCTACAATCTCTGATCTTGCTCTCAGATCTCATATTTCACAGGGCTCCTCCAGAAATGTAATACCGGAGGAACTGAGGTAAGCTAGAGATCAGAGGATTTTAATATCTTAATAGTGGAGAGTGTGGACTGGTGGCCGTACTAGCCATAGCCATAGCCAGTCAGCTGGATGGGACTCTTGTCTCAAAGCATCCAACAATGAGCAAGAGATTCCAGAGACTCTTATAGGGCTCTGGCGATCAGGGAAACAAAGGCAAGGGGGGGGAGCACTGGGTGAGCAGAAACTCCAGGAAGGACCATAACTTTTTAGTTCTGACAGGTTGGGAGTATGTAAGAGTCAAAGGACAGAGGTCACGTTCAGTGCAACCAGAAGGTAAACAAGTGGGAAATGCTTGAGAGCCCCAGGAGTAATTTCTGTGTGCAAAAAGAAACCACATCTTGGGTGGAAACTCTAGCCATATCGAGGAAACTTCGTAAGGGGAGTGTCTCCTTCTCTGATTGGCTGTGCATGTGACTTCATAGACCCTATATTAGTTGTAAGGAGGAGGAACTGCTCTCTTTTCACCTGGAGCTCTGCAGAGAGTAGGAACTAAGAGAGTGAAGGAGGTCAAAGGGTAGGATGTAGATATATGAATAAAAGATCCTGAGCTTGCATACAACTGCTCTCGAGTGCTTTGTTGCGCCCCAACTGCTGTTCATGTGAGATGGCAGCCAGAGACCTCTGAAGACCTCAGAAAGAGACAAGCTTGCCCTAGAGAGTGACACGAGATTTCTCTGAAGCCCTGGGAATTAGGAGAGATGGGAAATAGCAAATGCAGAGACAAACATTTGCATATGGCTCCCAGGTATGAGGGCAGCACAGAAACTTGTCAGAACCAGAAAAATTAATATTCGAAAATTAACATTCAGGAAAAAGCAATAGTTCCTCCTCCGGTAGAAAAGGTAGAGAAACATTAAACATTAAACTATGACCAAACCGAGAGTATAGTTGTAAATGCAGAGCAAGCTTATGAGTTAGAAAATTGATTCTTTAACAAAAAACATGCCCCATGAAAAGCAGGAGGAGAGCTCCCCAATTCCTAGAGGTATATATCCCTCATCAGACTATCTGCCTGGGATATACCTCTCAGGTGATCAAGATAATAAAGAAAATTATCCCCCACACTCCTTAAATAGAGCTCAGCAAGAGGGGACAAAGATAGAACAAAAGATTCAGGAACTTCACCTTGGAGCAGAATCAGAGGACAAAGCAAAGGTTAGTTTACAACAATTAGAACAAGAAGTGCAACATCTCCAGCTAAAAGCTGAGGCAGAGAACAGAAAAAGGATTATTTTAGGGCAGAGAGGACAAGGAAAGCCAAGAGTTCTACTTATGGGCTGAGCTGGAGAAGAGACAAAAGATCACTTTGCAAAGACCAGCTGTTTTTCCTATAGTGCACAGTAAGAACCACACACCCCCTCCTCCCCCTTCTCCCCTAGCTTTACAGGAACCTTTAATGAGGGCAGCTGCTGAGGGGGAAGGATATAATGCCATGGGATTCCGATTGGGGCTTCCAGGACTACCCTCTAGAGGAGGACAAGGCTGGAGGTCCGACACATGTCCTGATCTCATTTAAGGTGAAACAAGCTTGCAACAGCTATGGCCTCAACGGTCCCTACACTATACAAATATTACAATAGATGTCAAGTAGATATGCCCTTACCCCGAATGATTGGAAATCTATGGCATTCGCTTGTTCTACTCCTGGTCAGTCACTAGTGTGGCTATCAGAATTTGCTAAATCAGCTCCGAAGTATGCGATAGCCAATGACCATCAGGACCCGGAAGAGTCTGTGCTTGTAATTATATTGACTGCTGTTCCACAACTTATATTATGTGACTGTATTTGCCCCTATTGCAGAGTGTGCTATACAGGCTTGGGAGAGAAACAAGGAGGGGCTGGTACAGCAACATCTTACCTCAATAAGACAAGGCCCCCAAGAACTATTCAAGATTATGTGTCCCCATTAAAAACAGCAGTTGACAGAGTTATAGGGAAAGGTGGCGCTTCTGACCTTCTCTTCAGGCAACTGTTAAAAGAGGGAATGAAGAAGGTGGGCAGGAGTATAGTGGCTGGACTTTCTAAAGAAACTCCTATCGCTTAAATTATAGATAGAAGCAGATTATGAGGCTGTTATTACAGAGGCAATGGCCTCAGCTATAGCTCAGGGCATCACACAGGGTAAGATAGGAAGGATGAGGGACAGAAATGTTATAACTGTGGCAGAAAAGGACGTGTCCAAGCCCAATGCCATAAGCAGCCAATAGGGGGCAGAAAATCCTTTTGCTTGGTTTGTGGCAAGATAGGCCCCGTGGCAAAATTTTGTAGATGCAGGAAGAGAAATCATACTATGGTTCGGGGAAACTGGCGAGGGGGTCCCACGAGGACCCCAAATGCATACTAGAGAGATCAGGAACCTACCCAGAGAGGAGCTGCAGGGTTCGAAGAGAATTATCAGGCCTTGATGAGGAATGTGGACAGCACTTGGTGAATGCAGTCCAGGGTTTTTACATCAACCCACGGACCACTGCACGTACAACCCAAGGCTGGAGATAGATTAGTGATTAGGCTCTGCACCTGCGATTGCACATACTATGGTATTAAAACATATGGAACCATTTATCTTGGTGACCAATCCTCACCCATATTCTGTGAACTTAAAGGGAGATCATCAATTGCCAAAGCACTCCCATTGCATTCTTTTGGTGAGATGGATTTTACTCAGATGATTGGACAAGAAAAACCCATGTGTCCTATTTATATAGAAAACAGGCCCTTCCTAGGAATGATTGACACAGGGCTGATAATAAACAACTTGACTGGCCTCCTGAATGGTCGCTACAAACCCAAACAGTAACAGTTAATGGAGTAGGTGGGATGCAACGTGCTTCCCAGTCTAGTAGAAAACTTCACTGGGAATTTGAAAATCAGAGAGGTGTCTTTAGGCCTCTTGTCATTGCAGGGCTCAGAACCTCCTTGTGGAGAAGAGAGTTACTGAAAGCCCTTCGGACAACGTTCCACATTGAGGAAAACTAATGGGGGCCACTGAGAGGGTCCTGGCGGTGCCACCCATAAGATGGAAACCTGACTGTCCTATGTGGGTGGGTCAGTGGTACCTCTCAAACGAAAAGCTCACTGCCTTAAGATCCATCATTATGGCACAGGAGAAATTGGGTCATATTGTGCCTTCCTTCAGTGCTTATAACTCACCTGTTTTTGTAATTAGGAAAAAGAACAAAGCATGGCGCATGTTAGTTGATTTGAGAGCTGTGAATGTCGCCAGGCAACCCATGGGAGCCTTACAACCAGCCTCCCATCTCCTAATATGGTTCCTAAAGAATCGTATGGTGGTTATTGACATACAGGATGGCTTTTACTCTGTTTCTTTGCCTCCTACAGACAGGGAGAAGTTTGCCTTCTGTGTTCCAGCTATTAATTTACAAGCTCCTGCCACTAGATGGCAGTGGAAAGTATTACCACAAGGGATGGCTAACAGTCCCACCCTTTGCCAAAGGTGGACGAGGTTCTTGCACCAGTCAGAAGTTTATACCCAAATGTCTATATACTCCAACACACGGATGATATACTGGTGGCCACTAAGGAAAAGTCGCAGTTGCAAAATATTGCGCAACACATTATTCGAATATTGGCTCAGCAGAACCTCGTAGTGACACCACAAAAGCTACAGACTAAGCCTCCATTTCTATCGTGGGCACATTCAAGAGCTCACTGTGCCCAAGGTGCCTCCTAAGGGGGACGAGGGTAAGTATAAAACTCTTCATGGCTTTCAGCACTTGGTGGGAACTTTACAAAGGCTGAGGCCCACTCCTCCGATCCCCCCTTCTGTTATGCCCCTTTTAGGATACTTTGAAAGGCCCTTCTGCGCTGACATCACCACGACCGTGGCCTGCGAGGCCCGTACAGCATTACCATCCACTCCCTTGCTGTGCGCTTGTCCTGCCTCTGGGACTGATCCTTCCGGGCGCTCGATGCCGTGCATTTGCCCATAAGCCCCTTTTTGCTGCGCGGCACCAAGACGAGCCCCCCACAGAGAGGCTGTGCCCTACTAGACCTTCCCGTGCTCTGACCAGTGAGACCGAAGGACTTGGTTCCTCCCTGTGGCGATGTTGCCAGCGGCCGTGCTTATCTCGGGGCCACCCCCTCCGTTGGCTCTTGGCAGACCAGAACAGCAGGTGCTTGCCATTGCCCAGGATAACTTAATGGGGCAGTTCTGTTACGGCTTTGTCCCTTAGCGCCTCTGCGTACTTCCCGGCCACTTAGACCATTGTACAAAAGACTACGAGGAAGTATTGCCCTGGATCTCTTTCCTCAGAGCCAGTGCAAGGCCCTAATGTTTTTACTGATGCTACCAAAGGTCACAGGGCGGACACTCAGGAGACATATGTCCTTGACACTCCCTATGATTCCACCCAGAAAGATGAGTTATAAGCCATCATACACGCCATGCAACGGTATAAAGAGGCTCTTAATATCATCACGGGTAGTCCTTATGCCTCCAAGCCATCCAGCAGCTCCACTCATGTATATGAATGACCGGCCCTCCACCACCACTGATCTCCTTCATTAGGCCCAAGAAGCTTTAAACAGCGGGGCCGTGCCCCTTTTTATTGTGCATGTTAGTCTCATACTGATGGCCCCGGTCCCATATTTGAGGTCAGTAGGGCAGCTGACGCCCTCCTTTACCCTTTGTGTGGCCTGTACGCTGACTCCCCTGCCCATAAGGCACATGCTTCATGTCACTTATCTGCCCACTCATTGCAGAGGCTGTATGACCTCTCTAAAGCAGAAGCTGCAGCTTTTGTTCGCCATTGCACGATTTGTGCTCCCTTTTCGTCCTGCTCCATGAAATACGGCAAGGAATCCTCGTGGTGAGTCGCCCAGTGCCCTCTGGCAAATGGATGTGACTCATGTTAAAGGCAGAGCATCCATGTAACCATGGATACCCACTCTCAATTCCTCTATTCCTCACTCCCACCAGGAGAAGCAGTTAGGCATGTGGTCAGCCATCTTTATCATTGCTTCTCCATCGCAGGAGTCCCACATGCACTTAAAACAAATAATGAGCCACTTATACATGCTCTGCTTTTAGGCCCTTTTGCACTGAATCTGCCATTGCCCATTCAACTGGCATCCCCATAACCCTAAGGGACAAGCCATTGTTGAACGGGCTAATTGTACTCTCAAGATGCTCATGTCTAAGCAAGAAAAAGGAGTATGGGGGCTTACAAGACCCTCCAGCGACTCACACAGGCCCGCTTAGATGCAATGATAGATACATATAATTACTTACAATTTTCACACTCCTTGGATCTCACCCCAGCGATGCACTTCTGGCACATGCAGAAAGTGTGGCTAACAGACTGGTCACAGAAAGAGGTAAGCTTGGTATAGACAGTGACCAGAGATTTCTCTGAAGCCCTAGGAATTAGGAGAGACTGGCAAGAACAAATGCAGAGATAAACATTTGCAGGGATGAAGAAGGAAGGATCATAAATTCTGATAAGTTGGGAGGGAAGAAGCTTGGAGACAGTAAGTCTAAGCCAGAAAATAACCAAGTGTTTGAGATAAGCCACCTGGAGTTTTATGACTCTGGAATGCCAGAGTGACCAGAGCTTCATAGCCCTAATTATCTCAGTCTTAATGGCCAAGAAGGGGGGTGGGGGTGGGGGTTCTATCAGGGAAACTGAAGCAGAACAATTCAGGGAAACTAAGGTATAACACACAAAACTTCTTGCAGTTTTTAAAGGAGCCTTTTTTTTTTTTTTTTTTTTTTACTTCTTAGATTCTGAATTTTTTTATTGTTTCAAGTTTAGTAAATTTTCAATAAGTTTATTTCAATACAAATGGGTGTTCTCTTTCAAAAAACATTCTAGCAAGATATTCTGCCAATGCAGGGGAAGATAAAAGTTTTAACTATCTCCCAATGCAAGAAAAGCCACAGTCTTTAGTTATTGAAATGCATTGAATCCAATAAAACAAACCAAGACCTTTCCACACTCTTGATTTTTCTTTATGAGAGAATGATTCTTTTTATTGCAAGAAGAATTAACATTGATTGACCAGCACAAAGAAATAATGGAATGAAATTACATAGGTAATGCACATTCTTCTTCACATTAATTTGAACATCAAATCTTTATTGCTTCCATGCCAGTGCACCATTGAATTCTATGTCCTTTCCTTGATTCTTCTTGGAATATTCTTTTCCTTTGAAAGAATGTGTTCTTTATTCAACCAGAACAATGAGACTTGCAGCAAGAGTCACTCTGAGGAAAATTATTCCAAGTGACAAAAAACCTTCCACTACATGCAAGAGGGGTAAGCTTGAAAGTTTTCTAATGCTGTTTGGAAAAGCTATGGACATCCATTGAAAGAACCATAGGGCCCAAAGTTGCTTTAGTCTCAGTGTAAATCAATGCAATTCAATATCTTTCATTCCACGAAAGCTAGACAAAAGCTTTATAAGCAAAAGGATGTTTTCAAAGGAATAAATGCAACTGCACAGAAAGCTAGAAACTTTTGTAGTTTTTGAAGGCATTCTTAGACTCTCACAATTGGGTTCACTGCATCAAATTTAGTAGTAGAACCTTTTTTATTCCAAACAGTTTTTCTATTTCTGGAAAGGTTCTACAGAAATAAATCTGTTCTGCCAAAACAGGGAAAGAGAAAAGTTTTAAGGACACCTGCTAATGGAAGAAAAGACACAGTCTCAAGATATTTCAATGCATTGAATCCAATGAAACAAACCAAGTACTTCAGTAATACCTTTCCACACTCTGATTTTTGTTCTGAGAAAACTGTTCCTTCAATTGCAAGAAGAGACTGGGATCAATTGACTAGAAAAATAAATAATGGAATGAAAGAGACTGTACAGATTATGCTTTATACTATTCTTTCTCATACTAGCTTTGAAGATGAAGTTCTTATTTATCACTTTAATTCCAATGCACATTTGGATTTTCTCTCTTTTCCTTAATTCTGCTTGGAATATTCTTTTCCTTTGAAAGAATGTGTTCTCCATTCAACCAGAACTATGAGATTTGCAGCAAAAGTGCCTTTATGAAAGAATATTAGAAATATTAGAAAATGATGAAGACATTGCTTTATTCCAGTAATGCAAAAAATGACCACTAGGTCATTTCGAAAGCTTTCTAATACTGTTTGAAAAAGCTGCCTATGGACATTCACTGTAAGAATCATAGAGCCCAAAGTTGCCTTAGTTTCAATGTAAATCATTACAGATCAGTATCTTGTTTTTCTCTAAAACTATTATGTTTCCCGCTAGCCTCGGCAATAAGAGTTGAGAAAGAGATTAAAGGAATTAGAGTAAGTAATGAGGAAACCAAACTATCACTTTTTGCAGATGATATGGTGGTATACTCAGAGAACCCCAGAGATTCTACTAATAGAAATAATTCATAAATTTGGCAAAGTTGCAGGATACAAAATAAATGCACATAAATCCTCAGCATTTTTATACATCACCAATAAAATCCAACAGCAAGAGACACAAAGAGAAATTTCATTCCAGAATAACTGTCAATAGCATAAAATATTTGGGAATTTATCTACCAAAGGAAAGTCAGGAATTATGTGAGCAAAATTACAAAACACTTTACACACAAATAAAGTCAGATTTAAATAATTGGGAAAATATTAAGTGCTCTTGGATAGACCAAGCGAATATAATAAAGATGACAATACTCCCTAAACTAATCTATTTATTTAGTGCTGTACCAATCAGACTCCCAAGAAAATATTTTAATGATCTAAAAAAAAAAAAAATAACAAAATTCATGTGGAAGAACAAAAAGTCAAGGATCTCAAGGGAATTAATGGGGAAAAAAATCAAATGAAGGTGGCCTAGCTGTACCTGATCTAAAACTATATTATAAAGCAACAGTCACTAAAACCATTTAGTATTGGCTAAAAAATAGATTAGTTGATCAGTGGAATAGGTTAGGTTCATAAGACAAAATAGTCAACTATAGCAATCTAGTGTTTGACAAACCCAAAGATCCCAACTTTGGGGATAAGAATTCATTATTTGACAAAAACTACTTGGAAAACTGGAAATTAGTATGGCAGAAATTAGGCATGAATCCACATTTAACACCATACACCAAGATAAGATCAAAATGGGTCCATGATTTAGGCATAAAGAATGAGATTATAAATAAATTAGAGGAACATAGGATAGTTTATCTCTCAGACCTGTGGAGGAGGAAGAAATTTGTGACCAATTGAACTAGAGACCATTATTGATCACAAAATAGAAAATTTTGATTACATCAAATTAAAAAGCTTTTGTACAAATAAAACTAATGCAAACAAGATTAGAAGGGAAGCAACAAACTGGGAAAACATCTTCACAGTTAAAGGTTCTGATAAAGGCCTCATTTCCAAAATATAGAGAGAATTGACTCTAATTTATAAGAAACCAAGCCATTCTCCAATTGATAAATGGTCCAAGGATATAAACAGACAATTTTCAGATGATGAAATTGAAACTATTTCCACTCATATAAGTGTTCCAAATCACTATTGATCAGAGAAATGCAAATTAAGACAACTCTGAGATACCACTACACACCTGTCAGACTGGCTAAGATGACAGGAAAAAATAATGATGAATGTTGGAGGGGATGCGGGAAAACTGGGACACTGATGAGTTGTTGGTGAAGTTGTGAACAAATCCAACTATTATGGAGAGCAATCTGAAATTATGCCCAAAAAGTTATCAAACTATGCATATCCTTTGATCCAGCAGTGCTACTACTAGGTTTATACCCCAAAGAAATACTAAAGAAAGGGAAAGGGACCTGTATGTGCCAAAATGTTTGTGGCAGCCCTGTTTGTAGTGGCCAGAAACTGGAAATTGAATGGATGTCCATCAATTGGGGAATAGTTAGGTAAATTGTGGTATATGAATGTTATGGAATATTATTGTACTGTAAGAAATGACCAGCAGGATGAATACAGAGAGGCTTGGAGAGACTGACATGAACTGATGCTGAGTGAAATGAGCAGAACCATTATATACTTCAACAATGATACTGTATGAGGATGTATTTATTTTGATGGAAGTGGATTTCTTCGACAAAAAGAAGATCTAACTCAGTTTCAATTGATCAGTGATGGACAGAAGCAGCTACACCCAAAGAAAGAACACTGGGAAATGAATGTAAACTATTTGCATTTTTGTTTTTCTTTCTAGGTTATTTTTACCTTCTGAATCCAATTCTTTCTGTGCAACAAGAGAACTGTTTGATTCTGCACACAGATCTTGTATCTAGAATATACTGGGACATATTTAACATGTATAGGACTGCTTGCCATCTGGGGGAAGGGGTGGAGGGAGGGAGGGGAAAAGTCAGAACAGAAGTGAGTGCAAGGGATAATGTTGTAAAAAATTACCCAGACATGGGTTCTGTCAATAAGGAGTTATAATTATTAAAAAATAATAAAAATAAACTAGAAAAAACATCTTTATTATTCACAATTCAATACAACATGGAATTCAGTGCCCTTTCCTCAGTTCTGCTTGGAATAGGCTTTTCATATAAAGGAATATGTTCTGCATTCAATCTGATTATTTGCAGCAAAAGTCCCTTTGTCAAAGAATATGTCGCATAAAGAGATCCATCCATCATTCGTAGGGCACAAAACTGTCTCATTCTCAATGGAAATCATTGGAGTTCAATAGTTGCTTTTGTTTCAAGCTAGGCAAAAGAAGTGATAAGCAGAATATGTTATTGTTGTTGTAGTTGTCGCTTAGAAATTAATGCAATTGCACAGAAAGCTAAAACCTCTAACAGTTTGGGAGAGTGTGTCTTGGTCTTCTCAGATTCTCTCAGGTGAATACATTGCATCCAGCTTTAAAAGATTCCAGTAGACTTTTTTGTTATCAGTGGGTTTTCTCTTTAAGGAAAGGTTCTATCAAAGAAAATGTATTCTGATAATGAAGAAATATCTTAATATTCTCTAGTTATTGCAATGTATACAGTCCAGTGAATTCAACCAACTCCTGCAATAATACCATCTTTTTTGCACTCTGGTTACTCTTACAAGAATGGCCTTCCTTTCCTTGCATAAAGAAATTGGAATTAACCAGCACAAACAGATCATGGAATGAAACTACAAAGATTACGCTTGATACTTTTCTTCTTTCATTCTTTTGAAATACCAACTTCTTCCTTATCAGTCATATATTAATTAATCTTGAGTCTGCTAGGAATATGCTTTTGCTGCAGAGGAATATGTTTTATATTCAACCTGAACCATGTCATTTGCAACAAAACTTCCTTTGTGAAAGAATTTTTCCAGGTACCTGAAAACATTCCTTCATTCCACTGGATACTCTTGGGCTGAGTTTGAAAGCTTTCCAATAGTATGTGACAAGGCTCCATAAGGAAATCTATAATCAGATTCATAGGGTACAAAGTTGCCTTCTTTTCAATGGAAATCATTATGTTAAGTAATTATTAGAAGCAGAATATATTTCTTTAGGCATAAATATAACAGAAAGCTAAAACTTCTTGCATTTTTGGAGAGCATTTCTTAGTCTTAGATTCTCCCCATTATCTAAATAGGATCTAATTTATGAATATTCCCTCAGACCATTTCGGTTGTTTATGTGTTTTCTCTTTTCCGAAAGGGTCTACCAAAGAATGCATTCTATCAATGCAGGGAAAGAGAAATGTCTTAACTGCACCTGCCAACACAGAGAAACCTAGTCTCTAGCTATTGCAATGTATGCAATCTATGAATCCAATCAACTCCATCCTTTTCACACTCTGTTCTCTGAGAAAGGCTTCCCTTTCTTTGCATGAAGAGATTGGCATTGATTGACCAGCACAAACAGATCATGGAATGAAATTGCACAGATTAAGCTTGATAACTTTCTTTTTCTCATTCTTTTAGAAGACCAAATTGTTCTTTATAATGTCAATGCACCATAGAATTCAAATGCCTTTTTCTTGATTCTACTTCATTCAAAAATCAGCTTTTGAGTGAAGAAATGTGTTCTGTATTCAACCTGAACCATGTCATTTGTGGCAAATATCCCTTTATGAAAGAATATTCCAGGTGGCTGAAGAGATTCCTTCATTTTCAATTGGGCACTGCTTGAAAGCTTTCCAATTTTATTTCAATTGGCTACATAAGGAAATGAATCATTACTAAGGCCCGATTATTCTCAGTGGAAATCATTGCAGTTCAGTGCTTTGTTCCCTATCAAGCTAAGCAAAATTATTAGAAGCAGAGTATGTTTCCTTAGGCATAAATGCAACTGCACAGAAAGCTAAAACCTTGTACTTTTGAAGAGCATTTCTTGGTCTTCTTAGATTCTTCCCACTGTCTAAATAGGATCTAGTTTATGAATATTCCCTCAGATTATTTTGGTTGTCAATGTGTTTTCTTTTTCCAGAAAGGGCCTACCAAAAAAAATGCATTCTGTCAAATGCAGAGAAGGAGAAATGTCTCAACTGCTCCTGCCAATACAAAGAAATCCACAATCTCTAGCTATTGCAATACATGCATTCTAATGAATCCAATCAATTCTATCCTTTTCACACTCTGTTCTTCTGAAAAAGGCTCTCCTTTCCTTGCATGAAGAGATTGATATTGACTGACCAGCACAAACAAATCATGGAATGAAATTGCACAGATTAAGCTTGATAACTTTCTTTTTTCCAGTTCTTCTAGAAAACCAAATTGTTCTTTATTATGTCAATGCCTTGGTTCTGCTTGGAATAAGCTTTTTTTTTTTCCTGAAGCAATTGCTAAGTGACTTGTCCAAGGTCACACAGCTAGGAAGTGTTAAGTTTCTGAGACCAGATTTGAACTCAAGTCCTCCTGAATTCAGGGCTGGTGCTCTTGTCCACTGTGCCACCTAGCTGCCCCTGGAATAAGCTTTTGAGTGAAAGAATATGTTATACATTCAACTTGAACCATAGCAATTGCAGCAAAAGTCCCTTTGTGAAAAAATATTCTATGTGAATAAAGAAATTCCTTTATTCCATTAAATACAAATAGGCTCTGCCTATTATTGTAGTTAAATTCCAGAATTATCAGGCCAAGGAGAAAATACTGCAAGCAGACAGAAAGAAACAATTCAAATACTGGGGAGTCACAATAAGGATTACCCAGGACTTACTTCCACATTCCAGGATTGGAGGGCCTGGAATATGATACTTTGGAAGGCAAAGAAACTTGGACTACAAACAAGAATCAGCAACCCCCCAAAAATGAGCATTATCTTTCAGGGGGAGAGATGTACATTCAATGAAATAGGGGATTTTCAATCATTTCTGATGAAAAGGCCAGCATTAAATAGAAAATATGATCTTTAAATACAAGACTCAAGAAAAGCAGAAAAAAGACAAACAGAGATGAGGGATGAGTGAAAAAGTGTATGTTATTTAAAGGTTAAACTGTCTATATCCCTACAAGGAAAGATAATACTTGAAAATCTTAAGAACTGTATCTTTGTCAGGACAGTTAGAAGAGGCATAGACAAAGAATATGAAATAAGTTGACTTTAATGTAATAGTATAAAAAAGAAATTAAGGGATGGAAAAGGGATTGTATTAGGAGAAGAGGAAAGGGAGTAAATTACATCACATTAGGCACAAAAGATCTATTACAATAGAAGGAAATAAGGGAGGGGGATGAAAATTGTTTGAACCTTAATCTCATCAGATTTGGCTTAAAGAGAAAATAAAACACTTAGTTTGATATAGAAAATTTTCTCACCCTATAGAGAAGTAGGAAGAGAAAGAGGAAAGAAAAGGGAGAGGTTGATAGAGGGAGGACAGACGTAGAAGGGGAGAGGGGCACAAAAAAGAGAGAGGGCTGATAAAAGAGAGGACAGATTGAGGGAGGTTGGGGTCAGAAGCAAAACAGTGGTGGGGAGAGAAGGTGTGAAAGGAGACAGAAAAGTATAAATGGAGAAAAATAGGTTGGAGAAAAATACAGAATTAGTCATCATAACTGTGAATGGGATGAACTCTCCTATAAAATGGAAGCAGTTAGCAAAGTGGATTAAAAGCCAGAACCCTACAATATGTTGGTTACAAGAAAAGCATTTGAAGCAGAGAGATACACAGAATAAAGTTACAAGGCTGGAGTAGAATATATTATGCTTCAGCTGAAGTGGGGGTAAAAAAAAAAAAAAAAAAAGCAGAGGTAGTAATTCTAATCTCAGACCAAACAAAAGCAAAAGTAGATTTAATTTAAAAAGATAAGGAAAGAAACTACATCTCATTAAAGAGTACCATAGATAATGAAGTAATATCAATACTAAACACAGATGCAAGAAGTGGCATAACATCTATTTGCTAAGAGAATTTAAGTAAGTTATAGGAAGAAAATGACCACAAAACTAAACTAGTGGGGGATCCTAAAGAATGGGTGGGTAAAACAAATCATAGAAACAATCAGTAATTTTATCCATAGAGAATAACAATAATGAGACAATATATCAAAATTTATGGGATTCTGCCAAAGCAGTCCTCAGGAGAAATTTTATCTCTAGATCTTTAAAAGAATTGTATGTGTACAACTTAGACTGCTTGCTATCTTGAGGAAGAGAGATGTAAGAGAGGGAGGCAGAAAAAAAAAGAATAAAAATTTTACAAAAAATAATGCAACTGCACAGAAAGCTTAAAACTCTTGCACTTTTGGAAAGCACTTCTTGGTCTTCATAGATTCTCCATAGATCCAGTTTAGTATGATTTTTGCAGACCCATTTCTTTGTCAATGTATTTCTATTTCCAGAAAGATTCTACCAATGAAAAAGTATTTTAGTAATGCAGAAAAAGAAAAGCATCTTAACTGCACTTGCCAAAACAGGGAAAGCCAGTCTATAGTAATGCATGAAATCCATGAGTCCAACAAGCATCTTCAATAATACCATCCTTTTTACATAGATTTTCTTATGAGAGCACTTTCTTTCATTTCATTTCATGGTCATCCTGCCATCTGGGGGGGTGGGGTAAGAGGTGAAAAATTGGAACAAGAGGTTTGGCAATTGTTAATGCTGTAAAGTTACCCATACATATAACCTGTAAATAAAAGGCTATTAAATAAAAATTTAAAAAAATAATAAAAAGAAGATTAATGTATAAATGTAAAAGACATTTGAATGACTCACTAAATAGATAGTAGAATTACAAAGTACATTAAATTTCAAACATTGTTATTTTAAATATATGTGCTGTATATCGATTATTTAAATAACATTAACAGTGGACTTATTTGTTGTATTATCTTGAACTTACATACTATTTAATAAATGTTTGTATGAAAATACAAAAAAAAAAAAAAAAAAGATTGATGTTGATTACAACCTGAATGATGGCATTTGCAGCAAAAATCCCTTTCTTCAAGCTGAAGTTGATTAACCAGGACAGAAAGATAATGGAATAAAACTGCACAAATTAGGTTTGATAACTTTTCTTCCTAATATTATTTTGAAAGACTCAATTTTCCTTATCTTCAAGAGTATTCCAAGTTGCTGAAGATCTACTGGATGCAATATAGCACTGCCTGAAAGCTTTACAACAGTATTTGGAAAAGGTGCATAAAAATATCCATTATCAGATTAATAATAGCCCAAAATTGCCTTAATCTCAACAAATATCATTGCAATTTATTATCTTGCTTTTGTTTAAATCTATGCAAGAGTATTATAAGCAGAGTATGAGTTCTCAGGAACAAATGCATCTGTAAAGGAATCTAAAACCTTTTGCAGTATTTAAGAGCACTTAGATTCTAACTTTTACCTCTATTGTTTCAAGTTTATGAAGGTTTCAGTAGACCTTTCTTATGATAAAGGAGTTTTCAATTTCAAGAAATAGTTTACCAAAGAAAATACATTCTGCCAGTGCAAGGAAAAGAGTTTTAAAAGCACCTGACAACATGGGAGAAGATATTATTTCTACTTATCACAATGCATACAATAAATCCAACTAACTCCTGAAGTAATACCATCATTTCCACACACTGATTTTCTTTGAGAGGAAGAACTCCCTTTCATTTCATGAAGAGACTATTATTGCTTAACCAGATAAAGAGAAAAGGGAATGAAATTACACAGATTAGATTTGATAACATTTTTCTTCACATTGTTTTGGAAGACCTTATTTTTCTTTATCGCCTTCATCTCGTTGCACTGTTAAATACAATGTCTTTGCTTTGATGCTCCTAGGAATATGTTTTTGCAGTGAAGGAATATGTTCTACATTCAACCTGAACCATGGTATTTGCAGCAAAAATCCCTTTATGATAAATTTGCTAAAAATATTTTTTTCCATTCCACTAGATGCATGGAAAGCTTTCTAATAGCTGCATAAGGAGATTCATTGTTAGATTAATAATGGAGTTCAAAGTTGCCTTATTCTCAGTGGAAATCACTGCAATTCATTATTTTGCATGTCTTTATGTTTCCATAGGAATAAATAACTGCACAGAAATTCAAAACCTCTTGCAATATTTGAGGGCACTTCTTAGTCTTCTTAGATTCTCACCATTCTCTATATTGCCACAAGTTTGGACAGTCTCAGTAGACCTTTTTGATGATAAAGGGGGTTTTGTTTTCAGAAAAGTTCCTACCAAAATATATGCATTCTGCCAATGCAGGGAAATAAAAAAGTCTTAACTGTACCTGCCAAAACATAAATAGGCACAGTCACGAGTTATTGCAATGCATTTAGACCAGTAAATCCAACCAATGCCTGAAGTAATACCATCTTTTTCCATTCTGATTTTTCTTGTAAGAAAGCACTTCCTTTCATTGCATGAAGATATTAGCACTGATTGATCAGCACAAATAATGGAATGAAACTGCATAGTACTGGGCCTGTATCCCAAAGAGATCATAAGAGAAGGAAAAGGACCCAAATGTGCAAAAATATTTGTAGCAACTCTTTTTGTGACAGCAAAGAATTGGAAAATAAATGGATGCCCATCAATTGGGAAATAGCTGAATAAATTATGGTATATGAATGTAATGGAATACTATTGTTCCAAAGGAAATGATAAGTAGACTGATTTCAGAAAAGCCTGGAAAGACTTACATGAACAGATGTGAAGCAAGCAGAATCAGAAAATCATTGTGATGGGGTACAATTTCTAGGAGAAATATAGCAGTAATCCTGAGGTTCCCCGATTTCAGGAGTGCTATTGTTCTAACAATCTGTCTGTCAATGATCCTATGGATCCTATGTATGTCAATGATTCACTTTAGGAATATAATAAAATAGTTATATATTTCTTCCCCTAGATATTAGCTAAAACATAACAGTCATCCTGAGGCCCCCTGACCTTAGGAGTGCTATTGTTCTAACAATCTGTCTGTGAATGATTCTAAAGTCTCCTGGCTGTAAGGAATACTATAGTATAGTCCTACAAACATTGCTGACTGTCAGATAAACAATCTATCAGTCAGTGACAACCAAATTCCTGAGATAACAGTGTGAAGGTTTTCCTGGAGGCAGCCTTAGTTTCAGTTACAATAAATAATTACTCCAAAATTGCAGCCAGCTGGGCGAAAATGCAAACATTTATTTCTCCTTCCAAATTAGCCAGGTTAGTTGAGGCCTAACTCTCTGCTTAAGCTCTTGCAGCTTTGTCCTTGGCTTCTGCCTCTGCTTTCTTCAGCCTCCAGCTCAACTGATTCGTGGCTTCTCAATCTCCAACTGGGGCAAGTAGTCTCCTGTATCTCCCAGAGTGCTATTTATGCTACTTCTCTGAGAGTGGGATTGTGGGATATCTCCCAGCATGCTCTCTGGCCCTAAGGAAGGTGTGAATTCAGATATCTCTTTCTAGACCCTGAATTTCCCAAACTGTGAACTCCATTGAGTACTTATATACTTATGAGCTCTCTAGAGGTGTGAACACAAGCATTGTTCTATCAGTTCCACTTAGTACTTTGTTTCAAATTCTGGCCGAAAATATCTCTAAGATCAAATCAACTCCAATGTCTTAACACTTTGTAAAGATTCCAAAATAACAGACCACTTTTCAAACCTACTTGTAAGTCACAAAATTGGCAAATAAGTAACATGAAGCTCTAGTCTCTCTTTATCCTATAAATTTACCTTCTTGCTCCTGGCTCTCTGCTAACCCTTTTTGGAACTTAGCCCACTGTTGTCAGTATAATAAATCTTTGCCCCTTAACTTGAAGACAAACTGAGTTTGTGAATTCTTTTACCATACATGTGACACCAACCTGGGGACTCCTAACATAGTTGGGTTGCCTTTCACCTTTAACAATTGTACACAGCAACAGCAAGATTATATATTGATTAGTTATGATAGTTTTAGCTCTTCTCAGCAATTCAGTGATCAAAGGCAATTCCAATAAACTTTGGATAGAAAGTGCCATACATAGAGAGAGAGAGAGAGAATTATGGAGACTGATTGAAAATCAAAGCATTCTCAGATTGAAGCACACTAAGATCGAAGAATACTGTTTTAATTTTTTCTTCTGTTTTGTTATTTTCTTTTTCATGGCTTTTCTTTATTGTTCTGATTTTTCTTTTTCAACATGACTTATATGCAAATATATTAAAAATGAATGTACATATATAACCTCTATCAGACTGCTTGCTAAGTATAGGGAGGGGAGAAAGGAGGAAGAAAAAAATGGAATTTAAAATTTTACAAAAAATGGAAGTTGAAAATCATCTCGGCATGCAATTGGTAAAATAACATTATTAAAATAAAATTCTTTAAAATACAGTTTTAAAAAAAAGAGAAAAGAAAAGGCTATCTATGGATACTTTCCAGTGGTATGAGCCAGAGTGCCCAAAATTGCCTTAGTCTTAATTACATAGCTCAGTTATCTTGCTATCCTCTAAAACTAGGCAAAAGCTTTATAAGCAGAGCATATATCTTAAGGAATAAATGCAACTACGTAGAAAAGTAAAACTTTTTGCAGTTTTTGAGGGCACTTCATAAATTTCTTAGAATCTGATTATTTTATTAATTGGACCAAATTTAGTTAAGTGATCAGTCCCTTTTTCATTGCAAACAGGTTTTCACTTTTAGGTAATGTTCTAGCAATAAAAATGAATTTTGTCAATAAAGGGAAAGAATTAGCCAGTGTCTCTAGCTTTTGTAGTACATGAAATCCAAAGAGTCAAACCACCTAAACTAATACCATGTATTCCACACTCTGATTTTTCTTTTGAGAAAGTGGGTCTTCTCAGTGCAAGAAAAGATTTGTATTGCTTGACCAGCATATAGAGAATATGGAAATTTCACAGGTTGTTTCAAACCAATTTTCTTCACACTAGCTTCAAAGATCAACTTTTTGTTTCTCACTTTCATGCTAATATACCATTGAATTTAATGTCATTTCTTTAATTCTCCTTGGAACATGTTTATCCTGTGAAAGACTGTGTTCTGCTTTCAACCTGAACCAATGGCATTTCTAGTTTTGAGGAGAAAGACCCCAATAATACTAGAGTTACCTCTAGTTGGTGTGAATTATCCCATCTTTGCCATAAGCCTTAGAATTTCTAGACTATAGCACTTGCCTTGCTGGCATCCCAGGGAGATGAAAGATGGCAAAAATCCCTTAGTCAAAAAGGAATTTTGCCAAGAAATGGCAAGAGATTCCAAGGTGTCTCTTGCAAAGAAAATTTGCAGAGCTGAGATGATCCAGGCAAGTTTCCCAGGAGCTTGGGGTATCCCTTCAGCTATAGAATTGAGATGAAAAGAGTTACTGTAAAAAAGAGGGCATAAAATTTGGGGGACAGGGGCCCCTTCATTGGGCATCAAAAATGTTTAGGAGAACAATATCCCAACAAAATTAAGGTTCCCCCACCCCATCTCCCCATCTCCCTGCTTCACCCCACCTCCTATTGATATCCTGGGTTTGGTGAAAAAGTTCACATTCAATTTCCAGTTAAGTGGTAAAAATTTATTATGCTGCTTGACTGCAGGTTAAAGTTCCAAGGGAATCTAGCAGAGAGTCAGAATCAGGGAGATAGTTTTATAGGAAAGAGAAACAAAGATTAGGTTGATATGCTAATATTATGCTTTAGAGGTACCACTGCTGAGTGGTAGGGGTGAGGTAGTTCCCATCATGTAGTTCCATACTGACCAACAGAATAAGTATTAAATTACTGCTATTGGATATCATTGTTTGTGGCACTCTCAAGGCCAGCAAGCCTTAGGGTTTCCCAGGCCTTGCCACTTTCTCATATCTTTTCACCAGCAAAAGTTCTTAAAGAATATTCCAAGTGACTATAGAAATTCCTTCTTTTTAGTAGGGGGTTAACAGGGGGTCTGTTTTAAATCTTTTCAGGACTGTCGTTTGGTAAGTAGTCAGTCAATAGTCATCTAATGTTATCAGCCATAGGCCCAAAGTTGCCTAATTGTCAAGGTAAATCATAGCAGGTCAGTAACTTCCTTTCCTATAAAGCTAAGCAAAAGCTTTATAAGCAAAATATGTTTCCTTAGAAATAAATATAACTATACAGAAAGCTAAATTCTTGCATTTTTAAAGAACTTTCTAAAGTTTTAAAGAACTTTAAAGAACTTACTTTTTAGATTATCACTATTATCCCTTTTGGATTAAAGCTAATTAGGTTTTCTCTTTCATTTAAGGTTCTATCAAAACAAAGTATTCTACCAATTCAAGAAAAAAGAAAAGTCTTACCTGTACCTGCCAATGGAAGAAAAGTCACAGTCTTTATTGCAATGATGAAAACCAATAGGGGAAATAATGCAGTAATACTGATGAGGGGAGCCCCAAAACTCTCTCTCTCACTCTCTCTCAGACTTGGGGGGACAACTTGGGAAACTCCCTCAGAGAAGCTCTCCCCTGAGAGACCTGCCCCAGGGAATCAAGATCAAGTGGTTTCATTCTGTTATCTGGGTGGGACTAGTTGAGTCTAGGACCACTCCCTACTTAGCCTGAGCTGGAGCTGGAGATTTCTATTCAACTCTATTGAGTTGGAGATTAGCCCAGGGAAGCTTATTCAATTCGAAGATTCTCTTTTCTAAAACTGCTCCCAGCCCCCACCAAGAACTACCCATATAACAAGCCTCCTTCAGCTCATTTTCTTGCAGAGGACCAAAAGTAAGAATCATGCCAAGGAACCTCTCTCTCCTTGGCATAGCTGCAACCCTCTGCCCACTAAGAAGACATTCTCTTTTCAGTGTTAATCCCTCTTTATCTCTCTCACCTATTTTCCTAACAGGACCTAACCCCTCTGTTGGTATTTCTCTACTAGATCTTTATTTTTGTCGGGACCTCGCCACTAAGGAAGTCAGCCTGCAAAAGCTGACTTCTCAGTTCTAATAATAAATTTCTTTTGCCAGTTTGACTTTTCAGGTTCATAAATTCATTTACTAAGTATCTGCGCCAACCAGAAGGGGGTTCCCACAACTCTCTGCCCTGCGCAGAACCTCATTTATACCATCCTTTCCACACTCTGATTTTGTTTTTTTCTGAGAAAGTCAGTCCTCTCATTGGATGAAGAGATTGGCCAACACAAATAGAAATGGAATGAAACTACACAAGTTATGCTTCATACCATTTTTCCTCATAGTAGATTTTCTTTTAATTAAAGTTTTTTATTTACAAAACATATGAATGGGTAATTTTTTCAACATTGACCCTTGCAAAACCTTGTGTTCCCAAATTTCCCCTTCTTCCCCCTTCCCTCTCCCCTAGATGGCAGGTAATGCAATACATGTTAAATATGTTAAAATATATGTTAAATCCTATATATATATATATATATATATATATTTGTATAGTTATTTTGCTGCACAAGAAAAATCAGATCAAGAAGGAAAAAAACTGAGAAACAAAATAAAATGCAAGCCAACAACAACAGAAAGAGTGAAAATGCTATGTTGCAGTCTACCTTCAGTTCCCACAGTCCTCTCCCTGGGTGTAGATGGCTCTCTTCATCATAAGATTACTGAAACTGATCTGAATTATTTCATTGTTGAAAAGAACCATATCAATCAGAATTGATCATTGTATAATCTTGTTGTTGCTGTATACAATGACCTCCTGATTCTGCTCATTTCATTTAGCACCTCATAGTAGTTTTAAACATCAATTTCTTATTTACAACTTTCATGCTAATACACCATTTAATTCAATTTTTTTTATTCCTTGATTCTGCTTCAAATATGCATTTTCATTAAAAGAATGGGTTCTTCATTAAATCTGAGCTATGAAAATTGCAATAAAAGTCCCTTAGTGAAAGAATATTCCAAATGGCTTAACACATTCCTTCATTTCAGTAGATCATATAGTCTTCTTGAAAGCTTTCCAATACTGTTTCAAAAAGCATTATATACCTTTATAAGAGCTCTATGTTCTTTTCTTTTTTTTCTCAGAAATGTAAATGTATTAACTTACCCTAACTCCAGTCCTAATTTTATCCCTAAACTATAACCCAAACCCTAAATGCACCTAATCCACTCAAACTTGAATGCTAATTCTAACCCTAACATTAACTAAACCCAAACTTATTCCTTAACTTTAAATGCCTCCTGACTCCAGCCTCCCAACGCAAACTTTAACTTTAACTCTAACCCTTACCCTAATCTTAAACCTAACCCTGAATGTCTAACTCTAATCCTAACATTAATGCTGATCCATACTACA